>NC_088300.1:45008714-45713637 GCF_032854445.1 Liolophura sinensis
TCCACTGCCAAGTTTAGTTTAAATTTGCCAGGTGCATTTATACTGAACACATGTCCAGTTGTTTTATCAGCATCAAACTTCATCAAGTACCAGTAAAATGTCTCCAGTAAGGCATTAAGCATCAAATAAATAATAATAGTAATAATGATAATTGTTTATTCAGACTTAATAATCCAGATCACAAATAAATAGATACCTGTAAATAAATAAACAAATACATTAGCAGTATACAAGTATATTTTGACCAAGTCGCTTATGTTTCCTCAACATTAAGCTATGCATCATTGTTCTGTGCAGGCACCTGCGCTACTTGAGTCAGGTAGAGGATAAGCTAAGACACACTCTGTCCAGGAGCTGTATCGATGTTGGATGTTCAGACAATGTCGTCCAGTTTCTTAACGAGATGGGTTTTAGGTAAGCTCTGTGTTACAGATCCTAATGCTGTAAAATGACTAACAACTTGTAATGGATAAGCAATCGGCAGAAGTCATTGTATTCTTTAATATGCATCATTTTACAATAAAGATTGGTGTGTTTTGTCAACCCTCTGTTGTTTATTTATTTATTTGATTGGTGTTTTACACTGTACTTAAGAATATTTCACTTGTAGGACGATAACTGGCAGACGATAACTTTCCATGCACAGCCGGAGAGGAAGCCAGCATAAGCTCACAGCGACCTCATTGGTGAGAGGCTCCTGGGCCATTGCTAACCACCTCAGCCACGGAGGTCCCACCCCACCCTCTATTGTAGAACACATTCCCTAATAAAATTTCCTGTAGGTATTGACTTTATGTATTGACTTTACACTTGTTTCTTGCAGTTGTTGTATATAGATGTAGTTTTTCTACTGATCATCTGTTTATCATTGCAGACAGGACCATGAGTTTGTCGTGCGTGGCTTCTTATTTAGGAAAGGAAGAATGAAGGTCACAGTTTCAAAGATATTCAGAGTAAGATTTTTCATCTTATCATTTTAGACACACTGATTACTGGGTTTTGCTGCCATTTTGCTCATCATGTGTTTGATTGTGAGCATAACATTTTTAAAAGGGTGTTCTACCTGTCATTCATTGTGGTTTGATTAAAGGCACCTTCACATCTTGTGTCATGTTTATCTGTTTGACTATCTTTGTAACAATTGTGGTTTAAAGCTAACAAGTTCTTTTCTAATTTTAGATGCTTCAGCCAGGTAACACTGACACAACAGAACCTTTGTCTCAGTCATACCTGGTTGAAATGTGTGTGGTAGCCCCAGCTGGTCAGGTAAGCACCAGAACAGCGACAGGTCATCTGGCTTCGGGATCACAAAGTGATTAGACTTATTTTAAGTCAAAAATTTTGAATTGCTTCAAAATTGTTATTTCTTGTGTAACAAGATCAAAATCTTGCTTGACCAGGTAAATTATGTAAAACAAATTTGAGCTTAAATAACAGAAAGCAACAGACCAAGTTTAATGATTGAAATTTTGACTTAAGGCTCAGATTGCTTTGTGATCCTGGGGCCTGTATGTTTAACAAGGACAAAGAAATGATGATAAATCTCAAACTGATATCATTGGTAGAATTTGTCCAACTTATTAACTTATCAGTTACATTGCAGATATTGTATTCAACAGGTATATATCAAGAATATAGTGCAGGACAACCAGGTTTAGGTTTAATACTGTTATGAACCCTTCTCATATTCATGCCCTAAAGAGTTGTTTCCCTTAGTGAACTGTTTTTATGTATAATTCTGTTTTGTAAAGATACACGAAAAAAATGACACTGATTTATGTAGAGTGACCTGTGTACCACTTCCATATGGTGCGTTTCAGCAGATTATAATTTATATTTATTCCAGGAGCAAATTCAAGAAGACATGAAGAATTTTTCAGAACAGCTTAAACCGTATCTTTTCCAATTTGAGACGTAAATGTGTTAGCATAGACATATATATCACCTTGTTTGGAATGAAGATAAGGTATTGGTCAAGGGTATGGCCAAATATATTGGGTATATTTATGTTACTAATTTTAATGGTAATGTCTGGTATATAAGTCTAACACTTGTGAAAGATATGTACTGGATGAAGAAAAGAAACTTTATATGCGTTATTTTATGTTTCACACGTACCAGTATAGAACAAAGTATGTTGCTAGTGGATAAATCTGGTTTGTGGACGTAATGAGCAGACATTAAAACAGAGTCAGGCATTAAGGCGCACTTGGTGAACCCTCCACAATCAACAGTAAAATCATTACTAGCTTAATTAGATTGTCCTGAGCATGAATTGTCACAAGTGGCCGTCCTGACCTGGGGCGAACAAGTGTCAGACGCATAGGGTGCACACGTGTCCGCTGGTTGTGAATTGTCCGTCTACTGCATGTCATGGCATATGTGGTAGCAACAGTAAACTGGCCAGCCTGGAGCATGGCACTGCACAATCGCGTTCAATATTTGTAAGGCATGGCATGAGAATTGTTTATCTCTGAAGGATTGTTTGGGCTATAATCTCCAACAAATTCTGCAACCGTCTTGGTGCTCAGTTAGATGAAATTGTGCTCAGGTGCCCTTGCACTAGTGAAGGGTCATGCTTTTATAAAAGAGCATGCTGCGTGCACCCCATGTGGTTCACCCTGGCTGCAATTGTTGGATGCCTCGGGTTAGACCTGGTCATCATGGTCGCATATTAACTCCCTTGTATTACCCATTCTTCAGTATAATTTTTTTCTCCAAAAGCTCTTTATTTGTTGAGGAGACATGTAAGGAAAGTATACTTGTAATAAAAGTTATACATGTAATATTAATGAAAATACAACTATTTATCAGATGTGTCAAGCCTGTTCTCAGCACTATGCTGCTAGGCAGACGTGCAGACTTGTACACAGGGCCTCACAGGTGATGGAGGAATGAGGTTGCCTGTTCTCAGCACTGTGCTGCTAGGCAGACGTGCAGACTTGTACACAGGGCCTCACATGTGATGGAGGAATGAGGTTGCCTGTTCTTAGCACTATGCTGCTAGGCAGACTTGCAGACTTGTACACAGGGCCTCAGAGGCAATGAATCTTAGATGTCACTTATCAGGACACAAAGGGCAATAAGTTTTGACAAAAATGTCCTTGACTGCAGTAGTAGCACAGAAGTAAATTAAGTATTTGCTAGGGTATCTGAACAACTCAGTAGGAATTTTGGTTAAAAGAAAGCTATGTTCAAGAAGTGGGTGGTAGAACTTGGGAGGTGACTGACATTTGATTTTACTCATTTGAGTTAATGTAGGACATGCTTAAATAAATAGGGAAAGAACTTCAGAAAGATTTTTTAATTATTTCTTTCTCTAAAAATCACCTGTAAATGCTATGTATGTAGGACGTTGATATTTTTTGGATTCAATTAAGGCCTGCCTGTAAGTTTTTTTTATTTCGTTCTTGCTAAACCTGTAAATGTAATTTGTATGCTATCGTATGTTTTTATCAGAATAAGTCATATTTCTGTTCTTCTCAAAATCAGTGATCAGGTGGACCTGTGAAGTGAAGTGAAGTAGAAATCTATAGATAATTACACAATGTGAATTTGCCAATCGGTTTCCTCCCACCATGATCCTGACCACTGTCATATAAGTGAAATATTCTTGAATACAGCATAAAACACAAATTAAATAAATAAAATTTGCCTTGGTTTCCAAACAAGTTTAACTCAATTCTGATTCCCCACTGGTTGGTAAACATATTTTTAAACTAAATTTAGCTCCTGCGAAAAATTTAATTTTTGAATGTCAGTTTGTAAAATTTTGACTTCCCTGATTTGTTGTTATTTACAAGAGTTAATGCTGGATATCATGCACTATATTCTCTTTAGTGAAATATTGTGTCACATGATCACATATTATCCTTAACTGGAGTTCAGACTTGTTCAGTTAGAGAAGACCGACCACAGAAGACTACAGACAATGTGATACTTGCGTCAGGTTTGTGATGTCTTAAAACTGTGTTTTGCAATGTGTATTAAGACAGTTTCCAAATTATGTGAGGTGTGGTTCTTACACTCGCATCATAAATTCACCAGCAGGTGGATTTACATGTGATTCAAGAGTCTGATAGATTTACTTGTCCCAAGATTCACATGTGCAGAGACATTTAAAGGTGATGTGCATACAAGTTTGTGTTGTGTTTTTTTGTGGATTTTGGCATCAGCAAAACCATGAAAAAGTTTGAAGGCACATTGAGGGTTTCTTTGAAATGGATGATGCCACTTGTGTGTGGAGAAGTCATAGTGTGTATGATGGATGAGATATAACACAGAGATTCTACTGTTTCATGGATGTCAAGGATTACGAATATGGATTGACCTGTATGAAGTATGAATACATTTTGTGGAAATGTTGGTTCTGCCCATTTGAATCCCTTCTGAATCCCTTCTGAATGTGCACATTAGGGGTTTTACAGAAAGCAGTCAGCCAGTTTGAATCCTTTCAGGATGGTACAGGGATTAGACAGGAAACATTGACCTGCCAGTTTGAATCACTTGGGAATGTCACAGCAATTTTACTGGAAAGGTTGAACTGTGAAATTGAATCCTTTCAGAAGGGTACCAAGATTTTGCTGGAAACATTGATGTGGAAAATTGAATCTCCAGTCCAGTGCAGGAAAGGACAGATAGCCTGCTTCATCAGATGAACCTCTGGACAGCACACTCAACCATGAAATACACAGAAATTTACATTTTGTGGAATAAATTGTCATTTAGAACTCGTATTGGTTACTTTTGTTGAATTCATTTTGAACGATGGCCCTAGATGACTCAGGGGCTTAAAGGCTGCTTTGGCTGATACTGCAATGTCCTCGCCCAGTGAGTTCATATGCTCAAATGCAGTTGTTCCTTGGTTGTCAAGAAGCTTGTCAGGTACCTGCCAAAGGTAGGTGGTTTATTACCAGTTTCCATCATCCATAAATCTGACAGCTGTCATGCATATGTAAGTGAAAGAGAAAGTGAACAAAGTATCAATCAATCAATCAGTTAATCTTGAATGTAGTGCCATGTAAGGTAGGTGTACATGTGAGGTACTGCAACTATATGGAATACATTGCTGCATGAGTAAATGCTCTATGTAAGCATTTATTTTTTTTTACACCATATTCCAGAAAGTGTTAGTTAAATAACTGTGGTGAGAAAACATTAGCAGTCTGGACCCACTTTCACGAAACTTCGTAAATTGATGTTTAGTAACTTTTCTCATAAATGACATTGCCTTATGGCACTATATCCTAGACATCTTTTCCGAAAAAAGTTTTGAGAAGTACATTTATGGCTCACAAAGTTTTGTGAAAGTGGCCACTCAGCTGAATTGACTCTTTGAAATGGTAAACAAATCCTAGCCTCAGACCCATGAGGTGCAGATCCTGTCATGGCCTTGTACCTTGGAATTTCTAATTCCTCCACAGTTGTGGTTTGTGGGGCTGCACTCATTGGGCAGTTTGCACAGTCTTAAGCTCATTGAAAGCCAGCTCATTGTCTTTTACTAACAAGGTGTGCTGACCTATACAGTACATGGCACCTTGCAAAGTTTGTCAGTGACTTGCCAAAAGTCAGTGGTTTACCCCTATTTCCGTCACATGTCAAACTGACAGGAATGTACAAGCAGAATGTTCTTGATTATGGCATAAAACAATAACAAAATAAAGCAAAAAGATTTCACTGAACAAAATTGGGTAAAATTTGAAATTGTAGGTAGATCTGATGTCACAGGGACAAAACACTTTGATTTTTCTGATTGAGCTGTCAAAAAAGAGACACTCTAATCCACTGGGAATGAGTTGAAATAACTACATGCCGAAAATTGAGCAAATATTTGAAAAAGTTATAATGTGACCTGCGTTATAATTTTAGGCACCTTGTTATCGATTTTGAATGGTAACCCATGGACAGACATGGCTAATACTTTGTGACAGGTAATTACCTGTGTATATGTTGGTAGCATAATTTTCATAATCTTGATCAGTTTGAAATTTGAGAGGTGCATTTGAATTCTTGGAGTACCCCGGCCAATCTCGCTGTTCGTCAGGACTTGGTAACAATACATGTAAGTGGTTTACAATGTCGTTTTATCTATTTGTGCACTAGTGTTTGTTAAAGACTTGGAAAGCTCATAAGTAACTTGCCAAAGGCACTCTGGTTCCCTCCATCACTAAAGTGTGTGAGTCAAATATTCTTGAATATGGCTGTCCAATACATTGAAGCAAGCAAACAAGTCATTGTTGATTATTGTGCATGTACATTTCTGTATATATAGTAATTTTGTACTTAGATGTCCATGTGTACAACAAATCCACTGCGAATGTAACTTAAGTACACTTTTGAAGCTGCATTTTGAACCCTGTTCACCATCTACCCCAATTCCTCAACCGTTTCGCATATGACAGGGCAACTTTTGATGCAGTTTATGCATGTTTTTGATTTGATTTTGGAGATAAAACTCCATCCACTGGGCCAGTACCAGGGCTTCACAAAAAGTAAAGTTTTATCAGTCTACATAGAATTATGCCTTTAGAATATGCATGACTAAACACCTTGCAAAAATGCGAAAAGATTGAAGAATTATAGTAGCAGAAACAGTGAAACATAAACATGGTGAAAACAGCATCTGGTTTCAGATTATGCTTTAAGTTTATAACAACTCCATTTAACAATAATGAGAAACGTTATCAATGAGCATTTTACTTTATACCGTTTTGTACTTTACAACATTATGACAGGACAAAAATGTACATATTTACAGGTCAATAAATTATCTCAGTCAATTTATATAATAATATACAGCAATTTTAACAGTGGGTTTTGAGCACCAGATCTATGTTAAACATAGAAAAGTTTTAACCCAGACTCCATGTCTTGTATGTTTTACATACGAATGATGAACCATTCAGCTGTTACAACCTAACTGTTAAAGGCTGGAGAAATTGTTGCTGACTCAGCAGGAATAGTATTTGGTAACAGTGATTTTTATCACTAGCCATGAATATTGGCAGCAGGAGCATGGACTCCTAGAGATACAAATGTCCATTGAGATCATCCTGCTTCAAACGGGTACCGACAGATTTTCCTCTCAAAACAGCACGGCAGTTTCATTCATGGCAAATATGGTCTACTCACAGAAGGATGTTCAAAGTCACTGAAATGAGGGGAAACGTGTCACTTCGGTTAAGCATTTGTTAAGAGCTTTCGTGTGTTTCGCTATCAAATCCATTAGCATTGTTCTCACAGATGACTTTTGCACTGCTGTACCCACTGGAGCACTTCTTGCAGTCTGTCAGCAAACTTGTTGTGGAATAGACTGTAGGTGTTACCAGGGTCTGAGGTGTCCAAGGGAATGGACTCCAGTAATGCCTCCTCATGTCGTGCGTATTCGTACAGAACCATATCTGGTCGTTTTGTGCTCATCAGTGACTCCAGCCTTTCCACCAGATCACGGCGAAACAGGCACATTGTCTGCAGCATCTGACGGTGGAAATGTATAAACCTCGGCTTTCTGTCCATGTATAACAAGTCGTAGGCATCGAACAGACCGCTTTCGTTATCGATGAGCCACAGTTTCCCAGTTTTCGTGGACTTCTTGAGATTGCGGACATGTTCAAGCAGGATGCTGGGCTTGCCATCCTTCTCAGCAGCATCTTGCATACTGGCATATCTGAATGATATAAGGAATTCATGTGTTCACTTTTAAACCATCAAAGGCTACATGAACAGGTTGGATTTTTTTTTTTAAACATAAGTGCTCAAATCTTTTGTAACCTCAAGATACATTTTCAGACTTTTAGGCTTTGGGCCAATGGTAGATACAGAAGGAGTACTAGAAGCTCTACCTGAAGTGGAATTGGTACACTGGAAATGAAAAACCAGTATGTGACAAAAAGGGACATAACTCTATGAAGTTTGATTTTTGGTTCATCCATTTTCATTGCAGTTCTTGGTCAAGCTGTAGGTACATAAACACCAAGGGGTTAAAAGCTCTGAGAAAAAATTGTTTCAACAGTATTACTTGTACATGCCGGTTTGGTGAAGGGGAAAGCAAATAATTATGAAGTCAAACCTTTTACTTTATATTCCCAGTGTTAAAAAAGGCATGATAGATCACGCCAAAGATTCTGCCTAAAGGGGTTTGGTGAATCTTGTGGAAATAAAGAAATTTGGTCTATATCTATCTAGTGTTACCCTTGTCAGAGGGCTAGGAACAATTTAAAAAAAAATAGTTGTATATATAAGCAGTATTTGAATGATTATTGCATGGTGTTTAAAATTTTCTGCTAGTATACCTAGGCCTACTGGACACGGGCACTGCTATTTATACATGTATCTTGGTGAGTGCACCTTGACATCCTTACCTGTCATAGTTGCCTGTAAGGTAATCGAATATAATCATGTCACCCCACTGTATGAGCTGTGAGAGTTCTCTAGGTAGAAGATGCTGGCTGGCTAATATATGTGGGGTCACTACAGACATGTTTCGGAGGGCTTTGTGAAGAAGAGGTGGGATGAAAACTTGAGATCTGCAACAACAACAGATGAGATGAGAACAACAAGCACTTCATAACACAAGCAAAGTTAGTCAAATAAGCTTTCGTTTACTATTTCTTTCTGAAATTTGTATTACTTGAAAGTATTTTTATTTTATTTTGTGCAATTTTTTTTTTCTTAAAGTTCATCAAGGATTGTCTTTTTGTGGTTGACTATTGAACACTCAGTTTTCAAAACTTTCAGATCGCTTTGCACACAGTACATATGTTGAAATCCCCAATTGTTGTTGACTTGAGCTAAATCTCCCCAATATAATGGTGTCCTTTTGTGCAATTTTTCAAGAAAATATAAGGAAAGTGATTCCCCTCCCTTTTATCTGCACTATTTTAAAACTGAAAGACATGTTTGGCTATGCAAGTACTTGTAGGCCAATATGTATGTAGGATTATATTGCAAATTCCATAAATTCCAAAATTTACTTTTTTGCAGGTTTTTGAAAACTGACTGACTGTTCTGAAGTACATAAAGGAACATGTTTTCATTTCCATAATAAGAATTAAGAGGAACTTCCATTGATCTTTGCAGCATTTGCAGACCAACATAATAGTAGCATTAATTCTCAGCATCTCTCAGACAAAGAGAACTCGGTACCAAAAGGTTGATGCAACACAGAGAGTCAGGCCTTCAGTGATGTTAGGAGAAACCAAACTCACCCTTGGAGGTTGATATCTGGCACCCAGTCTATGAGGGCAACAATCTGGTTGTCCTGCCACTTGAGGGAGGTGTAGTTAATGCCTGCCCACTGGGGCGCTTCCGGACTGACCCAGGACAGTACCACAGGAGGAACATTATCCATACCCAGTAAACGAGACAGGGAGAACGACATCACCTCTCCTGCAGACAGGTAAGACAAAATTTGATTTGTTTACTTTGTTTTTTTATGATGTAATATGTTACTAAAGATTTGATAAGTGTTGTTGGAAACAGCTGTGATGTGTATATGCTGGTCTTTCTGGACTAAGTTATCGCACACTCTATGATTTTCACATATGGGATTATTATGTTTTTGTGTTCTGTTTCACTTCATTATCAGTATGAATGGATTGTTTTACAGTGGGTTGTGGCCTACACTGCATTCTTGATCGGAGTTTGAGTGTCCAGCTAGTTCTGCAAAGACAATTTTGACTGGGGTCTAATTTCAAGTTTGAAATGTGATTTCAACCTATATCTATGGGCAGTAAGAGTAAAACTCTGAACATTTAAGAGTTATTGTATTGAGGTCTGATAATTGCTTTGTATATGCATGGTTTGTTGATTCTTCATTCTTTTTATTGTAAGAATGAGCTTCGTATACTAGCTCAGAAGGAATTTGTTAGTTATTCTTTACCTGCCTGCCACATTTTAGTATGTTTTGGCATGGGAGTGAGTCACTGATGCGGCATTTATGATGAATTTATAAAATCTAACTGTAAGTGAGCGATGATAGTAAAGATTGAGTAGCAGTATTTAAGCTAATTCAGAAAGAAGTAAAAAAAGATATTTATCTTCTCTGGCCATATGTTTCACTTATACTCAGGAATTTTCTGAAAGTGCAGTCAGAAGAATATCGGTTGCACGTGCAGAAACAGATGCTTATTCGAAGCGCAACTGTTCTGCCCCTAATAACTGTTCTAGCAGCATTCACAACCTGGGTCACCAGCTATGTTCAACTCGCAGACTGACTACTGAGATCCACAGAAGACTTATTTGTTGAAACCATTTTTACACCTTAAAAACAAAGCAGAGAATCTTTTTAATACTTCTACATGTTAGGAAATGACATTAAATTAACTAAATAAAGAACCAAAAATTTTTGTCAGAGATATTACCTTAATTTGGTACGCTTTAAACTCACTTGAGTCCATTTAGTATATGGCGATTGCGATTAGCTTCCGAAACTCTCAGTCAACATACATTACACTAAAGAGTTACCAACTTTTGCAGATATCATTCACTGTATATAACTGGATTCCAACAAACGAGTTTTCCCCTGTGGGTTTATATCCCTGAGCTGGTAAAGCTGCTGGTATCCCTATAGACCACATGAGTGAGATTAAATCTTACTTGATCCAGCACCCAATTTATTTCATTGTTGCAAATCATATCTACATTGTATTTGGTATATTCCCTGATGATGATAATGAGTGCATTGTATTGACTGACTGGTGTACAAACATGCTGTTCTGATGTTTGAATATTTATTAAGCTTCACAACAGCTACACTAACTAAACACACACGGGAACACTGAATGTGAAAAATGCCATTCATACATTCTTATCTACACATGTGATCCCCATTTTTTATACCACCCTGAACAAATCATGTAATGATTGTGTCCTGTGATATTTCTGTTAGTTCTGTTTTTTGTTAGTGCTATTTACTTGTGGCAATTGTCATGTAGCAAGCATTTGGTGCCTTTCACAATTCAATTAGATGCATGACATTGTGCCTGTCTTACTGCTTGTTTCCAGGCATCATGAGCATATGTAGTATTAGATATGATTTCTTAAAGAAGTCTATCATATGACTTACCCAGAATAAACTTGCTGTTAGCACCACGATACCGAGCACACATGGAACTGCCATCCTTCAGATAAACTATTCCGTTTAATGGTCGACCGCATCTGTTCCACTCTGGCGGAAGAAGACGTTTCACGCTCTGTCTGCGTATGTATTTAAGTAGGCTGGTGAGTTCAGAATTGGATTTGCCTGAAATAGCAAGAATGAATTTGGCATATGAGTACCAGGTCTGACTATATTTTTGGCCCATAAAGTGTTTCAAAATATTGCATTTTTCTAAGGATCTGTGAAGGAGTTTACTTTTTAATGTGAACAGTTTTTTAAAGTGTTGCCAGAGCTTTTTTTTTTTTTCATACATAATTTGGTCACTCCAGGACTTTCATTCCACACATAAAACTGTCACAAAATATTTTTATGAAATAAATAAAATTTATCAGCAGATGTGTACATGTATTAATGGGTATATAGAGATAGTTCATTTTAATGGGATTTCTGACAGAATTTTATGAAAAAAAAAAATATATATTTTTGTTTGAAAGCATCAAATGTGTCCTAACTAATTTAGTATGTGTCTGGTATATCAGACTTTGAGAGTGAAATTTGAGAATTTCACACGATCACAATGTATCCCCACACCTGAAACATATACTAACCTTTTGGTACTGTTTGCTCTGCTGAATCTGTCCAGTACACACCCTGGGTGTAGGGACCTTTCACTGACTTAAGGGGGTTTCGATGCTGACTAGACCCAGCAGTAGTGTCAGGTCTAATGTGGGCATGGCTGTGAGATTGTTGGTTCTCTAGTGACGGCTCAGCAACTTCCTTTTGAGGTCCTGTTTTAGAAATCTCTTCGTATTGAAAGGGAGGTTTTTGGAAGTCAACTACCCCTGGGAAATCCCCAGCTTTAAAATCTGGATTATCATTGTCAGACACATTATTATAATCATCGTCTTTGTCATTGTAATCATCATCCTCGTCTTCATCAATATTCTTGTTGCGATCACCTCTTTCTGAATCTAGAAGGTTTTTTTCAAGATCAGATTGACTTCGTGGTAAAAGTCTGTCAGCATTGTTATGATGCACTGAAAGCTTGTCTTTCACATACTCTCTCCCAGGTTGAAGTATTTGTAGAATTTTAAATTTTTCCCGTGGTTTTTGTTCATAGTTTCTGATGGAACGTATATGTGTATCAGCTGGGGGTTGGAACACATCTGATAATGTTCCGTCCCCTTCCATGGCAAGCTGGTTCAACATGGTATTGAGGATAACCAGGCCTGACATGAGAGCCATGGAGGATAACAGAAGCCATCTCCGATAGTAACGCAACACCCTAGCAATGGTCATGGCTGCTCCAGTTATACATTGCCAGTCAAAGTCATCAGAAATGAATGATACATCGTGAACCTCATGTCCTCAGTATCTAGCTCCATAATCAGCACTACCAGTGAGGTATTGTCACAGTGATACACAGGTGAAATTCTGTATAATATTTGCGTTAGTTGCCATTTGGGTGCTGGATCACCTCACTGATATCGAGGATTGCACTTTCCTTATGCGTTAAGAGCCAAGGCTGGCGACACAACAGGCACTACTGCACTCTCTGAAATTAATGTTCACACCAATCACATTTTTCTGAAAATATTTTGCAGCGCGAGCCAGATCCTTGTGTCCAAAGAATACCCTTTGTTTGGTTGAATCCAGAGCACCCAGATTTCGCAGTGAAAAAAGCCTCATCCATAGGGTGAACAAGACGGGTCTGATCAGCACAGCTGGGGAACTGTGATCTGATGGGGCTGTTCAGCCATCTCTCATTGTCCCGGGGTAACCAGCTCTACCTCTGCAGGCAAATCTCTCACACTACTGGCTTCTGAGCTGGAGGCGCATCCCTCTAACCTACACAACACAAAGGGATAGAACTGTGACAGTCAGTGGCCAATCAATATTACACATTGAGCCCTGTCACATGGCTGTGAACACTGGGCAGAAACATTGTCCAATGAGAAACAATATAACCCAGGGCTTGTGATAAGTACCTCAAATGTACAAGGTTAAATCAAGTCTATGTCATACCTGAAGCTGAACTATGCCAATCTTCACTTAACGACTTACCTCAAACAGCCAGATTTCCTCTGGGACTACCTTTCCACCACAAATTTAAATCAGAGATATAGTCATTGCCTTCATGACCAATGCCCCGGCAGCATCTATACGCCAGTGTACAATTAATGGGTGACACCAACGGTTTAGAACGAGGGGGTATTCTGTGTTTTGTTTGGGCATAATTGCTGGCTTTGTGAGAAGGTTTGTTGCCAATCTTGGCGGCCTTGTATTCACAGTCACCAGCGGGCCATGAGAGAGATGTTCTGCTTGGCTGGAGCTCTTGTCAGTTTGGAGCTGTAATTTGTATAATGGGTTAGGGTTTGAGGCGTCAGACCCTGCTGGGCTGCCATAGTTCTGACTTCACTTCCTCCCCACCCCTTCTCCAGCGGTATTGACTGCAGGCCAGAACATTATCCCATTGCCCAGGGCCCACCTCAAATAGGGGATGGACGGTACAATACAGGTGTGTTCAGGAAGGGGTCCTTTGGTCCATTTGCCTTGCAGTTTAACTTGAGGATGTTTGTGCTGACTGGGTGATGGACTGCCCAGAGCATCAAACCCTTACATCACACCCAAAACAAGTGATACATGTACATAAACCTTGATCAATCAGATAGGGTGTAAACAGCCAGAGCTGTATATACAAAACTGTACATCACTATCAGTGTCAGTTTGCATTTCACTCGAGGCTTCATTTTCGCAGTGTTAAGCCTTGATCAGTTAAGTGATCATTTGCTTGCACTAAAATCTAACCTTGTCCATTCTTGCTCAAGGAAAATGTAAGAGATCATTTTAACATCTGTTAAACTGTCGAGGCAGTAGATTCGATCAGCATGTACATGTAAGCCCTAGCTGAGCGTACTGTACAGATATACAATATACTCATATCTAAATCACAGCATGCTTCCATGGGTTATGTATTGATTGTGTTGACATGCTACATGTGGCATTGTAATCCAATTGATTCAGTCATCTTTCTGTGTGGGGAGGGGGTGGGGGGGTGGGGCGGCATTTTTATTGAATATCACTGTCTGATATGTGCCACACTTAAGTCACAAGGTTTACCTTGTTTTTACTTGCAGTCATTTTGTGGAGACTTGCTGTTGGGATTTTGTAGATACTTTTATCAAAATCCCTTACAATGATTAGTATAGTGTATTAAATTGAAATACCGTATTTGACTGTAACATTAGTTCCAAAAGATGAATTTTCAGAGTGCAGAAAATATTACTTTTGGTGCTGAAATTTCTCAAGAGGATGTCATCCTACTTTCAAAAGAAATCTTAAAACCACTTTCTAAGATCAATAAAAGTTTTAAGATCAGGCAAAACTAGTCAGATACATGAAGTCATGGATTTAATTTTAGGACATATACACGGGTCATTCACCAGCAAGGGCCATATGATTAAAAGAAAGTAAAACATTGAGAAAGCATAGTCTTGCAATGCAGTGCTTGCTTTTCTGATCAGTTAATTGTGTAATGATAAAGTGTGGAGAAAATGTCGAGGAATCAGTTGTTGTGGATTGCTTAATCAGAACGTGTACATCTGGGAAAATAGATCAGCTTCAATCCATTGTATTTTTTCTTGACATTAGTGGAGAGTGAAAGTCAAGGGAATTTAAGTATTGTACTTACACAGGCAAGTGCCAAGTTTTTCTCAGTGATTCATTAACTATTTATAGAATGCAATGATTAGCTCAGTTAATGTTTCCGTCTTTGTATCTCTGCTTCATTTGAATAACATTAGGTGTTTCATGACCCTGTTACGTGTTGTAGGGGATGTATAACTTGTGAAATGTGACACTGAGCCAAGAAGCCTCAGGCCAAATCGTACTATCACTGACAACCTTGGCATGTTCTGTCTCTCCACTCTGGACACCGGTCAGTTAGATATGGTCTGTTACTTTCTGGACAAAGGTCATTCTGCCATTGTACTTTACCACCTCTTGTCACAGGTATCATTACACACAATCTGATGAAATTGACACCTATATCTTTTGATCAGTTTTAGGTGTTCTGCCTTAATCTTGATTCCATTGCCTATGGGTGAAATGTGTACCTATGTCAGAACAGGTTCAGGGTGTCTTTTTATTTGATTCCAAGATAAGACTACTCTAATGTTTTGTGTGAAAAATTGAATTGAATGTAATACAGGTTGTTTTTGAAAGCCTTCTTAATAAGAAAAACAAATGTTTCCGAGGAAGAATAACTTAATCGATGAATAAATATGATTTAACTGTAGGGTAAAGTGAATTATTACTGGTCATGTAATTTCAGGGACAAGGGAATGAATGAAATGATTACAGGTCACGTCATTTCAGGGACAAGGGAATGAGTGAAATGATTACAGGTCATGTTATTCCAGGGACAAGTGAATGATTACATGTCATGTAATTCCAGGGACAAGTGAATGAGTGAATGGTTAGGTTTGAACTACAGGGAAGAATGAATGAATGTTTAATGTTCAAGTCTGGGAATGAATGAATGAATGAATGAATGATTAGGGTTTAACTCTGGGGAAGAATGAATAAATGGATGAGTAGTGCTAAACTCCAGAGACGAGTGGATAGTTGTGAATGAGTGAATGATTACAGGTCATGTTATTCCAGGGACAAGTGAATGAGTGAATGATTACAGGTCACATAATTTCAGGGACAAGTGAATGAGTGAATGATTACAGGTCATGTTATTCCAGGGACAAGTGAATGAGTGAATGATTACAGGTCACATAATTTCAGGGACAAGTGAATGAGTGAATGATTACAGGTCATGTTATTCCAGGGACATGTGAATGAGTGAATGATTACAGGTCATGTTATTCCAGGGACAAGGGAATAAGTGAAATGATTACAGGTCATGTAATTCCAGGAACAAGGGAATAAGTGAAATGATTACAGGTCATGTAATTCCAGGGACAAGTGAATGAGTGAATGGTTAGGTTTGAACTATAGGGAAGAATGAATGAATGTTTATAGCTTAAGTCTGGGAATGAATGAATGAATGATTAGGGTTTAACTCTAGGGAAGAATGAATAAATGGATGAGTAGTGCTAAACTGCAGAGACAAGTGGATAGTTGAATGATTGGTGTTTAGCTCAGGGGAAAAACGAATTATTTGGTTTAACTTCAGGGAAGATTGAATGATTGTGATTCACTCTTAATCTTGTAACCAACCTTATCCATGAGAGTTTTAACGAAATTGATGAACACATTTGTTGATGATTATTAAAGTTTTCTGTAACGTGTAATTTGTTTGTCTACGTACTTGTTATTTGATCTGTCTTGATGTTACTGGCCTTACTATTATATTTGTAGTAGTATGTGACTGGAATTGTCACAAGTGTAGTGAGATGCAGCGGCCTGCGAAACGTGGATGAGGCAGCCGGCGGACCAGACGGCCGAGAAAGATGGATGATGTCTGGTCATGCAATATATTGGTTCTAACTGATAGCTTGCTTAAAGGATGTGATGTAACTGTCACTGCTGAACATGGCTTGTCTGATGAATGGACAGTGCTCAGGGAATTGTTCAGTTAAAGATGTGCGCCTTGTGGCTTACTGTTTCTATAGGTTCACCCTCACGCAATGGTATACCCATTTCTGCTTAAGCACTGAAGATAGTTGAATGTACTGTAAATTTTCAACCACTAAAGCACTTTTTTCAGTGGAAGTTATGAATATTAATTATTATGCACATAACAACAAATATGATTTGTTTTGTGTGACAAAAGATGCCAAAAGATGAAATTTTCTACTCTCCATAGTGCTCTCAGAATATTTCAAATGTTGTCAAAATATTGGGTGCAGTGGTTGAAAAAGTTGAAGAATTAATGTACATGTAGTTTTGAAATTATTCCAAGGGGGGAGGGGAGTTGTGCATAGATGTCTTGTGCCATCAGCTCTGAAATAATTACAAAAATAAGATTTTTGAATCTAACAGACCCTGGCTTAGGAACTTGTGATATTAATATTATATCTGATGTTGAAGGCAGTGGTTTTATCTGCTCTATACTAGTCAGCATTGCAGTAATATGAACAGGAAAACTATAAAAAATATTTATGTATGAATGGGTTCTCACGGATAAAATTGTCACGGATAAAATTGCCAAAAGGCCAGGATCCATTTAATTTCATCCAGTTTGATTTTTGACTCTCCCAGCCTTTGTTTAGAGCACCTTAACAATCAAGATAATTAGAATTGTAAACTCTGATTTTCAATTTGTGCTGCATTCAGTGAGGGAATCATGTGAACTTTGAAATAGCCTGTAATATTCTACTTTAACCAGACACAAACCATTAACCAGGCACAAACCATTAACCAGACACAACCATTAACCAGACACAAACCATTAACCAGACACAAACCACAGGACTATATTTCTAAGCAGATAGGAACACATGGTTATTATGGGATAGTTGTGATTCATGCAGTAACCAAGGCTATCTTTAATGGTGTGCGGTGCTGTCTTTAAAAGTGGATTATGAAATGCAGAAAAGTGTTGACAAATTGCAGAGGATTCTGGAGAGATGCAGGCTGAGTCATTGTTTAGTACAAGTCACAAATGTCAAGCTCATTCTCAGTAATAAACACTGAAGCAATTTCTCTGTGGTGAGAACTCGGGCTGTAGGTGGTGCATCCAAGCAGAGTAGAGACTGTAACTGCTCCCTCTAAGGTTAACTTGGGAGTGCATCTTGCAGACTTCATGGAGCTCTGGTATTAACTGTTTGTCACTGCTCAGCAGCAGTTTGCTGCTAAATTTAAGGATCCTTATGGTCATGCAGTACAGTTTGGTTTGGCTAGACATTTTTTCCTTTTTTTTTTCTTTTATGCTCAAAATGTGTGATATTTGTTTATTGTGCAGGTGGAAGCAGATCAGGCTTAAAGACAGTTAACATTTAAATATCTTGGTTTGTGTGTTGAATTGTTCATTGTGCACAATATTATGCAGAGCATGGTAGCATTTGAATTTAATGTACTCACATCAGTTCATTATTGAAATAAATTTGGGCTCTTTTCATTTGTAAACTGAAGGTTAAGGCTTTAAAGGCTCTTGTGTTAAGAACAAATGATAATGGCACTATTACAGCCCCATCATGAAATGTATTAAATTGAGCCTAGAAGAAATTGTGTTTTTCCAAGTAGTTTTAATATTTGATTCATATTTTTAGACAGTTTACTATACATGCGCCTGTATCATCACCCTCACTGGTGACAGACCTGTTCAGACAGGGCGTGGTGTAGGCATAACAGTGTTATTGGAGCTTCTATGTGTGTGACAAGCTAGTGTTTACCTTTACCTGAAAAGCTTTGGTTCTGTTAAACTCGTGTGAACATCATACCTGTGTGAATTGTGTTTCTGCTTACCTGTTTCGCTGGTGCATGAGACAAGATGAGCACTCCCCTTAGCCATGGTACTCGCCTGTACCACTTCTGACGGCTCACAGGCCCGGTGTAGTTATATATCCAGCAAACAACCTTGTACTCACCCCTTTAAGGGGCACCCAGTCGTTGTCACTCCAGCCAGTCTCATGCAAATCTTTTTCACTCCTTTCTTCTCATTCACAGCACAAAACTTGACTAATCTTTCGTAATGAGATACCTGCCGTTGTGGCTGGCCACCAATAGGCTTTGGGAAGTAATTGTGTTCAGTGCCAGGGAATCTGAGCAGCCATTGGCTGTCTACCTCCAACCGCTGGGATCTCCCTGGGTCATATTGGCTCAACAGAACCTCCGGTTTACCACTCACCTTTAACTGTCTGTAAAATGCTCTCCAGTTTACGTTTCAAAGCGGTACTCATTAGATAGTTATCCAATACATCTTTGGTCATCGGATGACTGAGCCTTGACAATAAACTGTAAGCAGTGTGTACATGTATGTTCTATCATAAGCTTGACATATCAGGGAGCATACCTTTAACAGTGGTGTAGCTGGTTTTGATGCTTTGATGTTATCAGTGTGAAGGTCTAAACGTTCCTATAATCAGGATTTTTGTCCACTTTGTCCAAAGGCACAAGGTGTGTTTTAGAGGTCTACTTTTTCACATCCTGTATGTTGTTATAGTTGACATAAATGACAGTGCCTGTGTCAAGTTTAAACCAGTATAATAACTCCAAAGGGAAATGTAAATTGATTGACATGTACATACACATGACCCAAGCTTTCTTAATTATTAAGAAATTAATACTACCAGGAGAGTAGAAGTATATTAACACTCAATGCGCACAATGAATCTGTGTTTTCTTGTGAGATAAGTGTTAAAGCACAGCATATCTGAGAGCATTCTCTGATATTCCCTGATATCTCATAACAGTATATCTTGTACAAGTAGTACATGTATACGTAATAGTTAGATGTCTGTTGTCAGCTCAGTTTTGGTACCTTTCAACTTGAAAAACAAACAGTGACAAAGCCGTACATGCATGTCAGCCTATTACATTTAAAGGGAATATTCCACCAGACAGATTTGATTAAATATTGCAGGTACTTGTTCGGGTCTAATAAGTCATTAAAGGCTTAGTAGTTGCAGTGATTTGAAAACTTAATTGTCAGAAGACAGAAATATAAAAGTTAAAATGCTTTGAGGTCACAGCACTTCACCTCCACACTCCTCCCCTGTTTTAACATGTCTGTACCTTGTGTATCCATCTCTAGGATACCTAGTCCAGCTTCTTTCCTCGCCCCATGCCCTGGTCCCTCTTGCTTAGCTGTTCCCAGACACACAGAGAATGTGATGGATGAGTGTCCAGTCAAACATACAGCCCAGGGACTAACCAATTACAGGACATGTGATCAATTAGCCAGTCAGTCTTTGATGTGATGTATGTTTTCACACCTAAGCAGCTCTCTGGGAAATGCATCCCCTTGATAGTGAGGGCCAAGGTTTATGTGATGGTAGGGTGGGGATGGGGATGGCAGAGAGTGGGGGGGGGGGGGGAATATAGTAAGTCCTTGCTCAGGCCACACAGCCAGTCTCTTCAGCTTATCTACATGTATACCCTCAGCACATCAGTTACCAAACCCTGGGGATTTGTATACCACCATCTGCCCTTCAACTTCAGTTATGTGTAAATGTTTAGGAAATGGCTTCTTATCAACAGTTGTATTTCCTGAGGTTTCCTTCTGAGAGGAGCGTTTGTAAATGTTGTAACTCCTGGTTGTTCGCATTAGTCTCCAGTTCTCGCGGTCTAGCAAGTGTGCAAAGAGAAAAATGCAAAGGCCGGTTAGTTTGATCCATACCTCAGTGGGCCACTTCACACCAGCCTAAATGTCTCCCTTCTACCTCCGCCAGTTCTCAGGCTAAACTGGACCCTCTTCTGCCTTTTTTGTTTATAGAAAGGTGTTTTCCCTGTGTGTCATGGGTAGGGCTTTTGTCACGCCTTACTGACACCTTTTTCAGTCCTAACCAAATAATGTCTGGAGCCAGACAAGTTAAGAGTGGCTCCTAAACTGCCCTGGTGTCTTACCTTGCAGGTAAACTGCATAGCGAGGTTACTGAACTTATCCACATTTACCTGCCAGAGACTCCATTACACTTGTATACTTCATTAGCTCCCCCTGTCACTGGATGCCCACACTCTGTCTCCCTTCATAGTACATTAATCTAAGCCTGTCAACAGAGAACTAATACTACCATTAGACCTGTGTTATGTTTTAGACCGTACTTTGTACTCTGTGTCTGTGTCGGTATTTTACCAGTAATCTAGTTTCACCCCCCAGACTCTCGCTTTGCATGCTCCTCTTCTAAGAAAACGCTCAAACAGCAAGACATCTGCAGGGTGAAATTTTAAACAACTGTTGAAAATGTCTGGAAACAGCTGAGTATATTTGTTGTGTTTATTCTCAACCAAACACAGCTTTACATGTACATGTAGTTTGATATTACAGAAAACTAATTGTGTAATTTATCCAGTTTCAAGAAAAGCTTGCAGAGCGTGATGAGACATACAAAACATGGACACCCCTAAATCAAAGCATTATATGTACATGGTCACATATATGTATTTTCCCTGATATTTCCCTGTGTAAAAATCATAACCTCTTTTCAGAACTAAGCCTGTATGATACTTAAAAGAACTAATGTGAGGGCAAGTGAGAAAGAAATTCTGTAAATCTTAAGGTAATTATCAGTTTTTTTTCAGTGGAATTTATGAATACAGTTATTATAAAAATTGCACTAAAAGTGATTTATTTGTGTCATTAAAGATCGCAGTTTTATAAAACTTATTTTATAAAACAAATTATATCTCTACACTCCATAGTTCTCTCAGAATGTTTCAAAATATTGGTTGCAGAGGCAGTTGAAAAGCTTGAAGAATTCGGGTGCATGTACACATATCTCTGTTCGATTTATTGATTTACTCTGTTTCACCTAAAAGTTGGCATGTAAAAATGCACTTTCAGAAGTACATAAACGACTTAAAATGGTAAATTTGATGCCAACACAAGTTTTTCTAGAAAAAAAATAATCACTCTTTGTGACTCTTAGGGACCTTATAAGGTGAATGGATCCATCAGAATCAAATGTTAAACTTTTAGGTGAAATACAGTATGTTATCTTTCACTTGTGCATTGATGATCAAGTTTATGGACGGATGAAACTGTACCGCCAAACTCACCAAATACCAAGAGAAACCTTGTAACTTGTGCATTGATGATCAAGTTTATGGATGGATGAAACTGTACTGCCAAACTCACCAAATACCAAGAGAAACCTTGTAACTTGTGCATTGATGATCAAGTTTATGGATGGATGAAACTGTACTGCCAAACTCACCAAATACCAAGAGAAACCTTGTAACTTGTGCATTGATGATCAAGTTTATGGACGGATGAAACTGTACTGTCAAACTCACCAAATACCAAGAGAAACCTTGTAAACCTGAATTTAAAGGCAAAGTCCAACCCAGTGAAAGCTGGATTTGAGACTGTCACTGCGTTGTTAAGGAGTTGAATGGCTTCTTCACAAGTAAGGCTTTAACTAGCCAGCAAGGACTCATTAAACATTGCTTATGTCTGTAACAGAGAGTCAGCAGGAAATGCAAACATGACATGTTCTTATTGGTGAAAGATCAGTGAAAGATCAGGGAAAGATCAGTGAAAGAAGCTTATACATTATGTCAGCTGTCTTCTTAATACATTGACACATGCATTCACAAGGCGCTGTTCATGTATTTAGCTATTTTTACATTTGTTGGCAGATCAGGCTATTATTGGTTTTTCACAGAAGGTGATTAGCTTTAACTGACCGGTGAGGTCTTGTGCTTGATTTCAGCTTGCATATTTCGGCTTCAGTGTGAAATCAGATAGTTTAGCCTTAGTTATTAGGGAAGAGCTGGAAAAGACCACATCAATTTTGTACTGATGAGCTTGGTAACTATGTAAATCAACATTTTATCTGGAATTCTGACAAAGACATGGTAGACGCAACGATGGAGAAACTGGAAATAATTTTTCGTTGTTCTATATATATATATTTATATTTATATATATACATTTGGTTTCTTGAAAGAAAAATGTCTTTTTGTGGTTAATATAAATTGTGGATACCTGTATGTACATTGTGAGTGGCTGTTGTGGTGCACTTTGCTCTTCCCTTTGGAGTTATGTAGGCTGAGACTGGGAATGTTGATTCTGCTGGTTTTTA
The DNA here is from genome assembly GCF_032854445.1 of Liolophura sinensis. Lineage (NCBI taxonomy): Eukaryota > Metazoa > Mollusca > Polyplacophora > Chitonida > Chitonidae > Liolophura > Liolophura sinensis. Next base: position 45,031,512 of record NC_088300.1, read on the forward strand.
TCTTCTTGTAATTTCAGTAACTGTCAGCTTTAATAAGTTTTGCATTTAGTGCAGATCTGGTTGTCTCCAGCGCATCAGTCCTGCGAGTACATGTATGTGTGGTACTACACAACCACTCTGGTATCTATCACTAGATACATCACATATGGATATATATATATATATACATATATATATATATATATATATATATATATATATATATATATATATATATAGACAAAAACATGAATGCAAACTATGTGCAGGTGTTGGCTGTGCCAAAAAATTGGTGGCCAGAATGTGGTGTGCTGAAATGCTGTAAATTCTTTGAAATGATTTAAGGTGTAGATTTTCACAGAAGTCATCAGTTGTGCATTCAAAGCACTTTTCCTGTTCTTACACACCAACAGTGCTGCTTGTGGTGATTGCCTAAGTGTTGCCAGTTTTCATTTGTGCAGTAGTGAATTGCAAGGATATTGGCAATTTGACAGTGTAATTACACAGGTTTGTGGAGGAATGGCTGCTTTGTGGATGTTGGCAGGCACGTAACACGTGGTAACGAGGTGGATGTGTGAGCCTGGCCCAGAGACTGTTCATTAACAAGCATGTGTTAGCTAACGCACACCTCCTCATGCCCTCTTGTTGACTCGTGTAATTCCATTTGCACATCCCCCAGGTACACCATGAACGACGCTCATATACCTGCCTGACACAGGGGTCATTTCAGTGAAGTGTTTTTCTACATCTGGTCAGGATTTTAAGGATGATTTGGACTTTTGTGTTTGGATTGTCAAAGTGAATGTTGTGAACATCTCATAAATGCTGTGTGAAGACTAATCTGTCATATGAACTTCTGATACCTAGCGACTACTTATACATGCACTAAATCAGGCTCCTCGTGGTTATATGGCTGAAAAATTGTTACGTATGACATAAAAACCCAGCAATGTATACTATATGCATACTGTAATTCTTCAACGTTTTTGCATGTTTGCAAGGTGATTATGGAAGCAACTTCTAAGGGCATTATGTGTTCCCTGACAAAACTATAATTTTTGTAAAACCCTGAAATTGGCCAACACAACCAATGTAGAAATTATGGTACCTGTACAAATCCACTCTCAAACCAGTCCCATATGGTCAAGATATATGAAAGACACTCAGCAGGATAAGTGTACTATTCCTGGATAGCGAGTGGAAGATTTAAGAGAGGATCTGATATCAGTGTGTGGCAAACAAACTAACCGATAAACTAACCGTCAAACTAAAGTTGCACAGTTCAATAAAATAAGACAAAGATGCACTCGCCCCGCAGCACACTAATCTAATCCTGTGAACAGGGCCCAGTTGTTCAAAAGTGTATCAGCAGTTTGGCCAGGTATTTACTGTATTCTGAGCTAAATTCCCATTAATTTTGTATTAGGCCAAGACTGGTCCTAAGATTTAAGTCTGTCTTATCTTACAATAAACTTTTGAGCAACCAACTCCAGAGGACTAACACAAATATATGTACTACCATTAGACTTGTTTCATGCCTGACACATACTAAATTAGCTTGAGAAAGTAAATACTGGTAGCTACATGTACATTAGCAGAAGTTATTGTCATTTATGAGAAAATTTTAAACTTTTAGACTATAAAACAAATTGTTGATAAAGTTCAAAGGCTTTTTGTGCATGAAATAGACTGAGCAGCAGCATAGTACATTGCATGTATAATTGAAGTGATTAAGGTAGGTTCATTTTAATAGCGTGAATAACCTTTATTAGAGCCATTATCTCTATGCAGCTATGATTGTACTGTTTTGTAAGTTTTTATATGTGTATGTTATGAATTTCACTAAACCAAATTAAACACGTTAAATGCCAATACCTTCCATAGCACGTACTGTCATTTGTTTTTAAAGTGATTGTGAAAACTGACGTTTGATGCCGCACTGCGGAAAATAAATATAAATTCCGCTGGAACAACAGCAACAGTATCAGCAACAAATATCTTTGTTGCTATAGATCAGTAAATAATTCACCAAAGTTACTTGTGCATATATTTATATGGAACAGAAGTTTGTCATATACTTTTGTATATTGTGGTTTAGCTCCCAAGTATATATGTATGTACCATCTACCTGTATGTATATATATGAACAGTATTGGTACGTGGTCATCAGTGAGTGTATCTTAGCTGGAATAGTTGTTTACATGTACCTGTACACATGTACATATCAAATGTATACACAAGAGGGATATACCCAAGCATCATTGAGTTTATACATGGGCATAAGTGAGTCTGTAACTGGGCACAAGTGAGTTTAAATTTCAGCATCAGTGAGCTTGCATATAAGTGGTTAATGCTAAGATTGAGCCTTACATTCTCTAATATTTCATTTGAAAGTAGAACATATAGCTTAGCACCTGTATAAGCATGTATAAGTTGTACTTACTGTCTTTTTGTGGCGTCTTGTGGCCAATACAGTCATCAGTGGTCAGAAGAGTTGTGTCACAGTGCTGTAGTCAGTATAGAATATGTATGAAGACCCAGCAGCTAGTGTTTGACTATTATAGTTTAGCTCCCTACAGCTGAGGGAGGCCTGGCCTGTGAAACACTACAGCTGTTCCTAACAGTATATAAAACAGTTCCTCACCACACAGAAATCATGCAATATCCAATTTTCTCCCTGAGCCCCGGAACTCGTTCTCTTTGAACAGGGCAGGTAGAACTGTTATGTAGAAGGCTGGGTATTGTTGGTTGTGTGTTAATGGGGGGACTGAGTCGGACTATGCCGACTATGGGAGTGGAGCTGAGGGGTCAGGCTGTGTGTGAACAGGTGGACTGGGGGCTTCAGGCCTTCCCTCCTACCCCAGACAGCTTTCAGCAGCCCTACACCGGGGTGTGCTGTCAGTGAATGGCCCGCTACAGTTGTTTGTAGACACAAACTCGTGCCAAGTTGGAAGCCTTCTCTTTAACTAATCCAGGTATACAACTCTTTAGTCGTGCTATGTGACCAGTCCATTCAGTTCTGTCCGCTGCTCTGTCCTAAACTGTGTGCTCTGAGCTGTGGACAGAATAACCCTAGGACAAACATGGCTGTACTAATGCCTGTGTGAAGACCACATTACCACATGCCTTGTAGGTGTGACATTGACTTGTAGCTGAAGTAGCTGAAGGCAGCTTTTTGACAGTCTGGACAAAAAGAAACTTGCCTACATCATATACCACATTTATATAATAAAATTATCTTATGTTATTATTTAATTTTTTAATTGCTGTTTTTATAACATCATACACAATGATTTGGATGGGCGGTTTTATGGCTTTTTAATTTTTTAGATAATAAGTCTGTAGGACAATATTATTATAAAAGTGTCTTCCACAAAATGTTTTCCACTTTTCACATTAATATAAGGTAATGCAAATGCAATACATATTCCAAAAAAGTCCAGAAACCATGAAACAAATGTGTTTTAGTTTGAGATTCACATCTTTTATTAAAATACGAAGGATTCAAATATATGTTTGTATTCTGCCAATAGTGCTTGATTCCTTGTTTTGTGTCAGGATATTTTGTAAAATTGGTGCGGGTTGCGGAACAATTTTCTTTTCAGTATCATGGATTCGGCTATATATTGGCTACATGATACTGATGTTTGAATATATGTTGGGCAATTTTGTCGGTATTACTATGTTTATGTTTAGCTGCTTGGTTTGTGATCAACTATATTTTTGTGCCAGCCATTCTGGGTTAGATGAATACGTACATGTATCATGATAACAGAAATCCAAACAGCTTTCCTTCTCTGGTTTCTCAGATTTTTTGTTAACCTTTGTAAAGAAAGGTCAGAAGACCAGCCTTGTCTCTCAAATTTACAGGCTGATATCAACTGGTAATAAAATCTGGATTTATTGCATGGAGACCCATCAGGGTATTTAATATCAGGCTGAAGGTCAGAGCTGGGTACTGGGTGCCAGACGTTTGTGATAACTCCATAAGCAATGGATGTCCAGGCCAGCAGGATTTGAGCTTTAACTAAACAGAAATGTTGGGACTTGGACAGATTATATAACAGATTGAAAAATAATTACATCACAGAAAACATTCCGGGACAGATTTCTGTTAATCTGGATATCAGTTGTTGTTATAAGATCTAAACCATTCCTGGATACAGCCATAACAGCTGTTAATAATTAGTGAGACACATAAAAGTTTAATACATGTACCTGTAGGTGTAATGTTATACCTCTCTTGACTTGTCTTTGCTCTTAATATTATGGCAATGGTGCCTAGACACAAAAGCACTATTTCTATCTTGTAACATTTGTGGCATGAATGAGCTTAATTGAATCAAGCCTAGTGATAACGATGTCAGTATTGATGATTGGGAACGTTGTATAAGCGTTGCACAACCTGGAAATTTCTGTTAATGGACAGTTATGCAGTATGTTTCATTTTTTTCGTTTTCGTCTTTAATTCTGTTATGAAACAAATCTAAGATTATGTAAGGGTACATGCCCTGTGTTTAATTTGTTATGCCAAGATGTGTTAATGTTTTTTTTTTTTGAAATTGTGGAAATGTCTATGGACTTTCTATGCACTAGACAGAAATGCGGCATGCGCCAATGTGTACTGATGGAATAAGAAATAACAAGTTTCACTAAAATAGTTAAGCTTGAAAGTTGTACATATTTACACTGGCCTTGTGTTGTATGAAAAAAAAGCTTTAAAATGAAAATTGATATAAGAATATCTGATGGAAGATATAATAAAATGTATGCTTGTTTTCCAGCTTTCTGAATTCCATGCATAAGATAAAGACTAGTGGATTTGATTTTAATACATGATGGTGTTGGATATGGCGTTGTTGCTTTGGCAATATCAACATTTTAACATGTACACATAATTCATAAGTACATTAGGTAACCAATTTTTGTAGAGCAGAGCCAAGAATACTGAAGTGTGGAACTCTTGCATGTATCTAGATTTATACATATTTCCCCAAGAAGTAGATACAGAACAGTTTTTAATGTGCCCCTAGTGCTGAATTGAGACTGATGGTGAGATGAGATTTCTGGGGGGTTTGGATGTTTGAGACTTGAGACTGGGAGCTATCAGAAAGCTTGATAATGCTGAGTGTAGAGGGTGCCATGAGTAATAGTTAGGTTCTAGGAGCTAATTCATGGCCTTTAGTGGGCCAGTACCCAACCCCCCAATCTCTGTGTCTTCTGATAAGGTGATAGAAGAGGAGGGTTAACTAACACCAGCTTCTCACTGTGAGAGAGCTGACAGTATCATTCTTAGTCTCCAGGCTGGGGAAAGAAGGTTTGGGGCTGGGGAAAGGTCTGGTGGCAGGGAAAGAAAGCTACATGCCTGGTGCCTTGCTCCCTGAGGCAGGAGGACATACTAATAGGCCCTGTCATTTTACATTTGGCTTTAATGCCCTTTTTCTCTCCAAGGTTATTTCATCTACTTAATAAAAGGCATCAAATTTATGTGTGCATTAAGTAAGCTATCAACAGTAGCTGTGGGTGGCTGAAGGACGGCATCAGTGTTGCACCATACAAGCACTATCAGATCAGTGGGCTATGGGACAGCGTCAGAAGCCAGGTAATGAGGGATAACATCCAGGGTTTCTCAGATAATAGGTAGGATACTTGGCAGACAGGAATACAAGATGCACCCTTATGTAAACCACCACATCTTTCACCAGTTTACAAATTGACATATGATAAAAAAAAAGGTAGTGTAGCCCTCAAGTGTTGTGTACAATTTGGCTGATGGATTACAGCAGCAGTCGTTCCTGACATTTTTCACTACCTCTCGTATTTAATTTGTGAACTCATGTAAGTGGGTTACAGAAGCATGCTGGGGGTTAGTTTGTACGATTGATTTAGAAAAGGAAGTCAATAGAAGTCATCTTTAAGCTTAATTCAGCAAGCTAAATGACCTCTCTCCTTATTTAACATTCTGACATTTACCTTGTTGGCCTTCTACCGACCAAATGAATGTCAGAAATATAAAGCATGGGGTTTATACATTTAACATTGTTGAATTAGTATAAGATATGTTACATAGCTTCATGAAAATTGGCAAAACCAAAACTGAATTTGAGTGTTCCATTTATCAAAAGGTTGGCTTTAGACTTCCAAAGCCTAAAACATCTTCCCAATGGTGGTTTAAATTCTTCAGATAAAATGGATAATTGCAATGCTATTGTACTTTGTATATAGGAAATAGGTCTGAATTATGTTAAACAAAATGTGGAAATTCCGATAGAAAGCCTGAATTAGGTCAAAAAATTTGGAAACTCGCAAAATCTCAGATATACCCAAGGAGAATTCTCCTGTCAGAACATGTTTACTTGTAAACAGAAGTGACTAGTAATATGAAAACAAGTACTACAGTAAATAACCTAAACTTTTTCCTCTCCCTCCCCCCCCAAAAAAACGTGATGTAGAAGCAAGTAAATGGCATAAAATATTACTTTTGGTGCTGAAACTTAGATTTACCCAGTGTAAGATACCATCTTATACCTTACAAACGAACCTTTAACAACCTTTCTAAAATCAGTTTCATATAAACCTCTCAGAATAATACAAAATGAGCCACTTTAGTCATGGACTACATTTTAGGTCATTTACATGTACCTTAATTCAAATGTTTACAATGGCACAGAGCTCATTGCAATACAGTGGATCTCTTGTAAAGACCATCATGGCATCATCTGGATAATTGTGGCATGCCAGTTCTCTGATATTGGGATGATGTGAAGTGTGAGGTTGTACAACAGTCAGATGCAAGCAGCACTTGACTGCTGTGATTGGCTTAGAGGTGCAATTTGTCAGTGTGGGGTACTTTTGCTCTGCCTTCCTAAGAGGCGCATAGCTCTGCTGGAGTGATCTGAGCCAGTCATGACTTCCCAGCCCCCAGACTACCAACTCTCACCATATCTCCCCTTGGGTCTCCCCACACTTGTGCTCCCACTATTACTTAGTTAACCCAAGTAGACGACTCCTGCAGGGAAACTTATTGCCTAGTAATTGTTGTCCGCCCCAGGCTTGTATATGCCTGTGTAATGAAGATGTTTTGGGTTCATCATAAATGCGAAAAGATGGCCCTTGAAAGCCTGCTTGGCTGTAATTGTAGAATGTAAGTACTGACTGATATGCTCATATCACTGTACTTGATGGAGCTCTAAATTTCTGTCATGGCCATGACACCTAGATTTATGCTTTCTGAGCATAAGCTTTACATTGCAGTTATCAAGGTACTTGTACTATATTATCCAATATGGATATATAGCCTGGTATACAAAACAACAAATTCTGATAGTGTAGATGATGTATGCTGAACAACATTACTAAGATGGATTGATTATGGTTTAACACCACATGCATTATCTGTACGAAATGACATTACATGTAGGTTGCAACTAAACCTAGTTAATTGTTCGTACACCAATGAGATGTCTTTTACTTATAACACAATATGATGACAAAAGAGATGTTCATCTGTGAAGTTTACTTGTTGTGAGAGTGTCAGATGAATACCCTTAAGAAAGTAAAAATGTGAGGTTAACAAGAACTCCATTTAAGGTCTTCATGCTTCAGTAGTCAGTATGATCAATGACAGCTAAGGGGAGGAGATGTAAACACCATGCTGCTTTGAAGTTTCATTTCATGTGTAGCTACAAACAAGCCTGAAAAATCAAATGAAGAAAATCAAACAGGGTTCGGAAAGGTTCTAGACCTTGGAGCGAATGTCATTTAGTTAGAGGTCAAATGTGAAATTTTCAGTCTTGATTTTCTCATAAAGTTTAAGGAACACAGTGGCCAAAACACAAAACATAGACTGATTTGGTGATCTGCAGTTGTAGGCAGCACAAGTTTATTTTCAACTCTTAAGATATTCACTTTTAAAATTCCATGGGCAGGTGAGGGACATTGACAGCTGTGGAGGCGTGAGGTATAACATCAGGCCTTGGTTAAAGTCTGTGAAAAATGTCACCTCCTTCAAGGGCTGGTTAACAGTTTCATACTTAACCCTGGATGTTTGACGTTTTCCAGGAGGGAACAAATTGAATGCTAGCAGCTGGTGTGCATTAGCAGACAGCTCTGACAAGCCCACAGCTTGAGCTATGGCAGAGCAAGAGAAACAGGAGTCAACATCAAGCAGACTTCCCCAGTCAAGCGAATTTCAGGCTGCTCCTAAGGGTGCTCTAGATTCTATATTAGGATAACAATAGCTCAGGAGGACCATATGTACTACATTTCTCTCCTCTGATGAGACTGTTAGAGATAGCTCTAATGTAATAGGATGAGGATAATATCGTGTTCAGGGGAAACTGTTACAGCAATGATTGAGGCACTCTCTGGCTGTGCCTGAAACATTGTGTTGTCCCCCATGGCAAATGTACCCTGGGGTACTTGTTCATGTAAATAGCATATGTTGATATTGATGTCTCCAGTGGCCTGTCCACAATGATATATATGTACATATCACATGATGTAGATGCTGGCAAATGTACATTCTTTGGCAGACAGAATTAATAGCATTCGGTGGTGGAATTTATTGCTCTCTGAGGAATAAATGATTCAGTTATTGTCAAATACATGTACATTCGTCAGTCTGATTTCTGATTGTATGCCTATGCATCACATAAAATCTTTCATCAGAATTGCAAAGGACTTCTGGGAACTGTTAGAAATCTTCCAGCCTGAAAGGAGGCAAAGGACGGGTGGGCCGTGGGCCAGTTGTCTCAAAGGGATCACAGACTTTCTACACAAGTAACCTGATGCTATGGCAACAGTTACTGAGGGCATCCAGAGGCTTAGGCCTGGTGAGAGGATTCTAAAGGACAGGGATGGGATCTGTCTGCCCTCCCCATGAGCACTTCCTGGAGAATGCCATCAGAGCACTACCTCATCATGTCCTTAGGCCCTAAGAGGGCCACACTGTAAAGAACATAAACTCAGTTTTCAAAAAACAAACAGGGCTTCAGTGTTCTCTGAATAACAAGGAAATGGTTGACATCTTGGAGAGACATAGTCATTTCTCCTGTTACCCTTTTTTACCAGCAGGTGTTCAAGATCCAAGAAAACACTGACAGTCAGTTCTAAGGGAATCAACAGCCCAGTGGCATTTCTTTCAAGTCCACTTGAACTCTTTGTTTTCCTCTCCAAAGAACTGCCATTTTCAAAACAAAAGATTAACAGATGCATAATGCTTTTACCAGTCTGTGTACACATGGCAGGAAGCAAAATTCTTTCCATGTGGCCAAAATTAGAATTCATTGGATTACATGAGCTGTTTTAATTAATTTGATGATAATGGTGTTGTTGCAGGAGCTCTGAGCAGGGATAAAGTAGAATGGTGCTGTGGATGGTTGCTACAGCATCAGAGCTCCCTGGTTCGGAATGGAGATATTGGATTTCCAGATCCTTACTGCTCTCTGAGTGGAAAGGATTAGTGGGCATTCAGCTGCTGACATTAGCAGGTGTCGCTGCTGATTTTTGCATGAGCCTATCTCTTTTCTTGAGAGTAAGCACCTATCCCTCCGTGTATGAGAGCGTCCTGTACTTAACTTCCTACCTGCTTTTTTTACACTTCCGATATAATGTTTAGGATTCCAACAGCTTTGGCAGCTGCAAAGCCCTTCTAAACAGTAAATGTTCGCTTCTGATGCACCATCAGATATCTCATTAATGTAATTTCCATTCAGACTGCTTTGCCAGGATTCATGGTTGCTGATAAAAACCTGTCTTGCTTGTTTGGAAACATAAGTCAATGAGTAATTCTTTGCTGCTTGATGCTGAATTCCTCAGGGAATTTCTCATTAAACAACAGATTATGGTTCAGCTGTAGGTTCATGCCCCTGGTTCATTGATTACATGTACTATGGAGGTGTTTTCAGCTGAAACAAGCAGCTCAATGTCAAAGCCTGCCTGTCTTTCGATCGTTCAATTTTCTGATATCTTATCTTTAAGGCATGGGCCGTTTGCTTGGTGCAGGCCAACTGGAATCGGTTTCCATTGCAAATTTATCCTTGTTTAAAGAAGAACAAATAAAGCAGCTTATCTTTACTTCGCCAAAATTTTGTGGCAAACATTTTCGTCTTTTCATCATGTCATATCACACGTTAGCCGTGCCCCACCATGTCCTCTAGATTTACAGTATACCTATCTCCATTGAGCCAGACTTATTGCATTGGTAAGCATTCAAGCATTCCTGTCTGGTTCCAGTGACCTTTTAATTTTTCTCTTTTCTTCGTTATTGATGTGTTTCTTATGATTAGATTTCCTTTTCTGGTTATCATCATCATACCAAGCTTACGTTCTTCACTTTCAGACAGCTTTGTGATTAGAGTGGTGTTTTATCTCAAAAATATCCTCCCCAAAAGGGAGTTGATTTACTTAGCTCAGCAGTAATTGATATATAGATATACTGTTGGATGTGTTTTTCTGTGACAAATCCTCTCCAGTTCTGACAGATAATGATACATGCGTCTGATGAGTTTAAACTGAGCGCCGTCTGCAGCCCTCTAAAGTGGCAGAGTTTAACCATGCTAGATTGCCCTGATAAGATGGCTCTGATGGATTTTTCTCACATGTTCTCACTGGGATTAGTCATTCTGAGGAATCTGACAGAAATATGAATTATTAGGAGTAGAAAGCCGAGCCATTTGTAGGCGAGGCTTAATTCATCGATTTGTCCAGAAGAACGTGACTGTAGAGTTGTAATGCGTTATACTCAATGACTATCCCGTCGCCAGATTCTGGCATCTCACTGCCGCTGCAGCCCGATCAAATCTCTTGGTGAAACCCTATCAAATCACAAATCGCTTGCTTGTTTTTTTTTTTCGTCTATATAAAATCTATAGATGTTCATTTTATGATTGCTTTCATCGATCGATCAACTAGAGCCTGTTTACAAAGTGTTGCTGAGCCGTGCATGTTTTCGGTGGAATGGCTGAATTAGTAACGCGAGTCTGGGTTAAGTCTGATGATAAAGGTGCTGTGATTAGTAACCTCTCCATTTCTAAAGCCTTCTCAATTGATGGATGAATTCCACAAGCTGACTCAATGATGCTTGTCCTGCCATCAGCCTAGTGTGCTGCCATTCAGCTGGGACACCAGGCCAGCACAGCTGTAATGGAATGCTGCTTGTCCTGCCCTCAGTATAAGGTCTTCATCGACTGCAATCTGCCTGAAATTGTCCTTAACGAAAATGCCTCTGCCACAGGGATATTGCACAAGTAACCTCGCACCTCAAGCCTCTTTAATTCTTAGGAAATGCTAATAATTGATGTGATTTCGTAGTAGGTCATGTCCTCAGATATAAAAGATTACAGTATGGAGAGTAAAACCAGGGCAGCCACAATAGTACGATGACTGATCATTTGTTAATTGCAGCCTTTTGTCATTTGAATTCATATAGGTTCACCCAGTTTGCAGTGACCCTGGTATCCTATAGATACCTAGTAGGAGAGGGAGGTAGTTCCTCCCTGGTTGCCAAATAAGTCAAACTCAAATCTAAAGCAATTGCCCGGTTTCATTTTGAGTAACCTACTTAAATCAGTGTTTAGGGTAGATTGAAAGTGTACAAAGTGTATCAGTCAGACATTCTGTTCTCTGTCTTTAAAATACTGTATAGGAGGATGTACTGTGTCAGACAGCCCATACTGTCTTTGAAACATTAGAGAATGTTCTGGCCAGGCATCCTGTACTCTCATGTAAACATAAGAGAATGTACTGGCCGGGCATCCTGTACTTTCATGTAAACACAAGAAAATTACCGGCCAGGCATCCTGTACTCCCATGTAAACACAAGAAAATTACTGGCCAGGTGTCCTGTACTCCCATGTAAACACAAGAAAATTACTGGCTAGGCATCCTGTACTCTCATGTAAACATAAGAGAATGTACTGGCCAGGCACCCTGTACTCCCATGTAAACACAAGAAAATTACTGGCTAGGCATCCTGTACTCTCATGTAAACATAAGAGAATATACTGGCCGGGCATCCTGTACTCCCATGTAAACACAAGAAAATTACTGGCCAGGCATCCTGCACTCTCATGTAAACACAAGAAAATTACTGGATAGGCATCCTGCACTCTCATGTAAACACAAGAAAATTACTGGCCAGGCATCCTGTACTCTCATGTAAACACAAGAAAATGTCCTCTTATGTATGCATACATAATTGTGAAATCTTTAATACATCCTTACTCTACGGCAGTTGGTGACTTTTCCAGGTACGTATGTTAAGGTGCTCTGGCAAAACACCTCTGTCTGGGTACATACATGTGTGTGAGGGTACTTCTGATTGGGTGTCTCTGTCTGGGTACATATTTGAGGTTGTACTGTTCAGGTTGCATACATGAAGATGCAAGAGTGTGTACTGGGCTGTTACCTCATATTTTAGGTAGATATCTGAGGGACTTCAGAAAGTTTGTCACAGACCAGTGTATTTAAGTGAATGAACCTAGATGTATTGGTCAGGTTGCCTAGTCTTTGATGGATATAGGATGAGAACTCCACATTTCAAGAGTACGGAGAGGGCACTTGTGTATAGTTTTTGTGGTAATGAGTATAGTATGATGTAAACAGAGCTTCTTCAAGGCTTGTGTACACAGCTTTGATGCCAGTCTCAATGCCCAGATCAAATAGACAGTCTACATGCTGGAACAGTTAGCTGCATGTGTTCAGCCAGCTGCAGAGGTGAGGATCCTGATGTTGGGGAACCAAAAGCACCCAAAAAAGTGGACCTGGAGTTTACATGGGGTGTAGGGTGCCCCGGAGGGGTGACATTTGTTGTGTGGGGATGGTGGGAATCTTTGAGCAAAAGAATGGCGGGACTGAATTACTGACAGGTGTGAGCCAGTGTTACCTGGGGAATTATCCTAATCATTGACTTCTGTTACCTATTACCTGGAGAGCTGCCAATCACCCTCTGTTACCTATTATATATACCTACACAGTGAAAACCCAGGGGGAATGGTGTGATAAATGGCTTACATGTGTACATACACTCGAGAGGACAAGCTGCAAAATCTTAAGAGACTAGCACAATACCCATGTTTTTCTTTTCTACACTGCAAATTCTTATTTCTACTACATTTCAGAATACAATGGATTTTACTTGACAGATTTTACAACTTTTGAAAGTAAACTTATCTATTTAACTTCTTTTTACAATACTATGATTTTGATAATGAACTGCAGTATTCCAGTGAATATTTCTTGGTGGAGAAGTTCAGTGAAATTATTTTAAAGTTTGTTAAGTAATTGTATGCAACTGTATGAAGAATGTCTGGGTTCAGGAATTTGTAAGTACAAGAACTTAACATTGAATAGGTAATCTGGCAATAAACATAAGCAAAATTACCACTACAGTTGATGCATCACTGACACAGACTAATTATGAGATAGATACATATATAAAACTATAATTCTGTCCAAAAAAAAGGTGAAATATTTCCTTACCTTTCGATAGCCCAAAGAAGTAATCCCTCGGGTAATATGATATCCAAGTCACTGAGATATTCACTTTATAATCAGAGCTTTTTCCTTCCAATCCAAGAAGAGTGCACAGTGTGGCAGACCGGGGTGATATATTGGAGTGTAATTACTGGTGAAGATGAGCTGACCAACAGCTCTGATGGGAGAGTAGTGGAGAGCTCTGGATCTTTGGTCAGATTCCAGTGACTCACGCCTCTGTCAACAGCTTCACACTCTGTATTGAAGGAAATTGGCAGATCTGTTCTAACTTTACCATCAGGGCAGACAGGATCTGGAGAGGAACTGGTTTGTTTGTATCAACATTTCTCCAGGAATTTTTGGTGCCTTCTTAGTGGTCAGAACTCTGATTGGTGGGTTTGGCCTGGGGGGAGCCTCCCTTCCTGACTATCCCCACCCCTGTACCCACACCCTCCCCAGCCAGCAAGGGTAATTACTCACAGACCAATGCTGGAACAGGCAGATTGGCTTAATGATAGTAATAAAGAGTGGGAGCTGGTGTTGATGTAGGTCTGGGCTGGCCCCTGTAACCAGAGAGTGGTGTGGACAGACACAGGGATTGAGGGCTGCTTCTGGTAACCCAACACCCTGCTCGCTCTCCTCACAGACTACCTCTCCCCATATAAACCCCTCTAACAAAGAATCCTGCCAGGCCCAGGGTGCTCTATGGCATGAACAAATTGCTGAACAAGGCAGGCACTTGATCACCATAGATGTTATCTGGATGGCACCCTCCCTCCCCATCCCTTACCCATTTGGTGTTACCCCACTAGTCATCCTTAGTTAAGTGTCTCTCAGTTAATTACCATGCCTGTGCCAAGCAAAAGGTTGGTCTAACAAATTGCTCTGCTTTTCTACCAACAGACTGGGTTGCTTTAGTTGCTAGTATTTTACCATCAGATAAGAATTGCTTTGAAAATGCTTTAATTTGTGAAGCATATGGGGTGTGTTATTTGCTACTATGTAAGCATTTACATGAACAGTTAGAATAAAACCCCTAACTAATGTAAACTGACAAGAGGTCATATTTCACCAGTTGTGTTATCACAGTTTCGTTGCTTTTCTGGTTTTATTTTTCTGTGCTGTACCGTTTTATCTTTTATGGGAAATAACTCCAGCAGAATGCAGCAACCTATAATTCAGTAAAATCTGTAAGCAGGAATAATTTGAATAAACATCTAAGGAATCATACATATCTTTGTAAATTTACTTGTGTTTTCTCACAAAATAATAACTCAACTCATAGGTTGACATTGAATTGTCTGATCAAGTACATGTACTACATTGACTATTTCTGGACAAAAACTTTAAAACTACCTGTGTTGATACTGTTTTGACACAAAAAAATGGATGGACCAGGTATTCCCATCGATAGCCTTTAGCTTTAGCATACTGTGCTCTAGAGTTGGGTGTTATATCTTGTCTCTTTTGCATGATATCCTAGTGAGGCAGCACTAAGCAGGTGCTGGCATTTAATTGGACTGCCTACCAGGAAACTCGCTTGTGGTATATCTGAAGTACACATATCAAACCCATTGCAGACAAAACAAACAACCAGAGTTGTGCACTCTAGCTGTCCTTTTCTTGTCAGGTTCCAACAAACTTGCTAAACTTTTCCAATCCTCTCACACATAGGTAAGGATATATATACATCTATATAGATATCTAGTAATCTTGGTGCCAGGTGATTTATGGCCGGCCAGCAGATAGTGAATTATCAGCCCTGTCCTGGTGGCTAATAAAATTCAGATCTAGGCTGGGTGAGACATTCTTTTGGGAAGATAGCTCTGAGTCTCTGTGAGATGCCGGGTGATGATGGGTCTGGGCAGGAAGACAGACTGTCTATAAGATTCTGATCATCAATGACCCCTGTCATCAACTGAGCTTTCCAGTATGCTGGGACTAACATGGATTCTGACAGGATTTGGTGCCAGCCATTTTATCTGCAGTCTTATCTGCTGTCTGCTATCAGGCAATGTCACTGTGTAAACTACAATTCATCCAGGCACCATCCTTGCTTTGTAAGGGGTACTGTACAATGTGGGGCAAAGAGAGGTTCTGGGTGTTTTATTAAAAGTTACGTAACTCTTGACAGATATTAATTTTATAAATATTTGTGAGGGATGTTTTTTTGTTGAGAAAGTTTTCCATGGAAATATGCCAAAAATTTATTTATTTATTATTTTTTTTTTTGCTTTCAGTTTTGTCTGCAAAACACATATAAATCACAAAGCAATTTTAGGAAGGATACTTGATTGACTCTGCTATCAGTATGTAGCTTCACTTCTTATCTAAAGACATCTATACCTGCACATACGATGTATCATCATTTATTGCCTTTTTTGTTATTGTTTGTAAATAGTGCAAATGCCACTCTTCATATAATTTGGAATATACTACTCAGATTTGGGAATTGTCTAGGCTTAGCAGTAAATAAATGTGGTTTACACTTGGACACTGGGAGGCTAAGGTTGAAGTTCCCCAGGGCCTTTCTGGCTCAGTGTACTGTTAAACGGTTGGTTTTGCTTCAGCGGATGAACCCCTGGCCAGTGAGGGAGAGGGCTTAAATCTAGCTCTGGATGATGTGGGTCTTGATTATGTTTGATTTGAAATATGTGTACTTGTACCTGGCAAAAGCCAGTGGATTTTTCCCGACTCTCTAGTTTCCTCCCCTCTCATATTGCCATAATATAAGTGAACGACAAACTCATAGTGCTGTAATATAAGTGAACGACAAACTCACATTGCAATAATATAAGTGAATGAGGAACTCATATTGCTATAATATAAGTGAATGACAAACTCGCATTACTATAATATAAGTGAACGAGGAACTCGTATTGCTGTAATATAAGTGAATGATGAACTCATATTGCTGTAATATGAGTGAACGGCAGTCATATTACTGTAATATAAGTGAACGACAAAACCATTGCTGTAATACAAGTGAACAATGAACTCATATTGCTGTAATAAAACAATGAATGATAAACTCACATTCCTATAATATAGGTGAAAGACAAACTGAAATTGCTGTAATATAAGTGAAAAGCTCCAAAAGTTAAAAGACATTAAACCCCAATCATATAAATAGCTTACAAAGTTGTTTGAGGTTTGTGGGATTTGACAATAAATCCTTAATTGTTGTTGTTTTGAAATCTTGTGTTAGTTGTTTTAACTTACTCTTAGAACATTCTGATGTTATGGAGATTTCCTTCAGAAGGTTATTTATTACTTTTTTGAGCTCATCGTAGAAAATACAGAAGTATAGCTAAGGTCAAATACCCTGAACATCATTGTTGGGGTAAATGTTAGGGCTGTTATTTTAGAAAATACTGCATGTATCATGCTCAGGTTTTGCGAGTACGACGTTAAACCCCAAGCACTCACTCACTCAGGTTTTGCATACATGTAAAGCTCGTCGTCATCATGTGACTAAAAATTGTTGATTAGGACCTAAAAACCCAAGCATGCATATATTCAGGCCATAAATCACAAAATTCACAAACTTATAACCTCTTGTGTATTGGAATCAAATGTTCAGGTAAAGGTTTGGGTTGGTATCCCAAAAAGTGCTACATGTACAGTGTATTGAGTCCAGGTTTTGCCTGTACAGGACAGTAACATGATGGGCAGAGGGAGGTACATGTATATTGTTGTTACCAGGCACGTGTTATCATGCACTCATTAGTGTAAATTACCAATTAATTTTTCATGTGTTAGCAGGTATGTATTTGATTCCTTCATGCGTTATGCTGAAGTTATGCATTCATATGCCTTCTATAGGCGATCTTTTCGAACCTGATAAATCAGACAGGTTAGAGTTTTGTAGACTATTGAGATACATACATAATAAGATCTCAATGCTTTCAGCAGTACGTCATTATGTTAAAGAGGACTTCAGGCCTAAAATAGAGTAGACATCCAGAATACAGCTCTCCTAAAACCAGCAGAAAGTTATTACAAAATGATTTAATTGTTTGTTATTAGAACATTATGTATCAGAAGAAAACAAAATGGCAATCAGATGACCAAACCTATTCACTCAAGCCTCTAATCCACCATTAGAGCCAAACTGAAAACGTCATGCCATCACTATGTGTATCTTCTTTACCACGCACATCAAACTGTGCTGTTGCCACTTTTCACCAAGAAGTGATTTTTTTTTTATCTGGGTCCAGAAAACTGATACATCTGTCTTAACCTTAAATCTTTGTTGACTGTACACCTGATTACCACTTTCAAACACTGGTGATCATCATTTGAGAAGGCATTGAGAAGTCAAAATGTCACACTCTACTCAGTAATTTCTGTTAAAAAAATGTAATTTTTTTCCTTGTCAACTTCCTATACCAATGTATAATGCTTTTCAATTCAGATTTTCGTTGTTGCTGTTATAAATTTTACGTAATTTGCCCATTTTAAACTTCGTAATCACACCTGTCATGTATCTAATATGTGCACACACTTGTTGGTGATTGTATCATAGCCATGCGTTAATACCAGTTCAACACAATTATGGTAGCTCCGTTGTGCACACACATAGTGCTTAATTAATTCATTATTATTGAATATCTGCGCTGGATTTAATCAGAGATTAACCACATTACAACATTATTGTTTCATTATACCACAGCATCATGTACTGTAGCTCACTGCTCACAATGAAAACATTATTGTAGTGCTGCCTCACTGGAATGCCATGCAAAAGATACTAGGCATGATATCTCCACCTAATCACTGTATATGAACCCTGGGCTGGTCAGTACTTGACATTTTAAATTGATGGTCAAGCTAGCCAGTACATGTAGGTGTAGCAATGTTGCAGATTTCAGAGGCTTGTCCTGTCCCTACTTGAGATTTAACTCCCTTCACGCAGTAATGATTTGTATGACTGGTATTTTAAGCCATACCCAAGAATATTTCACTCATACAATGGCTGCAAACATTATAGTGGAAGGAAACCACACACAGCCCAGGGGAAACACACGACCATTCACAGGTTGCTGACAGACCTTGTGACATACCTCTCAGTAATCACTCTAACCACTTGTCCGTCAACCAGTAGACGTTAGATTTAATGTACAGTGTGCAGGCAATATTCTCTGTGGATTGTTGAACATTTATCAAGCCTCCTCCCACCATAATACTGGTCGCCGTCGTATAAGTGACATACATGTATTCTTGAGTACGGCATTAAACACCAATCTAGTAAATAAATAAATTAATTAAGCTTAAACACACCACAGTTTCAGGTAGCGGTACTATATTGTGCAGTGAACAGGTCATCTGTTGAAGATGTTTATCATGCCACAGTTGTCCCCCTTGAATTGCCTTGTTTGAGCTCTTCACTGGTATCAATAGAGTGATACACATATACCGCTGAGCAACGTGATGCTCCCTCATCATGCTTCTCCAAGATTCAGCAGACTTTCATCTTCATAATATATCAGATCAAACATGCTTTTATAGTCAATTATACATGTATATATATCATGATTGAAAGCTTCTTGATGCAACCCTGTGGTTTGTTGTACAGGTTATGAAACAGAACAAGCAATTCCAAGCATAAGCATCAATCATACATCTAACTCTACTACATTACCTTCACTATCTGACAGATTATGGCAGGACTGTGATGTTTTGGTGGTTGAATTTATGAAGTTGTCTGATTCGTGCCATCTTTGGTTAGTTTTTATGAAATTTTATGATTTCCCTCTGGTTCTTTTAATAACAAAGCTGCCTTTTTAAAAATTAAAGTTATTTGTTTACAGTGTATCCATTTTATCAGTATATTTCATGCCCATGTAGGACAGGTTTGGATTTTGTGTCCAAACCTTGGGAAAAGCACCAAGTCTCTGTTGAACTTCTCGAAAAAATGTGTATATTCTCTGTATCTATGACATCCCAACAAGATTTAGACACTTAACCGATCAGCTGACGGCTAGACTGACTGACAGACTTATACAGCTGCTTGTCACAGCTAAAGCAAAGCAGAGTTTACCCAGCTGGAGATGGATTTGAACACTTATCTCATTGGTTGGTGTGGAGCTGTTGAACCAGCATGATTGTCATGGATCTAGACTACGGTATCACTTGATTACGTGAAGCAGAGAAAGAAAGTTGCACCACCCAATGATTAAAATGACACATATACACAGGATACTCACGTCAAATTAATCATCTTTCATCACCCTACAGGTAATTATGTTCCTCAGTGCGGGGGCTATCTTTAAGAAAAAAAAATGCACCTTGAGCAAATCATGATAAGGTGTTGTCAACCCTCCTATTGAGCCTTGTGTGTGCAGGGCTGTAGGATTTCTTGTGCATGATGTGTATGTATCTTGCCGATGTCCCTCCTGCACAATTGTTCTTACAGCCGATGTCTTTCAGAATGAGTTAGTCTGGACCCACTGATTCCGTTACACTTACGTTGCGTAGATAAATTTGATGTCACCTGACCTTCTGAGGAAAGCTGTCGGAGTTGATCCAAGCGTGGGCTGGTACTTACACAGTTTAATAACCATTTTATGCACACTTTGTGTTCGGATTGAGATTCTTGAAGGTAAGGCCAAGAACATTCAAATTAGTGTCAGTTTTTTTACCTTCTTGCTTGGCACTGAATGTAGGGGAATAAGGAACAACTTGCCAATACTCATGTTTTAGAACCATCTGATGCAGTATGTGTACTTTATGTTCTAATTGGCTATCTTGAAGGTAAGATGTTAAAATTATTCGTCGTTATGCCTTTTTGCTTGGCAGTCTGAGATAGACCAAGAACTGATCCAACTCGTGTCAGCTAGTAAAATGGAATTAGGCAGGAAATCTGAGATGTCTGGTTTCTTTGATTTAGTGTGGCAGCGCTGTAAATACATATACGTATATGTGCACACATTGAGAACAATGTCACAGAAGAAGAAGTAGTAATGTTAACTTGAATATCATGAGCTGAATGATGGATCATGTGCAACCTTCTCTGAATTTAGGCGTCAAAACAAACATCTGTGTACCAGCCATCATCAACCAAAATGGATGTTTCAGGTCAATAAGTGCAAGCTCAAACCCCAAAACAACACTCAGGTGTTTTATACCGATACTGAAATGTGTAACCTTTTATAATATTGAAGCATACTTGCTGTGTTTGTGGTCATTCAGTGATCATGGGTTATATGTGTACATGGATATTTATGTAGAGCCTTGTTCGTAAAAGGCCATTTTATCGGCGAAGTATACCATAGTATCATCTACATATGTGCTATATAAAACTAACTGATCATCTTATGTCCACTATTTGTAAATGCTGTGTTACGCATTTTAATATTAGGTCAGTCTAACTGGTGCTGGCTTCCTCTCCGGTTGTACGTAGAAAGGTTTGCCAGCAAGTTGCAGATGGTCATGAGTTTTTCCTGCGCTCTGTCAGGTTTCCTCCCACAATATGCTTGCTGCTGTCATATAAGTGAAGTATTCGTGAGTACAGTGTAAAACACAAATCAAATTAATAAATGAATAATTATTAAATCAATATAGCTACGATGAAAACACAGATTCAACCACTAATGGGAATTAAATAGAGATTTGTGCTGTACATCATTCTGTCATTCCAAATCCAATCATATCCAGGCATTACGCCCAAACAGCTTTTCAAGAGTATTGCTGCTTACCAGGGTGGGGGCATGATTTTAGGGTAGGTTCTGGATTGAATATACACCTTGCATAGATGGCTCAGCTGGTACTGTAAAATCACGTCCTCTAGCTGCAGTAGCTTTGACCAATCCGAATCATCTTCAAACTGGGAGAATGGTACAGCAGTGAGATGGCTGTTGGGATTGGTTTTCAGAATGTTTAAATTTTGTCTACCCATAGATAAATATTTTGTCTAAGTAAAGTGACATATTAAAGTAGAAAAATGGGGGAGCTGGTATCAATCCACAAGGAATTTTGGTGGAATTAATAGCTGGCGGCTGATTTTATAAAATTGAATTTACATGTACATGTGTTCTGGGTTCTTTGCCTGAGGTTTTTCCAAACATAATATAAATTCACAGAGATCCTTTGCCATTCTACATAATGTGTTATTTTTGTCAAAGGCTGGAAGCATGGCTGGAACCCTAATTAGATTGACATAGGCAGATACTAAGGGGTTTGGTGCCTTCGGTAAAGTTGAATGTGAGTAAATGTCTGTATTGTGTCTTTGGAATGATGCCGACAGACTTAAATTATTCAGTACTGTAAAATATTCCACTCTGCAGATCAAAGGAGTCGCCATTGTGCTGATCAAAGAAATCACCATTGTGAGTGATATATAGCTCAAATCAAACTACAATTGTAAACTGCAAAAAGGAAACATTTATTATGTTGGTGTCATTTTGAAATCACTAATTTGGTTCAGGTTAGAGCCTGATCGTATATCTTGACCATGCGTGGATTTTTAACAGTAAAAACTTCAGAAGTAATTATGATTACATGTTTTCTTGTGCAGGGAATTCTCCTGGACAAAATAAGGACAATGTTTACAGTTGCATCCATACGTACATGTATATGTTATGCGATAGGAAAATTATGGGTGCAGTCGTAGTGTTCATGTGAAATATTGCTGATGGACTGAATGTTCATGCTCTGGGTCAGTCAAATGGACTCAGTTACACACTCGATCTTAACATTAAACAGATGACTTAATTGAGTTATGTTGTACAGAAGATTAAAATTTGGGGCAATATGATTGGCCTAAAACAAGACATTGTCCGAGACATGGGCAATCCATGTACAGCTCTAGGATATTACATGAGCAGTTATTTCAAGAAATGATTGCCAGTTTCATCATTGGGAAATATGAAGACTTTTAAATCTTGTTTTTCGTAGTACATACATGTAGGTGGTATGTTGTAGTTGTGTTTTCCTTTGACAGCAAATCTAGTTCACAGAGAATGTAGAATTGGTGTAAAGTCATTACAATCATGATTCATTATTTATTTAATTACTTATTTATTTGACTGGTTTTTTATGCCATACTCAAGAATATTTTGCTTTAATATGATAGTGGCCAGCATTATGGTGGGAGGAAACAGGGCTGGGGAAACCCAAAGCCATCTGCAGGTTTGCTGGCAGACCTTAGGATCATTATTTAAGTAATGCAGATTCATATGGAATACAGACATATTCATTATTAAACATAATATTTTTATAAATATTGCACAGTGATATTATATTTACTGAATCTTTTCAAACGTGTTGGTAAAGGCCTTATTTTGATGATGATCTTGATGTGATAGCAAGACACACTCAAAGGTGTTCACCTTTCAGTCGCTAGGTTACTCAGGACAGTTTTCTGCTTACCTGTATTTTCCTTGTTTTGGGGTGGTTTTGATGGCCAGAAGTGGGGGACGGTGCTCTCTTCTTTTGTTGTGCACGAAGTTCTCTGCCTTCTGCCAAGTTGACGTTTGTCGCAGGAGAGTTTGTCAGATGTCAGTTAAGTTACACTCTGCACTTCAGTTTCTCCACCGCCCCCCCACCCCCCACCCCCACCCCCACCCCCACTCCCCTGAACTAGCCTTTGCCATATCAGTGAAAAATTCTAGAGTATGACATTTAACAACAATCAGACAAAATATGAAGAATTGAATTATTGCTGTTAGCTGTCAGTGCTGGCTTAAACTCGATCAGTTTTGTATTTGTGGTGTGTTGCTATACACGGAACATCGCTTCCCTGCTTTGCACACTTACAATGGCTAAGCCTGATAAAAAATAGGCCATTGTAAGCGTTCAATATACCATCTCTAATTTCCCTGTTTTTTTTTTCACGTGTAGGCTTATAAATTAGTTTCCATTTTGCAGCCTGGTCATATTGCCTGACATTTTTTGTTTTGTAACTGCCAGAATCATCTGGCTGTGTCTGCAATGCTCCCATGCCTAAGACCCACCACTTCTTTGACAGACACCAGACAAGTTCACCCCCAGGCTTGTCTATCATTTAACATTACGGTTCAAATCTTCTGGACTTAAACAAGATTGTCAGCTGGGCTTGGCATTTTCGGTAAGGCCCACATCAGTTTTAAATTGTTCTTTTACAGATGAAATAAATGTCTCTCCAATGTTGTCGGAGGGTATCTAAAAGAAAACTTTTTCACGTTTGTGGAAAATTTGTCCCAGGCACTTTTCCTGTTGAAAATATACTTACAAAGATCAGGGAAAAACCTCCAGGAAAATCATAAAAATGGCATGATCAGACAAAATAGAAAGGTGAATGATTAGTTTGGTTTTTGTTCCATTTTTGGATTTTGAGCTATCAAGTGGCCTTTAAAATAGAGTGAGTATGGTGTAAAACACGAATCAAATAAATGTAAAACATAAAATAAAATTGGTGTCGCCTAATTAAGAAACTAGAAGGCGAGTAATCTTTGTGGTGAATTCAGTACCTGTACATGTATGCAAGTCTTCATGGTGATCGAGGCCGCCAGGTTTTTGAGACGGCTAGAGCAGATATAGTTTATCACAGTCTTGGCACATTTGCCTGAGAGGCTTGTATTCATAGAGAGGCTCCCATCCATCATGTGGTCAGTGCACATAGGTCTCTCCGCGGGCTCTGATAGGCAGTCAAAAGAAGATGATGTGTTGCAGACTGGAATTAACCTGCCTTTATGTAGCCAATACTGGCTGTATGTTCTGAATACTAAAACAGGTGATGTGGAAAAAAAAACATGTTAAAACGCATTCCTGAAAACACTATGTCAAGTGGAACACTAAACTAAATGTCAATACATTTAACAAACTGAGACCATCTGCAGTATGCGTGTAAGTGGCTCATCATTACAGCGTTCTAGTTTTTATATTTATTTATTTATTTAATTGGTGTTTTACACCGTACCAAAGGATATTTCATTTATACGACGGCGGCCAGCATTATAGTGGGTGGAAACCTGGTAAAGCCTGGGGGAAACCCACAACCATCCGAAGGTTGCTGACAGACCTTCCCACGTATGGCCGGAGAGGAAGCCTGCAAGACTAGTTTTTATATGTCAATTACACATTTTAATACTATGCAGCCATAAAAGAGAGTCCAAGGCTTTTGGCCAGATTGGCTATTTCGGTGGACCCTCTAGTTTTGCAGTGTAAGAATCAGCAGATATCGAGTTTACTTTAATTGTCTGTTTTACTTGATTGTCTCACTGTTCGTCTTTATTACTTTGTTCAGACCAGGAATAAATATCTGAAAACATTTCAACTTCCATGATAATTACATGATGCACTTCATAGGCTTTGTTGTTTAACACAGATTCCACATGAGAGCTTTATCTATCCTTTCCATATACATCTAAGTCATTTCGATGAGCACAAATGTAGTATATTTTAAATGAGTGATACCATTTCAAGATAATTACATGAGGCAATGCATATTTTAATATTTGCTAATTAACAGATGATCCATCTGAGAGCATTACCTATCAATTCTGCGTATATATAACTACAAACATAACGTTACATAATGTGCATTTGAAGTTTGGCTCTAAAGCACAAATACATGTATGTCAAACTTCCTTGCTACATGTATTTGTCTTAATTCCTTAAAACAGATTTCCAAACTTAATTACTGTATTTCACTTAAAGCTTGGTATGTGAAATTGCACTTCCAGAAGTGCATCAAAATCAGGGTTTTTTTTCTGATTATAGAAATTAATTAATCTTCACAAAAACCCTTTTACTCAGGACCTATTGGATGGTTAGATGAATCAGTGAGAATCAGGCAAATGTGTCACTTGAAAAATGCTAAATTTTAGGTGAAAATATGGTACATTCACCTTTCATCTTGGCAACTCAGGAAATGCCTTATATCACATCATAGAAATGCCTTATATCACATCATAGAAATGCCTTATATCACATCATACAGGATTGGTGCACTGTGCCCGTGCTAGCGTCTGCAAGATTGTTTACATATTTTTAAGCTGATTTGCAATTTTGATTTCAAATCTGATTTATTTCAGAGGCATATGAAATTGAAACAAGCTCATTCAAATGATTCAAATTTACTATTATTAAAGTCAGATGAGTGAAGTAAAAGAAGTGTTCAGGAGCGTATTGTATTACCACATACATGTACCTTTCAAGACAGGTTATGTACTGGGTTAGTTGATGTGGAAAAAAAAACACACCATTATACATTCCAGAAAGTATTCTGACCAGTAGAACTGCGTAGTACTATACATATCAGCTGGATGGAGTAAAAAGATGTTCTCATTTTGACGGTGCATCATAGGTAAACTCGGTTCACACAATAGGAGTGATCACTTAACATATCCCACCTACACAAGAAGGTTCACGCATTCTTTCCTGTTACACTACATAGCTTGTAAGAGTAGAGCTATACGCAATCAGTGATGCGTTTTGAAAATAAGGAAAATGTCGGGCAATGCTTCACATATTAAAAAAACAAAAAAGTTGCTAAGTACGACGTGAAACCCTAAGCATACATACATACATACATTCCTCATTAAGAGGTACTAGGCTATAACAGGATCATTCTCAGCTTTTATTTTGAGAACCTTCACTGGTTTCAGCTTGCCCATGCATTTTTTCCTCGTCAAGATTGTTTTCTTTATGATATCTTTGCCAGTCATTATCAGATTGCTTTCAAACTTGGCTTATGGGCCCCTGACTGTATAAGCATGCAAGCTTGCTAATTGTTGGCATGTGCCGCATGTAGATGCTGCCATGAGGGATCATGCCTGATTGTTTCTGCTGAGTTTTTAGAATTTTTCTGTTAGAATTTTTCTGTTATGGGCAAGCTGAAACCAGTGAAGGTTTTCTGTTAGAATTTTTCTTTGGACTATTTCTTGTCATTGTGCGTTAAGTTTTGTATTAACCATACGATTGACGTGTAATGACTGCATGAAGCACCAAAACTACATGTAAGCCTATTTAAACCCTTATGGGTTTCTGGCTTGTAAACCAGTTCATTGGTGTATTATGAGTGTCCTTCAATTTGATATATTTGTAATTTTTTAGTCAGAGTATTCTAGCAAAGTATTCTAATTATAAGCACACATGTATGCATACATGTAAACCAACTCATTGTAGGGTCATTTGTATCTGTAATAAATACGGTGTCATAAATGTACGAAAATGCTGTGAATAAAAATAGTTACACATTTACATGTACGGTATCATGTACATAATCTGTACGGTATCGTTTGTACACATTCAAAGCTGCTACGAGGAGTCTCTCACCAATGCGGTCGCTGTGAGTTCAAGACCAGCTCATGCTGGCTTCCTCTCCTGCCGTATGTGGGAAGGTCTGTCAGCTACCTGCGGATGGTCGTGGGTCTCCCCCGGGTTCTGCCCAGTTTCCACCCACCATAATGCTGGCCGCCGTCGTATAAGTGAAATATTCTTGAGTACAGCGTAAAACACCAATCAAAAGAAAAAGAAAGAAAAGGATTATATTGAGAGATGATTTACACTATCCATTTGCACGTTGTTGTATCATGACTTGAAGAGGTTGCACGAGAGATTTTTGCCAAAAACTGTAAATTGATTATTTCAAATACAAATGAATATATGCTGTTACTGTATTTTAGAACAGCCCAAATATATCATTACCTTTCACAAAATGTAAGCCTTGTCTGTGTGTCTGTTGCCGTTCAAAATTGGTGAAAACATTTCGTGAACTTTATGATGCAACTTGTTTAAACTTACAATAACTAAAAATTTTCTAAAAATCTGAAGTATTGCCTTTTTAAAGTCCATACTTGATCTTTCTGAGTTACCTTGTTTTTGGAGTATTAAACAAGCATAAAAAAAACTGTTCATACAAATAATAAGAGAATATTTTAGAGCAGAGTTTGAAATATAATTGCTGCTGACATGTGGAAGCGTTATAACCATATTAATGATAATGAGAATTTCCACCATTACGTGGAAATAGCTCTCTGATATAAGCCTTGGTTATTACTGTTGAATAACATCTTGAAAGTGCATTTTTCAAGTAGGAATGATGAGGTTAAGCCTCCGTTTAGCCAAGCACACCTGCGGCTAAGTCCCATACTTCCTTGTGAACCGCACTCAAGTTAAAGAAGTTGGAGAACACGTTGTTTTGGCAGTCCCGCAAATTGGTCCTCCTTGAAAACAGCCGAGTTCTGACACACACATGATGCACCCACCTGACCTCTGATCTCTGCCAGACTAACTAAATATCTATGTGCCTGTTTATTTTAGGGCTGTTGGCTAAAGAAATAGATATGCACATGGAATGGGGAATGTCTAAGGGTCTATAATCGCAGGATGAGTTACAGCAGAAACTGACACTTTACAACAGGGATACGTGTTTATTCTTTCTCCCACAAATATTTGCCTAAAATCACGAACATTTATTTCTACTTCATCCGGGCCGTTATCTGTCAGCAGCCATTTTTTTTTGTTGTTCCTTCCTTTTTTATCATCTTTTCTTGTACATAGACCACATATTTATTGTGAACAGACCCTATACCTTCTTCAGTGAGGCTTGTTGTCCTCCACCTAAGCTGAGGCCAATTTAAATCTTAATTTTAGAAACAACAAAAGTAATAATCCAGTGTGAAGCCAGTGTCGTGTTGTTTTTTGTTTTTTTTTTAAATTATAGAGAAGCTCATCCAGACTTATTTGAACCTGTTGTCTGACTATAAAGCCTACAATGCCAGAGTGCTGTCCATCTAGATATAATAATTGGAAAGCCTTAGGAAAAACTGTTTTGGATAATGGGCCTAAGCATGTTGGAGCTGATTCCAAGAATGAAAGAGTTTTTGTTATGGTTGAAAGTTGGGGGTAATGTTGTGATGAGAGAGAGTTAAAACTGAAGGACAAATATATCATTGTCTAGGCTAAATGGATCTCTCCAACTCCTTCACAAAACAACCCTCCCTCCACGCCTCTGCATACCCAAATCCTTCATGTTTACCTGGAGGGTCTGACCAAATACAAGCAGTAGCTGTATAGCACATCTATTACCATCCTTGGGGTGCCTAGCTCCCTTCATCATCAGTGACAGCAGTGTGTCAGATAGACAAAGCCAGTGTGTACCCCAGTGGAAAAGTCGCTGCCAGGGAATCCTGTGTTTGGGGGTAACTGAGGAGAGTTCAGTGTGATCCTGATCAGTCCTAGGGGATCCTCTGTGTTTCAGTGTGGGTGTAAACCCTGACTAAACAAGCTCAATTCTCACAGCTCAGTGTTAACATTACGAGTTTCCAGCCCATCCTCTATACCAGTTCAGCCACACCAAACCTTCAGTGTTTTTTTAGGTTCTTTTTTGACAGTAACAGACCAGTGAACCAACACGAAGAGCTAGACCCAGGAAAACTAGTTTTTTCACTGTGGGATGATCTGCTTGTAGGAGGCTACCTTTTATTGGAGTTAAACAATTAAGTACACTGAAACTGGGTGAACTTGGTGAGACAGAGCCGGATGATAAAGATGCACTTGTAAGGGCTCTGTGGTACTTCACTCCCTAATTGAGATAACACTTAGAAAAGGGGCGGCAGAGGGCAGGAGATTACACTGGGAGGTTCAAGCCTTAAGTCTTCACCCAGCACACTGATTCTTAGACTACCCTCATCCACAGACGAATTCTTACTGCGACACAGTTTGCCCCTGGGTTTGTGGTCTGCCCTAGCTTTGCCTGGAGTCTATTGTGAAAACATATACAGAGATTGTACTCTTTAGATGACAGCCTGGAGAAAAGTAAGTATGTATTCAAGGACGTGTATCTTTGTTGTGATGAAAGGATAGGTCTGGTGTAATTGACTGTTCTACTGTGCTCTGCTGGGATTATTGACAGGAGGAGCAATCCACATCAGTGTTTCTGTACACTACCATGATATGAGGTGTTGAAATTGTGTGTACATACCACCAAGACAGGCCACTAGGCCACTAGTTTAGTTGCCAGCTTTATAAGTCATTTTAGCTGCCTACATGTCCTGAGATTTTTAAAATCCTATCTCTTAACAGGGGCCATTCACTTAGCAAGAAGCCTGAGTGCAAGACCAATGGATGTGTGGGAAGTTATAATCCAACTTTTGTGAATTTGTGCTTGCTTTTTTTTGAATGAATGAAGGAATGAATGAATGAATGTTTGGGGTTTTGCATCGCACTTAACTAGGGGTGTGCATATACTGTGTCTTCTTGTGACAGGGTGAGTCCACGCTGCCAGAGTGCTGCCACCACTGAAGAATCATGCCAAAGACACCAGACATGATACCCCACCTAGTGACATTATACTGACAGGGCCAACCAGTCATGTATCTTTGTTCTAACCTCTCAGTTCTGAGTGCCAAGTGAGGCAGCAACAAGTACAGTTTTTTGGTACAAGTCTTTGGTATGACCCAACCCAGATTTGATACCAGGTCTTTTGATTTCGAGGTGGACACTCTGACCATTAAGCCACCGAAACGATCTGCTTTTTTAGAACTAGCCTTCAGGAATAAGTGTAAATGAATGATTGCATTTATTCTAACACTGCATTCAGCAACATTACTGGTGGTGAGAATATATGTACATGTATGTACAGTATATATTTTCAGTCACAAGCATGTGTTGTCACTACATGACCCTATTTGACAGCAATCAGCTAGGGGACTGTACAGTTAAATGTGTGTACAAGACACTAGCCTCTGTGACCCACAGCATGGGTGTAGACATCTGTATGTGCTATTTGTGAAAACCAAGTTCTGTAGGTTGCTTACAAAAAATTTAGGTACTCAGATTTTAGCATGTGTGGATTGTCCTGTAGGACAGTTGTAGGTATGATATACATATCATCATTTGATGTAGATGATGTAAGTTCATATAAAGTTTGAAAATTTGAAAATATATTTTGCATCATTTTCTTCACTGTTCATTAGTACATTTTACAATACATTTCATTTTAAAATGAAAAGAAGTTACGACATTTATCAAAGTGAAGATGGGGTGATTTCATTAGCTACAGTAATTATGACTTTCAATTAATTATTAGCAGTAATTCCTTTTCTTCAGTTACACTGAGACCAACTTTCTGTGTGTGATACGTGAGTATATATGTAAATGCATCATAGCCTCATGATTATATTTGGTTGTTAGTGTACTTCTGTGGTTGGATTTAATTCACATCACATGAAATATAAGCTTGGACTGTTGCATTGATTCTGCTGTAAATAAACACAGCTAGTACAAGCTGGGATATATACAGGATTACTCCCCAGCCAGAGTTTAACTCACAGATACAATTGGCCCCAGATAAACTTCTATCATACTCTGACACAAATGTGCTACAAGCGACATAAACCAGGTGTGATATATAGCTGTTAGGTAAACAGGAAAGTTTATGAACTAGTACATTATAGTTGTATTCTATTAATATTGTCTCTAATAGAAAACATACATGTATGGAGTATATATATATATGTGTATAAAAGCAGTGAGTGATGCTTACTTGGCTGAGGTTTAGTAGTCAGAGCATTTCTATACTGTGTGACAGGCATACCTCAGTGAGCACATTGGTTTAATAGGTGATACATGGGGTGAAAGCTTAAATGAGCCAGGCTCCTGTCTGCACATCACAGGCCACTTCCAGCATATAAATGATTCACTGTGACCCAGGCCACCTCTCTCAGCCTTACCAGGGGAAATATATAAATATTGTAGTGTGGAGTTTGTTCAGCTGTAAATTTTCCATGCTGAACAGTCACTATAGAATGGAGGAAGAACCTGTTAGCATCCCCTGTGCTTGTGTGTGCCCCTGGCTGCTGTTGTGACTGTAGGGGTCAGGTCTGTGGTTAGTGGTGACAGGTGAATCTCTTCATCACACCCTGGACCAAAAACACTTTTAGTTATACCTGGAGAAGCCACAAGGTTACTGGTGTCTATAGGTTAAGCTACATCAACTGATGCATTATAACAGGGGGAGATAATTTTTGAGTGAATTTTACAAGGTAAGTTAATTTAATAATTGTACTATTAAAATTGATTATTTATGAGATCGCAATAACCCAGGAGCCTCTTACAAAATATGATTGCTATGAGTTCAAATCCAGCTCATCCTCTCAGCTCGTATGTGGGAGGCTAAGCTTCCAGTAACCTTCAGATGGTTGTAGTTTTCCATGGGCTTTGCCCAGTTTCCTTGCACTGTAATGTTGGCCGTTGTCGTGTAAGTGAAATATTCTTGAGTACGACACAAATCCCTAATCAAGTAAATAATATTTACAAGACTGTGTAACTGAATTTGAAAATGAATGGTAGATTTATAAAAAGAGAATGTTGATTCTCTTGATGTTAATCAATCTCTAACCACTTAGTCAAGATTGACTAGTTAAACACGGATGTTTTTCTTGATCCATATCAATACCCATGCTGAACAGGATCATATCATTTATGACAAATTGTTTAATAATAATCATGGAGTTTGTGATGGCTTTCAAGCTTCATAAGCTGTCCTACACCTGGGAATGTATATATCAAACAGTAACAGACAACACTGATTTAAACAAGACTGTCAGGTGAAGTATACATACACCCTAGGACTATTTATATGTGGAAATCCAAAAATAAAATAGCCTTGGGAATGTAGTAAACTGTGTTATCAGCCTTCAAAACAGTGAAGTGTTTTATGTTTAGTTAAAGTGACACCTAGTTATTACCACCACCTGTTCATAAACAACACTGATGATTTTGTAACTGTTCTGCTACTGATGCATGGTCATGAGATTTTGTGCCAGTACTACATGTGTGTTTGTGCGGTCCACTATTACACACCTAGCAGTGTTTTCAGTGTTTGTCTTTAGAAACCGGATGTGATGTACACTCACCAGTGTGTATGTGGCATGTTTTCCAGTTGTAGGCTTTTAATATCACAGTCTGGTATGGTTTAAATGTTTAGGTTGGAGACTGTTGCACTGACTGAATTACAAAAGCATGCAACAAGTACATAATGCACAATCAACACTATATGTGTGTTCTTATATGTGCGCTAGCTATGCGCTACAGCTATGCGATTGTTTGGTTGCATTTAAATAATTAGGTTGCATGGAGACATGGAGACATGAAAATATGCAACACATACCTGTAGACCTGCTGGGATGCGAGGATATTAATATTGGTAATGTTGATATTATTAATATTATAATGTTGATATTAATAATATTAGTCTTGAATGTGTTTAAATTATATGGAGACATGATGCATTGACATATACAGTGTACATGTATGTGTACATATATTAGTTGTTATCATGAGCATCTGATATGATTTAAACATGTTTAGATTGGAAACATTGAAACCACTTACTGATTTATTACTGCATTAGAAATGTTAGGTGTGACTTGAGTGTGCAAAAAAGTGTGAAAGTTTAACATGCATAAATGGATTTACATTGTCAACCAGAAAATGATACTGAACATTGAACTTGAGATTATATACCTGGTAATCATAACAATCAGTAGTGACCGAGTTTTGTCTGTACATTTAGTTCAGTAGATCAGCATCACTCCATCCTAACTATTACAGGCTTGATCAGTACTAACCTTGAGTCACAGTTCATGTACATGTAAGTATTTAGATGAGTGACACTGTGCCCTCACTCAGGAGGATTGAGTACAGGCATTGACTGTACATATATATGTGTAGATGAGTGGCACTATGCCCTCACTCAGGAGGATTGAGTACAATCTACAGGAAGACTGATCTGCACAAGTATGTGTAGATCAGTGACACTATACCTCACTCAGGAGGATTGAGTGCAGACTTTCTATATGTTGTTTATGAACCTGTGAAACTATACTCCCTAGCAGCTGAAATATTTTGTAGATTGTTAAATGGCTGTATATTTTCATTGTGTGTTTGACCATATTTCATGATTTCAGTGTTCACTTTTAAAAGAACCTGCACTGAGTGTTGTTTGTGGTTTGTTATGTGCTGTTTTGGTTATGCTGTTATGTATTTAGGCCTGTATACATACAGGTATGCTAATGGAGAGTCAATATTTATGTTAACGCTCTTGAAAAATCAGTAAACAAGCCTAGCGGTTTACATGTTATTTTCAGTAACCTCAGCATGTGTCATGTGTCATAGGGGTGCCTGCCTTGCTGGGCCGCCACAGTTGCTCATGGAATTGTGCTGAGCTTTTGTCAGATCCAGTTTGTGCAGCCGCTACACATATCATCATAACAAATACGGACAGTTCTTGTATCATTGCTTCTCTTCACATGTACATTTTTCCCCCCAGTGATATAGTCCGGTAGATGTAATGTGCATGTACATAGAGGTCATGTACATGCAAAGGCCTCAGTGGCCAAGGTGGTTAAAGCACTAGCGTGAAACAATGACCCAGGAGTCTCTCACCAATACGATGGCTGTAAGTTCAAGTCCAGCTCATGCTGACCCCCATTCTGGCCATATGTGTGAAGGCCTGCCAGCAACCTGCAGATTGTCATGGGTTTTCTCTGGGCTCTACCAAGTTTCCTCCCACCATAATGCTGGCAGCCGTTGTATAAGTGAAGTATTCTTGACTAAGCCATGAAACACCAATCAAATAAATCAAATAAATCATTAATATGCTGATGGTTCCCACTCTCAGTAATCATCTTTTAGCTGACTTCTACAAAACCTGATCTGTAGTGCATCCCTTATTTTCTATAACTGTTAATCTACCATTACACTAGTCATGGATGACTTTCGCCCGTATATAGTACAGACATAGCTTATGTCGTACCCTGAGCATAGACATCAGCATCGGCGTCCAATCATAGAGAAAGCAGTGTTAAACAAAATGTTTTGGATGGTATCTTAGAACGTACTGCAGGTATTGAGCTCAGGGTTTGTACACATGTAGAGCACAATAGCACGAGGAGATGGCCCATCATTGATTGGATGAGTGCTTATCAAGTACCGTAAATTACTGAATTCCTGACTTAGTGTATTGTTAATAAAAATCAGTGTTAAACAAAGTGTTAGGGGTGTTTTCTCAAAAAGTACTGCATGTATTGAGGTCAGGATTTTCACACATGTATAGCAGAATAGCAGGAGGGGGGTATTCCATCCTTGATTTGGTGTATAGGCTACATATTAAGTACCATAAATTACTGAATTCCTGACTTTGTTTTATGCATAAGAACCTTGTTAAACAGAGTGTTAGGTATGGTTTCTCAAAAGTACTGCATGTATTGAGCTCAGGATTTGCACACATGTAAAGCACACTAAGACAAGAGGGATATTCCATTGTTGATTTGGTGTGTGCATATTAAGTACTGTAAATTACTGAATTCCTGACTTTGTGTATTATGTATAAGAACCATTGTTAAACAAAGTGTTAGGCGTGGTTTCTCAAAAAGTACTGCATGTATTGAGCTCAGGATTTGCACACATATAAAGCACACTAAGACAAAAGGGATATTCGATCGTTGATTTGGTGTGTGCATATTAACTACTGTAAATTACTGAATTCCTGACTTAGTGTATTATGTATAAGAACCATTGTTAAACAAAGTGTTAGGCGTGGTTTCTCAAAAAGTACTGCATGTATTGAGCTCAGGATTTGCACACATATAAAGCACACTAAGACAAAAGGGATATTCGATCGTTGATTTGGTGTGTGCATATTAACTACTGTAAATTACTGAATACCTGACTTAGTGTATTATGTATAAGAACCATTGTTAAACAAAGTGTTAGGCAAGGTTTCTCAAAAGTACTGCATGTATTGAGCTCAGGATTTGCACACACGAGCACAGTAACATGAGAGGGATATTCCATCATTGATTTGGTGTGTACATATTAACTACTGTAAATTACTGAATATCTGACTTAGTGTATTGTGTGTAAGAATCAGGGTTAAACAAAATGTTAGGGGTGGTATCTTAAAAAGTATTGTATGTATTGACGTGAAGTTTTAAATGCTTATAAACCACAATGCCACAAGGGGGATGTTCCATTTGCTGATGCTCTGTGAGCATATTATTTAGTGTAAATTATCAAATTCACAATTTCAGTTCTTTATGCATTGAGCTGAAATTTTGCATTCATGTGTCTGATAAAGACGAGCTCTTTGTTGCTACCAATTGTAAGTTCATATTTTAACTGGCACTTGCAACATCATGGCTTAATGCTTGTATTTACCAGTGTATCATGGTTTGTAAACTTTCGGAAAAAAGCGATTACTAACACCAGTCCTGTTAGTCCTTTACAATGCTTAGTGTCGTTGGTCACCAGATTGTTAAATTTCCGAGCTGTTGATCATCCCAAAGGCAAATAGCTGTCCATAGTTCAACTGCAACTGCGTGGAAGGTTGGTATTAAATGAACTGTTTTCCAAAACTTCATGAAGCATCCTACAGGGGTGGAATAAAAGTGAGCCATGACAATGATAGTGCTAGTTCAAATATGAAAAAGCAAGCAAATATCATCCAGAGCGAAGTAGACTTGTAGTCCAGTGGCAGGCTAGCGGCAGGCTCGTGGAAGGCTGTTGGAATTATACCTGTAGAGAAATTGGTACTTTGCTAATAATTTGCCTGTGGTATAATAATATTTGGATTCAGTCTGAGCAGACCAGTTTCCTCCAACCCTAAGGCTGGCTTCCATTGTATACTACGTGAAATATTCTTGAGTATGGTGTAAAAGCAGTAAGATAAATAAACACCTAAATAAACAGAGAAAAAATTCTGTCTGGTAAGGACGAAACAAAGCAGATTTTTGATACAAGTTTGATACAAGACAACTGTTAAACTGCATGTAAATGATAAAAACCAGTGTATGTTCCCTACTCTGACACTGGAGACTAAAAGGAAGACATCTCCCAGATTTATAATGCTGAATTAAGTGAAATCTTTTGCCACCATCAGTAGCTTCATAGTTATTTTTTCTGGCCACACAATGCGTTATGCCTGTTTGTTAATTTTACTTTCATCTGTCTTTCACTTAATTATTCCACACCAAAGAACATAAAAAAAGCAAACCTCATGAAATTTGACTTGGTAGCAACATTGTAACAGAATACTTCTAAGCCATTTATTTTCCAGTTTAATAAGCAGCAACGTAATAAACCTTAGTATGGGTATGTGTATTGCATGAGCATGCCATTTCCTTTTTTGACAAGAGAAGTTGTTTGCCAATTACTGATGGCCAGTTTGATTAGCAAGCTTTTTTCTTTGGAGTGGAAATAAAACTGAGTGCAGCCTACAATTTATGGTACAGCCTCCTCTAATCTGTGTAATTTATACGAGTAGCAGGCGGAAAATCTGTGTTTACAAACCAAGAGTATTTTCCGTTTTGGCACCTACTCCATCACCTGTTTTGTTTCCCTTGTTTAATGATGGCCTGGATAAGAATTCCTTGTTACCTGTCTGATTGCAGACTTCCCCGGAGCACATGTGACAACTGTATTCAGCAACATGGAGAATGAAGACATTTTTAAGGAAGAACCCAAACCCTACCACAGCTTCAGGTAAGCCGATTTAATTGTCATTTTGTCTCACAGGTGCTAATTTTCCCCTGAATCTACATTTGCATCTTCACATGATACATTATGATCATTTACTCCTGTTTGACGTGTGGTAAAAGTTAAGGAAGTTATCCTCAAACATCCGGATCTTTTTGCTGTAGATGGAGAAGGATCATTGGCAAATAGATTTACAAAACTAATGTTAAATGCTCAAGGAAATTACCAAAATGAAATGAGTTTGCTAACTTTTGATTGAAAACACAGGTAGAGGAAATAGTTAACAGTTTTAGTAAGGACTGGTATAATATCATTTTTAATAAAGCCTTACATATTTTTCCTGTCAACACATATTAATACACATGTCCATACTGACAACCTTTTAAACCACTAACACACTGTTTTCAGTGGAAGCTGTGCATACAGTTATTTTGAAACTGATGCTAAATTGATTTGTATGTATCATTAGAGATGCAAGCTTCATAAAACTGTGCATCTTATTTCTCTTCAACCCATAGTTCTCTTAGAATGTTTCAAGGTATTCGTTGAAGAATTGGGTACATGCACAAGAAAAGATGAACTTGAAGGTACATGAAATTGTTCACAGATGTTTGATTCACTAACTATTGGTCCTCCACTATTAGATGGTAGTTATCAGCACAGTGCTCCAGTCACTGTTATATATAAAGTATGGATAGATATTAGGCTATAATCAGTGCAAAGACTGTAATAAATTACAATTACATGCTTAGAACTAATCACCAGGGGAAATTAAGTCTTGGGTTAGCATCTGTTGTGGAGCTGAGCAGGGTATCATCCATCACTGGCTGTCTCTAATATACTGCAGACATAACCAATCATCTATTGTTCTTATGTGTATGTTGTTTCAGTTTAAATGAACGTTACAAACATTTTCCAGTATATCAGAGCTATGAACACTGATACATTTTTACACATTATACACAGGGTTGAAGTGTTCATTACCAGTAATGTGAGTTCAGGTAATAAAATCTATATAAATGTATTCAGAGCTATGAACACTGATACATTTTCACACATTACACACAGGGTTGAAGTGTTCATTACCAGTAATGTGAGTTCAGGTAATAAAATCTATATAAATGTATATCAGAGCTATGAACACTGATACATTTTCACACATTACACACAGGGTTGAAGTGTTCATTACCAGTAATGTGAGTTCAGGTAATAAAATCTATATAAATGTATTCAGAGCTATGAACAGTGATACATTTTCACACATTACACACAGGGTTGAAGTGTTCATTACCAGTAATGTGAGTTCAGGTAATAAAGTCTATATAAATGTATTCAGAGCTATGAACAGTGATACATTTTCACACATTACACACAGGGTTGAAGTGTTCATTACCAGTAATGTGAGTTCAGGTAATAAAATCTATATAAATGTATTCAGAGCTATGAACACTGATACATTTTCACACATTACACACAGGGTTGAAGTGTTCATTACCAGTAATGTGAGTTCAGGTAATAAAATCTATATAAATGTATATCAGAGCTATGAACACTGATACATTTTCACACATTACACACAGGGTTGAAGTGTTCATTACCAGTAATGTGAGTTCAGGTAATAAAATCTATATAAATGTATTCAGAGCTATGAACAGTGATACATTTTCACACATTACACACAGGGTTGAAGTGTTCATTACCAGTAATGTGAGTTCAGGTAATAAAATCTATATAAATGTATTCAGAGCTATAAACACTGATACATTTTCACACATTACACACAGGGTTGAAGTGTTCATTACCAGTAATGTGAGTTCAGGTAATAAAGTCTATATAAATGTATTCAGAGCTATGAACAGTGATACATTTTCACACATTACACACATGGTTGAAGTGTTCATTACCAGTAATGTGAGTTCAGGTAATAAAATCTATATAAATGTATTCAGAGGTATGAACACTGATACATTTTCACACATTACACACAGGGTTGAAGTGTTCATTACCAGTAATGTGAGTTCAGGTAATAAAATCTATATAAATGTATTCAGAGCTATGAACAGTGATACATTTTCACACATTACACACATGGTTGAAGTGTTCATTACCAGTAATGTGAGTTCAGGTAATAAAATCTATATAAATGTATTCAGAGCTATGAACACTGATACATTTTCACACATTACACACATGGTTGAAGTGTTCATTACCAGTAACGTGAGTTCAGGTAATAAAATCTATATAAATGTATTCAGAGCTATGAACAGTGATACATTTTCACACATTACACACATGGTTGAAGTGTTCATTACCAGTAATGTGAGTTCAGGTAATAAAATCTATATAAATGTATTCAGAGCTATGAACACTGATACATTTTCACACATTACACACATGGTTGAAGTGTTCATTACCAGTAATGTGAGTTCAGGTAATAAAATCTATATAAATGTATTCAGAGCTATGAACACTGATACATTTTCACACATTACACACATGGTTGAAGTGTTCATTACCAGTAATGTGAGTTCAGGTAAAAAAAATCTATATAAATGTATTCAGAGCTATGAACAGTGATACATTTTCACACTTTATACACTGAGTTGAAGTGTTCATAGCCAGAAATATGATTTACGTTGAAGTAATAAACATTATGTAAACATATTCATTGAAATGTCACACATTTGATGGAAGTATCTTTGAACAGAAGGGAGCTTAAATTGCTGGTTCAGTCAATGCAAGAGTCCAGGCTTGCAGCCGCTTGCTGCAGCTACATGATCCTTGACAAATTACCTCAGGTTACATGCTGTCTTTATGTTCCAAGGCTTTAGAGGTTACCTGGCAAATTAAAGCAGGTGATTTACTTCCTGGGTTTACTGCCTGCATAAATAAAGAAAAAGATACTTGTACATCTATATGTATAAATGCAAACTGCATACTGTAAATCTTCAACCTTTTCAACCACTAAAGCCCTTTCTTTTTTCAGTCGAATTTATACATATAATTGTTATGCTAAACATAACTTGTTTGTCTCATTAAAGATGAAAACTTCATAAAATTGTGCAAATTATTTCCCTACGCCCCATATAGGTCTCTCAGAATGTTTCAAAATATTGGTTGCCTAGGCGGTTGTAAAGGTTGAAGTGTTAGGGCATCTGCAGGCAGATGCTATGGACACACGTGTAGAACCAGAGACTTGTTGTACATGTATTCCCCGCTTGATCCCCTCAGCAGAATGAGGAGGGATAATATTATGTTTTCATACTTGAAAGTTTGAGAGAATACTTAGCGTAAATGACCTAAACTTTTGTCTATGGCCCAATTCATTTTGTGAGTGTCGTTTGTCTTAAAAAGGTCTTTTGAGGTTTGTTTGGAAGGTTCATAAGTGTGAATTTCTGCACCAAAAGTAATAATTTGTGACATTATTTACCTTTCAGTGTTCTTTTTTTTTTTTTTTTTTTTTTTAGATCGTTTACACTAGGTTTTGTTGAATTTTAGAATACTTGACTGAGATTAAACCCAGGTCAGGCATACTGGTTGGCCCTGTGTCAGTTTAATGTGACTTGGTGGGTTGTCATGTCTGGTGTCTTCAGAGTGATACTTCAGTGATGACAGCGCTTTTGTGAAATGGACTAACCTGTCCACAAGAAGACACAATATTTGTACACACACATAAGTGACTCCTTTTCGTCATATGACTGCAAAAAAAAGTATGAAGTTAAACCCCAACCCTGCTGTATGAAGGAGTATGTTTGATGAAACAGCTAATTACGCCTGAGGAAGATTATGCATGTTCATGCAATGATAATATTCACTATTAAAGCCCTCTTAAAAAATTCTGTGTCAGGTGTAACCTGGCTCTGTATTTATTTATCTTTATATTTTTATTTATTTATTTACTTGATTATTGTTTTATGCCGAACTCAAGAATATTTTACTCATAAGACAGCAGCCAGCATTATGGTGGGTGGAAACTGGAAAGAGCCCTGGGGAAACCCACGACCATCTGCAAGTTGCTGCAAGATCTTCCCATGTATGGCCAGAGAGGAAGCCAGCATGAGCTTAACTTGAACTTACAGAAACTGTGTTGGTCTCACAGCTGGGAGAAATTTAAAAAAAAAAAAATGAAAACTTTGTGTCTAAACATCAGTAAAATCTAAGGGCCCTCTCCTGGAGTGCTGGTAGGGAAATTTGCCAAAATAAAATATTTTTCATGATGGCCTAATGCAAAATATTGTGTTTTAGTGGCACATGGACATATATGTTTGTGAATATTGTACTTAGTTTGTCTATAGCACTGTCTGGAGGGCTTCGCAATATTGCATATAGAGAAGCCTAATTAACATACCAGCATTAAGGAATCTCACTGGAATACACCCAGATAAAGGTTTTCCCAGAATCAGTTCTGAAATGTAACACTTTTGCGCTTGAAGAGCTTTATGTTTCCGCAGAAAATCATTTATTTTTACAAAATAACAGCCATGGATATGTAATACTGTATAAGATTCGCCTGTGTAGGTGGCTGACTTGATGTCTTATTTTAGACTCGTATTGCCCCAATTTTCAATCTTCCCTACGTTCACCCATCGTTGGCTGTTTTTCAGATTTAAGCGTGTGGGCTGAAAACCATTTGATTTGCTTCAGAACATTAGAGTGTTCTGGCCCGTCACTAATAGTCCACTCATCACACAGTGACTGCAGTCATGAGAGTTGAAACCTGATTCGGTTTACATGTATAATGAGTTTTCTTTTACTTAAAATTACAGTAAGATTTTAGATTTTAATGTGGATGCAACATTATATCTATAGGAATGTATATGTACACTCATGTTTATGTATATGTTTTTTACATACACATTCATGTATATATGTAAAAACGTGTTTTGAGGTTTGTTTGGAAGGCGGGATTATATCTTACCTTAAAAATAAAAGCTTCAATACCAAAAGGTACCATAACATTTATTCCATTTATTTGCATTTAAAAATGCATTTTTTTGCCTAAATTTGACATCCTTTGTAGTAAATATGTATCATTTTTGTTTTTTCCCCAAATGGTGCCATCTACTGTTGCTTTGAAGTACATGTATGGTTAAGAAAAAGATGTCATTTCTCTTTAGCGTCTCAGTCTGTAAAAGCTCACTCACAGTCTTAATAAATAACTTACAATTCCATTGGGAAGCAGAGGGAAGTAGTGTTTTCTCCGCTGTCTGAATATTTCATACACTGTGTGGCCTTTTCTTCAGAAAAATTCCAGCTTGCTCTCTTTTTCCTGTCTCGAACTGCAGGTGCTTGATTGTTTTCTATTTACTTCCCAGACGTATGATTTTCAAATGGTACCTTGGCTATATTACTGTCTGGTCTGGATTAACATAGGTCAGTGGCCTCTGAGAGGCACATTCATTTTAAAACTTGTTCCTCCACGTTATCCCACCACCAAGTAAAGACAACCAACTGATTGGAATCAAGGGAGACAACTCTGGTTGACTTTTAGTCAGTGGTTTGTGGAGTGTCGTACAGCCTGATCTCAAATATAACCTCTCCTCATTACGACATGCTTCATTACAAAATGTGATTTAACTTACCAGAGTCCTACATGTTTACAAAATTTTTGAAGTCATTTTAACATATTTTCAAAACAAACTCCATACAATGTACATCACTTTTAAAATCTGTACATTTGTACACCAACAACAGTGTTGTAATATTAAGGTGAAATATGCATGACTCATTTTATCACTGCGAATAAACTTACATGGATATTATTTGGAATGTTAAGTTTGTCAAAAGTCTTTGGCATAGTATAAAATAACAACATTTTTTCTCAGATTTTTAGGTGGGCATCATCTGGACTTTACAATGGTATAAAAATATCAGCTTTGCGGTTGTGAGGTGCCTGAAATTGAAAGAAAAATATATGAACTTGTTAATTCTTTTGTATTTTATAAACTGAACAATTTTACGTAAATATCTAGGAAAATGAGAGTATGGTCCATAGTTTGTCAGGGTTTTTTATAGTGTAAAAAGAGGTGATGAAGCTAAAATGTTTATGGGATGAGTGGAGATGGTAAGGTGTTTGACAGTTTATGGGGTGAGTGGAGGTGGTAAGGAGTTTGACAGTTTATGGGGTGAGTGGAGATGGTAAGGAGTTTGACAGTTTATGGGGTGAGTGAAGATGGTAAGGAGTTTGACAATTTATGGGGTGAGTGGAGATGGTAAGGAGTTTGACAGTTTATGGGGTGAGTGTAGATGGTAAGAAGATTTGACATTTTATGGGATGAGTGGAGATAGTAAAGAGTTTGACAGTTCATGGGGTGAGTGGAGATGGTAAGGAGTTTGACAGTTTATGGGGTGAGTGGAGATGGTTAGGAGTTTGACAGTTTATGGGGTGAGTGTAGATGGTAAGGCCTGTGACAGATTATGGGGTGAGTGGAGATGGTAAAGTGTGTAACAGTTTATGGGATGAGTGTAGATGGTAAGGAGTTTGACATTTTATGTGATGAGTGGAGATGGTAAGGAGTTTGACAGTTTATGGGGTGAGTGGAGATGGTAAGGAGTTTGACAGTTTGTGGGCTGAGTGGAGATGGTAAGGAGTTTGACAAATTATGGGGTGAGTGGAGATGGTAAGGAGTTTGACAGTTTATGGGGTGAGTGTAGATGGTAAGGCCTGTGACAGATTATGGGGTGAGTGTAGATGGTACAGTGTGTAACAGTTTATGGGATGAGTGTAGATGGTAAGGAGTTTGAAAGTTTGTGGGGTTAGTGGAGATGGTAAGCAGTTTGACCGTTTATGGGGTGAGTGGAGATGGTAAGGAGTTTGACAGTTTATGAGGTGAGTGTAGATGGTAAGGCCTGTGACAGATTATGGGGTGAGTGTAGATGGTAAAGTGTGTAACAGTTTATGGGATGAGTGTAGATGGTAAGGAGTTTGACAGTTTATGGGGTGAGTGGAGATGGTAAGGAGTTGAACAGTTTATGGGGTGAGTGGAGATGGTAAGGAGTTTGACAGATTATGTGGTGAGTGGAGACGGTAAGGAGTTTGACCGTTTATGGGGTGAGTGTAGACGGTAAGGAGTTTGACAGTTTGTGGGGTGAGTGTAGATGGTAAGGAGTTTGACAGTTTGTGGGGTGAGTGGAGATGGTAAGGAGTTTGACAGTTTATCGAGTGAGTGTAGATGGTAAGGCCTGTGACAGATTATGGGGTGAGTGGAGATGGTAAGGAGTTTGACAGTTTGTGGGTTGAGTGGAGATGGTAAGCAGTTTGACATTTTATGTGATGAGTGGAGAAGGTAAGGAGTTTGACAGTTTATGGGGTCAGTGTTGATGGTAAGGCCTGTGACAGATTATGGGGTGAGTGTAGATGGTAAAATGTGTAACAGTTTATGGGATGAGTGTAGATGGTAAGGAGTTTGACAGTTTATGGGGTGAGTGGAGACGGTAAGGAGTTTGA
Organism: Liolophura sinensis; assembly: GCF_032854445.1. Lineage (NCBI taxonomy): Eukaryota > Metazoa > Mollusca > Polyplacophora > Chitonida > Chitonidae > Liolophura > Liolophura sinensis. The sequence continues at coordinate 45,075,880 of NC_088300.1, forward strand.
CAGTTTATGGGGTGAGTGGAGATGGTAAGGAGTTGAACAGTGTATGGGGTGAGTGTAGATGGTAAGGAGTTTGACTGTTTGTGACAGATTATGGGGTGAGTGTAGATGGTAAGGAGTTTGACAGTTTGTGAGGTGAGTGGAGATGGTAAGGTGTGTGACAGTTTATGGGGTGAGTGGATATGGTAAGGTGTGTGATAGTTTTTTGGGGTGAGTGGATATGGTAAGGTGTGTGATAGTTTTTCGAGGTGAGTGGAGACGGTAAGGTGTGTGACAGTTTATGGGGTGAGTGGAGATGGTAAGGTGTGTGACAGTTTATGGGATGAGTGGAGATGGTACAGTGTGTAACAGTTTTTGGGGTGAGTGGATATGGTAAGGTGTGTGATAGTTTTTTTGAGGTGAGTGGAGACGGTAAGGTGTGTGACAGTTTATGGGGTGAGTGGAGATGGTAAAGAGTTTGACAGTTTATGGGGTGAGTGGAGATGGTACAGTGTGTAACAGTTTTGGGGGTGAGTGGAGATGGTAAGGTGTGTGATAGTTTTTCGAGGTGAGTTGATACGGTAAGGTGTGTGACAGTTTATGGGGTGAGTGGAGATGGTACAGTGTGTAACAGTTTTCGAGGTGAGTGGAGACGGTAAGGTGTGTGACAGTTTATGGGGTGAGTGGAGATGGTAAAGAGTTTGACAGTTTGTTTGGTAAGTGGAGATGGTAAGGTGTGTGACAGTTTACGGAGTGAGTGGAGATGATAAAGAGTTTGACAGTGTATGGGGTGAGTGGAGATGGTTTCATTTTCATTTCATTTCATTGGTGTTTTACGCTGTACTCAAGAATATTTCACTTATACGACGGCGGCCAGCATTAGGGTGGGTGGAAACCAGGCACAGCCTGGGGGAAACCCACGACCATCTGCAGGTTGCTGACAAACCTTCCCAGGTATGGCCGGAGAGGAAGCCAGCATGAGCTGGACTTGAACTCACAGCGACCGCATTGATGAGAGACTACTGGGTCACAACGCTGCGCTAGCGCGCTAACCTACTAAGCCATGGAGGCCTCGAGTGGAGATGGTAAGGAGTTTGACCATTTGTGGGGTGAGTGGAGATGGTAAAGTGTGTGACAATTTATGGTTCAGTTGTACATGGTTAGGAGTTTTTTTTGTTTTTTTTTTAAGGACCTAAAATGACAGATGTGATGCCAGCACTTTTTAGGGTAAGAAATTATCTGGACAAGAAACTCTTTCTGTTATAAAAAAATTATAGGCAACATTTAAAGGTTTGTTAATTGTGTTAACTTCAGTGTAAATTTTAGCTCTATATTTGCAAATGTAAACAGCTTTAGGTTTTTTATTTATCTGGAATCTCATTTTTATGTTTTAAGAAATTGTGATCCGTTAATCACAGATTTATTAACTTATTATGTCTGCTACATCTGACCCCTGATCAGATGATCAATGATAATATTATAAAGGTAAAAAAAAAATGTCTTTCTTGTCAGACGTAACAAATTAGGAAAATTAGCTAGTTTAATTTCATTAACCAAGCTAAATTAATGCACACCTCAGCATGGATGTAAAAATGCCTTCTTGTTTTGTCAGTGGTATAATCGGTTGGCCAACTCATTACGTCTCTGTTCAGACTACTGATTAAACCTGCAGGCCTGACACAAGAATAGCTGTTCCTCATTTGTTTGTCTCATTTCTCACATCTCCATGATTGCCCCTGGAGGCAATATAATCAAGATGTATCTGGCGTTTGATTACATGCTGATATATTTCTGGAAACTATGACATACAACAACACCAACTACAGCAATTAAACCTGCCTGTATAGATGTTTGAGTTTAACTCTACACTATAGTCAGTATATATATATATATAAATATATATATATATATATATATATATATATATATATATATATATATATATATATATATATATATAAATGTATGTGTGTGTATATATATATATATATATATATATATATATATGTATATGTATATATATATATATATATGTATATGTATATATATATATATATATATATATATACATACACATACATTTATGTATGTGTATATATGCTTGGGCTTTTAACGTTGCTGCCAAAATACTGCCGCCACTGAAATATCATGCCGTGGACACTGGACACATGACACCATATCCAGTCACATTATACTGACGCCTGTCTGAGAACCAGTCAAGTTTCTTTGCTCTAATCTCTCAGGGCTGAGCGCATAGCAAGGCAGCAGCTTACAACATGCGTACATATAAAATTGATTACTTCAAGGGAAATATGGTATTGTTGTGTTTTATGTACAATTCTCTCATGTTCTGATGTGACATTTCAGTGACATTATTTTAAGGATAAATAGGCTGACCTGTATCTGCCTTAGATCAGAGTTAGACTATGAAGACTGTTCATCTGGCAATGAAGATTGTAAGCGGATTAGGACATTGGCTACAATTCTGTCTGTCATTTTTGTCGTAAATCCTTGACCTCCGCGGCATCGCTTTTGTTTGCACTTTGCAGTTTGCTTATCAGCTGAGCTCTTCTGGAAATAGCTTTTGTTGTAACATCTCTGTTTTCAAATAAGGCCGGAGAAGATTTTTGCTTCAAAGACCAGCTTTGCAAGAGTTCACTCTTTGTTGTACACTTCTGATAGTGCTGGTATTATGTGATCGCATCTGGGACAATCTTTTATTAGGTATTAATGGTAGGTATTAGCATGCCCATATAGAGCAGCATAACTTGCTTCAGGACATATATATATATATATGTATATGAGCTAGCAGTAAGCGTGGCGCATTGACCTAGGAGCCTCTCACCGGTGTGGCCGCTGTGAGTTCAAGTTCAGCTCATGTTGGCTTCCTCTTTGGCAGTATGGAGGAAGGTCTCCCAGCAACCTACAATCCAGCAGTCTGCCTCCCACCATTATGCTGGCAGACATCGTATAAGTGAAATATTCTCGAGTACAGCATAAAAGACCCATCAAATAAATGAATGAATAAATAAGCAGTCAGCAACTGTATTTTACCTAAATTCCACCAAGAATTAGCTACTCATTTTGCCTGATTTTGAGAGTTCTGTTCATCTTCAATACATGTCTTTTGAGGTGTATGTGAAAGGTGATGATGATGTTTGGCTGGTTAAAATGCAGATTTCTGCATCAGAAGTAATATTTCCGGACATTTCTTTTTTTTTTTTTTTTTTTTTTTGAGGACAGATTTTGAGGGCTAATATAGTAGCTCTTGATAATGTGAGTTACATGGTTACTCATTGATAGGATTAGGAAATACATTGTGTCAGTAACACTCAATAATCCTAACACCGTATGTATCTGTATCCTATCACTGAGTAACCATATAACAAATTTATCCTGCAAAAGATTCAATTCAGTTCCAAAAAAACTGATGTATAAGCGAATTGCTTCAGTGATGTGACAATTGTTTTTACAAGTGAACAAAGGGAGATAACCTTGTCCAAAGACACATATGACATGGCTTGCAAGATTTGGGAATATACACATCCCCCATGTGACTGATGCTGTCCAATGAAAAGCAGATTATTTTGTTTGCTGCGGCATAATTGTGTGAATGGCATCTGAAGCATTTTGTGATGGGTTGTGTTCAGTTTAATCTGTGAACTGTTTTTATAATTATATATGAGCATCAAGTGTTTTACAGTGATCATGTCAGATTGTGGACTCAGTGTTCCTTATAGCCTTCATTTTTTTGACACAATGCATTGTTACACTTAAGTCAAATCACTACAAAATTGTTATGAAACAGGCTCAAAATATTGCTTGACAACGTAAATTTTGGGTAAGTTGTTGTACAGTGAAGTTTGGCTAACATAATGGACAGGAAAATACAACATTTTTTTATACCAATACCAATAATTGAAATTTAAAATTTTATGACTTTAGACTAAAGCCAAGCATACACAGACAACATTTGTTGTCATGAATTAAGATTTTCAGATCCAGGTGTCAAATGATCTGCGCTTCGGGACCGGTAGATGCAGGATCAATCCTTGATCGAGTCACACCTAAGACTTTAAAAGAGGAAGTTGTAACTTCCTTGCTTGGCGTTCAGCGTGAAGGGGATAGTGTGACGACTGGTTGACCCGTATCAGTATAATGGCTCGGGCGGGGCGGCTTACTTGCCTTCGGTAAGTCGTCTCAGTGAAGCAGCACTAGATAAAAGAGCGGTGGAAATCAATCCTGCAACAAGGAGGCACATTACACGTACATGCACCCTAATGATTCCTTCGTCGTCATATGACTGAAAAATTGTTGAGTACGACGTTAAACCCCAAGTACTCACTCACTCACTCACTCAAATGATCTGGAATATCGGTTACCTGCACATGAGCAAGATTTGTTGTCCATTTTTTAAGATTCCAGCGGCAAAGACGATCACATCATACGTTCAAGGTCATGTGTAAGTTGACCAGAAAGTTGTCAGAGCTTCCATATGGTATGTTCTCACATGACATTTCCATAGACACCATGATTTCCACGATTGATTAATGTAGATGATAAGAAATCTCACAAAATCGAGATTGCCTGCACATGAGCGAAATCTTGTGGCCGGCTCATTTGTTTCTGGATTTTTTTGTTGCCTAAATTTAAACAACCCAAATCTTTGGATCAAGTGTCCCAGATTCAGGAATTCCTGTTGTGATCACCCACTCACAAGTAAATTTTGACGATTTTTTATTGTCTGGGTCAAGAAATCTCAATTTTGACAACAAATGTTGTCCGTGTGCGCTTGGTTTTAGATTGCTTTGTGAGGCCTGATGTCTGAAATACTACTATATCTGTCGTTTTGACGTTGCATTGCAGTGAGGCAGTAGTACACAAATAGTGGCATTTTGTACTTTGTGAAGACAAATAATATGAGGGAAACAGTGTTTGAAATGTCTTTGGACTGTAAGCGAACAAATGATGCACGTTCACACAGTACAATTTGTTTTATTGATTCATCAAATTTAACTATTCCTATTAAAACAGGACATGGTTTTTATCTGTTAAGCTGTATTCAATAACATATTGTGATTTGTTCAGTTGTGCAAAGTTTATGAAGTAGCGTTTGTCACAAATCGCACAGCCGCAGTGTGAACGTGGCTTATGCAAGTTAATAATGGCTTTTTCTGAAGGATGTACCAGTTCCTTCATGAATATTGCGCACTTTTAGAGGAGGAAAAAAATTGTTTCTCAGAGTACGGGATGTAATGTAAACAGAAGTCCTTGCCATTTCTTAAGCTGCTTTAATGGATTGTTTATAGTCGCATTTTTGTTTATAAATGTGTTTAACATGGTATCTGTAACAGTCAGATGTATATGCTCATACCTGACAAACTCGCAGATGCGGTTCTGTGTGATCAACAAAGTGTTGTATGTTAGACAGAGCCTGCCAGTGTTCCCAGCTGAGCCCAGAGTGACCCGTCCAGAATGCATCAACACCGGTACACTGTGACTCTCATGACAAAACACACCCTACTCATTTTTCCCCTCCACTACAAGACGTTGTTAGGGAAGTACTGCGCATAAGGAAATGAGGATTTGTTAAGATTTATCGCTGATCACGCCGAATGAATAAATCATGAGATGTGTTTAAAAAATGGCAAACTCTTAAATCCTTGATTTGAAAGCTAGACCTCGCTGTCGTTAAGAACAAACTTGAGGAGGGTTACGTACCAAAGACTGCACTGCAGTTTCCTCAGCCATTTACCAAACACAATATCGCAGCTGCCAGCGCAGATGTGGCCAATAGAAAACCCAATAATCGACGACATACAAGTAAGCTTTTGTCTGTGCAGGGTGAAGGTGATATTTTAACTTGGGTTGTGAAAGGTGATTCAAAGCAAATTAATCTCGTTGTCTGGCTTGTTTTTATGGCTGTGTTGAGAGTTGTATGTGATTAGTGCTAACCCCTGTTGTCTGATGAAGATGGATGGTCGCAGCTCGATAGACCAAAAGGCTGTACCTATATATTTTTGTCACCCACAGGAACCCATCAAAAGCTTCTCCCTGCATACCCCACTGTCTCATCTGGCAGCTGTCAAGTCAACTACTCACATGGATAGGCCCCTAAAGCTCAGTGTCTTCAGGAGAATAGATGGCCATGCTGTTTTGCAGTAATATCTAGAGTTTCCCATACCAGCTGCTGATTCCAGCCTCTGTTGACAATACTGATTTGTCATTCATAGTAATATCTCCTAAAAGAATACTGTTTTTTGTGGTGTTTTTTTTTTGTTTTTTTTTTTGTTTTGTTTTTTTTTGTTTTGTTTTTTTTTCTTAATTACACAATACACAGTGAATGTTTGCTGATGAGAAATGAAAAAAAGCTATCTAGTGTAATTTAAGCAATCGTGTCTATTTATTCCTTATAAAAGTATGTTATAAAATGGATATGGATGTTTTAATGAGAGGAGAAAACAAAAAAAAAAATTGACATGTATTTCATGGATACATTTTAGGTTGACATGTGACTTGTGTGTACACAACACTGTGGAAGCTGGACAACAAGTTGTACAGTAATTAAGGTGTCGTGCTGGAACTGTAGACACTCGAGGTACAGGCTCAACATTTTGAGCCTTGAACTGAAACTGTCTAGAGTCCCTCCTCACTCTCAGTGTGCATGTATCAGTATAAAGCTGTCATTGATATGTTCTTCCATGTAAAAACAAAAAATTTGAGTTTTAATATTCTTAACATGTTACCTGACATAGTTTGGTGTCCTGATCACTAATCCAGTCTTTTTTTTTTTTTTTGTCCTGAGAGGTATAATTTTGTCACAGAATGGGATCAAAGTGCAAAAAAGTGCATTTTTCCTCGTTTTGGAAGGTCAGGTGATGTCCAAAGGCATATTTACCACATTTGGAACATGTACATGTACAATACAATGCATGGATGGCTACGAAGAATATATCAAGTTGGTTATATAGCAATGCATAAAGACACAATTCCATTTACCGGAAGTGAAGCCGCATAGGCCGGCAATACCGGCTTCAATCCCGGCATCACAGCTTTGGAAGCTATATTTATTTATTTATTTGGTGTTTAGCGCAATACTATACACAGTTTCACTACAAATATGGGACATGGATAATGTTTGAGGCTTTAATAAAACCGAATTGCTTATAAATTAAGCGCTGCACTTTACCAGGAATTTGAGAAACCTCTTAACTTTAAGCCTTCTGAGTGGACAAACCAGTGATAGCTGGATTTAAACCTGCAACCTCATTGGTCAAAAAACAAAATGGCTGTGAGAAAAACAACGCTTAATTTAGCGAAATGATTCTGCAAGAACCCACATAATCTGTGATTAGCATCTTGGTTCTAGGAAATAAAGAGTTTTCAGCAGTAATTGTTCACACTCGTGGAATCGTGATGTCAGATGATATTTGGCTCACACTGACATTATTATTGTGTGGATATGGACATTTGGAATGATGGTCGTAAAGTTGACAATTTAAGGTACACTATTCTTCCCCGGCTTGGTACTCAGCACGAATGGATAGCTATAGGCCAGGGAGTTTGTGATGATCTGGCCGACCTGTGTTTGTATACTGTGAAAGAATGGGATGCCGACTGGTGTCTTCTGAACATGGCACTGACGGTATCTAGGAACTCTGACTTCACATCACCTTTTTTTTCCTGATTTTCATCAGAAGGAAGACATTTTTGGTAACATTATTTCAGTAATCTTTCACTGCTGGGTAATAAGAGCTATCCCAACATTCAGTGTCATAATTAGAGTTGAAAAAACTTCCTGTGACGGCAGAGTTCGCATCCTCTTGTAGTATGGCCCATAAAGCCTACCTTAGAATTGAAATGTTTGAGCCGTATTAACTCTTTTTTGCACAAAAATCTGAAAAAAGAAATGAAAGCATATTTATATATAGTTTTTAAATGATCTATTTGGTGATGCCTACTTCGATCTTTGGAGGTCTTTTGCTTTGAACTGTTCATAAATAATGGCCAGCTAGCCGTGAGCATTGTCAGACGGTGTATAATAACAGGTTGAGATGATCAGTGGTCATCTGTGTGTGGGAGCCAGTGGGTGCTTCCCCTCATTAACAGACTTGCTGTCAGGTACAATTTCATTCAGGGTTTGTAAAAGCTTTCACAGAGCAGCTGATTGGCCCCCCATTACAGAGACAAGGCCATGTGTGGTGATCCTGATAGGTCTAAGTGTTTTACTTAGAGTTAAACCATTGATTGAGACTGCTTTGTCCACAGACGGGAAAGGAACCGTACAGATGTGTCTTTCACTCTGCTGCTGAATAGAGGATACAGACAGGATGTAGGGAAGAAGTTGACATTTAGAATAGTTAAACACTTAGCTGGGCTGCTAAATACTTTATGGCTGTATAAAATCTGTACGCTTTCTTACTGAAATGGCACATTGTCACACAACTGACCTCATTTTGTGTATCCCTTGATTGGAGACCAGTCTTGAAAAATTCCATGGTTTTTTCCATTTGGCTAAGTGGATCAGGGCGTCTAGGACGTTGTAAACAGATCCATGGTACATGTAGCCCTAATCAAAACGTAAAGTTGCAAGTCTGCTTATATAGTACACTTAAGTCAGAACTAGGGGAAGATGGTATATGCCTGGGGCTGTAGGCTAGCTGTCTTGGCACACTTGTAATGGCTCACCCAATGGCACCCATGTCTGGCAGTGTTTGTGGACAGCTGTAGTGTTAAACACACATGAACCCACTCTGAATTATTGATCTGGCTTTGGGGAAAACATGACCCCTGACATATGTGTGCACTGTTCAGACATTTCTCCATAGTTTGACCACAAATTTAGGGTTGTCTTAAATTTGTGGAATGATTCCAGCTTTGCAGTCTAGGAATTTTTTTTTTTTTTTTTTTTTTTTTTGATTGGTGTTTTATGCCGTACCCAAGAATATTTCACTTATACGACGGCGGCCAGCATTATGGTGGGTGGAAACCGGGCAGAGCCCGGGGGAAACCCACGACCATCCGCAGGTTGAGTCTAGGAATTAAAACAGATATTTGTCTGTCAAACAAAATGGTCATTTCAGGTCAATAAAACAGCATTCAACATAAAACACTAAATAATTAAGGACATCTACTCCTCTATGTATTCCTCCCTAAAAGGAATTAACTGAGTTTTCATTGATGATGGAAAGACACAAGGATTATTACTGGCAAATGAATTAGATCAGTGTCCAAATTGTGTCGTTTATAATCAAAATGTGTATCTTTGTTGTGCTTGATTGCCACTGTTCAAAAATCGAATGTGGCGGTCATATTCAACACGTTGAATGTACGGCCCCTAGCCCTGGTTTAAGCGGAATTAGACACAGCTATGAAGCAGAGCACCAGGACACTACAATGACATCCATTTAGTTATTTTTAACTAGTTTTTATGTTGAATATTTTGGCCACACCTAAGCATATTTCAAGTGAAAATAATATAAAGAATAACAAACAGTAGACATAATTAATTTCTCACCAAAAAAAAACCTGGGCTGACCTTTACAGCAACACTCTACCTGGATCAAACCTCTCCCAAGTCAAATTTCTTCAAACAGATTTTTATTACAGAGACTATTTTAACTAAAATCAACTAACTACAAACTACTTCAAATAGACAGGAATCATACAGTTCTTACAGTCACTTCTGATGAAGCAGTCTTCAAGTGTTTTACTCACCTTAGTATGACTGCAGTATTGCCAAAGTGACGTTAAACCATAATCATTCTTGCAGATGATCCAAATATGGAAATTGTTGATGTACAGTAGAGTATATTGCAGCCATCAAGTTCTCAGTTCCTAGTTCCTATTTCGAAGCAAGCTTTAATAATTTAAGGCTTTACACATACCAGCAAATTGAGAGAAGTGTATGGTGGTTAACATAGTTCCACAAACAGTGAGATCAAGGAAGTCTAGAAATTTCTCAGTCCAATTCCAACACCTCACGTGACAGCTGTATTACCACTAAGCCACATCTGGCTGTAATCCTCAGTGTTTTATAGACGCTTCAGTGGCCTAATTGTTAAAGTGTCTACCTCGAAGTAGGCAGACATGGAGATCAAACCCAATTCAGGTCATACCAAAGACTTCAAAAATGGTACTTGCTGCTGCCTTGCTTGACACTCAGCAGTGAGAGGATAGTGCAAGAAAATATGAATGGTTGGCCAGATGTTAATATAATGTGACTGGGCAGGGTGTCAGATGTAAACCGCTATTTCATGTAGATAGTATTATCCACTTGAGTATTTCTTGAGAACTCAGTATTAAAAAAAACTATTGATAAATGTACATGTACTTAGCACTGGTTAGTAACTCTAGAAACAACACAGAATCTGTTATCTTTAGTCAGTGCACTGGATCTCTATTAAGTGTACCTGTCCATATTACCCGATTAGTGCTATTAACCATCAGCCTTGTTGCATCTAACTTGATTTTATACCATGATTAACGCCATCCAATTACCAAGGAAGATTTGTTTTGGTCTTTTATCCTTGAACCAACTGTGGTTTGTCAGATATTGACATTGCTGAGTCAGTGTTTACTTTAATGATCCAGTAAATATTTGTCTGCTGCTGATAGTGTCCATTTACTGGTGACACTGTTCACATGCTGATGATATCAACAACCTACTTCATGGTACTGTCCATGTGCAGCTGATACTGTCTACATGATGGGGATACTGTCCACAGGAGGTCCAGTTTCTGTTGTCTTGTGTGTAGCCAAAAAATACATTCACTGTCCACATGCTGGTGATGTCAACATCATACAGGAGATACTGTCCATGTTCTGCTGATACTGTCCACATTCTGGTCATACTCTCTACGTGCTGCTGATACCGTCCATTTCCTGGTAATACTGTTTACATGCTTGTAACACTGTCTACATACATGTGATACTGTCCACATTCTGCTGATACTGTCCACATCTTGCTGATACTGTCCATTTACTGTTGACACTGTCCATTTACTAGAAAACACATTCACTGTCCACATGCTGGTGATATCAACATCATACAGGAGATACTGTCCATGTTCTGCTGATACTGTCCACATTCTGGTCATACTCTCTATATGCTGCTGATACCGTCCATTTCCTGGTGATACTGTTTACATGCTTGTAACACTGTCTACATACATGTGATACTGTCCACATTTTGCTGATACTGTCCACATTCTGCTGATACTGTCCACATCTTGCTGATTCTGTCCATTTACTGTTGACACTGTCCATTTACTAGAAAATACATTCACTGTCCACATGCTGGTGATATCAACATCATACAGGAGATACTGTCCATGTTCTGCTGATACTGTCCACATTCTGGTCATACTCTCTACGTGCTGCTGATACTGTCCATTTCCTGGTGATACTGTCCATTTCCTGGTGATATTGTTTACATGCTTGTGACACTGTCTACATACATGTGATACTGTCCACATTCTGCTGATACTCTCCACATTCTGCTGATACTGTCCACATCATGCTGATATTGTCCATTTACTGGTGGCATTGTCCATTTACTAGAAAATACATTCACTGGCCACATGCTGGTGATGTCAACATCATACAGAAGATACTGTCCATGTTCTGCTGATACTGTCCACATTTTGGTCATACTCTCTACGTGCTGCTGATACCGTCCATTTCCTGGTGATACAGTCCATTTCCTGGTGATATTGTTTACATGCTTGTGACACTGTCTACATACATGTGATACTGTCCACATTCTGCTGATACTCTCCACATTCTGCTGATACTGTCCACATCTTGCTGATATTGTCCATTTACTGGTGGCATTGTCCATTTACTAGAAAATACATTCACTGGCCACATGCTGGTGATGTCAACATCATACAGGAGATACTGTCCATGTTCTGCTGATACTGCCCACATTCTGGTCATACTCTCTATATGCTGCTGATACTGTCCATTTCCTGGTGATACTGTCCATTTCCTGGTGATACTGTTTACATGCTTGTGACACTGTCTACATACATGTGATACTGTCCACATTCTGCTGATACTCTCCACATTCTGTTGATACTCTCTACATGCTGCTGATACTGTCCACATCATGCTGATATTGTCCATTTACTGGTGGCATTGTCCATTTACTAGAAAACACATTCACTGTCCACATGCTGGTGATATCAACATCATACAGGAGATACTGTCCATGTTCTGCTGATACTGTCCACATTGTGGTCATACTCTCTACATGCTGCTGATACTGTCCATTTCCTGGTGATACAGTCCATTTCCTACTGTGATACTGTTTACATGCTTGTAACACTGTCTACATACATGTGATACTGTCCACATTCTGCTGATACTCTCCACATTCTGCTGATACTGTCCACATCTTGCTGATATTGTCCATTTACTGGTGGCATTGTCCATTTACTAGAAAATACATTCACTGGCCACATGCTGGTGATGTCAACATCATACAGGAGATACTGTCCATGTTCTGCTGATACTGTCCACATTCTGGTCATACTCTCTATATGCTGCTGATACTGTCCATTTCCTGGTGATACTGTCCATTTCCTGGTGATATTGTTTACATGCTTGTGACACTGTCTACATACATGTGATACTGTCCACATTCTGCTGATACTCTCCACATTCTGTTGATACTCTCTACATGCTGCTGATACTGTCCACATCATGCTGATATTGTCCATTTACTGGTGGCATTGTCCATTTACTAGAAAACACATTCACTGTCCACATGCTGGTGATATCAACATCATACAGGAGATACTGTCCATGTTCTGCTGATACTGTCCACATTCTGGTTATACTCTCTATATGCTGCTGATACTGTCCATTTAGTGGTGATACTGTCCATTTCCTGGTGATACTGTTTACATGCTTGTGACACTGTCTACATACATGTGCTACTGTCCACATTCTGCTGATACTCTCCACATTCTGTTGATACTCTCTACATGCTGCTGATACTGTCCACATCATGCTGATATTGTCCATTTACTGGTGGCATTGTCCATTTACTAGAAAACACATTCACTGTCCACATGCTGGTGATATCAACATCATACAGGAGATACTGTCCATGTTCTGCTGATACTGTCCACATTCTGGTTATACTCTCTATATGCTGCTGATACTGTCCATTTAGTGGTGATACTGTCCATTTCCTGGTGATACTGTTTACATGCTTGTGACACTGTCTACATACATGTGATACTGTCCACATTCTGCTGATACTCTCCACATTCTGTTGATACTCTCTACATGCTGCTGATACTGTCCATTTATTGGTGATATTAACAACATACAGGTGATACCGTCCACGTGCTGCTGATATTGTCCATTTACTGGTGATACTGCCTACATGCTGGTGATACAGTTTACATGCTAGCTAGTGATACTGTCCACATTCTGCAGATACTGTCCACATTTTGATGAAACTATCCACATTCCTGTGATGCTGCCCACTTTGTGATGTATCGGTGATACTGTCTATGAGTCCACATGCTGATGTATTGGTGATACTGTCCATGAGTCCACATGCTGATGTATTGGTGGTACTGTTCATGAGTCCACATGCTGATGTATTGGTGATACTCTCCATCTGTCCACATGCTGATGTATTGGTGATACTGTCCATGAGTCCACATGATGATGTATTGGTGATACTGTCCATGAGTCCACATGATGATGTATTGGTGATACTGTCCATATGTCCACATGCTGATGTATTGGTGATACTGTCCATATGTCTACATGCTGATGTATTGGTGGTACTGTCCATGAGTCCACATGCTGATGTATTGGTGATACTGTCCATGAGTCCACATGCTGATGTATTGGTGGTACTGTTCATGAGTCCACATGCTGATGTATTGGTGATACTGTCCATGAGTCCACATGATGATGTATTGGTGATACTGTCCATATGTCCACATGCTGATGTATTGGTGATACTGTCCATATGTCTACATGCTGATGTATTGGTGATACTGTCCATATGTCCACATGCTGATGTATTGGTGGTACTGTCCATGAGTCCACATGCTGATGTATTGGTGATACTGTCCATATGTTTACACGCTGATGTATTGGTGATACTGTCCATGAGTCCACATGCTGATGTATTGGTGGTACTGTCCATGTGTCCACATGCTGATGTATTGGTGATACTGTCCATGAGTCCACATGCTGATGTATTGGTGGTACTGTCCATCTGTCCACATGCTGATGTATTGGTGATACTGTCCATATGTCCACATGCTGATGTATTGGTGATACTCTCCATCTGTCCACATGCTGATGTATTGGTGATATTGTCCATATGTCTACATGCTGATGTATTGGTGGTACTCTCAATCTGTCCACATGCTGATGTATTGGTGATACTGTTCATATGTTTACACGCTAATGTATTGGTGGTACCAGCAGCAGGCTGCATGGTGCAAATGTTGGTGATTCCATCAAAGTGTTGGCTATGTGTATGGCCCTGATACTGTGCATCCTCCTGGAAATGCAGCACCTGCCCTGACAATAAAGTCCACATGCTGGTGATAGTATACACATGCTGGTGATATTATCTACATGCTGGTGAGATTATCCACATTCTGGTGATATTATCCACATGCTGGTGATAATATCCACATGCTGGTGATATTATCCACATGCTGGTGATATTATCTACATGCTGGTGAGATTATCCACATTCTGGTGATATTATCCACATGCTGGTGATATTATCCACATGCTGGTGATAATATCCACATGCTGGTGATATTATCTACATGCTGGTGAGATTATCCACATTCTGGTGATATTATCCACATGCTGGTGATATTATCCACATGATGGTGATATTATCCACATGCTGGTGATATTATCCACATGCTGGTGATATTATGCACATGCCGGTAATACAGCCAGTGATCTTAAAAAATTATTGTTGACCCTAGGCAGCTGTTCCAAACTTACCAGGACCATCAGACCAAAGAACTCCGTGTACACGAGGGTTAAAAATCTATGTTATGAAAATAAAAGAATAGATATTATTGAAAGCTTTAATAATTACATGTATGCATGCCTTATGATATCCATATTGTACGAGAGATCTGATGAGATCCCAGGTGCTCAGACATTTTTGGGCCTCATGATGAAACCAATTTGCTGGTTTTATGTTTTCCCTGAAAGCAAAACTTTTTCTTTACGCAAACCCTCTGATGCAAACAACCAGGATAAGCCAAGCAGTTCAGACAACACTGAGGACATTTTGACGCAACTGACTGAGAACTATGATTGGGAAGGTGATGGGAATTGGTGCAATGTTGTTGGTTTAAATTATGAATCTTTCAACTGGACCATAGAAAGAAAATATGCAGCCTTTTATTCATCAGAAGAAGTCTTGATCACCTGCTAATTACATATAGACCTAACCTGATTAACTGTCAAAAACATTACTTTGGTGTGTAGAAGCAGAATCCAGTAGTTTTCCTTTTTCTAGCTTGGTATGTCAAAATGCACTTTCCTGAATGACATATAAATTCCATAAAATGATACTTTTGATGTCAACACTTTCATTTGTCAAAATCAGTCAGACTCAAGTAATATCTGCTCCTTGAAAAAGGCTAAACTTTTGGTGAAATACAGTACTTTTGTGGAATCATTTAAGGGTATTCAGTTTGCATAAGGTATAAAACATTAGTTACAGAAATATGTTACTCCCCTGAGATTATCGCATGCAATGTGCAGTGTAAGAGTTACACCAGCTAGGATTTCACTGATCATGTCTGCTCTAAGTGAAGAATGTTTTAATCATTTCCTGATCAATAACGTGGCCGCCTTCAAATCTGAGCCAAAGTCACAATGAGGTATTTAATGAGAAGATGAGTAGAGTATAATGCTGTACTAGCTGTGCTAGATAGCCCATGTGAGATCATTGTCACTGCTGCTGTATCCCCGGTATAATGCATCTGGGAAGAATTTCTGTATTCTACCCCATCGAATATGCAGGAGTTTACATGTAATCAGTGGAGGCAATTCACATATGTCATGACTGTCGTCTCTGTGGGATATATCCCCACTTACTGAAATTTTCAGTTAACAGCTATTGATCGTTGAAACATTGTAAAAAAAAAAAAAAAAAAAAAGATGGAAAGCATAACACAAGTGAATTGGTTTCTGTGACGATAGGTAATTAGGGGAAGTGCTCATCAGTGAGTCAGATCAAGTGATTATAACAGAAGCCAACATTTGTAATGAAGTGCTCTGATTACAATTGTACCTTCACTGTTGGTATAAGTAGTCCTTGGGAACATACCAGGTACCACACCTGTACATGCAGTCGATGTTTCATCCTTATATCTCCACAACTTCATGGCATGAGAGGCTTTTTTTGTGTTCTTATCCGAGTAATACAGTATTCACACTTACCAGACAGGACAAAACATTCACATGCATTATCTATATTTAGAGATGTTTCCACGTTATGAGGTATTTTTCTGCCTATAGACTCTTGAATTATTCCAGGCTAACCATAATTTCTGCTGTAATTCTGGCATTGTCCCAGACGCCTGTGCTATTTCCCAAGGGCATGTGTTGCAGCTGGCTTATGTAAGAGCACTAGGTTGGTTGATTTCTCCTATACAAGGTGCCTTTTCCTGACAAAAGTTCCTTGTCCTGTACAGTGTTCCTTACCATGTTAGAAGATCATTGTCCAGTGTTTATTGTCCCATATTAAAAGGTTCTTTGTCCTGTAAAAGTTTCTTAAGTCCAGTAAAAAAGCTCCTAACCATTTATAGGGAACATGTACTTGTCTGCATCATGACTTGAAAACCATACACCCACATGAGGTGTCAAATTTCTGTAAACAAACAAACAACAAAAAAAAAATAATTGATTTATCATTTGCCCAGAGTTATTCTTGATTGTATGTTTAAGTCATCATTGCCGTCTGTGTTGGGATTTAGAGTGTTGATGAGATGAGGCTCTGTTTTAATTCATTGACAGGACTGGAGGCTTATTTCTGCTCATTGGGTAATCCTCCGTAGGTCAAAGCTTCAAGCCTACTCCAGTGTTTCCAATCGATCCTCAGCCAGGCAGCAATGTTTACCACTGTTCTATCCTGCTAACTGACTTGAAAGCAAGATTATATTTACCAGGAACTCTCTATCTGCTGAAGTAAATGGGTATTGACCTACATGTAGCATTGGACTCACATTGAGTGTGTAGTTCACTTCAGATTGATGTTGTTTGCGACTTGTGTCGTGTGATTCCATTCGTGTTCCTTTTTTTACATGTATATGTAGCTGCGTTCGTGACTTCATCAAATTCTCCATATTTTTATCTTTGGACAAATGAACATGTTGCATTGGTAGTTGATTTTTGTTAAAAGTCATCTGGAATTGTTGATGGGTTCATTAACCAAAGATATTGCATTATTAACACTGTTGACAAGGAATACATTGGACATAGCCTGTTGACAAGCCAATTTTTATTTTCATGTGTGAAAATGTTGAGGAATTGGGCTATATTGGATAGGACTGTTGAATTGAGGAGAGACTCTGCTGGTCAGACATATTGCATGTTTTTTGTGAAGCTTCAGTTTTGGAGAAAGCCAATGTGTATGCGCACGTTGCATTGTTGAGGTAGAGCTTTAGATAGGCTTGATAGTATACTGTGACAGTTTTAAGCTCACATGCTTCACTTTTAACTCATTTCTAAATATAAGCAGGAGCCTCCGTGTCTGAGGTGGTTAGCATGTAGAAGCGGACCTGTCCCGATAGCACAGGTGGTAGAGTGTCCGCATCGGGAGCAGTAGATCTAGGTTCAGTCCTGGTTTAAGTCACACCTAAGACTTGGCGTTCAGCATGAAGGGGATAGTGCATCGACTGGTTGACCTATATCAGTATAATGGCTCGGGTGGGTGGCTTACTTGCCTTTGGTAAGGCATCTCAGTAAAGCAGCACTAGATAAAAGATTAGTGGAATCCATCCTTTACATGCATTCTAAGGATTCCTTTGTCGTCATATGACTGAAAAATTGTTAAGTATGACGGTAAACCCCCAAGCACTCACTCACTCAATGCATCAGCTGTGAGTTCAAGTCCAGCTCATGCTGGCTTTAATACTCTCTGGCTGTACAAAGGTTTGCCAGCAGCATATAAGTGAAACATTCCTTATAATTTTATATTTGCATTATTGTTCCTTCAGGGGATACATGTACCGAAGTCCTTCTATAATTTCCTTCTCAGGTATCGAGACCATTGAAATTATTAGTTCAAAGAATGAAGCCTCAAGATTTTGCTTACCGGACAGAAGGACTTGCACTGATGATGGTTTTTGACCTGGTGACAAATCCCGGAGCCTCAGTGCAGTGACTGTGTGTTATGTGCTGTAACATAGTCATTACTGGTAATGCAGTGTTGCATTAAGCCGAAACTCCTCAGGAATCTTGCACAAATCAAAGACTTACAAAACTACTTTCAGTGGGATAAAAATTCAGGCATGAATAGCCTCTGGCAAGTGATCAAATTAAAACTCATCCTGTTTGTTCAGCACACTAAAATGACAACTGTTTCATCATACAGTTCTAACACACATGAAGCCTTTCTCAGGGTATGCATTTTACACTGAAGTTGATTTATTTTTCAACAAAGAACTAGCGTAAATCTGTAGTAAAATGAACTTTCCTGTTGTAGAGATTAAAGTTTCCGGCTTTTTTTCTTACAAGAGGGTTCTGTTCAGGCACATGTAAGCCTAATCAGAAAGAAAAGATAAAAAGAGGTCACCTTTTTTTTGCCAGTGTAATGTTTTAAGCAAGCAGCCATTGGCCACACATTTACCCGTTTTCTGGTAGATTGGCTGCCTAGGAGGAGTGTAATCAGTTTGAAGCGTTGGTTTATGTCAAACACTGGTATTAAATATTATTACTCTCCCTGTCCTAATACTTCACATGACTGCAAGTTGCGATTTCTGTAAATATTGACTCTGATAATCGCGTCTGCTGACCCGTAATCCGTTGCCTTTCATGTTTTTGTCCGCCAGTTCCGGGTATTACAGGCCTCTTTGCTCATGTCATCTGGGTAATAGGATGTGTTCTGCTATACACCTGGGTACCTAGGAGGACTGTCCAGCTAACGAGCTATCAGCTACGAGTGCCCCTTTCCCGCCAGCTCTTAACGGCGCAGCGGTTCTCAGATCTAGCCAGGACCACCTGCGGCTGTGACTTGGGCACAGGGGCCGTAATCATCTGGCTTAAGCGGGTTCCTCCTTACCATGGAGATGAGCATAGAGTAACTCAGGATGACAGAACCCCTGGTCTTCTGTTCATAGTCAAGTGTGCCGTAATGGCATGCTGACATAGAAGGGCAAAGCATACGTACATGTGCATTTCCTACTGTGGGTGAAAGGGAAATTTGGCCCTAGAGATCAGTGTCTCCTTTGACCATTTGTCAGTATCAATTTAATACCTTTGCTTCTCTGAAAAATGATCTCTTGAATAGACTGATATGGTTTGACAGTGTTTGATTTTCATGAACTCTACAGGGGTGCCAACTATTAATAAGATCAGCGGTTAATTTGCAGCCAGTATCAAAATACAATTTTATCGTCTTCAGGTGCATGGATCCTTCTGATACTATACCAGAGCATAGCAGAACAGAGTAAATTATTGCAGATGTTTGGATACAGGAAAGACCATGGATGTAAATGTACACTATTCTTGTTAAATAGATCACCTTAAATTCCCTGCCGTTAAAAGAACCATTCTGACTTGACCAGGATTTGTGTTTTTTACACATATACGGATACATGTAGAAAATATTTATTTATTTATTTATTTATTTATTTGATTGGTGTTTATATGAG
Source organism: Liolophura sinensis (assembly GCF_032854445.1). Taxonomy (NCBI): domain Eukaryota; kingdom Metazoa; phylum Mollusca; class Polyplacophora; order Chitonida; family Chitonidae; genus Liolophura; species Liolophura sinensis. The sequence continues at coordinate 45,095,751 of NC_088300.1, forward strand.
TATGCCGTTCTCAAGAATAGTTCTATACAATGGTGGCCAGCATTATGGTGGGAGGAAACCGGGCAGAGCCTGGGGGAAGCCCACGACCATCCGCAGGTACCTGGCAGACCTTCACACATACAGCTGGAAAGGAAGCCAACATAAGCTGGACTTGAACTCACAGCGACCGCATTGGTGAGAGGCTCCTGGATCATAATGCTGCACTAGTGCACTGACCAACTCATCCCCTATGTAGAAAATAAATTTCAACCCTCTACTTGACTACAGTTATCTATACTTTCAACACCATTCTAAATACGATGTTAAACCCCAAGCACTCACTCATCAATTCTAAATATGAAGAACCTAAGACAAACGATAATGTTGTTTAGTTTACACCAATCATTAAATTGATAAAAAATTACTGTGTCACATTTAATGTTTAATTTGATTTGACCCAAACTTGTGCCCCAAAAATGAAATTTTTGGTTTCAAATCAATACCATAAATTCAAATAAATTGTGATTAACCCGTAGGATATCATTTCCTAGCTACCTTCCAAACAAACTTCAAAATACCTGTCTATAAAGATCAATGCAAATTTTAGCGTGAGGCAAGATATGCAACTTAGTAAATTAATGGACAAAATTTTAGATTATTTACGGTACTTTGAATGAATAACAATTTCATGATAGTAATAAATCTAGCTGTGACAGTGTAAAAGTTACTTTGTGAGCTGGTATCATCAGCAAGCATATGTATTATTGCTGCTTTATTTATTTATGATAAGTAGTAGGAATGGTAACTTTAAGGGATAAGGATAACATCAAACACAGTCTAATTCATCATTCATTTTATGAATTTTGAAAAGCACAGATAGAAATGTTGAGCCATTGATAGTGTTTACAGTAGCAGGTGTTCATGTCAATAACTGGAATATTGACTCTCCAACAGCCAGGTAAAGTAATCAGTCAGCATAACTTTAATACGAGATGATTTGCGTCATCTGTTTAGCCAAAAGCCTGTTTTATACTCACATTACTTGTGATGAATCACTGGAGCTGACAGGGCTTAACTTTTATTACGACACAATTTATTGCTTTTAATCTGTGCTGTTTTTGCCCCGGAATGACGTTATTTGGAACCAGTTCATTTTTCTGCTTCCATGTGTGCTTGGTAGTCTTCAGTAATGTGTGTGTGTAATTAAGATACGTGAACAGTACATGTATGTACATGTTTGACCGGGCAGTCATATCAGTCCCTATTGGTCAGTGAACATGCCAGGTGGTTGGTGGAAAGTCTGGATGGCAAGGTCAGGGGCATGTTGTCTCTGGCACATGTCACGATAACCGCAGAGGCTTGACCACACAGTGTGTCATGTCTGTTGTTGTTTTTAGAGGTTAAAAGAAAGACTGCTGAGTGTACTGTAAAACACTGGCAATTTGATTAAAAATATGATAACAAAAATGTTGTTCAAAATCTTGGCTGTTTTTAAAAATTTCCCTGCATTAATTGTGTTTTATTTCCTCTTGTCCTGCAAGGGAAGAAATTCATGAATGCATGTTTACAGTGGGCACCAAAATCAGGATCATTAACGTTTTAAAGTCACTGGATTTGATTGGATTATTTTCAAACAATTCTTAAGATGAGGTATTTGTTTTGGGTTCTTTTTTTTTTTTTTGTAGGTTTCAGAGGTCTCTTCAGTCGTATTTGTGATGGTTTAATAGTGTCAAGAAAACCCTTTGACTGGTTGTTTGAAGTTTTGGAGAGGAATATTTTGTGGATTTTAAGCTTAGCCCCTAGCTTGGTTTGTGTCAGCGAGCGAGAGCTAAAATTTACATGTCCTTGAACTAATTGGTGATATTGATTGGAGATCCATAGAAACAGGATCAGTGCTATAGAAATGTGATAGTTATGCTCCTCCATCAATTATCAGTCTTTGCCTGTCGGCGTCTGAAACAGAAAGCTGGTAATTTAACGAAAGGAAGTATGTCTTAGAGAGTCATTCTGACACTGGCCTAAGACAAGCTGCAGTCAAGCCTATCCACTCCCCTTTCAGTGGCTCATATACCATAGTAAGTGGATAGGTCATTTTGTGTAAATCTATTCAGGTGCCAGCCTTGAACCCTGGGGACACATGAATGGTGGGAAGATTGAACTCATGTAATTTGAGGTGACAATAGAAATTCTGATACTCGTGTTCATGCTAAAATGCGCCTGACAAGACTTTTATAGAACCCGTGGGGTTCATTTACAGGGCCTGAGTTAATTACACTTACTGGTGAACTTGGCACAGGATAATTTAAGTTGTAATTTCCTGACATGCCTTGGTAAATATATGTGTTTGAGTTTGTATAATTTTTAGGTAAAAGTGAAAGGTTGACAAACTATGTGTGTAACATGACTTCCGGTAGAGTTTACGTTTAGCATCAGTTGACTTTTATTAGTAATAATCATCACTGATGGAGTCAAATTGCACTGATTTATCATGCAGACTTTTCATCATGTAGAATCCTAAACTGCGTGCTAATACAGGCCCGATTCACGATTTCATCTGTCTTTTTCATAATTCAATAAATGCTATATTATATTCTATTTTAAATAAGATCTCCAGATCTTCAACTCTAAAGTGAAACATATTGTACGCCTGAAATGAAAGGGATCTGTGTTCAGAAATACTTCAAGTTATCGTCTTTTTATTTTTTTATTACCAAGACATTTCACAAAAACCATTATGGTTTTTGAGACCATATTCCAAGATTTTCAGAATATTTCATAGTATTTTGAGCGTCTAACTTGAAAAATTGAAAGTTCTAATTCATCAAAGATGATTTTAAAGAAAACAAAAACTATTTTCAAAATGTTTTGTAGACATAAAGGAAATTCCTATAAGCAAAGACATTTGCCATACATGTACAGGCCATCATATTTTATCTTACAGTGGATACCTTTTATGGAGCATCAAAAATTCATAAAAAAAAAAACAAAACAAAAAAGATAGTTTTGGTACAGATGATCACTGTATTATGTATTAAGGGTTCCATTTGGAAACAGTGCAGCTTATCGGTGGAAAATTCCAAATTCATGTCTAGAGGTTTGCCTGTTATATCTGCTGAAGCACAAGGATTTGTTTTGCCAGGGTTTGTCTGCCTATAAGCCTGGCTGTCCTTGTGTAAATCTTTAAGATTTACTTAGCAGACAAATTAATACAAATCATAGAGCCTTGATAAATTTATGACATTTCCTATCCATACACTTATTTATATTAACATGACGACGTTGTAAATCTCTTTCCCTTGACAGGTATGTCTGAACTATGGCTGACTTACTGTACAGTTTATTACTGCTTGTCCACTGAAGCTATAGGAAGACGATTGTTCAAGTTCATTCAGGATAATAAGTCTTCATTTTTATAATATATATTTTACTGCTGCCTCACTCAAAGCGCTCACCACTGAGAGGTTAGAGCGAGGAAACGTGTCAATATAATGTAACTGGGTGGGGTGTCACTTCTGGTGTCTTCTGCATGGTACTTCAGTGGCGGCAGCACTTTGGTGGCATGGACTCGCCCTGCCATAAGAAGACACAGTATATATGTACATACACCTAATGACTCCATGTCATAAGACGTAAAAATTGTTAAATACTACGTTAACCTCCAAGCATACATACACACATATATTACTGTATGTTCAAACTTTTATTATATGGTAGTTGATGCATATAGGTTATTACTACACCTCGCTAACATGTGACACCCAATATATGTACATGTACATTACAAAATAAAGACTCACACTAAAACATAATATTTAAGAGATTTTTGTCCTTCACAGTGTGAAGGACCACTTTTTCTTAGTTATAAAAACTTTCTTAAAAGGTTAAAAAAAAAAAAAAAAGTAACTGGACTGCCTCATGTATATAGCTGATTGGGGCACTGCTGCCAGTTGAGGCAGAAGGCTTCTGTTCTGATAGCTATGCCAGTCCACCAATCAGACCAGAATCCTGTTATCATTCAGAGTGGGCAGTAATTACCGTAGTGTGGTGGTCTGTCGGCTTTTGTAATTCTGCTCTACCCTTGTGATCACCAAGATGGGTATACATTTCTCCATCAAAAGCCACTTCCTGCCCTGGGCTGAACTTTGCAGATGATCTTTGAAGAGTGGCCAATAAACGATGGTAGTTTGTTAGTTCATTATCAAGTCATTTGGGGCCTCCGTGGCTCATTTGGTTAGCGCACTAGCACAGCGTAATCACCCAGGAGTCTCTCACCAATGCGGTTGCTGTGAGTTCAAGTCCAGCTCATGCTGGCTTCCTCTCGGGCCGTAAATGGGAAGGTCTGCAGCAACCTGTGGATGATCGTGGGTTTCCCCCCGGCTCTGCCCGGTTTCCTCCCACCATCATATAAGTGAAATATTCTTGAGTACGGCGTAAAAAAACCAATCAAATAAATAAATAAATGAATCAAGTCATTTTTCCGACCTGTTCATTTGACTTAACAATGTCTCACATCCTGAGCATTTAACCAGCCATAATTTAATGTCTCACTTGATCTCAAGTTTAAGTCCCAGAGCTGAGGTGGAGTCTTGTTCCTCTAGTCGTTTTTGTACGTGTACATGTACATCCTGGAAATGTTCAAAGGTAAGAATGGCTTTAATATAGGTTTGATTTATTTATTTATTTGATAGGTGTTACACCGTACTCAAGAACATTTCACTTATAATACGGTAACTAGCATTATAGTGGGAGGAAACCGGGCACAGCCCGTGGGAAACCCACAACCATCCACATGTTGCTGGCAGACCTTTCCACATATGCTCAGAGAGGAAGCCAGCATGAGCTGGGCTTGAACTCAAAGCAACCACATTTGTGAGAGGCTCCCGGGTCATTAAATATGGGGTTGAATTCATATGTATTTTTATATGCACATCTATGTGGAAGTGTTTTAATCATGGCGGAAAAGTGGTGTATTATTAAAAGCAGTCGTATGAAGAGCATGAGAGTTTTTTGCAGAAGAATATGCCATTTTGTTTTTACACAGCAGCATATATTGTACATGGAAGTGTATGGCTATTGATAAGCAAGTCCCTGCCCAGAGCTTAGAAATTGTGGCAATTACTGTACAATAGCTGCCATAAATGTCACCATCAGTCTGCATGTTTAGTTTGACATGTATTGTTGTCATCACGTATTTCTGCTGGTGTCCAAAGCTGCTGTACTTTACAGCTCTTTTATCTATAAAATCAGTTTAACACATGGATGAGAGCCCTTACTGACACAAGACAGTTCCAGCCTTGGCATGCCACAGCTATGAGAGTTTTGTCTAATGAGTTCACATGTTTAAATCCACATCTTCTTAGCTTGGAAGCATCCTTGTCAGGAAATATGTCAGGTATTTGATGAAGGTTGCCTTAAGTGATCAGAGCAAGGGAGTTCTGTCTATAGGGAATATAAAGTTATGCTCCTCGCTGCTCAGGAGTTTTAGCTATATGGAAAAATGTCATGTTCACGAGTAAAGCCGTTTTTTTTACGATACCTGTAGGGATTTAAAGTCATTTTCCAAAGATTTTACCTATATGTGGGCTTTCTAGGTCATCAGAAGCTAAAGAGTTTTACCTATGAGGACTTAGAGCCATGTTCTAAACTTAAAACATTTTACCCATAAGGGCTGAAAGCCATGTTCCACAGCTAAAGAGCTTTACCTACAAGGGCTTAAAGCCATGGTCCAAAGCTAAAGCGTTTTACATATTTGGGCTTAAAGTAATGTTCCATAGATAAAGAGTTTTACCAATGAGGCTTAAAACCATTTTCCATAGCTAAAGAGTTACCTATAAGGTTTTTAAATCATATCCCAAAGCTATGTGTAAGGGCTTATAAGTCCTTTTCCAAAACTAAACGTTGTCTATACAACATGCAGTCCAAAGCTAGTGACGTTTAACTGAATCGTATAACAGCTTGTGACTTCAGATTTTCATAAGGATTATCAATTAGAGCTCCCTGTAATACAATCTTTTGTTCCACTGAGGACAAGGCCGTATGGCGCAGTCATCAGAGACCTACACACGTACAGCTGTTTAGAGCATGGACGGTTCTGTTTAAATCGAACTTGCAAGCAATGTGAGTCTGCATGGCCTTGTGGGATATGTGGAACGCACAACCTTTTGACGTCTGTGTGACATAAAGTCAGGGAGGAAATTGCCTGTTCATTGTTGTGTGCGGTGTTGTGTCCCTCATTTCCTTGCAGATGGGGAACTGTCTGAAATGATCAGCTTAGATTCTTCTGACAGATGCTCAAGCCTTCTGTCTGGTTTCTAAAAGGGGAATGGGGGGGGGGGGGGGGTAAGGTGACACTGGCTTTATTTATTTATTTATTTTTTTTTTGTTTTACTGGCAAACAGATACTAAAAGTTCCAGAAATGGAATAAAAATAAAATTGAAAATCCACCTTTTTCTTTTGTCTGGTGTTGATAATTTTCTTGGTTTTCAAGACTTTCCAATAAATGTGTCTCCAAGAGGAAATTATACTCCACATTTCCCTCAAATTAGATAATCTTTCCCTTTTATTTTTGTTTTATACCCTCCGCCTACAATGAAAAACATTCATTCTGCCCGTAAAAACAAAATTTTAAATTGTTGTGGCCTATAAAGGCACAGCCCTATAGCCTCAGATTCTAGTACTCATATCCTAGTCATGTCCCTGCAATCATAAAACCTGTTTAACCAGGTACATGTACAATATTATAAAGTGCCTGATCATATACATGGACACATTAATAAACCATGCACTACTGGATGAGGATGTTTAAACTGCATAAGCTACTGCATGGTGGTTAGGGCCACAGTGGCAAATTCCTGTATGGAGGAAGATTATAGTTGTGATTAATAGACATGATGTCATGTTTTGCGTGCAGAGAACATTTGGTAATATGTGGCTATATGGGAATGGGATAATTTTAAAGTGTTTGATATGGGAATAGTTTGGCAGTGTCAACTTCAGTGTTCAAAACTGTGTCAGGTTGTAAGATTTTGTGTATTGCACAGGTTAAAAATTAAATAAGGACAGCTGTTTGACGATTTGTATTATATTTATATTTATATTCAGGTTAGTGTCTGTGATGTCAGTTTAAGTTTCGGTTTAAGGATGCTGTTAAATTTTCGTGGTCAGACAGATTGTTTTCCTGACCCTAAATTGTTCTTCTGTGACCTCAGAGCATCATGATGTTAGTTTTCACAGTCAGACAGATTGTTTTCCTGACCCTTTGTTCTTCTGAGACCTCAGAGCATCAGGATGGTAGTTGTCATGGTCAGACAGATCGTTTTCCTGACCATTTGTTCTTCTGTGACCTTAGAGCATCAGGATGGTAGTTGTCATGGTCAGACAGATCGTTTTCCTGACCCTTTGTTCTTCTGTGACCTCAGAGCATCAGGATGGTAGTTGTCATGGTCAGACAGATCGTTTTCCTGACCATTTGTTTTTCTGTGACCTTAGAGCATCAGGATGGTAGTTGTCACAGTCAGATAGATCTTTTTCCTGACCCTTTGTACTTCTGTGACCTCAGAGCATCAGGATGGTAGTTGTCACAGTCAGACAGATCGTTTTCATGACCCTTTGTTCTTCTGTGACCTCAGAGCATCAGGATGGCAGTTGTCATGGTGAGACAGATTGTTTTCCTGACCCTTTGTTCTTCTGTGACCTCAGAGCATCAGGATGGTAGTTGTCACAGTCAGACAGATCGTTTTCATGACCCTTTGTTCTTCTGTGACCTACATGTAGGAGCATCAGGATGGTAGTTGTCATGGTCAGACAGATTGTTTCCCTGACCCTTTTTTCTTCTGTGAGCTAAGAGCATGCTAGTTGTCACAGTCAGACATCGTTTTTCTAACCTTTTGTTCTGTGACCTAAGAGCATCAGGATGGTAGTTTTCAGGGTCAGACAGATCGTTTTTCTGACCGGCCCTAGTTGTTGTGTGACTTCAGATTGTCATGACCAGACCAGACTATGACTACTTGTACTTCTATGACCTCAGAGTGTCTTGATCAGACACATTGTTTTCTGACTTCGTGTTAATATTTCTCTGACCCCGGTGTGTGAGGATGTGCGTACAGCGAGGATCTGCTTGACTGATCTATTGCTTGTTTCAGAGGAGAATATGACCAATCACCCTACAGAGGTTAACCTTTCAAATAATGCCAGTTGTGCACAGTTTTAATCGCTGCACTGATATTTGATCACTAACAGCACAGTTGCTATGGAAACACAGAATCTGAGTGCCATTAGATGGCTGATTTGTTACCATGAAGCTGTCAGTGTGCATATTTTTTTTTTTTGTTTTTTTTTTTCCTATGTTTTTTTTCCCCCAAGCTCGTGAAGTGCTTGTGCGATTGGCAATCATAAACTGACACACTGACGCTCTACAGGTAGACATAATGTCTTGTTTACAATCATTGGTCTATACAAGCTCTCCTCACTGTAGCAGATTTACTGGGTAGATAACCCTAAACTTTGCCCATCAGGGAATCAAAGTATTATTTTACATTCAGCCTCGCTACTTATTCGCCTGTTGGGATGGAAAAGTGTTATCTTTACTGGCCTCATACACATTTAATAGACTGATCGTTTTCCTTTGATAACAAGATACTGCCTGTTTGTAAAGAAGAATTACATGCTCACAAGTGTGCCTTTTTATATGTATTTCTGATAACTGTAAGATGTAAATGTGTGGCCGATTTTTTTTTTAACAATTGTACATTTTCTCATATGACATAGCAAGACATGGTGGCAACGTGGTTTATAAGTTGCTTTCTTTTCAATGGCTATTTCATCCCCAGTTTCTGTTGTTCTGAGGATGTGCAGTAACAAGTGATGGTTGATGCTCTTGTGCGCTATTACATGACGTTTGCTGTCAACAATGGGGAGGTGGCATATTTTTTAATCCGGTGAGGTGAAGGTAGATGAAGCATGACCTTGAGCCGGTGTAACCTCAAAAGTGGATTCTAGCGCAATGTCCACAATAATACAATGTATGGGTTTCTATTATAATGTCGTACCGCCTTGTATGTGACGTCATTATGATGAACTGGGAAGGGAAAATCTGATGTCAACAAAATGACACCAAGGCCCTGCTGCCGCCCGTTCAACAGGCCCACATTAAAAACATAATGACTACATTCACTGTGTATACGTTATGATAAGTGCAGTGAAAAAGGAAGAGTCCATTGTATGTGGACAAGGTCGCATTAAGAAAAAATCACTGCAAATGCATTGTGATAAGTGAAGTGAAAAAGGAAGAGTCCATTGTATTTGGACAAGGTCGCATTAAGAAAAAATCACTGCCAATGCATTGTGATAAGTGAAGTGAAAAAGGAAGTGTCCATTGTATTTGGACAAGGTCGCATTAAGAAAAAATCACTGCAAATGCATTGTGATAAGTGAAGTGAAAAAGGAAGTGTCCATTGTATTTGGACAAGGTTGGGTTAAAAAAAAAATCACTGCATATACGCTGTGATAAGTGCAGTGATGAAGGAAGTGTGCATTGCTTTTGGACAAGGTTGCGTCAGTTTGGCAGATGTGTTAGAATATGAATAATATGTGCTCCCTGGACTTAAAAAGCTGCATGACCACCATCATACATAACTGAAAAAGTCCAAATTTGTTACATTCATTGTCATACCAATCATGTTACTTTTTCTTGAAATGCACTGCCAAGCTAATATTAGCCAATGTTAAAGGGGCTGTACCTTTAGATTTTTGACAAAAAATCAATCATCGCTAATAAGATTTTTAAAAAATCTTTAAAATTTGCTCATTAATTATTAATTGGAATAAAAAGGATACCATTCATAAACCCCTATTAGGAGATTTTGTTGGTTTGACTGACGGTGTAAAGATGATAGCTAGTACCTCTTGTCAGGTAAGAAAAGGCGTTCCGTGCACTATTGTTACTATGATTCTGAAGTCATGCCTGAAGACTATTAACTGTTAAGCGTGTCTTAGTCATTTCAACATCCATATTCATCACATTGTCCTTAGTCATCTTTCTGATATTTGTCTGCTGTTCAGTATTAAGTGATTTCGTTATTAAGGCTAACTGGATGGCCTTGCCATTGACTGCAGTGTGCTATAAAGCAGTTGTTACTGTAAAGCAGTTGTTACTATAAAGCAGTTGTTACTCTTGGATCATTGACAGATACACACACTGAACATGTATAAACTTTATTTTTACATACTGGTGCTGTCGATGCCCGTGGATGTCTTATATTCTATATTGTGCAGTTTCTCTGAACAGGAGATGTGATATTCATTTATTTATTTATTTGATTGGTGTTTCAGCCTAACTCAAGAATATTTCACTTATATGTCGGCCGCCAGCATTATGGTAGGTGGAAACCGGGCACGGGAAACCCACAACCATCTACAGGTTGCTGCCAAACCTTGCCATGTATGGGAACTGTTATAAGCAGTGTGTATTAAACAAAGCCTATCATTCAAGGTATTTTATACATTCAGATCATAGGGTTATTTTTTATTAATTTGATTGATGTTTTACACCACACTCAAGAATATTTTCGAGCGCTAACCAACTGAGCCACGGAGGCCCCACAGGTCGTAGGGCTGAGACTAGGATTCTGTGCATGACGGTACATGGTGCCAAGGATATACAACAACAATCATAATTCCTTAATTCACCTTTTATACAGAACAGCCATGAATCTTTTCTGCATCATAGGCTCTTGAAATTTGCATGTTATCATACGTTATAGCCTGGCACTTTGTAGAAACAATCTATTTAAGGTTCTCCTAATGTCATATATTTTGGGGGTTCAAGCCATTCAGGCTTGAATCCCTATTGTATCTGTTCCGATTATTCCTTTTTCAAGCTTTGATTGGAAGACTGTTCTTGCTCAGATTATTTTTCTTCTTCTCTGACAACAGTTTTTTGCATTTTGGGAGAAAACCTGTGTGTCACAGCTGTTAACTTTATACACATGTTCGTTACCAAATCCCTTGGGCTACCTGCTGGAGTATAAAACTTAACCCACCTGTGACCAACTTTTAGGCCATATTGGAAGGAGTATGGAAATCTGAAAAAAATTCTTCTCCAGAGCCATTGGTCCAATGCATATGCAAGACCAGAGCACGTTAGCGCAAATGAAGCGTGCAAAACTCAGTTATTTATCTTGAAAACTGTGAAAATGCACTGATTACCGAATTTGTCACATGATCAATATTTTCTGAATTTAAATAATTTTAATATTCTACCTGACATCCTGAATATGGTCTTTTTTCTTTTCTCTTTCCTCTGATGCATAGTTTAATCGCAAATTATGAGTAGAGTCTGAAAAAGTGCAATTTCCCCCTAAATTTGGAGGTCACATGACATAAAACCGCTATAACTGTTAGGCTGAAAATGACCGAGTGCAAAGAGCTATATGTGACACCACATAGGATGGCATTACAGACTTGAACCCCAGCATCGCTGCTTTAGCAGCTATATTTACACATTTGTATTCTACCATATTTTCATTTATACTAGATAAATCAGAAAATAATTTGAAACTATCATATTTTGTACCACTGAGTTAAGAACATGTTGTTTGACACTGTTGGTGCCAGAAAATTCGAATATGTTGGTCCTGGAATACAAAAGACGTACTTTACTTGTGTGTTATTCTGTGTCGTTAAGTGCTCATTCAAAGATTTGCACATTTTCTGACAAGTGTCACTTTTGGCTATCATTAATCAGGATTTATTTGTTTTCGGGTTTGATCTGTCCATGGGTTTTTCATAAACTGTTTGTCAACATAAACAATGTTGATTTGTGTTGCCTGCAAAAAAAGGTTATGAAATTTCATGTTACATGCATCATTAAGGTACATGTCTGACAAGGCCAAGCCTCGTATGACTGAGTAATGTTTCTATTCACTAATTTTGGTATTGCGTCTAATGCTGATGCATGTCTGAATTACTGTCCGTGAAAACTGGATAGTACATGAAATGACGCTCGCGTTCGTAAATGGTCGCGTTATCATGTCAGTGGGTTATTACCATTCACTTGAGGTGTTTGATCGGGGTTAAACACCTGGTAGGAAGCTACATAATATGTGGCTAAAACCCTTGATCTGTTTATCAGGTATATAAGCGCTATCAAACACCTCGTCCAAATGGCAATGACCCTTACATATTAAACCAAGCACATCACATTATCAGAAAGTGATACAAACTTATATTCTACATGCTCTTTCTAGTTGTAGATGATGTAGTTTAAATGTAACTTAAGGGAGAGGCTGCAATGGCTGCAATGGTTCGGAGGAGGGCAATTATATAACAGCGGTTTTAAACTCTACAGGGCAGCCTTATGCCTTCGGAACCACTCAAGAACAGAACGCAGAAAATTGATGTATTTATTATTATTATTTTTTTTCTTCTTTCAAGTGCAATATTATTTATTCAAGTCCATGATAAAATACATTGATTGACACAGCTTTGCTTTAAACTGACAATGTATGCAATACACAAAGGGATATATGTGTAAGGATATGTCATTTGGCTCAAAACCTGTGGATTGTAACTCAAACTGTTTTTTTTTTTGAGAGATTTATTCATAGTAGTGGTGCCTTGCTGCCTCGGAGAAGGCTGACATGTGGCTCTGTCCAAATGGGAGAAGGCTGACATGTGGCTCTGTCCAAATGCGAGAAGGCTGACACATGGCTCTGTCCAAATGGGAGAAGGCTGACATGTGGCTCTGTCCAAATGGGAGAAGGCTGACATGTGGCTCTGTCCAAATGGGAGAAGGCTGACATGTGGCTCTGTCCAAATGAAAGAAGGCTGACATGTGGCTCCGTCCAAATGAAAGAAGGCTGACATGTGGCTCTGTCCAAATGGGAGAAGGCTGACATGTGGCTCTGTCCAAATGAGAGAAGGCTGACACATGGCTCTGTCCAAATGGAAGGTGACTTAGCTGAGTCGAAAAATGATTAGAAAAAAAAAGACAGCATATTAGTGTCATATTGTGACATAATCCAATCACTAGACAATGGCTTATAGCCTTTTGTTTGGGCCGGTTACACAAAGCCGTTTCTGATTTAAGTCAGAATTTAAGAACTTTTTATAAAGCTCTGTATTTTGTACTGGAAGTTGAAATTTTGACACAGATGTCTTAAGGTAACATTCACGAGGTCAACAAAATTTTAATTTTTAATGTCCAAAACTAAGCCTTAAGATTGTATTTCAAATTTTGGCTCTTGTCAAAAATGGTGTTGTGGAATTAGCCCATGTTACTTAAAAAGTTTTTAGCAGTTTAAAAGTAAGTGTCAGCAGGTAAAGGACACTCTTTTTGTCACCATGATTTTGTCTTTATGAATATGTTTCAAGATGCATAGTGATCACACTGTTGAAATGCTATATCTGCAATGTTTTTTCTGATTTAAGTCAGAATTTAAGAACTTTTTATAACGCTCTGTTTTTGTACTGGAAGTTGAAATTTTGACACAGATGTCTTAAGGTAACATTCATGAATATGAGTATGTTTCAAGATGCATAGTGATCACACTGTTGAAATGCTATATCTGCGATGTTTAATGGGTTATAGCTAGAGCATTCTCTCTCGAAGTCAGGGACCCGTTTAACAAAGTGGTACATCTCAACACTACACAAACTGCATTTGTCATAGCGACGTATCTCTTTGTTATGAGAAGTTATACCAGGTGTATATTAGGCCTCAGTCAGCAAGACCGCTTTGTTATTGTGAAATGGAGGTATTACATGTAGCACTAATGTAAGAACTTGGGAAAACTTCAAGTACTACACATCTTTGAATTTGAACAGTATACTGTGTAGCTTTTGTGTCTGATGGTTTCAATAGACAACCACCACCCTGACCAATTTGTTTTAGAAATACCTGTATATCATGGCCATCAAACAGTGTTGATAATAGGATTTGTTGTTGCAGGCTATGATAAGGGTTTAAATTTTTAGAGTCGTAGACTAAATGTACATGTAGATCTGGATTTCAAAAGCTTTAATATTATCTGCTTTGGAAATAACATTTTCATCAGCAGATCGAGCTACGTAAATTTACCCTCTGTTTATTAGTGGTTGACATTTTTCCATGTACTTCAGCTCATTTGGGACATGGCCTTTAAGTGTTTGGTCAAATCTTCCCAGTGGTCATTCATTCTCATATTTGCTCTGTAAATCCCTGTTGATTTGTCTGCTAGTTTCCTCTGCTATGAGGGGGATTTACATAAAATAGCAGCTTTGTTCTTCGGGGGCAATCTATCATCTGTCCATGTAGACTCGGTGGGCTTTATCAGGGTGTACAATAGGACCAGGTGGTCTCAGTAAATGACACAGAGAAAGGCTGCGAGAATGGTAGAGATAAGCCACATGGTTTATTCCATTTCCCCGGAGACAGATTCCTGTAAAACAGTAACTGTCTGCTTTCTTCTGTTATCGCCTGTAGAATTGTGCTCTTAATGGAATTGGGCCTGAAGTTTTTGAAGAGAGAATATATAGTGCTTGAGAGAGAGAGAGTCTTCTTTTAGCGTCTCACAATGAAGACCATTTGTGTTACGCTGCTGGAACGAGTTCATTAAGTGCACGGCTGTGGAAATTGTGGCAGTTTATCCTAATGTCTCTGAAGAAGAAGAACCACTTAGCGCTGTCACACTAGTGATCAGCCCTGTGGGTATCTATGGCTATCTGAAAGTCACTTCATGATAACACATCAAGATAAAGACAACAGCAGCTTCATAGACTGTATGGGGAAAAGAGGGAGAGGGAGTGGGATATAGGTGGGCCGTTATGTAAAAATGATGGAATGTCTTTCGCAGAAAAATCAATGATTGTGAATTCAGTACCTTGTGGTGACCATACAGTGTATGTGTAATGTCCCTTGGCTGTCATTTTGTCCAGGATAGGGCTGTCTTGTGGAGAGCCGCGTTCACCGTTATTGATAGTTACGACAGCGGCTGGAATAAAGTTAATGCAGGCACTCAGGCTTATCCAGTCTTTATGTCATCTGTAATATTATGATGTGTTAGATTCTTTCCTCAGTAAAGATGTTAATAGCCGTGGTAGCTCATGGTTTGTTAGCTGAGCCGAGCGGCGAGAGCACATTAGCAACAGTCTGACTGATCCCGCAGAGATCACATGCCCTTTTAAGTGGTGACCTCCAGCATGTATGTGACAGAATCAGCCTTTCTGTGGATGAGCCTGTTATGTGGATTAGCGTGCAGTAAAGATAAAGAGATAGGAAACGAGCCATTGTTAAGTGAAGGTAAGCGCCGTTAATGGGCCGTAACGAGGAAACCCTGGAACATCGGTCTGTGTCACATGATTGAAATAAACTGTCTGAGGAGAGGTCATGTGACGGTCAGGCTACATGGCAGGGTTAGGCTGGATGCCAAATCACTCCGCTCCCTTTTGCTTCCGTGGTAGGGGGCACAGCTAGAGCTGATCAGTCGCTACTCTATCTACTAGAGGAATTGACGCAATTTCCGGGCAGTCCCAGGGAAGTTTTGGGCCGGTATTAGTCTCCATTGATTCGGAGCACATCGGTGTGGTGGAGATATCAGATCGATGTGACCAGTGGTGCTGTTGACGCCTGCCAGCGACTCTGGTCATCTGTGGCCTTCTCCCGCCACCCGCTTTCATCCACCTGATCTAGGCCCTGGCTAGACTTAAGACTTGATTGGATGCCTTCAAGTCATAGGGCTTGTCGTATATTGCTTGCATGTTTATTGACGTTGTGTCGTACTAGCCTGATGCCCCAGAGCAAGCCGGTGAAGAGAGACCTGGCACCGCCATCACCGGCTCCACACTTACACTTGATTGGAGTTAGAACAGTTCAACTCTTAAAGGTGACTGTCACCATGGCACTTTCTGAAAATTGAATTCTCTCACTTTTCTTGGGAATCCTATTTTCTGCACCAGCAATTGATTTACAAAGGTGGTTGACATTTTGGCATACCAGCAGCTCATCCAAGGCCTGGTTGCCAAGCTTCTCTGACTGCCAGCTGGTCAGTGCTGGCTGAATGTGGACACCAATTAACACAGCGGGCTTTTGTGGTGAACAGGTGTGATCTGAAGCTCTGATCATCACAACTTCCAGTCAGTCGTCACAATGGCTACAGGTACGGGTTTACCAGCCACTGAAACTGTGCCTCCTCCAAAGGCAGATGGTCCCACGACATCTCCAACATCAGGCCCGCAATCCGCGGCCGGCAGGAGGATGGCTCACATTCACAAGTTAGAAAGGTAAGATAATTATTCAGCTGTAAAAAGCAAGATTATTCTGTGGGTGATAATATGGAATTTGCAGATAGTTAGCACACCTGTGGTAATTGGTATAGATAAGACATGACCATTTATTAGAGATATCTGTCATGTAACAGATAAAACACCAAGTAAGCTCGTACATGAATATAGTATTAAACAGATATGTGTAAGACTAAATTAAGTGGACCTGTAATAATAACAGATAAGACTACAGTTCATCCAGTAGAGGAGTAAGACACGGCAAAGGTAATTTACTCTATGCATGGGAACAGAAATTCGTTCATCAGCCGTCAACGAAAATGAACACCGCAGTAAAACTAGTAGAGTTGTATTACATATGTATGTAACTCGCAGATAGGTGTGAGACTCCACTAAATTGAGTGGAGCAATCAAACTGTGTGTAGCAGATGAGGCAATTGTTTCTCCAGTAGAGGAGTAAATCTGGTGCAGATATGTATATCTTAATTATACTATATGAAACATGCAGATACGTGTAAGACATGACTATTAAAATTAAGCGGACTAAGACTGTGATACGAGACAGATAATACAACAGTTTATCCTGCAGAAGAGTAAGATAGGCAAAGATAAGACACCAGTCGACAGTAGTTACGATAGTAAGAAATTGGAACAAACAGGCCTCCATGTAAGAAGACACCATTAAATTTTGTGGACCAGTGTTATGAAGTAAACAGATAAGACGGACAGTTAACATGGCACAGGTGTCCCACATGGAGTAGATACATGCCAGATTCATTCAGTTTAGATCCAATGATGTGGAACAAATTCGTAATGCATCAGTTTACCTGGTAGGAATGTAGTATTTGGAACACAGGGCTGTACTAAGGGTACCACAACTTTTTTGTTAATTCGATCACTGGAATAGATAACTTTCCACTTTCCAAGTAGAGGCGTGATGTGCAGAAAAGATAAGACACCAACCCATTGATCAGTTGATTTATTGATTGATTGATTGATTGATGAACTACAGGGGTGAGACACAACTAATATTTGAGTGTATGCGTAAGATGTGGAACTGATAATCATATCATCCAATAAAGATGAAGTAATATGAAATGTAAAGACACTGGCTTACACACAGTAGGAAGAGGGGGTGATAAAGGTATAGGCAGCATATCCGATCACTAAGGTGTGGTGTAGATAATGCAACATTTCACTAATTACAGGTGTGTACATGTGCAAGGTATGTAATGTGAAACTCACGGTACACATCGTTAGTAATAATGATCTGATTTGACATAAGACAAGGGTCGACTCAGTATCATACATGTGCAGATATAAGGCTCAGGCTCTGTTCTCATTGGATGTAGATGAATGACATAAGAAGACTTTCTTCTCATAGTACTGTGGTGTATGCTATATATATGACGCAATTTTTTTGCCATTTAAAAAAAAAAAAAAGAAAATGTACGGTAGCAGTAATGGTACGTGTGATGAAACGCTAGTTCAGCCGTGTGTATGGTAAAAGCTGTCAAGGCATATGTCAGTTTTCTCATGAGGAAAAGCCTGTGGTTATTTCAAATGGTTTCATTAAACCAAGATATATCACTTAACAATTAAGTTATTATGGGACCCTCAATGCACATTTGTTATAACCATTTGCAGTCATTGTCTCATCATCATGTTTATGGTTTCCCAATTATTCTTGATTAGTTTTGATTTTGTCCAGTATGTAATTATATACAATGATGTCATAAAACAAAAAGCCTCTTGATGCAAACTTGATTAGACGGGCATACTATTATACCTGTCTGTAATGGCCCAGGCGAACGGTGAATACTGACACCTGGTATAATGCCTTTAATTAGCTTACCTGTTGAACATGTGCATGTCAACTGTGCATGTATAAGATATGCTCAGCCTCAGCTCTGAAGTAATGAATGCCTTGGATACCAGTGTAATTATCACCTGTTCTAGAGTTCCTAGGGATTTTACCTGTAATTAGCTATATCAGGGTAAAAAGGAAGTGTATAATATTAACATATGGAGAGGACACGAGGACTTACATCTACTTTATAAAACCATTTTATTATTTATGGAAAGGTGAAGTGTTAGGATTTCCTTCACTAATAAAAGTGATAAAAAAAGTTTTCACTCAAATATTTATACTTTTGTTATTCTGGTTTGATATTTTACACTCAGATGCCATGACGTCAAAAAAAAAACAAACAAAAAAAACACACATTTCGTTTTTAATCTGTTGTGCTACAACTTGAAAGACACGACATAAAATCCTTCTATTAGCAAGTACTAGAAATAAACAGAATATTGCACATTGAAGGAAGCTTGAATCCCACAAACATTGCTCTCGTGAAAAGTGGAAAGGGTAAAGCGAGCTGTTTTCACGTTTTGTCATTTATCATTTCCACCTCCAAAATTAATGGTGTTCAACCTTCACTGTGCAAAGTTTGTTTATTATTTATAGTTTGCTTATATGAATGAATAAAATTGTTGAAAGATATGATGTGGTGAGATATGTTCTGCTGATGATGATCAAATTTGATGTTACACATATCCTAAGTGTTTGACCTTTTTGAATATGAAAGAGCAACATTCGGTGGAATTTATGCTCAATTTTGAGCAGATTTTGGAGACAACCCAGACAGTATACACATAATAATACCTAATATATGCTTGAATATGCTTGAATAACCACCCTGCAAACATGCGAGAAGGTTGCAGAATTACAGTACATTGTAAACTGTTTGATTAATGATCGGCTGTTCTAGCTGTATTTGGTTTGATAGCACAGTTATACTCAAACATGTCAAAAGTCGCACAAAAACATGATATTCACTGAAGGCACTTGTTGATAACAATATGTACTTAAAGGTGACAGGAAGAAATGATATTAAGGATATGATATATGCTCCTCTAATAAGGAATTTAATATGTTACACACGTAAGCACGACGTAAAAATGATTGAGATTTTTATATATTTTATCATAATTTTATCATATTTTTAAAACTATGAACTACAGGTCGTCATTGAAAACTATTGTTGATAGGAATATACAGATACTGTAATTCTTCAACCTTTTTGCGAGTTTGCAAGGTGTTTATTCAAGCATATTCTGAAGGCATTATTCTGTGCTGATGGGTAAAATTATACTATTGTATACAACCCAGTGAATGTAGTTTTGTCTCCAAAATAAAATTAAAAATGTTCATAAATTGCAATGAAAGTTTGCTGTTTCATATGCAAAAAGATTAAGGAATTGGAATACAAATAAATTGCCATTTCAATGTTTTCGGAAGGCCTGATATTGTGAATGTTCCTCTGAAGGAATTTGGTATGCGATACATACATCTATGACATAGTCATGATCAGCTTTTATGTACTTGGTTGATATCACAGGTCAAAGCCATTTTTTAATAAATCTATGAATGTCATTGAAGTAGATAAAGATGTACATAAAATGACAAGCATGTGTTATGAAGGACTCATATTTAAGATACGGTACTTTTCTTACAAGAAATTTTACATGTTACTCATAATAATAATGATCAGTTGTACTTGGTTTGGTATCCCATACAAATTTCCTAGCCGCTGCAATAATACATCATTTAAACGTGGCATGTTTAACTCATTTACCTCTTTGCGTAGGAGTCGTTGTGTTGAGGCTGTATTGCGTTGATGTATCCTGACTATCAGTAATTGGACAACAGAAGTGAATGAAATGTAGGCCAATATGCCCTACTTAACCTGGCATCTGTGGATGACTTTAGTCTGAATTCACCAGTTGATTCTGGGAGCATTATGAGAGATGTGGTATGACCAGAATTTATATTAGCCAATCAGTGTCAGGGATCCATCCTTGTGTCGATCTGGAAAGGTTCAGGCATTGTATACCACAAGGGTCAATATAGAAAACAATGCAAACATGTGCTAAGTGAAGAAGTTCCATGGTAACCTGGCCGAGAGATAGTGGACGTTTCCATAACCTTTTTGTTTTGTGTTCTAGGCAAACTTGGGAATATGAGGCTTGCCACAAGCTAATCATCCTTGTACGAAATCTCGTGATATTGGCAACAAACATAAAACCAAATAGGAAGAAGATAGGAAAGAGTCAGATGTGTGTACAGTAGGAAGAGAAAACAGGGGAATGTGCTCTGGCATCATGGATGTTCACTTTTATGGACATCAATAAAAGCATGTCTGTACATGTTCATGTCATTAAGCATTTTCTCTGAAGAAAAACATCTGAAATATTTGAGAATTCCAATAGATAAATCCAATGCCAATAGATTAAACAGATACACACATTTATAATAATTGGCGACCTCTGTGGACGAGGTGGTTAGCAAGTCACTGTGGTGCAATGACCAAGGAGCTTCTCACCAATGCAATCGATGCTGGATTCTTGTCAAGTCATGCATGGGAATGTCTGCCAGCCACCTGCAGATTTTTGTGAGTTTCCTCCAGGCTCTGCCTGGTTTCCTCCCATCGTGATGTTTGCTGCCATCATATAAGTGGAATATTTTTGAGTACGGTGTAAAACGCCAATTAAATGAATAAATAGATAAATTTATAATGCGAGTGTATATTTCTTCTGAAACAATTTTGGTCATTTATGATAATGGTGAAAGTTGCAGATATTTATTCCACAGCATTATGTATGTATTATTATAAAAACTGTTTTACAATGAGCACTTTGAAAAATAAGAAAATTAACTTTTGTTGCCAGTAGAAGAAACTGTTTTTGTTTTGATCTTTCTACCTGGCAGGTGGCATCCAGTGTAGTTTCTGAGGTCATGTGATACCCTCAGTTATTCAGGTATCATTAAAGGATATTATCTCACAAAATATCCATGTGATGCCATCTTAAACAGGCACATCTTTTGTTACAGCGCATCTTTTTGTTACTTTATTTTTGTTGTTGTTGTTGTGTTTTTTCTTCATCATGATTTAAATCGATTGGAGAACAGATGAGCGGAAATAAAAGTCTACATAGAAGCAATATACCCCTACTGTAATGTTTTAATACATGTACATCAGACTCATGCTGACATTTGTAAGATATGCTATGTTACTGGAAAAAACAACTGTTTCACCAGCATGAACTTGATCATACAACAGTGTGCATGTAACAAGTGATTATGCTAGAATACATCATTTTTCTGGAAATTTGAAGTGAAAGGTTTTATATGAACATGAAAGAGATTGATCGTTGGGTTTGATCATCTACATGAAATCATTTGCTGGAATTGTCAATGGACTGAATGTTGAGTAGATCCGCAAAAGCTCAGGAGATTGTTTTGCGGTATATTTTTCTCTGTAGCTGTTAATGTAATGGCACTTTTGGCATGCTCGTTCTTCTGAGGCTTCTGCAGGGATTTTTGGTTCTTTTTCTTAGTTTGTAAGAGGTGGCTGTTACAATATTTTGATTGATACGCTTTATTCACTATGCACGGCAAGAAATGTCATAGAGGTTTTGAATGCAGATGTAAAATGCAACATCATGAAAATAGGTACATGCATATTCTTTTATTATTCCTGAATGATAACTGTATTGTAGAAATCAAGTGTGATGTTGTTTTAATTTTGCTGGAAACTCATTTTGAAAGGTACTCGTAATAAGTGAGGCTGTGTTTTTCTCCTGAATTTCCCGTGAGATCTTCTTTTCATTGGCTCTTATCATTTGAATTGTTAGCTTTTTTTTTGGTAAATTATAGGCCGCATTCATCTTAAGTGAATATGGAAAAATGCCATCCTAAATTCTACTTCATATCTCCTGTGTGTATTCACGGAGCGAGAGAAACCCGACATTTCCAAGCTCGGGTAAAATCTCTATGTCTTCCAGAGGCATTAAATGCCTGTACAGGGTTTTTCTGTTTTTAGGAGTGCAGACAAATGAGCACTGGACTCATCATGACCACATCACTGACCTTCTCTCTCCACTCAAATATCCCCTTTTCTCTCTCTGGATTATCTCGTTCAGTTGTCACCTGTTGACAGGTGTGATGTCTGACAGTAACTCTCCTGCTGACTGTAAATTAGAGTCTTGACAATCAAGCTCATGGCCAGGGATAATCGCATCTGTGTTGTCCCAGGGCATGTCCAACCAGCTCAGTCCAGATTCCAGTCTCTATTATGTTACTTCTGATTTAATACTGGCTGAGATTATTAGGGATAGGCCTCTGCGGCTTTATGGATTCTAATGGCAGAAAGCATTCATCAGCACTCATGTGAGCATTCAGGTCTTGCATGAAGTATGTTCATTGGAGATTACTTACCTTTCATTAATGTACAATAGTACATCACATGCGGAAAAGGTAGCCAGTTACGTGTAACTGCCGATTGCTTTCTAGTTTCCTGTATTAATAAAGCTGAAGATCGTCATATGATTTGAAATATTCTTTACGTATGGTGTTAAACACCAATGGAGTAAAAAAATAAATAAATATCGAAGATAAACACTATCTCTCCAAAATATCTTTATCTGTCCTACAGGCAGGTTATTATAATCCTTCTGCTTTTAAACCTGGCAAAGAATCATTGGCTATAGTAAATGAACATCAAAACATTAACATCTTTGTAATGGCTTTGCTTTGGAGCACAAAGTATGCGTGTAAGAATCATCTGCACTTTGCGTTGACTTTTGCGTTTTTGGCCAGATCATCCCAGGACCTTAATTGTCTGTTGTATCAAGTAGACAAATCAAGAGCAGAAGCTGTATATTGGTGGCCTGGTGGTCACTGGGCCTTTCCTGTATGAACAACCTATTATGGGCTGTGTCCCTGTAACAACGACTGATTTGTCCGGCTTCGCAATTGTCTGGCCACGGCCTTGTACAGTATCCAGTGGAATGTTTTGATTGGTGTTCAGGCCAATCTCGTTCCCGAGCTAGTGAAGGTCTTCACTCCTGCCTATCCTGTGAGGCTCGAGTTTGTCACTGTGATCACTGTCCCGCTAGACCACTTCTGTCTCCCATACGTCTGATGCTGGTGTTAATTGTGTCCACCTTGGCATTACAGGAAATCCCTGAGAAATGTAGCTCCCAGGATTGGTGTCAGTTCGTTTTTATCCTTGGACTCACTCTGCGTTGACTAGGATCCTTGACTAGGGGTGCCTCGGTGGCTTGTTGTTTAGCATGCTAGTTTAGCACAATGACCTGGGAGCCTCTCACCAATGTGGTCACTGTGAGTCAAGTCTAGCCAATGCTGGTTTCCTGTCAGATTGTATAGGGTCTGTCAGCAACCTGTTGATCACTGTGGATTTCACTATAATGCTGGCCACCATGGTATAAGTGAATTATTCTTGAGTGCATCCTAAAACACCAATGAAATAAATAAATTATCCATGACTACAATAATCCAAGTTGCATGTACCCAATTTACCAGATATTCAGAGCTCTGTTGATCTTTTGAGGGTGATGGGGTGATATTTAACTGAACTTTCAGTTCAAAAAAAAAATCTCAAATGAACTTTATTTGCCTCAAAAATGCACATTAGTCGGCAGATTTTCAGACCAAATACTGTATTTCTGGGTACTCCTCCATAAAAGTTGATTTTATATCATTTCTTGTTTTTGTATGTCTTGATTGACTTTATAAAGCATAAAAAAAAAAACAACCCTTTACGATTACAGGCAAAGTACAGCTGACCAAGATCCCATCCTGCGGGGGCTGCTGTTTATAGTCAGTTGTGTATCATTACAAAAACATTTTGACCATCAGTAATGTCAGTCTGTTTGCCTCTGATTTAGCAAATCTGTCTGTAATATTGTTATATGACTGCATATTATTGAGAGAAGGGCAGGTTGTCTGTTGACATTGGTAATTTATGAAATCTTGCCTAACAACTGAATCACCTGGCAGTCAGACAATATTGTTGTGAAGGAGAGAAATGTCTTGTGTAACTTTTCTGCTCCATTGCCTGAGTGCTGTGTCAATGTAAAAGTCTGTTGTGGTCATAAACAAGAGTAGTGAACTTAAGCTTTCTGTTTAAAGGAAAAGGCCACTTAAAATCAATGTAGGCATCATTAGCGAGACTACTGTGCATAAAACTGTGCATAAAAATAGTTTTATATAATTTTTTAGATTTATTTTAAGAGAGTTGTCAAAACGCATTCTGAGCAGGGCTTTATGGACCATACTACCAGTGTTTAGAAACTCTTATGTCACAGGAAGTTTTTTTTAACTGTAAACACGATACTAACTGTTGGAATAGACCTTTTTCTACATGAGAAAAAGATTACTGAAATAATGTTCCCAATAATTCCTTCGTTTCTGCAAAACATTAAAGGAAAATAGACAATGTGAAATCAGGGTTCCTAAACACCGTCAATATGACCAATAAAGCCCACCATAGAATTCAAACATTTGAATGTGTTGAGCGCTCTTCAATTCTTCGAAAAAGATAAATGTATAACAGTTTCTGTTTTCTATCTGATGAACTTTACTCCATATTTTAGCTTTCTTTTGCTTTAAGAGTGTTTATCAACCATATATCTTTCTAAAATATATCTTGATGACTTAAACATTAAGCTGACTAGAAGACATATCACTTTGTGTGCCAAATTGATTTTATAATCTTCTACAGGCTGTATTAAGTAAATCAGTAGGCGATTGACCATGTAAATCACATATATGTCATTGTTCTTACTGACCAAATAATTTGAGATTTTGCAAAATATGGCAGAATGATTTTTTTTTCGGTAAAGGTGGAAAATGTGTCAGTTCTAAGTGGCTGTTGGTTTTTTCCTTTCTGGCTGATCTGTTGAGACTGGCATGTTGATGATTTGTTATCAATATCTACATAAATCCACGGGGACCCTGCGTGCTTGCGTTAACAGTGTCATCCATTCGTGAACCATCTGTCTCTGTCATTCCAATCCCGAACAGAAGCTGTTAATTATTCAACAGGATTGGAAGCATAATACCAAGCATCCTTTGTTCCTCAATCTTCCGTTCATGGATGGCACTTGGTAATTTTGTGTAAATGTTTTAACAGAGGTGTGCTATGTGTGGTTTTCAGAATAGCTTGCAAAAGGAGCAGGAAGCTCTTTTATTGGCTGATGTATCAGAAAAAGATGAAGAGAAAGCGGTGTTTGCATGAAACACAAACTTGTCCATACCCGTATATGTATGCCACTCAAGCTGGCTGGCCATCTCATTGTGAGTTGCTTTAAAAATGGCACTTTCTGCTGCTGGCACTCAGCGCTCAGGTTACAGAAAGGAAACATGACTGGTTGGCTGGGTGTCAGTATAATGTGATTGGGCGGGGTGTCATGTCTGATGTCTTCGGCGTGATATGACGGTAGCACTATGACTGAAAAATTGCTTAGTATGAGGGACGTGTGACAATGCTTGATTCAACAACAAATGTGCAGCAGAACATTTGTACTAATATGTTTGGGAGTCAAGATTCTTACACACCAGACACATCATTCAATCTTCACTTGTATCTTGTGATGGATGCTTTTGATACCACCAAATAGGCATGATGAATGACCCTATGGTATTGACTCAGACCAATGACAGATATCTGACAGTGCTGATTTCCATCAAATCTCTGTTGATGTTCAGCCCGGTGGTTATAAATGATCGAATTCTATTGGGCTTGTGATGCTCTCCCTGATTGGTCGCTGTTGGTGCTTGTACAAACACCCTGATCATGTTTACTGATGGGTACATTTCCTAAGACTCCCCACTACCCCTACTCTGCCTGCTCACGTCTGCTCAGTGAGCAAGTAGTCTGCATGCTTTGCCCAGCCACATTTCACACGTTTATAGATTTGTCTCCGACAATCACACCGCATTGGGTGATGTTTGAACTTGATCTTTGTGTGCCTGTTGATTCTTCTTTTATGAAGGGGATTTTTTTTCCCAGGGTTATAATGATAATGTTTTATGCATGATGTTGTGCAGAGGGTTAATTATTTATATGCCATTTACTAACTACCACAGTAATAGGTTTCAACAGACGAATACCATATGTGCTATCAAACCAATGGTAATGGCATTATGTAATGTGAGAAGACAGCTTATGTATCCTTGTGTGTTGTAAAGCAATGTACATACCACTTAAATGTGGTTAGAAAACGGTTGTAATGGCTTGATTATAGCATATGTAGAGGTAATTTATGGAAATATTGTATGGACAGATGGATCATGGAATATAAAGACCTAGCACCTATATATGATACCTGTAATGGTGCGTATGTATATAAGTGATCTTACTTGCATGTTTTTTTTTTGTGTGTTTTTTTTTTTTTTTTGTTTTTTTTTTGGGGCTTGCTGGGGGCTCAGGGGGAATTCACGTTGCATCTCAGTTAAAATTATCAAATCATCTGTTTGGAATGGTTTTAAGCTATCAAAAATGTTTCATTTCATAATTTGTTTGAACTAGTGTAAAATGAGCTACGGATAGATATCAATATATTGACAACAGTAGCCAGTGAATGATGAATTTCAGAATGTACTCATATGGGAAAAGATGAATTAGTGAAACAGCACTTTAAAGAAGTGGGGACATGCATTAAATCATCAAACTTTGAGGTTACAAAAACGCATCATGTTATCTTTTTCAAGGACTTAATTTTCTCCTTAGGCATTTTTATGTGTGATATGTTTTGAGGGGGTGGAAGAGGGTGGCTGCTAAATTTATGATGTAATACAGATGTATTATATAATGTACACATGTTGCACATGTGGAGATGCAGATATTATACAATACATTGTATGAACATCTTTCATAATAGTCACATTTAATGTGCATCGTACACATAGAAAACACAGACCTTGTTGTGTCAGTAGACACATGCATAACAGAGACAGATCCCATTATTTAAAGATACCGATGTATGTATAGAAAAGAACATAAAAATGTTGTGTCTTTCAGATGCTAATGGGCTTGTTGTGGTTAGAGAACGACAGCTTTGTCTCCCATAATTGAGCATGTAGGTTTTATGGCGAGTTTCATCTTTGGCCAAATTGTCACATTTGTCCACGAGGCCTAGCAGCCTGTGACTATCCTACAGCAATGAGGTGTCACATCAAACAGAAGGGCTGACATCACTCCAGCCCTTTTCACTTCATTAAGCTCTGGATCAGTGGTTAACCTGACAAAGGGAATACAGTACCATTGTTCCAAAGCTCAATCGTTCATGAGGTTATCGTGGGCACACAGGTAGAACTGCTTAACATCTCCTCCAGCAGATTTTGTCTTTTTCACCTAGATTTCAAGTGAGATAGTTGCACCAAAAGCCACATGACAACTTTCATTTCATCTGATGGCAGCCAGTATTCTTTCCCAGCCGATGATGGTAATCTCCATTCAGAATCTGTGGGTTGGTCTACGAGCTAGTGGTTCCCCTCCATTAACAGTTTCCATAAATGTTGATGCTGCAAGAGGTAATTATCACCATCCATTCTCTAAATGGGCTGCTAAATCAAACCTAATGGTTGCCCTTCATCCTCATTCATGGGCTGCTCTCCCAGTTGAATTTTACCCTTCTTCCGGAGTCTATGGGTTACTCTCCCAGTTGATGGTCACTTTTCATCCTCAGTCTCCCAGCTGATGACCACCCTTCATTCTCATTCAATGGGCTGCTCTCCTAACTGATAGCCACCCTTACTCCTGAACCTATGGGTTGCTCTCCCAGCTGATGTTCACCCTTCATCCCGAGTCGATGGGTTGCTTTCTCAGTTGACGGTCACCATCCTCAGTGAATGACCTGCTCTCCCAGTTGATGGTCACTTTTCACCCTTAATCAAAGGGTTACTCTCCCAGTTCATGGTCACTTTTCATCGTCAGTCTCCCAGCTGATGACCACCCTTCATTCTCATTCAATGGGCTGCTCTCCTAACTGATAGTCACCCTTCCTCCTGAACCTATGGGTTGCACTCCCAGCTGATGTTCACCCTTCATCCCGAGTCGATGGTTTGCTTTCTCAGTTGACGGTCACCATCCTCAGTGAATGACCTGCTCTCCCAGTTGATGGTCACTTTTCACCCTTAATCAAAGGGTTACTCTCCCAGTTGATGGTCACTTTTCATCCTCAGTCTCCCAGCTGATGACCACCCTTCATTCTCATTCAATGGGCTGCTCTCCTAACTGATGTTCACCCTTCCTCCTGAACCTATGGGTTGCACTCCCAGCTGATGTTCACCCTTCATCCCGAGTCGATGGGTTGCTTTCTCAGTTGACGGTCACCATCCTCAGTGAATGACCTGCTCTCCCAGTTGATGGTCACTTTTCACCCTTAATCAAAGGGTTACTCTCCCAGTTGATGGTCACTTTCATCCTCAATCAACGGGCCACTGTCGCAGTTGATGGTCACTTTTCATCCTCAGTCATAGGGCTATTCTCCCAGCTGATAGTCATCCTTCATCCTCGGTTAGTGGTTTGCTGTTCTAGCGGTTGGTCACCCTTCATGCTTAATCAATTGGCTGCTGTAAGAGCTGATAGAATCTTTTATTAAATAGAGCTGATAAAGTCTATCCTCTGGCACTGGTCGTTATCAGCTAAAGTACTTGTATGTGGAAATTTTAATGTGAACATGAAGAAGGATTTGGTATGTGTTTTACAGCTGTCCCAAGTTACATGTATGTGAACCTATATGTAGTCTTCATGATCAGCTACATGTAGTAAGTCATATATTAAGGTCCTTCCCTTCCAGATATGTGTACATTACCTTATCATTGTCAATGCTGTGTCAGTGTAGATGACAGCATGAGGGGATATGACAGTATAAGACAGATATGACAGTGTGAGGAGATATGACAGTGTGAGCCTCCTCTGCCTGGTGCCTATGATGCCCTGGGGGTAATTTCACTTCGGACAGCGTTTCATTACTAAAAGCTGATAACAGTTACAATAATAGGACATGGACAATCATTATAAAGCCCCACGCTATCTTGGTATCGATTGTTCTTGATTTCTGGTAGGAAGAAAAAAAAAAATAAGAGAGAATTGGCAAAATATTATATTATATATATTCTTACAAATTGCATTCTGTAGCTGTGAAGCCAAATGAACAGGAAATTGACTGTGGGAAGGACAGATGATTTTATGGATAGTGCAGATTCCTTTAATAATTTACAATTCCCAGCAGTTCCTTTGCGACATGTCTACACATTGTCTGCACCATCTAAAAGCTGTTCGATACTTGATGACAGGGTAATCAAGGATATTAGAGGTTATCAAATAATGCTGTCTATTGTGGTGAGAGGTTTAATTCAAGAAACCGAAAAAAGATGTACTTTTTTTAGGACAACTCTTCTTTTCTGTTAAGTGCTTTCAAGGAGTGCAGTGCCACCAAGCATTTTTCATCAGTTGCACAATCTTTTTCTTTGTTCGCAGCATTCCAGTGCAGTTTTTGGCTCAACCCTGTGAAGGTGGAATACGCATCCTGCCCCACCTTTCATTGCCAAATGCTGCGTTACATGTACTTCATGTAATGTATCACCTGCAGGATGCCAGGGGCACTCAGCATTATAGCTCACTCTCGTACAACAGAATGAGCCTCCAAATATCACCCCCCCCCCCACCCCTCAACCCCTCAACCCCAACTCTCTGTTCACCTGATTTACTGTACACAAGCCTGAAAGTCGAAATTCTCAAATGGACATGCCGCTGCATTAGGCCAGAGCTCATCCCAAACATGCAAATCAGGTGAAGAAATACCCTTTTTTACACAGTTTCTTTCAGGGTTGAGTTAGAGGGATGAGTGCCATGAGAGGGTTAAGGTTAGGAAAGTTCACACAGCTTTCAGCTGTGCTTGCCAGACAGTCTTTCACCAATCTCAGCTCTCTTTTCCTCCCAGCCCTCACACCCTCAATCTCTCTCTTCTAGTGGATTTCTGATCCACACAGGTCTCTCCACAAAGACATATGTCTTCTTGTAATCCATTAGCTGCTACCGGCTGGTTATTGTGATGTACATGCACAGAGAAATCTTTATGTACATTCACATGTATGGAAATAAGAAACATTAAGCACTTTCATCAAATTCACATAAGTGAGCAATTTCCAAGAATGTTCCTTCAGTCAATAAAAGCATCTATACATCCAGTCACTTCCCTGTGAAACAGACTGTGGTTAAGTGGTTAGAAACTGCTTGACTTTCAGTTGCGAGGATACCTTAAGGTGTCGGTGCACACTTAGTCTTGGACAGGAAGTTTGTAAATTCCCTTTCTCTCATTGTTCATGAAATCTTTGTGAAAATAAACAGTCGATGACTCTCGGTCATTTGTGCAACCAAACATTTATTGTAGACCATCTGTGCATCATATGCGCGTCCATGTACACACATAAAACTGGCTGCCATCATATAAGTTGAAAATTCTTCAAATGCAGCAATAAAATAAATATATTCGTGTAAATAAATAAATACATATATAAATAATCATACAACTTTTTTGTTTTGCATGGCATTAAAGCTGATGTTCCATAGCTGATCCTTATGATCAAAGGCTTTATCTTTTGATATTTCGATGCTTACATCGAGATATCATCATATGATGGGGATTTATCAACTTATTCATTTATTTATTGCACCACTTGCTGCAGGCACTGTAGATAGCATGAACTATTTGAGGAAAGTTAGAGCTGAGCATGAATGATTCTTGAAATATTAGCTGAGGTGCTAAAATAGTAGAAGTGGAAAGGTGATTAAATGCCATACAGTGACGTGTATGTTCTCGAACGTAATCTGTTCCAAGTCAGATACACAGCAAATACTTAAGGCTTGCGCGATATAATCTGTGTCTTGCAATTATCCCTTGCTTTATTACAGATACAGAAACACCCTGTATACCAGTGTATACTGCCATGATAATATCTGTTATTATGTTATGCACGTATAAAGTCTTGATAAGATGACTCTCATGTCAGGAGAGAGAGATGTTTGTTTGTGTATACAGAGCAGCTTGTACCAGACAACAGGCATGTATATGCAGTCAGAGAACTTTATGTATCTCCGTTTTACTCCATACATGTATGTATAATATGATTTGCGGATTGGCCTAATAATAGTGCCGCCACATTCATTTCGGCCATAGTCTCAAGGCTGAGGATTGCAATTAATATTCTGATGGATTTCATGGAATGTCTGTCTGGACAACTGATCTTTCTAAGCCATAGACAAATACACAAAGAAGCACAATAAATCCTCATCGCAGCCACATCCTGAACCGAGACCCAAATATCTCTAAGAGATCCAAACAGTCCCTACATAAAATTCCGATTTTCTTTCCTTTGTTTATTGATATCATTAGATTCCGGTACTGCCTCGACGGATGGCTTTGTGCCTCAAACCATGGCCAAGTTGTAAAAACTCTTCACCCTTTAGGCCACACTTTTATCTCAAACTAGCTATTGAAGGTTGATCGATTGAGCAAAGTTCCCATCAAATTTTGATTTTCTTTTGATTCTATTTTTTTGTGTCAGTCAAAAGGGATAAGAATCTATGATTTTCATGGTCCAGTTTTCTGCTATGTATGTGAGAATATCAAAGATTGCTGTGGAACGAATTTCCCTGCACTAAACAGCCAACGGCATTCCGTGACAAATGGAAATTAGAATGCAGATGTTGGTTGTGTTCGCAAAACAGCACACTGAACCCTTGATGAGTGTATCTAGGCCAATTGTTGACTGGAATCCTGCTGTGGCCAATCAGTCCTTCAGTCAGTGCAGTTGTATATTTGCTGCCAAATCAGTGTGAGGAATGGTAAGATCACTATTGGGTACATGTTTGTATGACATGGTCAAAATGTTCGAAGGGCTTTTTGCGGTGATTTATAGCAGAGCCTTCTACCATCTAGAGGTTTGTGTCACCCTTCATTGATTGCCTGTGTAAGTTCAAATTGCCCGGTTAGAAGACCAATTTTCTAAATTGATTTATCTTCATCAATGTCTTGGTACTCTCAGTCAATTTTCTTATAGGATAAACTGAAGTCTATCACTTCTGCATCTTACCATTCCCTTGGGCTTGTCTGTGGGCGAAGTGCCAATCTTTGATTTACTTGTTTATTTGATTTGCGTTTTTATGCTGTAGTCAAGAATTCTTGACTTGCATGTATAATATGACGATACCTTGTTTATCCTGGGAAAAGACAGAGTAAGATTTGGACTAAACCACCTTGCCTTGGCTCTTCAGGCACCCGAGAATCCTTCCGATGTAAAATCACAGCCATGATAATCCTGTGGGATATGGATTGATACAGGCAAACTTTATATCAGTAAAAACTTCAGTCCAAAAAAGTCAGTCCAGACCACCTGTATATGAAGTGGCATAATATGCACTGAATAAAGAATGCATTGGACAAAGGAAAATTTACATTTAGATAACCACTTTAAAGAAGTGCTTATAGTTGGAAAAATGTATGAATAAAATGTGTAAAAGTTTTTGTCATCTGGTGGATGGGGAATCTTTCTTTTCTAAAGTTATTCAGGCCTGAGCTATGTGGTCTATTGTTCATTTCTGCCTTTGTGGTCACATGGGGACATTTTTTGGACAACATCACACTACCTATTAGCTCGTACACTACAAAAGAAAAACAGCCAATTATCTTGGGCTGCTGTCACTGTTGCATCGGAAAAGGCACCCAACCCGAAGCCTAACAATGTGGTACGGTTTCTGTCAGAGATTATTTCTGTATACCTACATGTATGTATGAAACAGGAACCTAAACGTACACATGCTGGTGATAAATGTTTAACATTGTGATAGGATACATGATGTTGTTGTTATTACAGGAACTTCCTTCTTTATAAGTACAATATGTAAGCTGATTTCCCAGCATCACTCTGTGATATGCTTGTTGTTGAGAGAGGAATAGTAGAGTTAAACCCAGACCAAAAAAACACAATGTTTCTGCAATACAGATAAAAAAAGCAGAAAGTCCAGTCTTACCATCTAGTACAAATACAAGTGAAAAAATATTGTCTTAAATCTTAATATGACATAAAAATTTTCTAGGTAGAACTGTCTTCCTCTAGATTTTGTACATGTATTATAGTTTCGAGAGGTTGCTTTTGTTTTCCTTTTTTTTTTTTTCATTAATCTTCCCACGTTTTAGCATTCAAAGCCCAAAACACTGTTTACGAGAAAAGTTACATGTGCCAGCTAGAATGAATCTGAAAGAACCCTATTCTTACTGACACCAATGGTTAGCCCAGTTTATATCCAAGTTAGGGCATCTCTTAACTTATATTTGGTGATATGCTTGTAAGCAGGCTACCTCTTCAACTGTCTCAGCAATTTTCATCAAACTACTTATTATGATATATATATATATTGTTTTTTATTGATCTTGACCTTTTTTCAAGATAATTTAGATGTGGCTTTTTCCCCATGTAAACATGCTGGCAACTGTGCTTTAATATAAAGTCAAGGTGTATTTACATTGCAAAGCACAGTATTTTTTTCAGTATAAAAGCAAGGCAGCAAACAGATCATTAATATGATAATATAATGTCATAATATTTGTTTTGAAGGAAATGAAATGTTGGCTCAGCATGCAGACATTATGATATGGCCTTTAATGGTTTTTTGTCTTTGGACCAGGTTTTCCAAAAAGAACATTTTTCCTTGTTACAGTTCATTGCTAATGTATACTTTGTGCTCAGTCTGTGATCGGTAATATATCATCACTGGCGAGCGGAGCACAAGATTCAAGCCACCCACATGGTTTGTGAATAAGTACCCAGTACAAATATGGTCCTTTCCTAGAACTAAGCCTTCTATTTAGAGCATTATTTATGTGTGCTGTATGTAGCTATATTTACATTTTGATATATCTGACAAATACTCAGGTTTTACCAATCGATTTAACATAGTTTTATAGACAATCTCAAATGAAACCTATTTTTTGGCCAAAATTGAATTGCTCTGTAATATCCCTGGCACAAATCCAGGCTGATGGTCAGCGTATAGAATTGCTCAGTGATATCAGTGATGGCTGAGCCACCCCAGATCACATCACTCAGTGTTTCAGGAAATTGCGCCTAGGACAAATCTGGTCCCCATTTACATCTTGTACAATGACTGAATCAGTTTTTGTATTCCCCTGCGTGTTTGGACAATTCCAAACAACGTGTTTGGAATTCAGCTTTCTGGGAAGTTAGACATAAATTTTTCTCTGTTAAACATTCAGCCTATTGTAGTTGGGAGGTATTTTCTTGTAGTTAATTGTCAGTGTCCATTGAGGAGCTCTAAAGCCATTCATTGGCTAATCAGTGACCTTTACTGATGGCGATGGTTCAGCATGCCGCATCGAATCATGTTGTTTTTTTTCCACCAGACTAGATCTGCCCAATTTGCTCCACCTGTAATCCAGACCACCCCAGTCATACTGTATTTCACCTAAAGCTTGGTGATGCAAGGTTAGATGCAACTAAAGGCCTTGAAATGATACCTTTGATGCCAGAACTTAAAGTGCTACTTTAGTCTTAAGAGAAAACAGGCCGTAATACTAAAATGATATGAAGGATACGCTATGGAAAAGAGCTAGTACCACGCTTCAGAAATATTGATGATATATTGCGCTATTAAACCCAAATAATTGAAGAGTCCTCAGAAACAAAATTTTTGGTAGTTTCTATAAGAGTTTCCTGCTGTGACGTTATAATATTCATTATATGGCGATGAATCAGGCATTTGTGCTGGAATGACATCATGTGGGTTTGAAAGTATGACATCATTTGTCGCTATATGTCAGTTTTCCAGCCTTTATTGCTTCTAAAAATGCACTTTTGGGGGTGAATTTTTAGGGAAATACAGGATATGCGCGTAATTCCTCAACCTTTTTGCATATCAAAGAGTAACTTTCAGTGCAATTTATGCTCATTTATAATTAGATTTTGGACACAAAACTACACTGGTTGAATTGGACAATTTCAGGGCTTCACAAAAGTATAATTTTATCAGGGCTCAACACAGAATACCTTACAAACCTGCGGAAAGGTTGAAGAATTACAATAACAGACAGGCTCGAAAGCTCCATGGGCTTAGCTTTAGCAAGGATGACATGATGAGGATGTGTGTTTCATCGGGGACGCGATGTCAGACCAGAGAGGGGGCTTGTAAAGTTGTAAGGGGTTAACACAATGAGGCATAAAGTAAACCACAATGAATCAGTTACACATGTTAGGGGATAGCTGGGGATTGTTGCTGGCACACTTTTGGCACTGTTGAGGCTTGAGTATCATGTCATGGAGGAGCATGATGAGATGTATATTTGATACACCCCTGCATTCCGCCGTGTTGTAACTCGCAGTGAATTGATAGAAGATTTCCCCTAGGGGATGAACTAGCAGACATTACATATTTCAGGCTTGCAGATGTCCTAATACAAGACGGAATCTTTTGAATATTGATAAAGGATTTGGCTGTTGGCTCTATTACTCCCACGTTGCATGGCCTCGTCTACCCCAGCCCAATGTGGGCAGGATTTAATTATACAGCGAAGCCTTGATTGTTGCCTTTGTATATTGTCTGATGGATCCATCCTGAAGATAAATCTGTGGCGATGATTAATAAGTGGACCTCATGTAAACAAAGTCCATAACAATGAAATTTTAAGGCCTTCTGGCGACAGAGCAGCAAATGGATTTAGATTAAATTGGAATCCAAACAACTTGTAAATTAGTCAGAAGTGTTTCCACTCATTATTGGTTATTAGTTATTGATTATTGCATTTCTTATGCATACCAGTATGCTGATTGTTAACTCAAGTGATTGAAACCACATAAAGGTATTAAATTGCAGAAGAGAAATTTCACAAAATCTAGTGGAAAGGAGACACACTGTTTGGAATATGAAACATTTTAATAGGACTACTCAGCTCAGTTTGTTAGCGCGCCAGCGCAGCGTAATGACCCAGGAGTCGCTGCGGTCGCTGCGAGTTCAAGTCCAGCTCATGCTGGCTTGCTCTCCGGTCGTACGTGGGAAGATCTGCCAGCAACCTGCGGATGGTCATGGGATTTCCCCGGGCTGTGCCCGGTGTCCACCCACCATAATGCTGGCCACCAACGTATAAGTGAAATATTCTTGAGTACTCCGTAAAACACCAATCAAATAAATAAATAAATAGGACTTCTCATTTGTATGAGTAATATCATAATATTATTTTGGTGCTAAATTTTTGTGCAAAGTCATATACTACCATCAAAGTAAAAAAACTAAAAGCAACTTTATAGCCACAGATGAAATTTTAGATCCAGTACAAATACTATATGCATAACCATTAGTGAGAGCTGGCAATAAATATCTTGTTCTCATACAGTGTAAGAGTAAATTTATAATTCATGATGCTGTAATATTTATCACTTCCAACATAAAGGATAAGCTCAGTAGTCAGTGATTTAGATGAACTGATGATATATGGCTTATTTGAAGTGAGAAGAAAGTGGATGTAATAGTTTGACTGGAAAACCAAGAGATTGTGCATGTAGCCTGATTGATCATGTGATTTAGTCATGGGAAAAAATTTGAGGATTAGGCACATTTCGGAATTTAATTAATATGATTGAATTCTTATTGCTCTAGTAGTCAAGCTTTTTCAAATTGAGCATATGATCTGGTAAAATGAAAGCACAATGAAGGCTTTGCAAAAGTAGAAGAATTAATCCTTCTTCTTGACTGCTGAGAACAACTTGACTGCATGGGCTAAGTTTACAGGTATGCAAGTGAAAGATTTTGAGATATGTGATTGTTTAGAAGAATCATTAAGATTAAGCCCCAGTGGTGTAAGCAGCTGTTACAGCTCCACCCTTGATTGGTTTGCCGTTGGTGAACATGATAATTTTGTTTGATTAGTTTCTTGGGTTTAAGCCAAAACATCCCAGAGGCAGTTAATAGGAAAGCTGGTGTAGGCCTACATATTGGGATTTGGACAAGATGAAGATCTTTATTAATAATAAAGCATGAATGAAGGATGCATTTCAACACCACATCAACAGAATTCATCAGAGACCATTTGTACTGAAGGTTTTGGAAAAGTAGTGACTTGTAATGTGATGTAATGCTTGGTTTAGAGGTTAAAGCTTTTTTTCCATGTACTATATAGACACCAAACAGCATAGATTTACATATGTCATACTGCCCAGTCAGTTTGCAAGCTAATTGCAAGAATGTAACTCATTGATTCAATGCCCAGACTATTTAGAAAGGTTCCAAATGATGGTAAAACTGATTTGCGTATGCGAAAGGCATAGAATTGTATTAAAGCTGATGACAACTAGGCTTTAAAGACAACTCCACTGCTGAGGCATTTGGCCAGTCCATCCTTGACACTGCTTAACCTGGCCTTTCAAGTCGTCTGCATTTCGTTCTGAAAATAAACCTTAATTCTGTTTCCTGTACGCACATTTATTTTCGTCTGAGGCATGCTGGCCAGAAATGACATCATACTATTAAAGACTGACAGGACGCTAACTTAATCAAACAATGTCAGACTGATCATGAGCTCCAGGCATTATAGCATTATAGCATGCAGTGATCACAACTCAGTAATTTTAGATCAGCTGTGGCAGACCGCTTCCGTTGAACTGGTACTGCACCTTATGGATCTAATGGAATCCCGAAAGCAGTATTGAGTGAAGGGGAACCAGGCTAAACGTACTGAATTAAAGAGTTGATGGACAGGTGGTTAGTTTTGTTGTGCCATGCAGTCAGGGAGAAACAAGTGGACGGCAAAGCTGGGCATATTGATTTGGGCCTCGGCTGGAGATAAACAATTTTAGGTGGCAGAGGCACTTCAGAGTTGCCTCTAGGACTGCCGGGCCCTGCATTATCTGCTGCTGTAATAAGGATACCCCACTGAGATATGACACCTCATCCACATATCAAAAGAAAAAACATGGAATATTTTATGTGTTAGCTTGGTTTAATACTGACATTGTTAGCTGTCATGTTGACACTTAATGATATATAGCCATACTCCCCAGAAAAAAAATCAAAAAAAAAAAGAAAAGAAATAAGAAACCTTAGCACAGAACTGATTGGCCCAAATCCATTTTTTCTTATCGCTATCTGAGAATTTCTATGAATATTGTTTCATCATTTTCAACTTCTTCAGACTGTATATGACCTTGACCTTGACCTAGATTTGTTGGTCAGTAAAATTCCTCATGAAGAGATATGATGAAGTGGTGTTGATTGTATCATTTGGCTGATTATACCCCCTGCCCTCGTTTTCAGCTTTCTCTTCTCAATCCAAGTGTCTTCAAATAATGCTTCATCATCATCATTGTCAACCTGAGATGTTGACACATGAATTTCTCATGACTTATATTCTGGGACATTCTGTTCTTGATTGAAAGCATTTGTGATACCTTGAAATCCTGGAAATATTGAACCTACAATATTGCCTGTAACCAGTACGTTGGACATCTTGTTTGCAACAGAATTGTTTTGATTGGCCAGTTATGGAACATTCTTTTGAGTTATAGTTTGGAAATTTCCATTGAACACGACATTGTGAAGCAATATTTGGCGCTTTCTTTTGAACATGCAGCAAAAACGCTCTTTAAGGAGAATTGTTGCAAGACTAAGCTCGACTTAACAGAAAATGATAGGCACATTTATATCTCTGCACGGGGTATTATATTATTCCTTGCACTTCTGCCTGCAAATAGAAAGCCGTCATGTTACATAAAGTTTTGGAGGTTTGTTTAGATCTATAATTCTTACCTAATGATCTTAACTGGTCTCTGTAGTGAGTCTTCAGTATCACATCAAACACATGTAAACATCATTTAATGCTTTAATCCAGTTATTACCATAAAAGTTTTGGACAAAAACTCATATAAGCAAATTAAAATCAACACCATCTTTGTAAAACTATGCTGAAAATGTAAAACTTAATATTTAATGCTGTTGGGTTTTGTTTTTTTTTTTTAACTCTTTCACCTGAGTCCTCTTTCCCTTTGTAGTTTATGAATGGTAAAGACAAAATGGATTGTTAGTTGCAAGAACCAAGAGGAACAACTCTGTAGGCTATCTTACTGAGTTTTACAGGGCAGAGTTATGTCACCCTGTTTTATTGACTTTAAACAGCGTAGTGTTTCCTGTGAATAATAGGTTGTATGAAACCTTAACAGCATTAGAGTTTTTTGTGAAAGTTGATAGCATGTGTCAAACATTGTCTTTGCCTGGAATTTACAAATCATTTTTGTGAATAACATCCAAATAATTAATATTTCATGCTAACACTGACCCGATACCAGCAATATTCGGAATGTAGGCCTATACAGTCCTTGTACATAATGTAAAAAGTTCATCTCATTAATTTATTGCTTACGTAATTAATTTTCTGTGTGGACAGTTTTTGTGCATGTAAATTTTGCAATTTGTTGAAAATTATAATGGGACCTTTATGACCCTTTGGTTAATATCCTAGAACAGTGTAATGACCCAGGAGTCTCTGGCCAATGCAGTCATTGTGAGTTCAAGTCTAGCACATGTTGTCTTCCTCTCGTCGTTTGTGAAAAGACCTTCCAAAAAAAGATGATCATGGGTCTCTCCAAGGCTCTGCTTGGTTTCTTCCCACCATATTTCTGGATTCTGTTGTATAAGTGAAATAGTCTTCTTTATAGTGTTAAGACCAGAATTAGTGAGTGAGTGCTTGGGGTTTAACGTCGTACTCAACAATTTTTCAATCATATGACGACGAAGGAATCATTAGGGTACGTGTAATGTGCCTCCTTGTTGCAGGACGGATTTCCACCGCTCTTTTATTTAGTGCTGCTTCACTGAGACGACTTACCGAAGGCAAGTAAGCCGCCCCGCCCGAGCCATTACACTGATACGGGTCAACCAGTCGTTGCACTATCCCCTTCATGCTGAACGCCAAGCGAGGAAGTTACAACTTCCTCTTTTAAAGTCTTAGGTGTGACTCGATCAAGGATTGATCCTGGATCTACCGGTCCCGAAGCGGACGCTCTACCAACTGTGCTATCCGGGCCGGTTAGACCAGAATTAAATAAATAAATAAATAAGCAGTTATATTGTGCACTCGGGTTTGCTTCACCAATAAAACTGGCAACCATCGTAATAACTGAAAATTCTTGAAAATTCTTGAACAAGAAATTCTCATTCAACATCAATAAAATAAATAAATAAACAAAGCAAAGAAACACCAACATATAGTTTTACCTTTTTTTCATAACGCGGTCTGTGAAAATCAATGAATTACATGGTTGATACACTTTAATATATCAGCTAATATCACATGTATATAATACTGATCATTTTGGATATGAAAACAAAACCGTTTGGTGTCATAGGGCCTTATATTGTATCAATATGTTTCATAAAGCCCAAGTTAGAAATGAAACTGTGCACTGTTATTGTGTGTCAAAACAGGGTCATACATCTATGTTGCGAGTGAAACTTAAATGAAAGTCTTCTTTACCTTTAATTTCCATGTGTGTGCACAAGAGGACTGAAGTATTACAAAGGCTGATGCATGTACATTTACATTCATGTATCCATGACAACCAGGTCTACAAGCTTGGAGTATGGTTTATATGCTGAAGATGCAGATATACGACGGCACTTGCATGCAAGGCTATCATGACATCGTTAGAATGCTGAGTGTCAGTGTATTGACTGCTATTCTTCAGGCTACCCCCCAGTGCACTAAGTGCATGATGCAACATAGGGCACTCATCTTACATGTTGAGACCTTTTCTCTAGCATCGTAAAGATGCCATTTGACACTTTGCTCCCTATGAAGGGACAACTGTGTTGGTAATGATATAAGGCTTGTATAGTGTTACATCTAGTCGTAGTGCTGCCTGAGGGTAGATTCCACCCAGAGCAGGTGTAACAGCATGGTAATTATAACACCATTTAACACTGTGGTCTGCTTTAAGAAGTTCCTCCTTTGGGAAGTTTTCACATCGAGCATGTGACCACCACCATGATGACACCATGCTCTGGTTTATGAATTTCTTTCTTGGGGAAGCATGTAATCACCACCATGTAGACACCATTTGACACCGTGCACTGTTTCAAGAACTGTGTCCATGGGAAAGATTTTACACAGAGCATGTAGCCACTAGCTATCACAATGACACCATTTGACACCGGTTTCTCTGGTTTATGAAACTTTCCTTTGGGGAAGGTTTCACATGAAGTGTATAGCCACCATCATAATGGCACCTTTGACACCATGCTCTGGTTTATAACGTGGTTTCTTGGGGAAGAGCTTTTACTGTATGTGGTGCCAAGGAAACTTTTAATGAAACTTTATGTGAAGATTTTTATAAAATAAAGGATAAGGCACCACCTGGTAATTTGCTCTAATGAAAGACGTGTATTTAAAGAATCTTAATAGGTAGGCATAAATTTCTGTTGTTTTAATCAATTCAAAGTTTGTTGAACTTTGGTTTGATATAGCTTCAGTGTGTTGTCGTTGTTGAGAGCAAGCAACATTGATGTGACATACCTTGTGATCTTTAATGTTGGATGTATTTTTCAAGTTGCATGTAAATTTCTAAGATGGCTACAGATTTGATTATATCCATCCAATTATATAATCAATGTTGTCATTTTACTACATATCATGTTCAGTGAAGTCACATCAGAGGCATAAAGTATCATACTGTTTGGCAATTTTGAATATTACATAATATCTTAACTAGATGGTGTCTCATCCTTTAAAGGCTGTTTTACAGATTACCTGCAGTTTGTTGTGTATATCAGTGAGATCGATGACTTCATAGAAAGAGTATAGTCTCTTTTATCTGTTTTGATTTGGAAAAGTATAGAAGGAGCTATTTAGAATTGCCTGTAAGATTTTTGATGAAATAGGCAAATTATATGAACAGTTATGAAGGCAGTTAATTAGACGTAAATGTCCCTCTTGCATTTACACATCTCTGAGCCAGTGTGATGCTATCGGAAACATGGTTGCCATCGATCTGCAGGAACCACCTGCCATGAGTTACAAGCAGTTGTTAGAAAGCAACAGTCTGTGTGGTTATGGAAGAATTACACTAAGGTACACCCAGCCAGTACACACACATATCTGTGTTTACCAGTCATTAACCCTCCAATTACGCTCATGTACAACTGTGTGATTTAATGTTAAGCACACACTTCCTTTTCCATGGACATTTCCTGTTGGTATATGTATATATAAACTTAGTTATAATATGTGCACAGTGCCCAGTATTGTAGTATGTAACATTAGTAACAGAGTGATAATGGCTTGCAGATGGTATACAATAATGTTCACTTTCTGTCAGTGATGTAAGCTTGATTATTGGAGCATTTATAAATATAGTGCCGTGTTCTGTGTACATGAACTAATGGTCAAGAGAGTTTCCAGTGTAGAGTGATGAGGTGGTTTTGTAACAATGTTCACAGAGATGTAAGTATATTTATATGTTTTACAATGGGCAGACTTTCAAATATGTGTTCATGTATATGAATGATTGTGGTATAGCATTGCATACTTGTACATGCATTTATAAGCACAAGACATACAGGGAACCTCTGTGGCCGAGGTGGTTAGTACGCCAGCAGGGTGCAGTGATCCAGGAGCCTTTCACCAATGCAGTCGCTGTGAGTTCAAGGCCAGCTCATACGGCCTTCCTCTGTGGCCATACGTGGGAAGATCTGACAGCAAACTGCGGATGGCAGTTGTTTCCCCCAAGTTCTGTCTGGTTTCCTCCAACCATAATGCTGGCCACCGTTGTATAGTTGAAAAATTCTTGAGTATAGCATAAAACATCAATCAAAT
This sequence comes from Liolophura sinensis, assembly GCF_032854445.1. Taxonomy (NCBI): domain Eukaryota; kingdom Metazoa; phylum Mollusca; class Polyplacophora; order Chitonida; family Chitonidae; genus Liolophura; species Liolophura sinensis. The sequence continues at coordinate 45,138,733 of NC_088300.1, forward strand.
AAATAAATAAATTAACAAGACATACATTAAATGGGAAGGGCTGTGGTCTGATGGTCTAAGGTGGTTGCATTGAAATCACTAGGACACACAGTTATGATTAAGGCATGGAAATGGCTGGTTTAAACGTAGTAAAGTTGAACAGGGAAGTTGTTGATTCCCACAGTGTCATAGTTTGTGGGTCCTTGTCATCTATCAACATGTGGGAAAGTTTGTCATTAACTTGCAAAAGGCGTATGGTTTTATACCCTAGGCACATTGACAGCCCTTTTTTAAGTATTGTATCAAATAAATGGCTGAGATGTAATGTTTTACGCTGTATAATCCATTGTACATTTCATCGTTATCTGTTTCATCAATGTAGTGATGAACTAGTATTTGTATGTATGTTGGCAGGAACAGAAACCCTAAGGGGTTATAGCTTAATTGAAGAAGAAACAAATGACTTTAGTGCATGTTACACAACATATCAATATCACAGATAAAGCACTTAATATGAGATCGTTTTTAGTGTGTCTCTATGAAATTGTTATCCTAATGTCCCCTAAAATGTTTCTGGATATTTTCTTTGCCTTTTCATAGATGTTAATTGTCAACATTAATTTGTCCTATATAATACTCCAGAAATTAAATATGGTTTGATCTTTTGACCTCCTCACTTGCTATTGTAATTGCATGTGTTGCAAAATCTGCACTTTTTAATAGTTTTAGGATGAATTCAGTACATGAATTTCATCTTCAGAATAAATATTAAATGGTCAGTATTATTGCAAGGCTATTAACTTGGAAACAGTTTTTCACATAATTTCCACATTTATATGTGTTCCTCACTCAAGTCTCTTGCTTTATAAAGACATTGAAGTGGTTGTGTTGTCAGTAAGTTACACATGTATGATATATAGGTGAGGAATTGAATTTACCATAAATTTCATCAGTGACTATAACCTGCCCATTTTTCCTGATTCTGAGAGTTCTGTTGAGTTTAGAAAGATGTTTTGAGGATTGCTTGGATTATATGGGATGATATTCTGCTGGAAAATTGTAAGCTTCACCAGTAAAAATAATATTTTGTGACATTTATTTGCGTCTAAATATGTACTCTTCTGGGCAAAATTTGAGGTCATTTAAGGTATATCATTTACGTGGATGAGGATTAAAAAAAATGGTCTAAGAATTGATCCACACTTTATAAGAAGTTAAGATTGATAGTTAAGTCATGATAAATTGTATGGTGAATGTTTTTGATGATCGAGATAGATAACTTTCAAACTTACATGTAAGTTCCTAGCTCCCATCATGATGACATATTGTAAGATCTTACATAGTTGCATGCGCAGGCCTGTATACTGCACAGTGTGAGACACACATGTAGTATCATGTTAATGCATCTTTCCTCTCTTGCCAGGTATGTCTGTCGTATGTAGTTGGAAACTATATTATCTTGAGTTTGTGGATATAAATTGTTAGACACAAGTCTGGTTGATCTATACATTGTAAGTACAGCTGTCAGACACCTGTGGCATAAGTCTACCAGATATATTTGAAGATAAGACTAAGCATGTCAGGATTTCTCCATAACTTAAATGTTTATTGAAATGTTGGATGCCAGAAACATGTCAGATAATTTAGAAATGTATTAGAGAGGGATCTGACTCAATTATTTCTTGACTTGTTGAACACATACATGATGTATGTCATAAGGATAGCCATTAAGGATGCATCTGACTCAATTATTTCTGGACTTGTTGAACACGTGCATGATGTATGCCATAAGGATAGCCATTAAGGATGCATCTGACTCAATTACTTCTTAACTTGTTGAACACTTACTTGATGTATGCTAAAAGGATTGCCATTAGAGACACTTTTCGAGTTGTGGAACACTTTTACCATGTATATGCATTCTTTCTGGTCAAGTTTGGGAAGGTCAACCTTCTTATATATGATTACATGTTTTCTGTGGGCTTTGCCCAATTGCCTGACCAACTGGGATGTTACATGGTCGCTGTTGTTGTAGAGGTGAAATATTCTTGAGTACAATGTAAAACACTAATCAAATAAATAAATCATAAGGTTGACAGATAGGACCTTGACACAGTGGTTGTTATGAAAACTTATGGAATAAGATTCAACTCCTTTTTGATCTGTTAAACACTGTACATGTATACCTTTAATTCTTGTAGGGCAGTGATAAATGTCTGGCTGTATATAACATCAGTAGGATATTAGTCACTAGGTGCATGTACACAACAACTCCTAGTGCATAGTGAGTATATAGATAAGACAACACCTGTAGCTTTGCACATAGCTGAATCCCTGTTCTGTATTCATAAGGGTTCCTGGCTGTGAGTCTAAAGCTGCTCTCTTCCTTTGCTGTAATTTCCTGAGCAATCTTTCAGTGTCATATTGAAACATTTGCCAACTGTCTGTCAAGCTCTCACCTATTGATTGCCTAGGTCGGACATCTTCTAGAAGGAAAACCAGGCGTTACCACCTGAGGTTGATGTAACAGCCTTGTACACCCAAAGGCTGCAAATGTCATCCTGCTTCCATCCTATTGCCATTCATGATAGATTATTGAAGCTTCTGGAGCTCGACAAGCGTCCCATTTTACCAAAAAAAAAAAAAGAGCTGATGGGGTATTAAAAAATAGTCGGCTTGTCAGACTGTGATGGATGCGGGCTCTGTGGAAATGAAGTTGTGTATAATTATTCTGGATGAAATGGAATCCTGCGAACTCTCCTCGCTTTTTTGCCAGCTCATTTAAATGCATGGAGAGAAAGCCCTTTTATTTTTGTGGCTTCTATTCATGAGTATCCCTTTTAACTGTATGTATTTCACTAACAGCGTTCTCAGGCACAGCACTATCTCCTCTGATCTTTATGACAAAAATGAATTATTTAAGGGTGTGCATCACCGTGAGAGATAAGATATGCATATTGAAATACTGCGGCATATGTTTTCCTCTGCTGCTGAAAGTACGCAATATATTGAGTAAATATTGTATGGCCTGGCAAAGATTATTTTTATTTGTATTATATGTAAAAAGGCCATCAGCCACTATACATGATGCTTACATCAGCTCATTTCAGTCACAGATTCACACAATCTGCATCAACAACTAGCTTCAATTTTTAACAGCATTTCGCTTATTGCTGCTAATGTATGTGGTTTAGCACTTGGCATATTGGATCGATGTCTGCTTCAAACTGTGGTCTTTTCTCCGTTACTGAATTGATGTTTGGGACACATTCTGCCTGGCCAATGAACATCATAGCTCGTACATGATGACTCTCCCGGGCTATGTTGTTTGTTCCCCCTGATCAGTGACTTTCCAAGATGTTTTGTTCATTGAGCTGTTAAGGGTTTAGAACTGAGGAGAGAATCATAGGGGCCCTGATCAATCTCTCGGCCATGGTGACAGATGCTTCCTATTACCCCCAGGTCTCTGCTGTGAATTTCAGGGATATGTACATGCTCCCTCCCAAATTAGGCCCAGTCCTACAGCCTTCAGCTCCCAGTAACTGCCACCCCCTCCTGCTATACTCGCTCCCAAGATTTCTAATGGGCCCATTATTGAATGTACTTTAGCCATCATTGTGTCAGCAGGACCTGTGTACTATTAAAAGGCTCACGAGCAGATGAAGGATCTGTATAGAATACACAGGTGATGCACCAACCCAGTTCTGTTAGAATTCACTCATAACCAACCTCCCACTGCCTCTTGGCAGCTTTAACAAATTGTATACAAAGACCACGGCCTTCTTCAAACTCCTCAGTTTCCACACAGAACATATTGTACATATGAGAACTTTGGTTTTGCGCAGTTTATAAAGGTACAGGAATTATCAAACATTGCCAAGTTCATGCTCCGACGCATGGGGTTGTAGCGGTTTGTTGCACTAGTGCAGCTGTGTTCTGGTTTAGGTGCACCGTTTGCTTTTCTCGATGTGATGAAAAAAAAAAAATAACTTACTTTGAAAGTTAGTTATTTAACAAGATGACTTAGAACGCAAGACAAGCCAGTCATGCCTTAAACTCTTCTGACTGTTGGAACATTTGTCACTGCCATTGGGATGTCAAGGACCACAATATGGGAAAGGTGGACAAACTCCATGTTTAAGAACCTTGGGGGTAATTGAGCTGGAAGGAGAGTTCTGTGGCCAGACTACATTAACTCTGCAGTTAATATCCGGCACTCATCCATCCATCATACAGCCCTGTCTATTGTAGCTTATGTGCTGGACCAGTGACAATATTGGTGACACTGCCGGTGGGCTGGTTCGTCCCGGCTCTATTTAGCCTCTAGTCCTCACCTCTCCTCCATTCGTGTTATCATTCCGCCGGCTGCCATAGAGATGAATATTCTCTTAACAACCTGGCACATTAGAAAAACAGCCGTTACCTAGGCAACTATAGGAAGACAGTCTTTTGAACACAATAAGACTGATCTGTATTATGAAGACCTGTTGAGCTTTAAATACTCTCATATTGATTGATGCGAGGGAAGACGGTAAACTAGGCTTTTCCTGCCGCAGTCTGGGTTTCCTCTGATTGTTTCTGGCAACCCGTGGTCATCAGGCAGATCACATGTCCAGTCTCAACTCCACGACAAGAAAACAGCATTTTCGGCCGCAGTCTAGCAGATAGCCTTTGTTTGTCCAAATGTACTGAACATATTACTGATAATTGAAATCATATTTAATACATACACATACAGTGGTAATATATCTGTTCATACCACTTACATCCTCTTTCAATCCAAGACTGGCATTTTTGTGAGGTTTGCGCAACAGAGAAAAAAAGCTGTTTTTCACATATACCAGTACAAATAAAGATTATACATAATTCACATATTGTAAGTTACATACGATTCCGTAAATGTAACTTTCTGTCTGATTCTCAAGTTTAGTCCATTTTAGAAAAGTGTTTCAAGCTTTGTGTGATGATGATACCCTACTGACAAAGTGTATTATGTTCAGCACAAAAAGTAATGTTTTTCAACATTGATTTACCTCTAAAGATGTTCATCTGGGCAAAATTTTAGGTCATTTTAACCTGCCTCAAACACAGAATTAAGTAGTATATATAAACATATAAATATCAAAATATACATGTATATATCAAATTAGTTTCTTAACTTTTTGCAGTTATACTTTTAGCAATACTGTTAAAGCTAACCCTTACACTTATTAGGTGTACTAAAGGTATACATGAGGTACATCTGAGGTGTATCAATGGAGTGTAGCATATCTGAACAGAGGTGCATCTAGGGTATACTTGAGGCGTATCTGAGGTGTATTAAAGTTGTATCTGAGGTATTGCTAATTATGCAAATTAGGAGCTCGATAAAGTACACTTCATTGGAGGTGTACCCTATAAATATTAAAGGGCAGAAGTATGATGCCTGAGGTGTGTCACATGTACAACTGAGGTATAGCTGATGTACATGCTTATAAACAAGGTGGATATAAACTGTTTTCACTTTTATTTTGATAGAAAACAAGCACAAAACACCTAAATATTTTCTGTACAAATTATAGAGAAATTTAAGTAAGTTTGTAAGTGCGTGTTGTTCTTTGTTTACAGTATCTGTAAATCTCAGCTGACGTACGACAACAATGAAATACATTTACATGAGGCCTTCTAGCTACTTGATAAAGAATTAGTACTACTCCTTTTCTGCCTTTCAGAACTGTTCATGTGCCAAAACATGTTACAAATTCTGTCCTAGAAAGCATCAATCAGTGCATAATTCGGCTGTTTTCCCACAGCCTGGAATATATATGCACCTTGTTCAGGGCAGCCATTTTGGAATAATCAGGGGCAAATATATCCACGCTCTGTGATTGGTCAGTACTTACACATTGAATGGCATGTCATTGTAGGGTGAGACCAAGGCTTATATTTATTTAGTAAACATTTTTCTTTTGCACAGGAACATTTGTAATTTTATACTCACCATTTTGTCTGAAGTAAAATGTAAATCTTATCTCTTGTTTTAAAACTTTAAAAAAGTAGCTGAGGTACATGAACACTAAATTATAATCAAAAACTCCCAAAGTTTCCAAGGTGTACCTGACGTACATCATTTACTTTGTTTCATTTTCAAAGTTTTTAAGCTGTACACCTTAGTGATGACTTTTTTCAAAGTTCCTGAGGTACATCTGAGGTATAGGCATATTGCTGGGGTGTACTTGAGGTACAGTACACCTCATCTGTACCTCACACTGAGGTTTACATGAGGCATACAGCCCATATACACATCTATACCTCACACTGAGGTGTACCCCTCATGTCTTAAGACAAGTCTGATGAATTGTGTATTAAGCAGTTTTCTCCCGGCTCGTCATTCATGATTCATGATTAAGGAGGTGAGATTAAATTTGGGCTCAGTAGAGTATGGATCGATGCTCTGCTTATAAGATTCCCTCATACAAGATGCGTTTTTGTTCGATCTTTTCCTGAAAGGCATTCTTTCTCTTATAATTGAAAGGCATCTGATCCCGCTTAATAAACGACAAGCAGTTGCACATGTACCTGAGTCTGACCTGGGCTAATTCTTGGCTCTGAACATGGAAATCGACCAGTGGCGTACACAAAAAAAAGTAGCTGATTACTGGTCATTACTCAGGCTGTATCAATCACATGTGTTCATAATGCTATTAAAAACAAATTCCTTAATTGTCGTTATTGTATAATCTTCTTGTGCCTTGAGCATGTAATTTGAATATCGAGCAACTTAATTTGTTCTGGTATTAAATGTTCAGCATAATACAGTTGCATGTAATGGATGCCCGTTGTGGCATACGTGACCATTAAGACAGTGTTTTACCCACCACATTAAATAGATATATGATACTACACCAGGTCATGATAGGTTGGTTTATTTCAAGTACTACATTTATGTGGTACAGGATGGTTTGATAACTGTAGAATGGGCTGATGATTTGGATTGGTTGATGATGACTTCATGATTGGTTGATGATGACTTCATGATTGATAATGACTTCTAGATTGGTTGATGATGACTTCACGATTGATAATGACTTCTAGATTGGTTGATGATGACTTCAGGATGATTAAGTGATCACTATAGGATTGTTGGATGTTGCATGGTTAAGGGATGGTTGGGGGATCATTTCAGAAATCTTTTATGATGACTTTAGGATTGTTGAGATTAGGCTATAGGATGACCTGATGACAATTTCAGGATAGTTAGATGATAACTTCCAGATGGCGGGTTCATCAGGCTGCAATTTGATTCTATCTTGGCTACAGAATGGATTGATCAGACAACATAATCATTCAGTCAGACAAAAGAATGGCTTGATTATAGACATCAGAATGATTCAGACAATCTCCTCCAGATCTCATCAACATTTTTTGTATTTAGAACATTTTGTACTGTATAAATAGGATCTGGATATATAATGTTCATTATACTCCTAGCTGCCGGCTGACCTCTAAATCGAACCCCTCCACATTATGTAATCTTCCTTTACGTGAGCCCACTTGTTTCTTGCAATCCTCTCTCCTGAGTTTCCAGACAGCTAGAGGTTGATGCTGCCATGTAACTCGCGAGACATGTCCGTTTTCAGGTGATAGCTGTTCATGATTTGCCCCCCGGTTACTTTTTTAATACGCAATTCCATTAACTAAAATAGCTTGAACTTGTCAGCATTACGAGTTTAATCCCCTGCTTTAAAGGTGTCAGTGAAGTTTTTCATTATCAATTGATCTCCATCAACAATATGCTCGGGGCAGAAATGTTTTCTTGGCTCAAATTAAGATGGCGGATGGGCTGTAGGAGAGGCAGGTGTAGCTTCTTCTTGTCATCTCTATCAAATAGCCTCAGTCAGAAAACCCCATTAGCCGTGCTGTCAGAACTATTTCTGTCACTTTATTGTCCCATTTTTGTCTCTTCAGAAAATAAAAAGTTATCAAAAAAATGAATAAAATGGTTTTTTAAGCTCTGTGATGATTTGATGAGGAGCATATGGGTTATCAGAAAATCCTAATGCTGCAGTGTAACTCTGAATGACAAGGACTCAAAGAAAAGGATGCATTGGCTGTTTGACGTCCCTCCCAGACATCTCACTGTCATATTATCTCTCTCCTATCTCATCTTCTGGTGATCGCACTGATTGTTACGGCAGTATGCCCCTCTATTGCAAACCTCTCAAACCTACCATGCAAGCCACTGGCTTGTCTACACTACAGTCCACTATCTTGTCTACACTACAAGCTACTGTCTTGCCTGCCCTCTAAGCCACTGTTTTGTCTACCCATCAAACCACCGGCTGTGATAGCTCAATTTATTAGAGTGTTTGCTTTGGCGGTCGTAGATTCAGGGTCAATCCTGGTTTGGGTCACGCCTAAGACCTTAAAAAGGAAGTTGTAATTGCGGCCTACTGGCCTTCAGTAAGTCGTCTCGGTAAAGCAGCACTAGTTAAAAGAGCGTTGGAATTCCATCCTGCAACAAGAGGGTACATTACATGCACTCTGAGGACTCATTCGCCATCATATAATTAAAAAATTGAGTACATCGTTAAACCCCAAGTGCTCACCATACAAACCACTGTTTTTCCTACGTTGCAAGTCACTGTGTTGCCTACCTTGCAAGCCACTGTCTTGCCTACCCTTCAAGCCACTGTCTTGCCTAAACTGTAAGCCACTATTGACCTTTCATGCAAGCCACAGTCTCACCTACCTATAAGCCACTTTTTCACCTACCCTGTAAGCCACAGTCCCGCCTACGCTGTAAACCACTGTCTTGTCTACCCACTCTTTATGCTGCTCTCAGACTACCCACCCTTTAAGCCTCTCTCCTGCCTACCTGTTAAGCCACTTTCTTGTCTACCCACCCTTTTAGCCACTCCCCTGCATACCCACCCTTTAAGCCACTTTTCTGTGTCCCCTTTAAGATGCTCTCCTGCCTACACTTTAAGACACTCTCCTGCCTACCATTAAGCCACTATCCTGCCTACCCTTTAAGCCCTCTCTTGTCTGCCCTAATGTTACTCTCTCACCATCTACTGTCTACTTTTCAAATACTCTCCCCTGTACCCTTTGGGCTAGATGTACTCTCCTCCCACTCTGCCATGTTCCCATACCAATAACCAACCATACACTCCAAGCATGTGCGAGAGAAAATAAATCTGAAGTACCCATGATTGCAATTTGTGCCCAGGCATGGAATATTCTCTGTCATCAGGATGGCAATTCTCTTCCGTAACTTGATTTCCAGACGTCTTCAGAAATCAATGTGGGCAAAGCGTTGGTAATTGCTGGTGTTATCCTATCAGGGATGTGGCATGCATGGTGTTCACGACTTTGGGTAGGAAGTCAGGTTCTTTGGTCTGCTATAAACTGGATCCACTACTTCTCTTGTTCTTGGATATGTCGTGTCTCCCATGGCCAATCATCGGGTTACCCAACTGTCTGATATTTCCATAGAAAGTGTTGTCCATCAGACATGCAATTTCACATTTGCAAGTAGTCCGAGTAAAAATGGATATTTCTGATCTTGATTATGGTATAATGTGACAGATATTAAGTTTCATCTCTTTCAGGGAAATTTGAACTTTGTGTTCTTGAAATTGTAATAACTGGTAGAATATAAGAATACCCTGGATAGAAGTCATTCTATCACTCTTACTGGCTGGTTAGTTTTCCAGTCTTCCTTTCTCTTTTGAGTGAACTGACCAGTGTTTTGGTTCCCTTAAGGGTTAGCATGAGAGTTACAGATCTGCTCTGCTTTCTTATTCCAGTCATGTATATTTGGTAGTTACAATTCTTGCTTTGAAAAAATTCTGAATGCACATGTATTAGTTTCCCTAATATATTTACTCCCAGTTTGATAGGTTGATGGTTAGCGATGTGTTTGTCCTTCGATTACCAAGTTACACTGTAATAGAATGAGAAACTATTATTGTACAGATGAGTTTCCCCCAGGCTCTGCCTGGTTTAATGTACAGATGAGTTTCCCACGGGCTCTGCCTGGTTTCTACCCACCATAATGCTGGCCGCCGTCGTTGCATAAATGAAATATTCTGGAGTACGTCGTAAAACACCAATCAAATAAATAAATATATTAATATAAATATATAAATAAATTTTAATGTACGGTGTATAAGCCACAAATAAAAGTACATGTATGCTTTGATCATCTAATTCTAGGCTTTTAAACCTGGATCTGTTTATTATGAAGAAAAACAATTTGTTCAGGTATTTTGAAACATTAATTATTTTTGGTACATTGTTCAAGTGACTCATGTGCAAGTGTAGACTTTTGGTTTGTTCAGCCAGGGATAATTACATATACCATCTACCTATACTGCAGTCGACGATAAATCTGTAAATTTTGTGAAAACCTGAATCTTGTAGTTTGTGTGATAGCCATTATCATAAGTGTTTGAGGATGCGTGATTGCTGTTTGTGACAGTCCTATTCCTTATGGCTGGGAGGGGGGGGGGGGAGATTATAGACTTGTCTGCTTCCAATTAGACAGTAGTGTTTTGCCAGGAAGCGACCAACAATGACAAGTGACTGGGGAATTCTCAGAATCTTGAGCAGTGACTGAGAGATATCGTCAATCAATACCACGGCCTTCCTGTACGCAGCTGGGGGGGGGGGGGGGTAGGGAGGGGGTTGCTCCTGTTACATGGAGAGGAAATATGTGTTAGGTAAAGAAGAGTAGAGCTGGCATCTGTAGACTGCCGCATGCACAAGCTTGGAAGTTGAGCAGGCCACCTTCCTGACGGCCCGCACCCACCCAGACGCCCAATCTCCATCTCTCGGTCCCCCCTCCCTTGATCCTCACCTAACTTTATTGATCTAGACTCGTCCGCTCTAGTGCTGCTGTCGACTGCTGATTTGCAGTTTAATCAGAGCTGACAGAGGCTGTGTGTTAGGGGAGAGAGGTGCTTAGTAGTGTGGACAGTATCCTACCCCGGTGACATGGAGATGCCACCCCCTCCCCCGACCAGTAGTGTCCCCGGTAAACCTGATGAGGAGGGGCGTCGATCTACCTACAAATTGTAAGTTATCACTGAATTACTAATTTTCTGCGAAGTCTCTTCAGTATAAATAGTTGACTGCATGCATGGCCTGCGGGTTTAGCTCAGAAACATACTGAAGATATATTAAGGAATTTACAGGGTGCCAGATGTACCTTATGTTCTCCTTTATGTTCCTACCCTGGGGTTAAGTCTGCCCTCGCTGGATAAGGAATGTTCTGTAGGAAACAACATGCAGCGTCAAACTTGTGTGTTTTGGGATAGTCTTGTAGTGATGCATAGGACTGTTGGTGCTGTATGTCCGTGTTGGCCTTTTTTTTCGCATGTCCATATTGATAGCTTTTTTGATGCCCATGTCCATAATTAAGAGGCTTTGTGGATGTTGGCAGCTTTTTAACGTTATTTTCTTGATTAAAAAAAGTGATGGAAAGTACAAAGCTATTTTTCATTAGGTTGGTATTCTTTCAAACTGAAGTTAGGGTATTTCATTTAAAGTTTGGTATTAAAGGCCTTACAAAATGATACTTTTGGTGCCAACACTTTGGTTTTTTTAATATTAAAGAGATTAATTTCAACAAAAACACATAAAGTGGCCCAGCAAGATGGAGGAATAAATCAGACTTCACCAAAAACACATAAAGTGGCCCAACCAGATGGGGGAATTAATCAGACTTCACCAAACACACATAAAGTGGCCCAACAAGATGGAGGAATAAATCAGATTTCACCAAAAACACATAAAGTGGCCCAACCAGATGGGGGAATTAATCAGACTTCACCAAACACACATAAAGTGGCCCAACAAGATGGAGGAATAAATCAGATTTCACCAAAAACACATAAAGTGGCCCAACAAGATGGAGGAATAAATCAGATTTCACCAAAAACACATAAAGTGGCCCAACCAGATGGGGGAATTAATCAGACTTCACCAAAAACACATAAAGTGGCCCAACAAGATGGAGGAATAAATCAGACTTCACCAAAAACACATAAAGTGGCCCAACAAGATGGAGGAATAAATCAGATTTCACCAAAAACACATAAAGTGGCCCAACAAGATGGAGGAATAAATCAGATTTCACCAAAAACACATAAAGTGGCCCAACCAGATGGGGGAATTAATCAGACTTCACCAAAAACACATAAAGTGGCCCAACAAGATGGAGGAATAAATCAGACTTCACCAAAAACACATAAAGTGGCCCAACCAGATGGGGGAATTTATCAGACTTCACCAAAAACACATAAAGTGGCCCAACAAGATGGAGGAATAAATCAGACTTCACCAAAAACACATAAAGTGGCCCAACAAGATGGAGGAATAAATCAGACTTCACCAAAAACACATAAAGTGGCCCAACCAGATGGGGGAATTTATCAGACTTCACCAAAAACACATAAAGTGGCCCAACAAGATGGAGGAATAAATCAGACTTCACCAAACACACATAAAGTGGCCCAACAAGATGGGGGAATTTATCAGACTTCACCAAAAACACATAAAGTGGCCCAACAAGATGGAGGAATAAATCAGACTTCACCAAACACACATAAAGTGGCCCAACAAGATGGGGGGATTTATCAGACTTCACCAAACACACATAAAGTGGCCCAACCAGATGGGGGAATTTATCAGACTTCACCAAACACACATAAAGTGGCCCAACAAGATGGGGGAATTAATCAGAATCCAGTAAAATGTGGTACTTGAAAAATGCTAAACTCCAGCTTAAATACACTATTCCGTGAATTATGTCGCAGTGACATTGTGGAAGAGATATACCTTTCCAAATGATATATTTCAAACTCATGAATTTTTATAAAGAAAAAAGTTAATTATTCAAGTCTCCAGTGGTTACATGTGCAACGTCATACATGCGTCAAGACACTGTAATGACATGACCAAAACAAACTTAAGGGCTTGTACAGTTTATACAGTGTATGGATTAAGTGTTAATTGGTAGTGAAACCTTATTTTCTGTAATAAATGAGATTAAATGAGTCCACAAATATTTGTCCAGTACACGTACGTGTGAATAGGATGGTTGTAAGGTTTGGTTGCTGTCATAAGACTCATAATAATGGAGATATAAAACAAAATGTATATTGATCACTCTATAATTAAATCCATAATCCAGACAAGCTTTATTGGTAGCTAAATTAGTACTGAATGCTGAGACAGTGTGTACTGGAGCTGTATGTCCATGTACATGTGTTCAGGTAGTAAAGTAACTAATACTCCAGTTCATAAATGAGAACCAAAGGAATGTATTTAACGTGTCACACCCTAATTAGTATGTGTATACATCATTAATCTACCTCAACTCATGGACTAATCACAGTGCTAGTGGGAAATTTTTAATGTGTGTCGCCTCTACCAGAGTTAGTTAATAAACTTTCATACAATTGTATATGTCAATGGCCTGTGAATTCTGTTATTGTACTGCTCCTAAATTACTGTGATACATCCTCATGAGAAGTCTTTGATCTGTAATCAAAGTATACACTATATTTATGTGAGCAGCAAATTAACTCTGGCAAAGAATGGCTATAACTGCAATTCCTGGCTAAATGCAATCGACACGAGGAACAGACCTAATCATTGGCCAGTAATTGTTATTGGAGGCAATACTGCATGTTGTCTGCATTTCAGTTGAGTACTAATTGCATAGCTATAGGTGTAACAGCATAATGAAAAACATTCTGCAACAATAAGACATTACTGGAAAAAATTACTCAAAAGGGTTGACATTAAACTGCAAGCAACCAAACACATAAAATTTATCCATCGATCCCAAAACTGACTGGGAGTGATTTGAAGGCACTTGGATGTTCAGTACCGTTATTATCAAAACTGTTCTGAGTATTACATGTCAAAAGATTTCTTTTTATAGATTAACTTTAGATATAAAATTTTGCAACACGAATAACTGATTTGCTAAACTGTTTGTGTAGTACATGCCTTGATGGCTGATTTTTTCACCATCTAAATTGCAGTGATGTATTCAATCTGTTTTTGTTAAGGTTGCGTTGTCTTGAGCAGCTAAAGTGTGCGTTGTAAGGCAGTGTTTCCACCACTGTACGTCAATACATTAATATCTTCCAATAGCTGATATGGAAAGCTAATATTCTTATTGATTGTGTATTTGATTTGTTAGTTTAATTCTGCTGAAACTGCAGAGATGGGGTTAAAGGCCTTTTTACCTTTCATAATAGTAAATCTTAGTATACCTGTATGCCAGGTAGCTAGCTTGTCCTTTTATTTAAAATGTATGTATACTGTCTGCCTTCCAGCACTTACACGACATCAAACATCTGTATATGGACCACCAATGAAATAAACAATCTGATATTAAAGACTGTTGTATTTGTGCGGCATTGCCTCATTAAGTGGGACTTATTGCCTTTCTAAGTTGCTATGCCAAACCGATGTGACGGGTTGAAATCTTGGCTAAATGGTGACAGGGTCTCTCAGACTGGTTCACATTGATGATCGATATACAGTGTACTGAAAAGAACACCTCGAGTCTGCTATATAGGCTTTTTTTTTTTTGTCCAATCCGCTTTTAACTTTTACCGTAGGTTACCTAGCTGGCAGAATCCAGCCAGGAAACTCTATTGATTCGGTACAATGGACAAGGGTGGTAACTCCCTCTAGGTATACTTACACAGACATGGGGATTTTCAGTGATGGCTATAGCTGATGTATATGAGGGGAGGCAGTTGTCACAGATATATACCATGGCGTTGAAGCGTTGGTGGCCATTAGCTTGTCCTCATTAAGTAGAAAGGCTTCTTACACCCACGTTGCAAACTGACTCCATGTTTACGAGAAAAGCTAAAGTTTTGGTATTGCACCTTTCAAGGTGTTGTTTTTGTTCTTGAACTTGTTAATGTTTCTCAAAATGTGATACTTTAAAAACACAGCATGCTTGTTTGAAACATTGGACATTGAACCTACATGTACATACATCTTTGTTTTTTTTGGGGTTTTTTGTGTTGTGTGGAGGGAACTAATTTAATATAAAACTAAAAACTTGAAACTAGTAATCTGCAGTACTGTATTTTAAGGACTGTCTGTCTGAAATCCATACATTACAGTGAACAAATTTTCAATTGATTCTCTGTGTTCTGTTTACATATTCAACCTAGTAACGAAAGAATTGTGTATCTAGTATTGATCTCTAAGTTTCCTGCCAGGATTGCTACATGTACCATATTCAGCAGCCCTCCCACAGTTGTGATTGAGCAAGTCCCTTTCTGAATGCAATGGCTTTAATATTATAGTGTTGACATAACAGAGCTTTTATGCGGATTTTTACAGTTCCATATTGATCGTCCAAAGCTGTTTTGTAAATCTGAAAATGTCACACTTGACAGATAAGGTTGAATTCTTCTGCAAATATATACGTGTGTATTGATGTTGGACGTTGAAATTGTTGCCTTTATGACTTTAGAGTCCATGTACTCTTTACATCCATAACGGTATATCATGTTTCATTATATATATATTTCATTTTACTAAGTCTGCTTCAGGGGCGGTAGATCCTGGTTTAATCCTGGGTCAGAAAAAAAGTTGTAGCTTCCTCGCTTGGCATTCAGCATTAAGGGTATAGTGCAACGACTGCTTGACCCATATCATTATAATGGCTCGGGCGGGTCGGCTTATTTGCCTTCAGTAAGTTGTCTTAGTGAAGTAGCTCTAGATAAAAGGGCAGTGGAAATCTGTCCTGCAACAAGGAGGCACATTACACGTACATACCCTCTAAGGAAACGTTAAAACCCAAGCACTCTCTCAGTTATTGAATGGTCATGATAGCTAGGTCATTCATGTTCACATACAAACATCTCATATATATATATATATATATATATATATATATATATATATATATATATATATATATTATATGTTAAAGCAACTGGAGCTCGTTTGCAATCAATGGTCAGTAATATTACCACATTGTTTAATCGTGTATAATCATATATTGAAAGAATATTTGTTCCTCAGACTCATTTATGAATTAATTAGACTTTGCAGGTAAATCCTCTTAATGAGGAAATTGTGGCGTGTTTTCTTGCATGGAAACATTAGAATGTTAAATTCTGGAGATATTGGAATGTCCTGGCTGTTTCAGGGATGTGTGTCCTTAGCCCTTAGTGTCCTGTGTACAGTGCTATATTTATGTGGTGAGATTCCCAAAACCTTCAGTGAAAATCATGTTCTATTCACGACTGAGCTATTAAGATCCAAGAGGACAATCACTTCGTTGCCGATACACATTCCGAGTCTAATTCAGATGGAGTGAATCTTAATTCAGTTCAGTTTATGATACTGTCGCTGATTTATGGGAAAAGTGTCAGTTTGCTATGGAGGAATATTGAGTGTGTGGTACATAAGTGATAAGTGTGTGGTACATATGTGATAAAAGAGTGGTACATATGTGATAAGTGTGTGGTACATATGTGATAAGTGTGTGGTACATATGTGATAAGTGTGTGGTACATATGTGATAAGTATGTGGTACATATGTGATAAGTGTGTGGTACATCTCTGATAAGTGTGTGGTTCATATGTGATAAGTGTGTGGTACATATGTGATAAGTGTGTGGTACATATGTGATAAGTGTGTGGTACATATGTGATAAGTGTGTGGTTCATATCTGATAAGTGTGTGGTACATATGTGATAAGTGTGTGGTTCATATCTGATAAGTGTGTGGTACATATCAGATAAGAGTGTGGTACGTATGTGATAAGTGTGTGGTACATATCTGATAAGTGTGTGGTACATATCTGATAAGAGTGTGGTACATATCTGATAAGTGTGTGGTACATATGTGATAAGTGTGTGGTACATATCTGATAAGTGTGTGGTTCATATGTGATAAGTGTGTGGTTCATATGTGATAAGTGTGTGGTACATATCTGATAAGAGTGTGGTACTTATCTGATAAGTGTGTGGTACATATCTGATAAGTGTGTGGTACATATATGATAAGTGTGTGGTACATATGTGATAAGTGTGTGGTACATCTCTGATAAGTGTGTGGTACAAATGTGATAAGTGTGTGGTACATATGTGATAAGTGTGTGGTACATCTCTGATAAGTGTGTGGTACATATGTGATAAGTGTGTGGTACATATGTGATAAGTGTGTGGTACATCTCTGATAAGTGTGTGGTACATATGTGATAAGTGTGTGGTACATCTCTGATAAGTGTGTGGTACATATGTGATAAGTGTGTGGTACATATCTGATAAGTGTGTTTAGGAAGAGGAATATTATTGGTAATCAAGTTGCGAAAGATGCCATTTTTAGGTGCAACAAGCTTTTTTGTGCGTTGACTCTCAGATAGTGGGCTAGATACCTGAGTGCAACAAGACATTGACTTTTTGTGAGATGTCCCAGCCATTGTGAATTTCACTTGTCTTACAAGACAAATTTCATGGAAATGCTGAGAATTTGGAGTTCATAAGAGTTCAAATATACAGTCCATGCACAAAGTGTATTGGCAGTGTCAACAAAAAGCAGGATAACTACGAAACAAATGATGATGTCTAATCTCAGCAGTTATCTGATGCTTTTTGTGCATGTTATAGCTGTAGTACTCTTGTCTTCTCAGTGCACCAGACCCATTGGCACCTGAGCAGGTCAGTTAATATCGGCATCAGAGTAATTCATGATGGTAAGGTCTTGTTTTAACACATACTTCAAACTTGAATTGTCGATTAGGTGAGAAATGATCTGGTGATGGAGGCTAATGAATGAGGATGGAGCCAGCAAGCTTTATTAGTCCTCAGCAGGCTGGCTGTAAATTGATGGCCAGAACAGACACGATGGCTGAAGTAACTCTCGAAAAGATACTGAAATTTCAGGTTGTGTGATTGTGTGTGATGTAGGCCTATGTGTGCCATAGTGCCCGCAGAGGCAGCTGGTTGATGTAATTGAAATGTCCAACTCAGGCGGGTGGAGAATCACCCCGGTAGAGAGAGCAGGTATTTATAGCAGAGGACATCTGGAAATGGTCGATCATTGATTATAGTAGGACTTGAGTTTCAAGACCCAGAGCACCGTGGTCTCCTCACGCTGAGACGCCAGTCCCCGCTGGTTTGAGGAAAATCACGGGTCCCCTGTCTGCATGGGAAGCCGCAGACACTTCAGCTGATGAAGATGTCATGTTGAAGTTCATTTGTGCAAAAAAACAGGTGCTGGTGTCGTAATGTGAACACTGCTCTCCATATCAATGACCACCTGTCTGGTTTAGTTGGGCAAGGGACTGACGTTAAAAAGGGTAGTTCTCAGCTGAAAATTTGGCCCAGGCCCATATAGGTCAGTGCTATAAAGTACAGACTACATAAAAGTATTTTTATTACAGTATGAGAAATTATTCTTCATAAAGTTCCTTACATCCAGATTTTAGGTTTGCAAAATGCAAGTACATGTAGGTTTCTGGCATTAAACACTCTTTGTGTATTTATATGTTTATGTCATACGTGTATTAAGTATATTTATATATATAATATTTGTGTATTCAAATTTCTGTCATACTTAGGTATTTGTGTATCCAGATTTCTCTCAAATAGTAGATTTTGTATATTCAGGGTTCTCTCAAGGGAAGGCCTTTGTGTATCCAGGTTTCTTTCAAGGAAAGACTTTTGTGTATTCAAGTTTCTTTCAAGGGAAGACTTTTGTGTATTCAAGTTTCTTTCAAGGAAAGACTTTTGTGTATTCAGGTTTCTTTCAAGGAAATGCTTTTGTGTATTCAGGCTTTGGTCAAGGAAATGCTTTTGTGTATTCAGGTTTTGCTCAACGAAAGGCTTTTGTGTATTCAAGTTTCTTTCAAGGAAATGCTTTTGTGTATTCAGGTTTTGCTCAACAAAAGGCTTTTGTGTTGAGGTTTCTTTCAAGGAAATGCTTTTGTGTATTCAGGTTTTGCTCAACAAAAGGCTTTTGTGTATTCAGGTTTCTTTCAAGGAAATGCTTTTGTGCATTCAGGTTTTGCTCAACAAAAGGCTTTTGTGTATTGAGGTTTCTTTCAAGGAAATGCTTTTGTGTATTCAGGTTTTGCTCAACAAAAGGCTTTTGTGTATTCAGGTTTTTTCAACGAAAGGCTTTGGTGTATTCAGGTTTCTGATGAGCTCTTGTGTCCATCTGTTTATGTTTCTGATGAACTCTTGTGTCCATCTATTTAGGTTTCTGATGAGCTCTTGTGTCCATCTGTTTAGGTTTCTGATGAGCTCAGGTGTCCGGTAGACTTTACAGCGAACATGCATTACCCCTCTGATGATCAAACGACGTCACTTCCCTTAGGTGAATATATCAGATAGGTATAGATGTCATTTAGAAAGTGGATTAAGTAACAGTATTATCGTTATTAGGGATTACACTTTCTGGATATAGCCAAATTTCAGCACTAGAATCTGTGCTATATCCAGGAAGTGTAATCCCTTATAACGATAATACTGTTACTTAATCCACTTTCTAAATGACATCTATACCTATCTGATATATTCACCTAAGGGGAGTGACATCGTTTGATCATCAGAGGGGTAATGCATGTTCGCTGTAAAGTCTACCGGTCAACTACCTTCCATTATTGTGGAAGGCCTGTTGGTCGAGTGGTCTAGACGGTTGACATGTATTGCTGGCGGTTAGGTACCTGACTCTGAGGTCATTGGTTCGAAACCCGCAGTGGTCTCAGCCAAATTTCAGCACTAGAATCTGTGCTATATCCAGAAAGTGTAATCCCTAATAACGATAATACTGTTACTTAATCCACTTTCTAAATGACATCTATACCTATCTAACACTGAGCTGACTACAAATCTTTTTGGAGTCCCCACCTGTGTCTTGTCTCTGTATGAGATCACCCCACCTGTGTCTTGTATCTGTATGAGATCACCAAACTTTACCCAGAGGTGCTGCGATCCTGAGATTAAGTTAACAAGACTACATATGAAGTGATCATTTACCATGTTGATCAACAGCTAATATATGTTCCACATCAGGCTGACCTTTACTCTATGGTTTAATGGTTAACGGGCTGAATTCACGTTCAGTCTGTTGCCTCCTGCCTCCCCCTCAACCCCTAGTAGCAAGGCGCAATGATTGAAGGGCTTTCATTTTGTCTGAGATTAGACGCTCATGGGGTTTCCACCTGACTTTCCACATGATTGTATGCTGTTGTGGTGTGAAGGGAAAGGGAGATTTGGTGGAGGGGTGGGGGGGAGGGGGAGGCAGGGGGTGGTAAGGTTCTAGCCTAATGACAGGTAGATAACCTACAAAGGCATCAGACCATGGTCTTTATGTTAATGTGCTCACAGAGGAGACGTCTGCTCCAATTCACCAAAAGCTTGCAGTTCTTGGGATCTGTAGCTTTATCTGTTAATTTATCTGAGTAATCAGCACATGCTGGTTTGGTGATTTTGGATTTCCAATATCTTTTGATTGCGAGAATGCATTCCACTGCAACACACAATTAACTGAACTTATATGTATGTTGTTTATCATGTCAGAGACCTCAGCCAGTGCATGCTTTCTACAGCAATTGCGAAGTTTGGGTAAAACTTAAGCTCTCTATACTGTCAACCATGTCCTCTACTGCTACTGCTACTATATTTGATTTATTTACTTGATTGGTATTTTGTGGTACTCAAGAATATTACACTTATTCAATGGCAGTCAGCATTATGGTTGAAGGAAACCAGGTAGAGTCCTAGTATTCCCCAGCTCTGCCCAGTTTCCTCCCACCATAATGCTGGCAGTCATCACATCGGTTAAAAAATGTCACTACATAATATTACCAGACTGACTGTGAAAGCAGTTTGGAGCAACTGATATTTATAAGGATATAGTATTCACTTTGTTCACCAGGGAATTTCACCTAAAGTGTAGCATTTTTAAGTGACACAAATTACATAATTCTTGATCCAGCTTATATATTAGAGAGTAATTAAAATTAAAAAAAAAACGTCTTATCAAGTGACTTTATAACATCAGAATTATATAAACTATGTAGTGCTTATTTGTTTATTGTTATAGAGGACATCAGGACAGAGTAAAAATTGTTCAGTTTGACAAATAGTTACTCTGTCTAAATAAATTTTCAGTTCAGTGTGGAATAGTACAATATGGTGTCAAAAGAGAATACCTGAGGCACGTCATGGGCTAAATAAGTGTTCTGTAGTTGCATAACATTTTGTGTGTATCTTGCATAACATTTTGTGTGTATCTTGCATAACATTTTGTGTGTATCTTGCATAACATTTTGATTTATTTGGTTGGTGTTTCATGATATTTTGAGTGTATCTTGCATAACATTTTGATTTATTTGGTTGGTGTTTCATAATATTTTGAGTGTATCTTGCAAAACATTTTGTGTGTATCATTTGTAGGATTATATGTATGTACATGTATGTTTGATAGCCGAGATGCATCTGATCTTATCAGGGCAGGCAGTGCAATCCAAACTGGCTGTCATGTCACAGATGAAATGATGGAACTTCGAAGAAATTGACAACACAGCGTTTGTAGCTGCTCACTGAATACACAATCAGTGATTGATCCCAGATTAGAAAGGAAGGACACCCATGTAAATAACAGCTTGTGGAGACCACAGTAATATTTGATGAAAAATGGATAGGCTGTAGTGGACTTTGATGCCAGAACTGGGTTCCTTCTATGATCATGTAGCTTTAACAATGGCCAGTTAATCTTTTCCTCTGACAGGTCATAGGCAGGCACTGTTTTGAATTATATCATTATTAGAAACCATACTTGTTTTTCAGTCTGTTTGACTACTGAATTTTTTTTTATAGTATTCAGGACTGTATTGTAATTGTAAGCTACTTAGAAAAGATTTATTTGATTATTATTTAGTACATCAATTTTACTGCTGATATATTGCACCTATGAGCACTGTGTCTGTCCCAACTCAAAAGTGACCTTATATTGAAGATGAATCAGTTGAAATGTGTCGCTTAAAAAATTCAAACTTTAGGTGAAATGCAGTGTGTTATGTTCTTTGTAGAGATATTGTGTGAGTTTACACATAAATACATTACTTACGATGTTCTTTATGTCCAGTGTGAGCATATTTATGAATTATGCTGCATGGTTTCTTCATAGAATTAATGTTAAATAGTATAAGGCACATATTGAAGAGCATATAATGGTCGATACTATTCTTTAAATGGCAGAGACCATTTGTAGTAATTGAACTTAAATGCATTATGCAGTTACTGAAAGAGAAACATGTAACATTTAGTACATGTAGACATTCATTAACAGATTACAACAGTTTTAGCAAAGACCATATCCTGTCTTAACTCTGATGTATAAGTACAGAACTGCCCAATCATAACGATACACTCTACGCATATCAACTACCCATCCTACGCGCATCTTGATCGGATGTGGGGGGGTGGATCCTGTGGTCCTGATGGGTGGCCCTTTTTCAAATATTGGCACCATCCTGATGGCATCTTGAGCGGATCTAGATCAGCCGGTACATGCAGTCTTTACATGCCACTTAGACGGCACTTTAGCCTTTTCCAGTACGCTATATGTGAACATGACATGATGTATCTTCAGTTTGCTTACCTGGTAAGGCAGGCATGGTGACAAGAACACTATTAATGAATGGTTTATGATAAGGTGAACTAGCACAGTGTATGACTTTCGAGTTTCGCTTTCCCATTTCTCAACGAAGATTATTAGTGTCAGTGGAAATGTAAAATCATAACGTATGGGGTATCAGTGTATGAGGCCCCTTCTACCCTTATGTTTCGACGCACAACCATGGCAGATACTTTGTATGTGCGTGGCTGAGGGACCATGCTTACTTAGAATATACATGTATATATATACTATTAATTATGTGGTTGGGGTCTAATGTTAATGTGATGATACTGATGAACATCAAAAGTGTTCATGCGTTGGCTAATAATGACCATGCATACATGTTCATAACAGTTGATTTTCTAGACTGCATCAAGACAGTGTGGTTTATAGCAAGACTCGCATCTGCATCTGCATATAATATACACACACATCCAGTATTGACAGATGGTCTGCGCGAACACTTACAGGAGAGTTGATCTCTGGCCTGAGTTATAATGAATAATGTATTAATAATAAATTATCGTCACGCTCAATGAAAACCTGCTCATTGGACCATGAAAACCAACCAGAATGCAGTGACGTAAGCCGTAGGAACAACGAACTAGTGCAGCCATTTGATTAGTCAGTGATGCTCTGCACACATCGATCATATCTGTTTCTTCAAATTGTAATCATGCATGTGGCTTGGTCTAAAGGACTGTAGAGTAACTTGTAAACAGGATGCTATTGTGGGTTTGTAAAACTTCCTGCCCCCCCCCCCCCCCCCCCCCCACCCTCCTGCCACTCTTTAATACCTGCACATGTAAATGACAGCCAATATAGCACAAAATGCTGGCAGTGTGTGGCTTACGTTCATATTGATTATATACTGCCATCATATACAGGTGAACTAGACTAATTAATTTTGGGTATTGGGTTGACACTCCGTGTTTGAGTAGGATCTGTCTGGCTGTCATGGTAAATTGAACTGAAGTTTGGCAGATTCCGGTCAATGGCTTCCCTACAAGGCTATAGCTGTATGCTGAGATTTTCTGACTTTCTGATCTGATCTGAGGGCAGCGTGATTGGTGGGGAGAGGAGATTTTGTGGCTTTTCAGGAAGGGTCATAAAACAGGGGACAGAGGGACCGGGGCATACCTGGTATTATCTTCATCCCCTCACTATTGATCTCTTATTGCTGCTTCTGCTAATGGAATTACTTGGGAAAAGGCCCAGGTATAATCTCTCTCAGTGACCAATTCTGGTACAATTACTCAGATTACTGACATATGATTAATCCGCCGTGCACCTGGAGAAGAAACTGGGTGGTTATAGGGTATTAGCTTAAGCTTGTATAGTCACATCAGTTAGAATCTCATAAGCAGAATCTATAGCTATAGGCCTTGTCAGTAGAGCTAGTCTCGCCATCATGGAATCAAACGAACAGGATGGTTTACTGGAGAGTGCTCCCGTTGAAGTCAGGTAGGTGAATTTCACGCTTGATGTTCCATGTTATAAGTCTTTGAAGTTTTATCAAACATTTGATCATAAAGCAGGTTGGATCATCCAGGTGGAGGTTTTTGTGGACAGCTCTTTGTCAGTAATTGACCCCATCAGTGTTTGAATGTTTGATCTGCCTACAGTATGTGTGCAAAAATGGGCAAACAACAAGGATTTGGTGTGTCACGTGGTTTAATCAACTATTTGTGGTAGGACTCAATTCAGCCTTCATTGTGCATTCACCACCAGGGATGTTTTGTGTTTCATCTTTCAAAGTTTAATTAAGTGTGTTGTTATATTTACCTACTTGTATTCATTTATCTATTTGATTTGTGCTTTACTCAATATACTCAGACTCAAGATTATTTCACTTAAACGACAACGGCCAGCTCTTATATCAATAGCAAAACTAAACAAATGCTTCAACTTCATTGTGTGCAGATTTTAGCTATTGTAGAACATTTTTTCCGCAGAGTTCAACATCACGTTAATAGAGAATTTTATACCCATGCATGGTAATAAGAATCCCAAGTCAGAAATATAGGCTGATATGTTATAATATGGTTTTTGATACAAGTGTATAAATAGAAATTTCTCCAAAATATGTCAATTTAATGGTTACAGAATTTTTTTCTTGAAGAAATTGCTTGCCTGTAACTAATATCTTACTACCTGTAGAACAAAAATATGTGTTTTTTTTTTGTATGCATGCCGGTGAGCTTTATCAAACCAAGGACATGTATTTAGGTATACTTAATAGATGTGCACTACCATTTTTACTGAAAATTGTTTCATTTGCATATTCACAAGAAAATAGTTATATATATATTTCAAAATTGTAAGCTGGGTACAATAGTTTATTATAGAATTTCCCATACATTATAATGTTCTTTGTGCCTGTCGTAGTAAAACAGCTCTCAATAAACACTGAAATGTATGAATGGGGCAGAGATGTGAAAAAGTGGCAATAGTAATATCAAATCATGGTTTCACATTGGACCCTCAGATTTCCTTTAGCCATAATCACTGTAATTTGAGGGAAAAAATCCTGAGCACAGCATTAAACACCCGACAAAGAAATAAATGAGCCATTTGAGATAAACATTGGCATCAGGTTGTGGCAACTGAAATTAGACACTGACTTTGGCACTGATTCATCCCAGAGATGATTAAGTGTTGAGAATTAAGGACTGACAATTTACATGCTTGAAGCCTTTCAGTGTTACTGGATCGAGCATGGGTTCACAGGTACACCTGGTATGTCAATTATGTCCGTTCCCCAGGTGACATTTCGGGTGTTTGTGATGAGCTTCGGTGTCACATGGGAGATTTCAGAGTGATATGGGATATGATCAAGAAGACCCTTGCTGTTATTGTATCCCTCTCTCATCCTAGGGAGATTGGATTAGGGTAACTAACAGAGGTGACAGTGATTGGTTACCACACCTGCCTAGGGGTTGATAGCTGGTATCCAGTGACATTTTAGTGACCTTGAAGTATTTATTAATTTATGTGATAAATGGTTTATGTGGTACTCAGTTGTACTTCACTTACCTCGATGGCACCCAGGTGGCGTGAACGCACGGAACCACCCGTGAGAATTCAGTGTATGATGTCAGACCTGTTTATACGGTCATTGTTGACTGATGGTGTTAAAATAAACACACGCACACCTTAATATGGCTGGCATGGTGGTAAAATTAAACAGGCTCTAATTTGCAATGGCTGCTATATCCCTGCAAGAAGCTAATTGCTTAGGGTATTAGTGAGAGTCTTGCACTGAACCTCTTGTTAATCAAGTGAGTAGACACATATTGAAAATAAAATATCAAAATTTTTGAGAAAGTCGGTGGTTTAGTACGATTTCCTCCAGCCATATATTAAAAGCTGACCACCATCATAACATTGAATAATTCATTAAACACCCATTGAGTTCCACAACATTAAACACCATTCAATCAAGCTGAAACATGACTGACTACATTTTGTACTTTGTTACAGCTAGAAAAGACTGAATAGAGGCTGTGCAATGTCTGTGATATAGTGTTAGAAATTAAAACAACTGCAAACAATGCCATTACAGGTCTAACTAGAAACCTATGGAAGGGCAGTGGGATTGTGATAAGAATTTAAAACAAGTAGTTATTGTGGGTTTCCTCCAGACTCTGCCGGTTTCCTCCCACCATAATGCTGGCCACTATTGTGGAAGTGAAATATTATTGAGTACGACATAAACACCAATCAAACAAATAAATAAAATAACCATCCATCAAATAATGATCATGATGATAAATTTGAATGCTCTAATCCTGCTTGACGTGAACTAGTAGTGAGCTTGAAGCATGCTAGTGAGAACATATGCCTGATTGTATATGGTACTGTACAGACTGGTAGCTTATCAGTACTGCACTACCAACCTGTTTATAGGACTTCCAAGTGCTGCTGTCAGCTTGTCAATGTAATGCGAGAATTTAATTGATCAGGCAAACAGTTTTATGCCCGAGGGCCACCGATTCAGAGTGGCACATTATCAAAGACATCAGCTTTATGTGGCCTGTGCGAAATGTCTGCGGGGAACATATTGAGTAGTTGCTGAATTGGCACTATTGAGTACTCCAAGTTAATTAGACTGTGTCTAAGGCATTACACTTGCAGATCTATAAATTCTGTTGAAGTGTTCATCCAGCCTCCTGATAACGATAGAACTCTACATCATTACCTGGTCATATGTTCCATTACCCTGATAATTAGCCAGCCGTTGTACGGGACCTGTTCCCTCTGTGTAGGACCAGCCGTTGTACGGGGCTTGTTCCCACTGTGTAGGACCAGCCATTGCATGGGGCCTGTTCCCCTCTCTGTAGGACCAACCGTTGTACGGGGCCTGTTCCCTTTCTGTAGGACTAGCCATTGTATGGGGCCTGTTCCTCTATGTAGGACCAGCCCATTGTACAGGGCCGTTCCCTCTCTGTAGGACCAGCCGTTGTACAGGCCTTGTTCCCTCTGTGTAGGACCAGCCATTGTACGGGGCCTGTTCCCTCTCTGTAGGACCAGCCGTTGTACAGGGCCTATTCCCTCTGTGTAGGACCAGCCATTGTACGAGGCCTGTTGCCTCTCTGTAGGACCAGCGGTTTTTACGGGGCCTGTTGCCTCTCTGTAGGACCCAGCCGTTGTACAGGGCTTGTTCCCTCTGTGTAGGACCAGCCATTGTAACAGGCCCTGTGCCCTCTCAGCAGGATCAGCCATTGTACAGGCCCTGTGCCCTCTGTGTAGGACCAGCCATTGTACAGGCCCTGTGCCCTCTCAGTAGGATCAGCTATTGTACGGGGGCCTGTGCCCTCTGTGTAGGACCAGCCATTGTACGGGGCCTGTTGCCTCTGTGTAGGACCAGCCATTGTACAGGCCCTGTGCCCTCTGAGAAGGACCAGCTGTTGTATAGGCCATGTGCCCTCTGTGTAGGACCAGCATTGTACAGGCCCTGTGCCCTCTGTGTAGGAATCAGCTATTGTACGGGGGCCTGTGCCCTCTGTGTAGGACCAGCCATTGTATGGGGCCTGTGCCCTCTCAGTAGGATCAGCCATTGTACGGGGCCTGTGCCCTCTCAGTAGGATCCAGCCATTGTATAGGCCCTGTGCCCTCTGTGTAGGACCAGCCATTGTACAGGCCCTGTGCCCTCTCAGTAGGATCAGCTATTGTACGGGGCCTGTGCCCTCTGTGTAGGACCAGCCATTGTACAGGCCCTGTGCCCTCTCAGTAGGATCAGCCCATTGTACGGGGCCTGTGCCCTCTAGTAGGATCAGCCATTGTATAGGCCCTGTGCCCTCTGTGTAGGACCAGCCATTGTACAGGCCCTGTGCCCTCTCAGTAGGATCAGCTATTGTACGGGGCCTCTGCCCTCTGTGTAGGACCAGCCATTGTACGGGGCCTGTTGCCTCTGTGTAGGACCAGCCATTGTACAGGCCCCCTGTGCCCTCTCAGTAGGATCAGCCATTGTATAGGCATGTGCCCTCTGTGTAGGACCAGCCATTGTACAGGCCCTGTGCCCTCTCAGTAGGATCAGCTATTGTACGGGGCCTGTGCCCTCTGTGTAGGACCAGCCATTGTATGGGGCCTGTTGCCTCTCTGTAGACCAGCCATTGTACAGGCCCTGTGCCCTCTCAGTAGGATCAGCTATTGTACGGGGCCTGTGCCCTCTGTGTAGGACCAGCCATTGTACGGGGCCTGTGCCCTCTCAGTAGGATCAGCCATTGTACGGCGCCTGTGCCCTCTCAGTAAGATCAGGCTGTATACATCTTGCCTTGTGCAGATCAGTGTTCATCAAATTCGAGTGAGGGCCAGTTGTGGAGTTATGTTTTTATGAGGCAATGAAATGGTAAAGGGTAGGTAACATATTGAAGGACCTCAAGAGCTGTACAATGACTCTGGCAGAATGACTCTTTTTATTTTTTTCAATGTCAGTGGAGGCTGTAAAAATAAAAAATAAAGCAGAAAATCATCTTAATTTGTATGAATTGTTAAGGACTGTCTCAGCTATTATTCTATTAAGGACACATTTATGAGATCCAAAAAGAGAGGTACATCATTATAGACATTAGGATAAGACACAATAAATAGGCTCATATCCCATTTTTATTCTTTGATGTCAGCTTACTCGTAAAAGGGAAAAAAATAATATTGTAGTTGACTAATGGTAAAATTAAAAATGTTTCGATTTAATACTTAAGGCTAAATGTGTATGCAACATAGCCTGAAAGAAACTGAGTTTTAAGGAAAGTAAGTATATTAAAGATCACACATTTTCAATATCAAATTAATGAAAGTAAAACATATTTTAAGCTGCGACAAAGAAACTCCATGAGATAAGTGTGTCTGTCTGCCTGTTTGTTGATCAGTCTGTCACATTTATGATAATCAGTTTTTTAAAATAACAAACGACCTAAGAGCAGGACAACATTAAGTCTGTTTTACATTTACGTTTTAACATGTACATTTTACATGTAAAATTTCAGTCTCAACGTAATTGGGACTTAATTTTGTTTTTAAGGTAATAAGTTGAATTTGACTGCCCATCATGAGTATCCTCCATTTGACCCTGCCATGGGTTTGCTTTACATATGCATATATGTACTGACCAGCATTAGTCACATGACAGAATAATATGTATACAGAGCATGTGGATTTAATATCGCCTTGGCTAATCAACGACATATATATGTTGTCCTTCATCAGTGAGTTCCTGTGTTCATCTCTGTGAATCTCAAGCAAAACTGTGTGCCGTGAATACCAGGGAAGATACACCAGCTCGCACCCAGCTGGGCTCAGTTTAATTCCCTTTCTGGTAACCGTGACTGCTATCATATTAGTGAAGCATTTTTACCTGGCTCTATGAAACACTAATCGCACACTCATAGCCATTCAATGTATCCACGATTATAATTATAATGGTTCCTTTTTTTGTTCTATACATATATGTATGGTCTTTACCATATATCAGCATATTGCACATCAGTACAATGTGTGTGTGTATATATATATATATTATATATATATATATATATATATGTATATTCATGAATATTCATACAGAATACTCCTGCATAGGAGTCCCTATAATTATGTGTCTATTTTCTTTCTTCCTGGTTATGGTTATATATTTATGTGTAGTACTTGTTTGATGAATGATAAATCAGAAAGAAATATTCATGTCGACAAGCGATAATCTGCATCTTGCATAAAATTATTTCCATTTTTAAGAGAAATGATTTCCTGCATAAGTTTGGAGAAACTCCAAAACTTAATTGTTTTGCATCTTTATCTGGATCCATTATTATAGGGCTGGAAATCATAAATCATCTCTGCCTAACATATAATAAAACCATGTGGCAAAAATTAATAGTTTTGTTTCTGTTTGGTTGTCTTTTTTTTTTTTTTTGATATCGTGAAACTTTACAATGTATGAGAGTTGAGTATTAAATTAGTGTGTATTGTTGTTGTAATCAGTACTGATTTATCATTGAGCTGAAGTGTTATTCCCACTCACAGCTTGTTGAGGCTCCTTACCAGTGATGTTACAGGTTCAAATCCAGCTCTAGATCTGCTGGTGTTTTGAGTAAGGAGATGTTTCAGATATGTATACCTAACAGAAGGCTATTATTTTTTTTATTTTTTTTTTTGGGGGGGGGGGCGGGGCAGGGTTAGTGGTAGGTGGGGGTACTTTGTCACTCAGTGAAAAAAAATCTAAGAATTGTGTTGAACACCAAAAAAAAAAGTAAAAAGAGAACAGACACATTGCATAGGCATTTACAAAAGTAAAGATTTCAGCATGGCATTCTGTGTCTGACTACGGTGATATTATATGGAGCATTATCTACCAGGTGAAACTCACTGAGCAGGAGTTATTTCTGTATGTACACTGTGCACTGTTTGCCAACAGGAGTTTTGTTATCATGTACTGCAGTTTTTAGGATGGCACAGAGAACAGCATATACAGAATTCTCTAGCAGGCTTTGAAAAGCAGGAATATATGTACACGCATGTGTACCACTAAGTATATCCACATTAAATACTACAAAAGTATTTTAATACATTCCTAGTTTGTTTTAAGAATCAGCCGATGCATGGAAAAAGAACACCGGATGCATTGTAATTTGATATATGTTCGTGTTTGTATCGGATGAAGATAATGGATTAATGCTCTATGGGTCTTCAAACAACCTGCGGATGGTCGTGGGTTTTCCGCAGGGCTCTGTACGGTTTCCACCCACCATAATGCTGGCCGCCGTCGCATAAAACACCGATGAAATAAATAAATAAATAAATCATACTCTATGGAAAACTTTATGATCCTGGTGATTTATTTAATCAGGTATTAACTAAGGAAAGAAGAGCCTGGGGGAATTTGACAGGGTGATCTCTGTGTGAGGTAGGAGAGGGGTGTGCTGGCTGTGTTAATTCAGTGTTTAACTGAACAGCTTCATCACCAAACCCCTTAACTTCGGCAGTATGCCCTGACCTACCCAGCTATTACACCCCCCCCCCCCCCCCCCCACACACACACCATTTTAAAGTCACATGGCAGAGCCATTTTGCCATGGTTAACATTTTGGCTTAACCAGAGGCCATTTTGTCTAGGCATTAAAAATAATCATCTTTAAGCAAACTTGGGTGGTTTCCATAGCAATCCATCTGCTGGTGACCTAGTTTCCCAAACTTGTTTTTCTCAAGAGAAAAGCAGCTTTTTTGTGTTTTTCATTAAAAGGCTGTGTTCTAGGTGATGACATTGATGGCAGGAGTGCTGCGTGTGAGTGGTGAATTGCAGCTCTGATGCAACTGCGGACCGCATATATAGTAGAACACTTCCATGAATCCTGTGTATGTAGCGCACCTGGCTTGATTATGTAGGGAGGACTTCCCATTGATAGAGTGCTCTAAAGAGTGACTGTTTCATCTTGAATTACCTAACTCGTTGAAGAGGCAACATGAATCAGATGTGGAAACTTCTTCTTAGGTGCGTTGTTTTTCTTTGCTTCATATTGTTCAATTAACCAGTTAGTGGTGGAAATCATCAAAACAGTTCATTAGAACATTACCATAAGTCAGATCTTCAAGAATTTTTTGCTTTGATCATAGAACAGTTGTTTTTGTTGAAGTTTATCATAATGTGTTAAAGCACCACTAGCTGTCATTAAAAACAACAAAAAAACAAATTGGCCGTGTATTGTTCTATTGCAGTTAACATAAGTGTTAAATCTAAAAGCCAGTTTGGGTCATTCATATTAATTGGTCAAACCAAGAACTGTTGTATCAATAAGTTCCTCCAAACATTCGAATTATCATGACTGTTTAGGTTTTACGAGAATTTCCTATGCTGTGGATGTAATCGTTCGCTGTGTTTTGAGTGATAATCATTAGAAGTTTCCTAAGCAGTTATAAGGAAGCTAAAGACTACCTGTGGCCCTGAGGGGTCATAGCTTATGTGATTTACTATCACACACTAGCCTTGTAGGCACAAGGTTCAAATTAGCCTACCATTAGAACGCATTCACCATTAGCCTACCATTAGAACGCATTCACCATTAGCTGGCTTAAGCATTCCCTTACCTTTCCATCTGACATCATTCGCTGAGAATGTCTTGAACCCCAAGACAGGAGGTTGCATTTTATAACTTCCCATTAACTAATTTGAGGTACAGTGATGTATTTATTTATTTAATTGCTTTGAGGTACTGTGAGAGATAATGGAAAAATGTGTTGATGTAAATGTCATAGTAGGTGTTTTTATCTTTGAGGGTTTATGCTGAGCCATTTTCATTGAGCTTTCAAAGAATTGCAAGGTTTGTGTTCATTATATTATGTTGCAACTGCTAAAGAAAAACTAGTTTTCTGGTAAAAAAAAATTTAGATACTGTGGTTAAGGTCTTTTGTTGAAGGAGTAAATATTCATTCATGATGGTTTATAGTGCTTGACATATCTAAGAATATTCCTTTATTACAATCCCAAAGAAATGTTTCACGCAACTATGGGAGGGTAACAAGATCGAAGTCCACATGCTGGTGAGATATTGGATATGCATACATTTTATGAGTAGGTTATTGTCTATGTATGGGAACATTCTTAAATTATCCAAGTAAATCACATGGGTTGGGCTCACATGTTCAAAACAGGAAATGTGACTTGAGGTCAAATTGTAAATAATTGGCCTTGGACTTGGCTATGTAGATTGGCCATCACATAGACTCTCTCTGGTTGCCTTGTATGGTACATTGGTATTAGACTTGATCGTGGATGTGTAGATTGGCCATCACATAGACTCTCTCTGGCTGCCTTGTATGGTACACTGGCATTAGACTTGATCTTGGATGTGTAGATTGGCCATCACATAGACTCTCTATGGCTGCTTTGTATGGTACATTGGTATTAGACTTGATCTTGGATGTGTAGATTGGCCATCACATAGACTCTCTATGGCTGCCTTGTATGGTACATTGGTATTAGACTTGATCTTGGATATGTAGATTGGCCATCACATAGACTCTCTAAGGCTGCCTTGTATGGTACATTGGTATTAGACTTGATCTTGGATGTGTAGATTGGCCATCACATAGACTCTCTATGGCTGCCTTGTATGGTACATTGGTATTAGACTTGATCTTGGATGTGTAGATTGGCCATCACATAGACTCTCTCTGGCTGCCTTGTATGGTACATTGGTATTAGACTTGATCTTGGATGTGTAGATTGGCCATCACATAGACTCTCTATGGCTGCCTTGTATGGCACACTGGCATTAGACTTGATCTTGGATGTGTAGATTGGCCATCACATAGACTGTCTATGGCTGCTTTGTATGGCACACTGGCATTAGACTTGATCTTGGATGTGTAGATTGGCCATCACATAGACTCTCTATGGTTGCCTTGTATGGTACACTGGCATTAGACTTGATCTTGGATGTGTAGATTGGCCATCACATAGACTCTCTATGGTTGCCTTGTATGGTACACTGGCATTAGACTTGATCTTGGATGTGTAGATTGGCCATCACATAGACTGTCTATGGCTGCCTTGTATGGTACAGTGGTATTAGACTTGATCTTGGATGTGTAGATTGGCCATCACATAGACTCTCTATGGTTGCCTTGTATGGTACACTGGCATTAGACTTGATCTTGGATGTGTAGATTGGCCATCACATAGACTGTCTATGGCTGCCTTGTATGGTACAGTGGTATTAGGACTTGATCTTGGATGTGTAGATTGGCCCATCACATAGACTCTCTATGGTTTGCCCCTTGTATGGTACACTGGCATTAGACTTGATCTTGGATGTGTAGATTGGCCATCACATAGACTGTCTATGGCTGCCTTGTATGGTAACAGTGGTATTAGACTTGATCTTGGATGTGTAGATTGGCCATCACATAGACTGTCTATGGCTGCCTTGTATGGTACATTGGTATTAGACTTGATCTTGGATATGTAGATTGGCCATCACATAGACTCTCTATGGCTGCCTTGTATGGTACATTGGTATTAGACTTGATCTTGGATATGTAGATTGGCCATCACATAGACTCTCTATGGCTGCCTTGTATGGTACATTGGTGTTAGACTTGATCTTGGATATGTAGATTGGCCATCACATAGACTCTCTGTGGCTGCCTTGTATGGTGCATTGCATCCATGTACGTGAGTATATAAAATGTATTAGTAAAACTATCCAGATTTCATGCTGAAATTGGCATACACCTTTTATCAAGCTGTTATACTGGAAGGTAGCCATGTGTTATGTCACTGTTGTGCTCTTTGTAACGCTGTGGCTGGACTCACGGTTACCCAGGTGTTGAGGTTGTGCCCATTATAATGCCAGCTCTGAACCTCTCAGTATTACCCATCTGTACAGGAATAGAGCTGTGGGCTTTGTCAGTGTGTGCCCTGTATAAGGCTCTGCCTGGTCTGGGTGTTACCCAGCTGTACAGAATGTAGCTGTGGACTTTGTCATTGGTGTGCCGCATGTCACGCCCTGCCTGGTCTCAGTGATACCCATCTGTATAGGAAGGTAGTGAGAGGATCAGCATTTTGCCCTGCTTAACACTGTGCCTGCTCACAGCATTTATACATGCTTTAGGATTATGCTTCATAATTACAGCATTATGATGATGTGCGCAGGCAGGGTCTCAGACACTCATAGTACCTCATCAGCCTTCCACTATATCAGGCTCTGAGCAAATCCATACCTGAGGATTACTAAATAGCCCACAGATGTGGTCTTTTAATATAGAAGGAGTGACTGATTTATTTATTTATTTATTTTATTTTTTTTTTTTTGAATTGTGGTTTTCTGCTGTGCTCAAGGTTATTTCACTTATATGACGGCTGCCAACATTATCGTGGAATAAAAACGGGCAGAGCCCTGAGGAAACCCAGAACCAACTGCAGGTTGCTGGCAAACCTTGCCTCGTAGATAATTAGATTGAGCTACAATAGCGAGTTAAGGCTGATTAGTCTTAACACCTGCCTGACGCTGTCACAACACAGCATTCCTATGGATGGTCCATTTTTCTACACAACAGTTAGCTTATTCGGTTTGTTTGGTCGATCAGCCTTGTTGTCGTTGTTGTTATAATACAGACTGCCATGCAGGTAGATTGATTTTTTGCTGATGGCTGCAATCATGGCATTTTATTGCCAGCCAAAATGGCTTATAAAAGTATCACACTGACAGGGTTATAAAAGCATCACACCAACAGGGTTATGAAAGTATCCCACTAATGGGCTAATAAAAGTGTCACACCAACATGGTTATAAAAGCATCACACCAACAGGGTTATAAAAGCATCACACCAACAGGGTTATGAAAGTATCCCACTAATGGGCTAATAAAAGTGTCACACCAACATGGTTATAAAAGCATCACACCAACAGGGATATAAAAGCGTCACACCAACAGGGTTATAAAAGTGTCATACCAACAGGGTTATAAAGTATCACACAACAGGGTTAAAAAGGTGTCATACCAACATAAAAGTACCAAACTAACAGGGCTAAAAAAAAAAGTATCACACTAACAGGGCTAGAAAAGTATCACTCCAACAGATTTATAAAAGTGTCACACCAACAGAGTTATAAAAGTATCACACCAAGAGGGTTATAAAAGTGTCACACCAACAGGTTTATAAAGGTATCACACCAACAGGGTTATAAAGTATCACACCAATAGGGTTGTAAAAGTATTACACCAATAGGGGAATAAAAGTATTACATCAACAGATATATTATACTATATCATAGAAAAGGCATACATTCTACCTTTTCTTTTAGTGACTTACTGATATACTTTACTTATGCACGCTGGGCATGTAAACAGTTTTTTATTCATTCATAGAAAGATCTGATTAAATTACCATTCTACAACCAATTGATGTAGGACGTCTTCAGTTACACTTGAATTGATTTACTTAAGTTCACTTAAGATTGGAGTTTATCTTATTTGAACATTTTAAAATTCATTTTTAACTTCTAAAAATTTCAACCACAACTTGTGTTGAGAATATGGGATCATATCTTCACAATAATTAGTATCATGATAACATTACTTCATCAAATCTACTAATTTCAATAAAAAATAGAGCAAGTGATAGTTGCATATACATTTTTTGTTTTCTTTTTGCAAATACAGACCATTTTTTATTTTATGTACAATTTCCTCAGTCTGTCCAGAACTTTTTTAAAATACATGTTTATACAGAATTTCTCATATTAGTTTCATTATATTATTTGGTAATCAGATTACTTGGATATAGTTTGAAGTACGGTACATATACAACATTGTAATTAGACGTATTTTTGGAACTAACTTCCCAAAATATATCGTGTAAAGTTATCACTGAAGTTATGCCAAATTGTAAAAGATATATCCCAGTATTCTTTTTTTTTTTGTGTCCATTTCGTATCACCTTCAATTCATACTCAAGTTATCAGTCAAAATACTTCAAGTCATAAATCAAATATGTTTGCATCCTGTTGAACTCCGTCTTTTGAGAATTCTCATGTATGCCACTGTCCTATGACGTATGTGGTTTGTCTGATGATTAGTACTACAGATTAGGAGAACTTGTTTGAAGAAATCACTTTAGTCATTGTTCTCCAGACAGTCTAATGGCCAGTCATCACCAGGTGTATTGTCCTCTGTGAGTTACGGCCACCTCCAGCAGAGCCCAATCTCCGTTTTGATTAGTTGGCATAATGATGTGGCTTGCTCAGACAGGACACTAGTGAGGGTACTAGTGATTGATGGTGGAGTATATGTCAGTAGGTGAGGTTGTTGTGAAACTGAAAGTACATATTGGTTAAAACTGACATCTTTGAGGTCAGTAAGCTTCACATTAGGCCCAAAAGGACCTGAATAAAATGTTTGCACCTGCCATATACATGTACATTTAGACAAATACAAGTAAGTCATGCTTCTGTGAAAGCCTGTTTCATTCACAAAATATCTGTTTTCATTTGATCAATTTTGATTCCATATTTCAACATTTATTTCAGCCTAACTAGCATAAGATGCTTCCTGTATTAAAATTTTCTGTTGATCAGATGTTTGCATGCATAGTATGTTTCATAATTGTAATTATCAACAAAAGTGAAGATTTATTCTTTTTAAAACTTTCATACAAATGTTGACTA
The DNA here is from genome assembly GCF_032854445.1 of Liolophura sinensis. NCBI lineage: Eukaryota > Metazoa > Mollusca > Polyplacophora > Chitonida > Chitonidae > Liolophura > Liolophura sinensis. The sequence continues at coordinate 45,176,040 of NC_088300.1, forward strand.
TTGTTTCAGTATGGTTGATGTTCAGTGTACAGCAGTGTATGTCGTCGTCCATGCCTGATTTTATTTAACAGTGCAATATAAAAAAAATTTGTGAAACAAAGGGAACAGGAAAGATTACTTGTAACAGATACCTCTGTGTGTAGGGGGGGGGGGGGTCTCTCAGAGAATATCAAGTAAACAAATTAAATGAAATCTATCACATAATCAAGACCTAATCAGGTGAAATTTTGCTTTGTGTCTCCAGTGTCTTAATTCACCTTCAAACATCTACATCATCGACATATCAACCAACTGAATTTTCATGTAAACTTTTCTCTTGTCTTTTGTAGAAAACACAGCAGTGGTGATCTTCACAGTCGATTGAAGACTCGCAAATTATTGGGTGTTGGAGAAACTGATGACGGTGATGTTCATAGATCTAAGGTGAGTGCCTGTGGTTTTCTGTTCATTGCCATACTATACGCCAATATTGCATGGATAACATTGGCACAGGGATCCAGGAACTGCACGAGAAAGACTCACTAATGGCTCTGACTTAGTGCATTACTGGGATAAGATGACAGGATATGGCCCAGGGATTAGAAATCGTGATAATGACAACGCCCGACCACGCTGTAATTAAGCAGTTATTTAGACGTCCATTAAGCCAAGTAATCTACAGAGAAATCTGACCGCAAATTTATCATGATTACAAAACGTACTAGCCTTTTACACATAGAACTGGAAAAAGGACATCTGACAGTTGCGCTAAAAGGTATTTTCTGTGGCCCTGATCTTGATCCAGTCTCTGGTACAGTGATGTATATGTCGAGGCCTGGGAAGATATTAGAAAGATTAAGGCCACTCCTGTTTAAATTTCTGTTTCATTTAAATGTTGACAAAGGAAGTCAAAGGAAGGTATAAAAATAAAAAAAGTATCTAACTGGTGAGAAATGTGGACTGTCCCAGCAATTTTTTTTTTCTGTTTAAAACATATTTACATGATTGGAACTTCTCACCTGTTGGTTTACCTGAAACTTTATACCAGTGTAACACCTGTCTTGCCTGTCTTGTTACCATGTGAGAGGTGCGAGTTTAAGTCTGGGCTGAATTTATGTATTAGAGGCAGAAAGTAGCAATCTTGGTACTTATCCAAGAGAAACTCAAGTTTGCCGATATATTTAAAGGTGATATGCCAATAACTGGTCCTCTGCTATTGCCGTGATATTCTGACTAAGTAAGGCATGTATGAGTCCTCTCAGAGGGCTCTTCTTGTGGCACGTCATGATAGGCACCAGAAGTAATGCCCTTGGCAACATATAGTGAAAAGTTATGTCACCGTGGAAAATGCGCCTAATGTAGCATTGCTATGGCTTTGTAAAATGGGTGTCTGTGACATGGTGTTCCGGGAACTTCTCACCATTAATACCCTAAATGACTATAAATTTCATCCATGACTAACTTGCCCATATTTTCTGATTTTAGAAAGGTGTTTTGAAGTTTCAGCACCAAAAATAATATGTTGTGACATTTATTTGCTTTTATAAATGCACTTTTGTGGGCAAAAGTTTAGGTCATTTAAGGTATGCATTATATGAAGACTGGTTTGCTACATGTACCTGAAAAATGCTAAGACCAAATGAATGTTGGAAGGAAAGGTATAACCTACATGTACCTGTAAGAGCACACAGATGAGCACAACCAATTAAAGCCTTATAGCGTCTTTATATATAAATGATATATCATTGTGAGAAAATGTCCACAATCAGGCTGCTACAAATATATATATATATATATAAGCCTATATTAAAGTTTGATGAACAACATTGTAGTCCTGCAGGTATATGTACGCTTGTACATTATGAAGCTCATTTACCTGTAAAAATTATGGAGAGGACACTGTTAATTTTCCAGTGTACGAAAGCTACAGTGTTATCCAGCATCATGCAAACAGGATTCTAATCAAAGGATGAAAACACTGTTTAAATCAGAGTTCACAGCACCAGATGCACACGCACATGTATTCTCTACAGTCTTGTCATTTCCATTTGATCTGTCAGTTCCATAGGCTCTGTCATTTCCATTTGTTCTGTCATTTCCATATGCTATGTCATTTCAACTGGTTCTGTCATTTCCATTTGATCTGTCATTTCCATATGCTCTGTCATTTCAACTTGTTCTGTCATTTCCATTTGATCTGTCATTTCCATTTGATCTGTCATTTCCATATGTTTTGTCATTTCCATGTGTTCTGTCGTTTTCGCCAGTTGCAACCTATTACGCAACATAGGAGGACATGGACTGGGGAATGTTTGTTTGGCTTTGTGACACTATCGTATAGGTTAATGATGGTATTGATTGGTCATTCTAATCCAGTTCCTCAGTTCTGATTCTATGATAGGTGATTGCCTTTTGTTCTGTGTTGCTGATACCTTGCCTTTAGCTGTGGACCAGTCAGCCATGCCCAGAAAAACAATCAGAGGTCGCACAGGGAGACAATTGTATCAAAACCATGGAAGTAATGAAGACTGTAGTTATTTATACAGCAAGGTTATGGTCAGATGTACGTTAAGTCATTTTTACGGAGAAGCCATCTCAGCGAAGAGCCCTTGGGTAGATTTGGAGTTTGATTTATTCACCGGGATATATTATCAAATTAAATAATACATTTAATAAAAGTGGCATGCAAGAAGCAGAAATTCACAAAACATTCATAAAATATATAAAACAGCATCTTCAGAGTTGAAAAAAAGGAGGATTGCCAAGGGACAGGTGAAAACAATTGATATTCAATTGATTTTATTATTGTTTAAAGTACATGTACATCAAGTTCTGTTGACATAGAATATGGCAGTACTATATGCCTGTTTGCTGTACCTGGGAAGGTCTGCCAGCCACCTGCAGATGGTCATGGGTTTCCCCCAGCCCGGTTTTCTCCCACCATAATGCTGGCCGCCGTCATGTAAGTGAAATATTCTTGAGCACGACGTAAAACACCATCAAGGAAATAAACAGATAAATATACCTATTTGTAAGGAGGAGGAACAAGTTATTGAGTTGGAAGTGGAGGTGATTCATCAAAGTCTGATGAAGGGGTATATCTATAGTGCTGTGGATAATGGGGTATGATGGGCTGCATGATAATGGGGTATGTACTGTGCTGTGGATAGGCTGCATGATAATGGGATATGTACAGTGCTGTAGATAGGCTGACTGATAATGGGATATGTACAGTGTGATAGGCTGTTAATGGGATGTGTACATCACTGTCAATAGGCTGATAATGGGATATGTACAGTGCTGTGGATAGGCTGACTGATAATGGGATATGTACAGTGTGATAGGCTGTTAATGGGATGTGTACATCACTGTCAATAGGCTGATAATGGGATATGTACAGTGCTGTGGATAAGCTGCGTGATAATGGGATGTGTACATCACTGTGGATAGGCTGATAATGGGATATGTACAATGCTGTGGATAGGCTGCGTGATAATGGGATGTGTACATCACTGTGGATAGGCTGATAATGGGATATGTACAATGCTGTGGATAGGCTGCTGATAATGGGATATGTATAGTGCTAATGAAGTGAGATATGGACAGCTACATGTATATGGACAGTTTAATGAAGGTTTAGAAACCCTAGCCACATAAACTAAGCCCTTAGTTATTGAGAAGGAAGTTCCTGTGGAGGTGTTTGTGTGAAGATGGTGTGAGTGAGAATAACAAGGTGAGGGTAGTGATTTTATAATAAACTGTTTACTGCTGTGCTCTGGTCTGGGTACTTACCACCTTAAGGAGAGGGCTGGAGGGTGGGGGGGCTTTGTTTATACAAGACCCATCTGGCCACCTATCCCCTTACTCATTGCCTCTCTCCCTAGTATTAAAAATGCCCTGGATACAAGTCAGAGAGCTGTGGGTACTTGAAGGTAGAGTCTGGTTTGTGTACATGAGATAAAAATAAGCCATTTTCATACTTCTTGCCATCACCAGGTGAATGGTATCAGATTAATGAGGTATTATTATTTAAGTTTTAACGCCTTCTCTATCAAACTACAATTTCTCCCTGAAGATTTTATCTGGAGATTTAATTGCCATGTTACACCGCTTAGATCCATGGCCTAATGGTTAGAGGGTCCGCCTCGTAGTTCGGAGACCCAGAATCAGATCAGGGTCGGGTCATACCTTTAAAATGGCACGTCTTGGTGCCTCCCTTGGCCCTCAGAACTGAGGGGCTAGAATAAGGAAACAGGACTGGTTGGCTCGATGTCGGTATAATGTCTGATGTCTTGGGCATGGTACTTCAGATGTGGCAGCACAATGAGACACAGTATATGCCCACACATTTCTTCATCTTCATACAACTGAAAATTTGTTTAGTCCAGTTGGACTAGACCACAGGTCTGTTATTGCCTATTTTGCCATGTAAGTGGTAATGTTCAGTCCAGTTGAACTAGTCCATGAGTCTGTAATTTGCTATTTTACACAGTAAGTGGTAATGTTCAGTCCAACTGGCCTAGACCATGAACCTGTAATTGCCTATTTTACACTGTAAGTGGTAATGTTCAGTCCAACTGGCCTAGATCATGAACCTCTAATTGCCTATTTTACACTGTAAGTGGTAATGTTCAGTCCAACTGGCCTAGATCATGAACCTCTAATTGCCTATTTTACACTGTCAATGGTAATGTTTACAAACCCAAAGGGCCGACATATGTCCAGTTAGCCTTGACCATGAACCTGTAATTGCTGTTTACACTGTCAATGATAATGTTTACAAACCCAAAGGGCCAACATATGCATTGAATTAATTCAGTGCTACATGTATTTCGACACAAGCACAAAGTAATCCAATAGCATGGTAGCACCATAACTTTGACATTTCTGGCACTATTGTTTGTCATAAATGGACTGTTCCTGGTTATGTCAAAATCAGTAGTGGGGAGTTCTGTGACATCTGGTTAGACATCATACAGTAGCTAGTGGCTGTCATTATTATACAGGTTTGATCTCAGTTTGAATTGAAGCTGGTTATCACAGAGTGCTAATCCAGGCTTGTCAAATGTTGGCAGAGTTGTAACGCCTCTTTATCATCCTTGTTCTTCCTGGGCTTCTCTTCATTTGGTTTTGCCAGGTTGCTTTTTATTTTGATTTTCTTATGTTTTTTTTTTCTCTCGCTCACACTGAAAATCTCTTCCAACAGCGTATTTGATGAAAATCAATATTGTAGAACTGAACAGAAGCCTCATTGAAGTGTTCATGAGTGAAAAGGCAGGATTGGAATCTGAGGCAGAAAAATCACAGTTATGCTAATTGAACTGGTTTCAGCTCAAAAAAATGGGCCCTTTGGGAACTAAGGAAATTAAGGATGGAGGGGACTCGGAATAGCTGATGATAAGCTGTCCTGTGCAGCCTACAACCAATATCCCCAGATAAGATTCCCTAGAAAAGAAACATGATTTGGACATAAAAATTACATATGGCTTAGAAATGATAAGACAGGAGAAAGTGATAAGTGGCTATGATGTTTCCATGTGGCATATGCTTCTCGAGGTCCCCACTCTCTCATAAGTTGACGTTTCCCTGCCTGGTTCTTACAGGCTTCTGTGCCCTGCACCCCAGCAACTATATTGATTTCATCCAATAGATCATTTGTCTGTTTTTACTATTGCACAGCAGAACAGTGCACTGTCTACTGTTTATTTACAACAGTCTCATTACATATAAAAAGCAAAAAAAAAATGTATACTGTTATCACACTACGGTTAGTTTACGGTAGAATGAAAGTTTAATTGCCAGAGCAAATCATACACTCTTTTTAATGACGCCAAATGACCATTATGCTTCAAGCTGGAATATGACATAAAATGTCACTTCTATAGCCATACAGTGTGCCTTTAATACCTGCTGTTATGAACATGTGGAATAGCGACTGACATACCCGTGATACAATAACGAGGACAGGTATAGTTGTTTGGGACCAGTGAGTCTGGGGTATCGCTGAATGCCTCATAATGCAGAGCTATTATAGGTTAGTTATCATGTATATAGGCACTTTGGAGAGCTACACGTAGCGGTAATTGTAGCACATGCTGTCAGTGTGCAGATAATAAGGATGAGGAAGGATGATCAGTGACTGTGATAATAATCATGCTTAGCTGGTCGGACTAAAATCATTTCCGTGTTCAGTTTGCCGTAGATATACAAGCGGACATGGTAGAACAAATGAATTACTGTACATTATCTGATGTCATCTACGTGCATAGAGAAGTGTTAGACTACATGTACATAACCTTTATATAGCCGTCCCAAATACTCCATTTCCGAATACTAATCTTATTGTAGCATTTTTATTTTTTTTTCTTTATTCTCAATAAACAAATATCAAATCAGTTCTCAGTTCTAGCATTAGTATTCATATCTACTATTCGTTGTAGTGCAATTTAATGTACATTTAATGTACATGTGTTACAGTTTATCACAACTCTTATCCTGTTTTGTTACAGGCCCTGAATATAGTTGTTATGTTAACCATCTGTTTGATCCTGGTTATCTCCCTTTGTGTTATAAACCCTATATTCTGTTACATCCTTTGTCCTATATTTCTAAAGCTGTTATCTCTTACATTACAACCTCTCTCTAACATAAAGCTCTTATGTTGTAACAGAAGTCCATTACCTAGAAGTATACTACCACAGCACTGGACAAAACTCTCGCCACCTGGTGGGGGAATATGCGAACATCTTGGGTGGAAATTGTTTACAGAATTATGGGAAACCTAACTGTAAACGGCTGCTACAAGAACTGGCCACACCTTGAAACCAAATTTCTGTATTTATAAATGATGATTTTGCTAATCATTGTTGCTATGCAGTTATTAACTCATTGACTATTTTAATATTTCCAAGCAATTCTAAATCAATCACTATCTAAAACATTGTTGTCCTTTACAAAAATCGACGATGTCGTAAGTTTTTTAAGTCTTTTTCAGCGTAACAGCGTTTGGATCCAACCATGCATCAGCCATTTCTTGAATGTTAGCTGCGCAGTAGAGAGAAAAAAATACATGTCTTCACAGATATGTCACATTATGTGTTAGAGAAAAGTGTAAAGTGATATGGAGACTAGCTATAGGAAAGTTGCATACTTGTATGTAATGGCCTTTTGGGTATGGACATGTTATACAAATCTCTGTTTTTGTTAACTTACAGCTCTTTTGTTGGATTTCTCTCCTTTCTTTCTATAAACATACAGCCCTTATGTTAAAAATGTCCATCGTCTCTAATATACGGCAATTTTGTTATAAATTTATGTCCTCTTTAACATACAACACTTTATTACAAATCTCTAACACACAGCTCCTGCTTTTGTGTTACAAATGTCTGTCCGCTCTAACATACAGCTCTTGTGTTACAATTCTGTCCTCTCTAACATACAGCTCTTGTGTCACAAATCTCTGCTCTCTCTAACATGCAGCTCTTGTGTTGCAAATGTCTGTCTTCTTTAACATACAGCTCTTGTGTTACAAATGTCTGACCTCTCTAACATTCAGCTCTTTTGTCGCAAATATCTGTCCTCTCTAACATACAGCTCTTGTGTTACAAATGTCTGTCCTCTCTAACATACAGCTCTTATGTTATAAATCTCTGTCTTTCTAACATACACCTCTTGTGTTACAAATATCTGTCTTCTCTAACATACAGCTCTTGTGTTACAAATGTCTGTCCTCTCTAACATACAGCTCTTGTGTTTTAAATCTCTGTCTTTCTAACATACAGCTCTTGTGTCACGAATCTGTCCTCTGCACTTGTTACTTTTCTCTCATCTCTCTAACATGCAGCTCTTGTGTTACATGCCTCTGTCCTCCCTAACATACACCCCGTGTGTTACAAATCTCTGTACTCTCTAACAAGTAGCTCCTTTGCTCTTGTGTTACAGCTCAGCCAGATTTTGGGCCATAATGATCAGCTGTACGTGCGACTTCCTTGGGGGTTGAGGATGTGGCAGTTTATGTTGGCAATCACCTTCACTGTCGTAGCTATCTGGGTGAGTCAAAACAGCCGTCTGATTGAGTGAAAATTGCTGTTGGTGTGAGTCAAAACTGCAGTCTGGGTGAGTCAAAACTGCAGTCTGGGTGTGTCGTAATGGCTGTGCGGGTGAGTCGAAATGGTAACTTGGGTAAGTCAAAAGTCAATGCAGAGTAAGAAAGCTGTTTTTGAGTAAACTAAAAATCTGTGTCAAAGGAGGTGACACACCTCTAATCACCTTTTAACCACCTACTGTCTGTGTTTCAGACTGCAGTATATTTACATGTGTATCAGTGACACACCTCTAACCACCTGTTGTCTATTTTCCAGGCCCTGATGTTCCCTGCTCACCTGTACGAGGTATTGTTTGGGACACAACAACCACAGGAATCCCTATTACCTGTCAGGTTATATGGAATAGCTATTCTTTGTAAGTTCATGTTTTTGTTCCCTTTCAGTTTACTCTTTTGCTTCCCTGTTACAGTCATTCAATCAATTAAACAGTCAGATGAAAGTGGTTGCATGAAATAGAATCGGGAATATGCCAGAATCAGTGAGATGAAGGTGGTTGCATGAAATAGAATCAGGAATATGCCAGAATCAGTGAGATGAAGGTGGTTGCAGGAAATAGAATCAGGAATATGCCAGAATCAGTGAGATGAAAGTGGTTGCATGAAGTAGAATCAGGAATATGCCAGAATCAGTGAAATGAAGGTGGTTGCCTGAAATAGAATCAGGAATATGCCAGAAATGATCTCATTTACAGGCTTATAAAGATGGATAGAAGTATGCATGTTAACTGAACAATTTTGGCCACTTGATTAATAAATAAATAAATATTTTGCCCATCATGAAGAAATTTATGTCATTAAAATTGTGACAATTTTTCATGTTGTAACCACCATATTTGTAGTAAGCCCAATTTCTTATCCAAGTTTCTTTGAAAGATAAATTTCGGTGATCATAGCTACATGTACATGAACTACATCAGTCGAACTGACATATAAAAACTTTTGGTATCACTGCCTAGGTACATGTAGGCAGTGATACCAACAAGACACCTTGAGTTATTTCCCCTTGTGTCAGCCTCTGCGTGGTCTTTATAGGCATACAGTTTTAACAATTTGTAACATAACTGCATTTTAGAGAACTCATTAGATGGCTATTCCAGTGTAGTGCTTAGTCATATAAAGCTTAAACTGTGACCAGATTTGGCTCAGCAATGTGGATTGCAATCTTTGCACGGTGCTGTATTACAAACTTGGTCAAATGGAGATAGTATACATGTATGTACTTTTCAAAACAAATTTAGATATATGTACATGAGTCGTTTTAGCACATGTATGCTGTTGTATTCCCCTTCAATTATAATCTTCTGGTTATTTTTCTGTTGCAGGTATATCCCTGGTGTACTGGAGCACACTTCAGAGTGCAGATCGAGAAATCATACGCATGATTCTTCTAGTCAGTATGGTATACTTCGGCCTCCAAACCTTCAGTGAGTACCTGTCATTTTCTTGGCATACTTGATGACACACACCAGCTTTACATTAGAATGATTTGGGAAGCTGTTTCAGTGCTTTCCGATAACATTTGGTAACAGGGATGCCCGCAGAGTTATAGACATATCCCAACGTGGTGCTGTCATTTGGTGTGCCTTTTGCCAAGCTTTCTTCACAAAGCTGTTCCAAATTTTTGTTCCATATTAGATAACTTGAGTTGTCTTCGTTTTTGTCACTTCTTGTCCAGTTTGGCACACAGTTCAGTTTTTCTTTGAGCAGATTTTTCCTTTGTACTTACTTTCCTGAGTAAAATATGACCATTAAAGGTTAAGACAACCATTTCATATTTGGTTCTATATCTATATGCAGCCTGTTATAGTGAAAGAGTTATCTCCCCTTTTAACCTGCTGTATATCATTTTTACTGCAGTCCTGAAAACCAGAAATTTTAGTGTCAACAAAAAAACTTCAATGTATTATGTATTATGAGGAAGTCTTTTAATGATTCTTGCTGTAAAACCATATCATCAATCATCTTTTTGGATAAAATAAATTAAGAATACAGATCCATCCTGTTTTTTTCTGGAAATAAATACATTGTTTATTTATACCATATGTATACGTACAAGCCTAGAGTAGGGTATAAATAGATTTATACAATGATTTAGATTTACTTCTGGCTTCTTGAAATAACACTTAACACTCCTGGGCTGCTATAAATTAACAAATGAATTAATAACTAACCTACATAAATTAGCTGTTTTTTTCAAAGAAGGATTTTCGCCCATTTAGATTTTAACAAAGGCATATCCTGAACAAGGTTTTGAAGTACTTTCAGCATACTTTCATATTATTTTATGTTTCTTTATTAAACATTGTCAGTCTGGTGCCGTTGATGTAAAGCTAAATTCACCCTGTCCGTAAGTGTCAAAATTGCTAACAAATGCAATTTTTCATGTAGAAATGTCCTTAACTATCAAAATTTATCAGGCATACAAAAAGCTTATACAAATGTATAACCATGCTACAATGCAAATTATATTACAAAGACATGCACAATGAGGATGGAGGAAGGGGTTGTGTTTGGGAAGGGAGGTGGGGGGAGGGTGGTGGAAGAAGGGGGAAGAGGACCAGCTGTGTAGATGTTGGTGGTTGTGTGTGGGTATATAGTGACTGTCCCCCAGTGTTGGAGGCTGGTGTCCAAGCGAGTCTAAAGTGTAGATGTGTATACTGTCGTTCCAGTGTCTGCTATGTCCACCCCCCTGCACGTCAGTCTGTCTGCCCGTCCGCTCATCTTCCTGTGCTGTCGTCTTACCATCGTCTCACTGAGTACCTTCTTCTATTGGACAATGAAAGAATGGCGTACAAAGGAGTATGGAAGAGGTCGTAACCAGGTAGATTTTCAACCGTCTTTTGGCTCACACTATTGCACTGTATGCAGAACTCTTGTTTGACATGCTTTCTGATGGTGTGTCTCACTTTACGCATCATGGGATGTGCAGTACCTTCTCCACTGTACCTTTGTAGTGCCATTTTATATACCACACACTTGACTCTGCATGTGGTTAGCACTTGACAAGCTGCATGCCTCCTGTCCTCATGGGAAGTCAGATGAGCTAGAGACGAAAGTGTCGTGGCCACCACGTGGTTTCTATTTGTCTGTGGTTATGAATTATCCCTCTCGGTGGGTGTGGCTTGTGCCTTTCAGTGATTTAGAATAGGACCCATCAGTTGTACCGTCTTTAATTGACCGAAAATTTCGAATCAAAATCGAAGGTACTCATTTTACCAGATTCCAGGAGTTACATTCATAGTAAAAAATGTTTAAAAGTTTTGATGATATCTTACTGGGAAAATTTGAATTATTACAAAAGTAATATTTTTTGCCCTTATTTGTCTCTAAGAATGCATTTCAGTCTTGGTGAATTTTTAGGGAAAAAACAGAATCATTAGTTCAGAATGGAACCTTCCACTGGCTGAGAATTGTATCTATCAGTAGTACAGAAAAGTACATATCAGTGGGTAAAACTTGTTACTACAGTGTATGTGGCACAGAACAGATATAAGTGGCTAAGAAATGTGCTTATCAGTAACACAGTCAAGATAGAAGTGGCTAAGGTGTGTGCCTATCAGTGACACAGAACAGACGTTAGTGGCTAAGAAGTGTGCCAATCAAACAGGTAAATCATAAGTGGCTGAGAAGTATGTCTGTCAGTGACACATAGGATACAGATCCATTAAGTGGCTGAAAAGGTACCTGTTAGTGCTTACCATTGGCTGAGAAAGGTAACTCTCATGGCTTACCATTGGCTGAGAAAGGTAACTGTCATTGCTTACCATTGGCTGAGAAAGCTAACTGTCATTGCCTTTCGTTTGGGGAGAAAGGTACCTGTCATTGCTTATTGTTGGGGGAGAAAGGTACCTGTCATTGCTTATCGTTGGGGGAGAAAGGTACCTGTCATTGCTTACCATTGCCTGAAAAAGGTGCCTGTCAGTGCCTATCATTGGCTGGAAAAGGTGCCTGTCAGTGTTTTTTCACTAGCTGGAAAAAGGCACCAGTCAGTGCTCATCATTGGCAGGGAAAGGCACCTGTCAGTGCCTGTCACTGGTTGAAAAAGTTACCTGAGAGGTTAAAAGTAGTTAATTAATTAATGATAATGAATAGCCGTCTTGCTATAATCGTAGTGGTGCTTGTCAGTGGCAAAATGTGGTACAGGTGAGCTAGTGGCTGTATCTTTACTCTGCATAGGGCACATTATCCTCACATGAGAGAATATAAGTGTTATATTATTTAAAAATGGTTGATCTCATGTAATCTCCATGTATAATACATGCATATCTGGCTACATATGTACCACAAAATAAAAAATCCTTTTTTTTAAGCGTAAACATTCCGTTTTACTGAGTCACACCTTAAAGTTGGAAGGAATCAACCTGATATGAGTCTAGAGCAAACCAATTGTATTATTAAAACAGTCCTGCAAGAAAGTTTCTCAGGGGAGAAAACTAAATTAGTCTGTGGCAATTATCTCCCTTTATTTCACTATGACCGTATCCCAGTATACAGTTCAATAGAGTTGGTGAACACAATAATAGCATGTAGTTGTGCAATGTTTAATTTTATTCGGTTGCATTTATTAAGCATTTTTTCAAGCACTGAGCCACACCATGGTAATCAATTTTTGAAATTTGCACCAGATCCTTTTGTTTATTGCTTCTTGGCTCTTGCAGTGATTGGCTGTCACCAGCTGATAGGTTTTGTTATTCTTCCATTATCGGTACTTTGAGTTCTGCACCAGTAAGAATATCACAGCATGATGTACAGTATGGTGTGATATGTTTTATCGACTCATCGAATTTGACCAGTTCAGTGAAAAAGAGTCCAGTTTTATATTAAGCCAATATTCACACATAGTGCAAGTTGTCACAATGTCAACCGGAACTTCATAGCTGAAATAGTCCTTTGATGAGTTGATATACAATAAATCTCACTGTTCGAGTGTAGTTTTAGTTGTGAAGCTGCTCTCATGTTACAAATGATGTGCAAACTATGCCAACAAAGCGGCTTGCTTCATGGAGCCAGTCAAAATAATGTTAGAATGCATCTAGGAAGAACATGGTAAATAATGTGTACAAATTTTTAATACTGCTACATGTGTATTGAATTGTAGGATTTCAGTGATGGAAATGTGTCATTTGTACATTTATCCAATAAAACTAAAAACAAAAATAATTGAGATTATCTTTGAGCAGATTGCCTTATAATAAGACAGGTTGATATGTTTAACACCAGTCTGCCCTCTGTGTTTCAGTGATCCTGGTGGTAAGCTTCGCGGTGGGTTCCTCAGAGAATTTCTTCTTACTGTGTTTTGGCTGTGTGTCGATTGTGCTGATCAGTACGGCCTACCACTGGGCAATTGGGGGCAAGCTGGTGTCCATTCGGCGCTCCACTTCTAATAAGGACTTGTCCACTTCCCCTCAATCCATTAGTCCAAGCAAAGACCCGAACCAGAAAGAGCACATCAACTGAACGCCTGCAGTCCCTCACCTTACATGTTCACCCCATACCTCCCCCTGCCCAGTCATCTTTACCCGGTTGCAGCAGTGTGTTATGATAATCACAAGACTGTACTCAACATAGTCTGAAGCAGTCTACTCCAGGAACATTGTAAAATTGAAAAAAAGTATTGCCATGGATACAACATAAAGAGATACATTTTCAGTGTTTTCTTGTAAACTGATCAAGAGAAGAGCTTTTTTTTTTAAGTAGCTGTGAGGAAAATGGAAACAGCACTGCCATGCCCTTGTAAATGCAAGTGATGACGATGATGATGATGATGATGACGACGACGACGATGATGAAGAAGAACCACCATGGAGTTTGGATTTTTCTTTGTCATTGAAAATGTGAGAGCAGGTTTTGAAGTTTTGGACGGAAAGACTGAACAGTATGAGGACAATTTTCTGATAGGATCAAAGGATAGCATCACAATAATTTCTCCAGAACCATGCTGTGACTCCTTACCCAACCACCCTGCCCTGCAAATCCTTGATAGCCAGACTAACTATGGACCTTATACAGCGGCATCACTCTTCAACTGAACCCTTGTACCCCTCCACTTTGTACTCATGAAAAAGCAGGAGGTGGAAAGAAGCTATTGTGTTTCCATTATAGAGCTATTTTGTAATGATCATATGACTACTGGATGATGGCCGAGTCTCATGAGACTACTGGACGATGGTAGAGTCTCATGTGACTAGTGGACGATGGTAGAGTCTCATGTGACTACTGGACGATGGTCAAGTCTCATGAGACTACTGGACGATGGTAGAGTCTCATGTGACTACTGGATGATGGTAGAGTCTCATGTGACTACTGGAGGATGGTCGAGTCTCATGTGACTACTGGAGGATGGTCGAGTCTCATGTGACTACTGGATGATGGTAGAGTCTCATGTGACTTGTCCCATGAGCCATGACTCACTGAACCCTGGCCTCCCACTCCTAGCATTGTGCTTAACGCTCTATCACTATAGGCACCTACACCTACCACTTGTCCTATTTGATTGTACTGTGTTGTATTCATATATATATATATATATATATATATATATACATATATATATTATATATTTGTGGTTTCATTGACCATCTTTTCTATTGACGGAGCTGTTTTTGCTCTCAGTTTTAATGAAGTAAATGTTTATGTGTTACATTCCTTGGAGTTTATCAGAATCACTCTCATAATTCTGCTCTCATTGGTACTGGGGAATGGGATGGGGCTGTCATTAAAAATGTGTTCGCTGGGCGGAACCCAACCTACCTTCCTAACAAGGGCCCCAATAAATAAATTTCTACTGAAATTTTGATTGAAGTTTTTTTTTTTTATCACATTGTTAATTTGTTGTGAACCTCTGTCTTTTTCATTAGCAAGAAAAAATTTGACGAAACCTACCCTTTTTTTCTGATATGATCGGGTTACGTCCAACAAAGACATAACGTTTCTAAAATGGCCCGGGGAGGATGGTCATTTTTTTCGTAGCTTACTTTGTATCTGGAATTATAGCCTATGAACAAACTACCTTTTCAGCACCAAGTTGCCATTGTCTTCTTAAAAGACATTATTATATGTTTATACCATTCTTGTACACACAATGTGACAGTTGCAAAACATGGGTTTATGGCAATAGGGGAGTTTGAACTCTTTTATCCTTGAAGGCAGAAAAATTCCAACTGTATCATGTGACCTATCAAAAATGTTAGGCAACTATTTTTGATCCTATTTACTATAACAGTGGCGCCTGTAAAAAGTGTCATAAAAAGTAATTTAGAGCAGACACATGAAAGAGAACATGAATTGAGAATCTGAAAGTTTTGTGAACTGGAGAAGAAAGAGGTGTCACTTGTGCCTGTGGAAAAAGATGAGCCAGGTGATCAGTAAATCAATTTCAACAAAGTTACCTAACATTTTTCACCATTTTCGTTCCAACTCGAAACTCCCCTATTCCTTGCCAGTACAACAGCTGACTTCACTGAGAAAAGCAGCTATATATATATGCTGATAAACTGTATTGGTTTATATACATCAGGCCCAGGGATCACAAAGCAATCTTACACTCAGTCAAAATTTTAAATCGCTTTAAAATTGTTATTTGTTTCATAACAAGGTCAGAATGTTGATTGGTAGCTTAAATTCTGGGTAAGTTATTGTAAAACAAATTTCAGCTGAAATAACAGAAAGGAACGTACGACGTTTTAATAATTGCAATTTTCACTTAGCCCTAAGATCGTTTCGTGATCCCGGGGCCTGAGCTAAAGTGATAGTAAGTGAGAAGCATCACTCAAGCAAAGATGGTTTCATGATCCTGGGGACTGAGTGAGTGAGAAGCATCACTCAAGCAAAGATGGTTTCATGATCCTGGGTACTGAGTGAGTGAGAAGCATCACTCAAGTAAAGATGGTTTCATGATCCCGAGGCCTGAGCTAAAAGGATAGTAAGTGAGAAGCATCACTCAAGCAAAGATGGTTTCATGATCCTGGGGACTGAGTGAGTGAGAAGCATCACTCAAGCAAAGATGGTTTCATGAACCTGGGGACTGAGTGAGTGAGAAGCATCACTCAAGTAAAGATGGTTTCATGATCCCGGGGCCTGAGCTAAAGGGGTATTAAGTGAGAAGCATCACTCAAGCAAAGATGGTTTCATGATCCTGGGGACTGAGTGAGTGAGAAGCATCACTCAAGCAAAGATGGTTTCATGATCCTGGGTACTGAGTGAGTGAGAAGCATCACTCAAGTAAAGATGGTTTCATGATCCCGGGGCCTGAGCTAAAGGGATATTAAGTGAGAAGCATCACTCAAGCAAAGATGGTTTCATGATCCTGGGGACTGAGTGAGTGAGAAGCATCACTCAAGTAAAGATGGTTTCATGATCCCGGGGCCTGAGCTAAAGGGATAGTAAGTGAGAAGCATCACTCAAGCAAAGATGGTTTCATGATCCTGGGGACTGAGTGAGTGAGAAGCATCACTCAAGTAAAGATGGTTTCATGATCCCGAGGCCTGAGCTAAAGGGATAGTAAGTGAGAAGCATCACTCAAGCAAAGATGGTTTCATGATCCTGGGGACTGAGTGAGTGAGAAGCATCACTCAAGTAAAGATGGTTTCATGATCCCGGGGCCTGAGCTAAAGGGATAGTGAGTGAGAAGCATCACTCAAGCAAAGATGGTTTCATGATCCTGGGGACTGAGTGAGTGAGAAGCATCACTCAAGTAAAGATGGTTTCATGATCCCGAGGCCTGAGCTAAAGGGATAGTAAGTGAGAAGCATCACTCAAGCAAAGATGGTTTCATGATCCTGGGGACTGAGTGAGTGAGAAGCATCACTCAAGCAAAGATGGTTTCATGATCCTGGGTACTGAGTGAGTGAGAAGCATCACTCAAGTAAAGATGGTTTCATGATCCTGGGGACTGAGTGAGTGAGAAGCATCATTCAAGCAAAGATGGTTTCATGATCCTGGGGACTGAGTGAGTGAGAAGCATCACTCAAGTAAAGATGGTTTCATGATCCTGGGGTCTGAGCTAAAGGGATAGTAAGTGAGAAGCATCACTCAAAGAAAGATCATTTCAAAAAACAAATCACCTTTCCGACTGTGTTCTTTATGGAAAGTAGCGTGACTTTTCGACAAAACTGATTTTCTGATGTTGAAATCGATCAGCACACTGTATGTTTTACACTCAGTATATATTTTTAAGAGCCATTTATTGTGAACAGATGTGTAGTAAGAGCTAGCTCCCTATGCACCTCAGAATTTAAAGTTGCTCGCTGTAAAAAAAGCAAGTATGTCTCCGAAGCAAATGAAATCGAAGTATGGTAGATGTATGTATTTGTGTGATATTGTTAACCTTTAGCAGTACGGTGAGATGTGTAGTGAAGGTGTTTTTATTTTAGTATCCTTGATATGTATTGGATCTTTGTAATAAATCAGCACAAAGCAGCCATCACTTTTGAGATTGGAGAGCTATATGCTCGATAAGTATAAAGGCAGATGGCTTCTCTGCCCTTTAGCCTCAGCTGTGTACAACCCGCAAAGTGATCGAAAAAGAAACAGTTATGTGCTGTGTACTACACCTTTTACACGTATCAGGCAACTGCTTGTCCCAGTGTGACCACTTGGAAATGAGCAATAGATCGTCAGTAAAAGCTTATGAAATAGCGAAATCACACCAAGTTGACCTTCTCTGTGTTTGTATGATATGAACCACCTGTTAATTACAAAAGACAGCTGGATTTGTGACATTGTATTTGTGCATCCCATGTTTATATTTATTATGTATTCGTTGATGGTGAAATGTATTGGATTGCAAGACGTAAATGTTGTAAGACAAAAGGCAATATCTCTTCATTACAGTCATTGTTTATCTGTCTGTTATGTTTTCTGTATGTGTTGACAAAATAAAAGTCTAGTTTTCATGAAATTAATTGTGTATGGTGATTAGATTGAGGCATCCGTCCTTGGGTAGGTATATACTCCTGCCAACCTCACCACCATCATATAAGTAAATAAAATTCTCGAACATTATGCACGAAATACCAAACTGATAAATAAATAAATAAATCTTTCCAGATCAAGTAGGAACAGACTTGAACTGTTTTGGGACCAATCTTGATAATATCTCTTTTGTTTAACAAGCTACTTTTTGACTCTAGGCATCAAAAGAGACGTGCCTATAACGTCTGCCAACCAAAACAGATCTTCCAGGTCAATAATCGGAAGGCTCCCAAAACAATGTTCAATACAAAACAGGAAAGGACTAAGAAAGTACTAACACAGAGAAAGAGTCAACAGTTTTCAGTGATGTTGGAAAGACACAAGGAACATTCTGACCAGCCAAAAAGTTTCTAAGGATTGTGCCAGTCTTACACACAGTGAGTGAATGAATGAATGCTTGAGGTTTAACGTTGTACTTAACAATTTTTCGGTCAAGTAACAATGAGTGGCACTAGGTATGTGTACATATACAGTGTCTTGTGTAAAAAGGGATGCTGCCACTGAAGTATCATGTCAAAGACACCCGACGTTCCTTGCCCTAACCTCTCAATGCTGAGCACCAAGTGAGGCAACAACAAATACTACCTTTATAAAATAATAAAAACATTGTATTTTACATAAGTGTTTTGTATGACCCAACCCAGGTTTGATCCATGGTCTCCCGATTTTGAGGCGGATGCTCTAACCATCAGGCCATCAAAGCGGTCATATTTGCAACAGAAATTTATTTTACTGTTCACTAGGTATGGCCAGGAGAGGGTACCAAGGCAGCTATAAATGCCTATTGCATAAAAACTGTCCCATAAATAGACCCAAGCTCAGCTGATTCGGAAAGAAGAGATTCTTAGCTATTGATAATGTACGCCATTAATCGTTGAGTTTAGTACATTTATCTTGACCGGACGGGAGTTGATCGAAGGCAATTCAAAGCAAAGACTGCTGGAGTGCGTGATCAGGGGAGGTAATTGAGTCTGAGTCTACCCCAGTTAAACTTTAAGTGCGGCTTATTGGATCAGTTTTCTCTGAATTCTCTATGAACAGCCATTAACATCACAGTCCTGAGTTTACAGCACACAACCTGCGTGTCTACTGTCTCATGAGATGGATGATCAGGGTATCACAGCTTTAGTCTTGTGTCATGTGGTTTACAAGACATGAGGAATTTTCCAACAAATCAGGTTGTTTTCAAACCAAGTACGTTTGCTGACAACTGTGCCAGTGTAAAATGTAAGGGAATGTGTACATTAGGATCTGTACAGCTGGGTGTAGGGGGTTCGCATACATCAGTGGATGTGGGATTAATCCGTAAGAGTTCATTGATTCCTCAGATAATCCATTCCCATAGCAGATTAAGATTAAAGCCCAAGAACCCATTATCTCTTCATTTATAGTTCAGTGCATCAGATTTGCGAAGTGGACAAACTTAGCAGCACAAATTTGGGATAGCCATGACATATTGTAAATTAAAGGTCTTGCTGTTAGACCCCTCATTAAGTGAATGGTCTGTGTTAAAACATAAGATAAATTATATTGCGTTGAACAGAATTAATTTCAAATCAATGTATGTATCATAGACCAACTTGTCTGTCAGTTTACGAATGCCTTATCAAAGCAAATCCTGTTTATAGACCATTGCCTTCATTGTGATCCTTGGTATAAAATAATCCATGTGTAGACATAAAGAAGTGTAAGAACACTGGATTAGGTGTAAGTGACATTTTACGGAAATCTGAAAGTTTCAACTCACCATTATATCAGTCGCTATTGTATTTATGAAATATTCTTTGAGTACAGCATAAAACACCAATCAGATAAATAAATAAGTTGAATAAATGAGGATAAACGTTGGGGATTAGCAACTTATATCCACCAGTGCCCTATGCGTATAGACAGAGCTAAGGCAATAGATAGTGCTAAAGATTGTGCTGCTTTAGATTGGATTTACGGGCCCACTTAGTTTCACAAAGTGCCTTGCAGAATGAACCTACCGCACTTTTGAATTCAACAATTAAATGTTGAGGCAGGTAAATGTCAGAAATTGTTGAAAATAGACCTCAACTTCAATATAATTGAACGAAATGTTGAGGAGAGTGTGAGAATGTACTTACCAGGTTGTTAAGAGTTACGCCCCTTGAGTCTGTCTCGTGCACACTCTTCGAGTGCGGTGCCGGATGGACGCACGCTCATAGCGCATGGTCCCTTTATACGCTTACTTTACAACACTGCCACCACCAAACAAGACTGACCTCTGGAGCGTGTGCCACGCACGTCAGTTTGTTTAGGCTTAGCCTCACCACTGGTCGACGTCCGTGCGCGGAACTATAATCAACATCCTTTAATCAAATTGCTTCAGGATATCCGCTTAGATGATGTTGTGGATAGTTCAAATAAAGCAGTCATATCACTTCATCTTCAGTTATCTGGAGTAAAGTTTAAGGTAAGTTTTTCGCGTTTTTATGGTTTCACTTTCATTAGGTGACAGGCCTAGACGCAGTGAACCCTCTGTTAACACCATACATTATGTAAGCCCGGCATTCGTTTGTCAAAAGGTGCTGGGTTTTTTAATCTAATCAATGTAACTTGTTGGTATAGTAGAAAGAGCTTTTTGCTGTGGCGTCATATAGAGAAATAAAGTGTACGGTATGTAAAATAAAACATTGTGTGTGCTCCAAATGAAAGGAATCACGAACTCTTTCCACCGATACTTCATATTGTTCCCTTTTTAAATATTTGCTATCAAGAAATTCCACAAAAGTAAATTATTTTCTGATGTGGGTTTTTGAGACAGGTTTTTCACATCATTTCGACCGCCTAAAATCGTAACGTAGTTAAATCATAGTAAGGTAGTTCACCAGAGACGACATTACAGAAAATAACAATTTTCTAAATGTTCTCCATGAAATAAGAGAAATTCTAACGAAGAAAGTGCAGCGACGTCAGATCCCACAAATAACTTTAATAAAAATGTGACAAAAATAAACGATGTGACGATGTGGCAAATACAGTACCATTCAAAGCGCCTGGCAAAACGTAACCCCAGATAATTTCCTTTATCATTAGTAGAATTTTTGACACGGTATAAAAAAACAAAAAAACAAACAAACACACACAAGTAAAGTTACTTTGTCGAACACACACTTTCCTTTCCCTTAAAAGACTATATGCCGCATCCATTGGATATTTTACCCGTCCATACATATGTAAGGCCTGTTGGCATGCACTAGAACACCAGAACAAACGTGACTTTTTACCAGTGGCTAATAGAAAAACAATGTACCTCTCACGCTTAAAACAAGTATAGTTTTCCCACAAACATCTGTTCTCGTCAAGATTGTACATGCTATATCCAGATTGTGTTCCATCCTCACCAAACCGAAATCAACCCCTCCCCACCAACACCCCCCAACCCCCGCCCCCCAGTCTCCCTCCACTCCAATAATGAATTTTTTTTTTTTTGGAGGGGTGGGGTGGGGTGGGGGGATGGCGCTAAACAAAAGTCGAAGAAATCATAAATGGAAGATGAGTGTCTATAGAATCGCTATTCGCCGTAAGCCGATACCGATTACGGTATAGAAGTACACTGCGCATTGGCCCCTTTGCTAGAATTTGCTGCGTATACAAATATGTATATGGTGCAGTCGTTATAACAGTTCATAAACAGTACTTTAAATAATAACATATAACAATATTCTTTGCCGGTACACTTAAAAAAAATAATCTGTTAATTTGAACAGAAAATCTGTTGTCTGAGTGATGCTAGAATGTATTCTGCTATTGCAGCAGATTGTTCTGTTAAATATAACACACATATTCTATTAGTTTAGAATAATATGATATAATGACAGAATACATTCTAGCATCACTCAGACAAAAGATTTTCTGTTAAAATTAACAGATGATTTTTTTTAGTGTACTGACACCCTGAGTTCACATATTACATCTTTGTATCTTTCTTATGTTATTCTGGGTATTACGTGTATGCTAAACGATAAAGTCACATCTATGTACAGGTAATATCTATAGGGAGATGAGCAATTAATAACCTTTAATTATGTTGAAGATTAAACCAAAGGTTAATCTGCTTCACGGACGTGATAGTTCTGCGCGAATATGACCTTTACCACACTGTGTACGTAACCAATAGGATTAACCTTTCTTGGATACCGACTCTGCATGGCATGGATATCATTTTACACTGGAACAAACATGTTTACTACGGTGATGAGGCATCATAATTGCTTTGACATAATACTTCAGCGAAACTGTTAATTACTAAACAGTCGATAGATCTCCCAAGAGCATGAAATATTGTAATGTCTGAATTTCTAACTGTAATATTTCATGTTTGGCTCCCTCCGCGGTCAAACTTGAGAAGGTCTGTCAGAAGGTCTGCATATGGGGACGGGTTTCCCTCGGTTTCCTCTCAGCATAATGCTGGTCGCCGCCGTGTTTGTGAAATATTCTTCAATACGGAGTAAACCAAATAAGCAAACAAGTAACTGTAAAATTCGCGTGCACGGGACAGAATCACTGAGGCTTTGTTCGCATTATGAACTGGAGCTCTCATACCAAGGTGCACAGGCCTATATACTATAGGTATCACAAATATGCCCTATATCTGATATTAGAACACATCCGTTTTAAAACAGAGCGGAGACAAAAGTATAAGATTTGAAACGCTTCACAGAAAAACAAGTAATACTATAATAATAAAATGTGGTTTCGAATTATATCTCACATTTACTTTATTTTAACTGCATGGTTTTAAAAAAAGTCTTTGTATTTTCTTTTACTTTTCGATGTTCTCATAATCTAGTTGTAAACCATTTACTGTCGTCTGAGTGGCTTAAGCTTGTTTTCATCATGATACGCCTGCATGCAATATTACCACAGTGGGGTTAAGCCATTATCATTCATTCATTCATTCATTCATTCATTCATTCACTTCTTCTGATAAGTCTTAGTTTGTTTGTTTGTTTGTTTGTTTGTTTACAAAGTTGGCAGGAATAAAGTCTGGCATGTCAGGCTTTGTGAAATAGATATATGAACGCAAACAATAAATCAATCACAGACTCTAGACTTTCAAATAATGAACATGAATGTAGACCAAAAAGTGATCACATTTCATTGGCGTATACCTAAGTATATATGTTACTCAAGACATACGTGCTATTCCAAAAACTGTGTTCTGATGATGCAGACAAATACCTCCTATAATGGGTATGTGTGCGGCGTACTGTAACTTGCGGCCAAGAAAATTGGTCGTGTTCTGGTTGGTGTATAGAATCTATCCACGTAAAGACAGCAATAGGCCCAAGCATCTTAGATGATTTACTGAAGTGTGCGTGGGTTTCATTCTTGAGATATCAAGTTCTGTATAACATTAATGGAAATTCATTTAATGTCTACTGTTGCGCTGTATGTCAGTTAGGTGGTCGTTCGGTGCGGTCAAATTTTATAGGGCACTTCTTTAACGTCGACATCTTGTGAAATGTGGCAGCTATGGCGAAGTTTGTCTTGTTTGTTTGTTGGACGCCCGGAATTTGCGTCAGTGGTGATGTTAGGAAGGATTTTTTCTTGTTATTGTTTAATTTGGGCGTTCATTCCTCACATACGAATGTGGAATCTGTCATTTCGTAAAGCCGGCCTACTCTTACCCATACATCACCTGTAAAAAGTAGAAGTGTGAATTCATAATAAAGCTATATGTGCATTCAAAGGGAGAGAAAAAAAAATGCATTTGTCTTGCATTTCCTAATCGTTACTTACTAGTATGTGGTTCTGTATATATTCTGATTCTGTGTGAAAAAATCAAATGCACTTGTGCTCGGGGGCTGGCCCGGAAAGAGCAGATCAGTTCCGCCATATATAGTTAGGTTAGAGCAGATGGCGTTGCTGTAGTACACAGCAAGTGGGCGTGGCATGCATGTACATTGTCTCCCATGTACTGAACAAATTAAAGCTGTTCCAATGTTCTCTGCATCACGCAGGTGTTCGCAATAAATACCTGGGGGTGAAAAGGGCACGCAAGGGAGACGAACACAAGCCTTATATAAACTATATAAACTATATTACATGTACACTCAAAAAAATTAATCTGTTTAATTTAACAGAAAGTTTGTTTTCTGAGTAATGCTAGAATATATTCTGTTATTGCAGCTGATTATTCTGTTAAATATAACACACATGTTCTGTTAATTTAACATAACCATTCTACTAGAATACCAGGATATTATGTTGAATATGACACATGCTTGTGTTATAATAACAGAATACATTCTAGCATCACTCAGACAGCACACTTTCTGTTAACAGAGTAATTTTTGGAGTGTATATGTTGTTGAAGACTATCTCTCTAACGCAAAGTACGGAATGAGGGCTCACCTGTTGAGCGCACATATATGTAACTTTGATCTGAGCGGAGCAGCCACGAGAGTTACCATGACATCTGGACGCTTTTAATGTGTCGTTGTCGCATAGTTTTCGCGCGATTTCCTGAAATAAGAGCAACGCCTGCCTCCTCAACTGACACTAGTGGCTGTGAATTGTATTCGAGCACATACCACAAAGAGAAGTCCCTCTATTAGGCTCGAATTTTCGCGTTATCTCCATTTTATGAAGGTTTTCCCGCTGACTCATCAGCTCATTTTGGGCAAGGTACTATGCTGAATTACAACTCTTCTGCGCTGAGTAGGTGCAAAATATCCATTCGTACGACACATTTGATCATATTTTGCATTGTAACGCTCATGACTGTGTCACTCGAACCAGAGTCATACACGTTTGCAATTCAATATGTTCCCTACCTGTGTAAAGCGGACTCTCAAGTCGAGCCTACGGATAACTGCAAGGTACAGTGGTACTGAACCCGTACCATGTGTGTCAAAGGAATGTATGACCCGCTCCCGATGATTGGCCTGGTTTCAGTCGTATAAATGCGATAATCTGGAGTTTGATGTTAAACCAAAATATTTATTTATCTGACTGGTGTTCTACGCCGTATTCAAGAATATTTCACTTATATGTCGACGTCCAGTTTTATGATGGTAGACACGGAGCCGAGTTGCTGCAGACCTTCCCCCGTGCGACCAGAGAGGAAGCCAGCATGAGCTGGACTTGAACTCACAGCGACCGCATTGGGTGAGAGGCACGCTGGCGTGCTAACGGAGCTCCCTAAACCAAAATAAGTAAATAAGGTATCCTGGCAGTGTGGCGTACGGTTGAGACGTGGCTGAGTTATCGATTAAGCAAATTCTGAAACGAAAATTTATGCGCATATCTCTTTCCGCATGTAATGGTTCACAAGACTTGTTGTGAAACTGAATTATTTGTCAACACTACTGTTGAAACCAGGCAGGCGGAATAACGGCTATTAGCCCGGAATAATGTCACCTTAGTGTTTCGTTTCATGTGCAGACAAAGAGGGATATGGAGTAGAATAATTGTTTAGCAAACAGTATTATCAGAAGTGTCGCCCACGCAAGGCCATGTCGTTTTCAGCACGAGGAGTGTAGAGAGCAGAAATAGTTGGACAAATAACGGGTTGTATATAATGCAAATTGCAGAAGACGCAATATAAAATGCAGAAGACGGTGTAAGCTAAGTGAAAAAGATGCTATGCGAAGGACAAGAAAAGGTACTCTAAAACGAACATAATAACTTCAAGAAAGTTATGCCAAAATGATTTTTTTCTCATTTGTTTTATCTCTTAGTAACACTCTTTTTATGCATATAGTTGGGAATTTTCGGAAAGGAAGTCATCCACGAACTTACTGGAAATGGGAACCAGTTTAGCTCCCTCCATTTGCACTCTTGGTTCATTGGATTTGGCGGAAGTATTTATGTTTGGATATTGATTTTGTATTGTTTACATATTTGTATAATTATATATTTTTCCAGAACGTGCTTAAATTGCATATTGCTTGACGGATATTCACGTATCAGCCATATATACACTCCAAAAAATATTCTGTTAAATTTAACAGAAAGTCTGTTGTCTGGGTGATTCTAGAATTATATTCCCTTATTGAAGCTGATAATTTTATTAACTATAACACACGTATTTTATTAATTCAGTGTAAAGATTCTATTAGACAAACAGAATTTCCTGCGGGATATGGGGGACATATTGTGTAAGGTAACAGAAAACATTCTAGTATGACAACAGACTTTCACACACCCAGAAAAGCCCCCCCCCCTTCCCCACCATTAACGTCTGTTAAGCTGAGTGTGCACAAGTTGTCAAGCAAGAGCAACTCTTTATACAAGTTTATCGTGAGAGTTGTCGATGATGTGATGGAGAAAATTGATCGAAAGGTTCTCATGCCGACTAGAATGCCATGGTTCACAATATTGATCGTCATATCTGGCATTTCCAACTAATTTGAGATTTTTTTTTTTTTTTTTGATTGGTGTTTTACGCCGTACTCAAGAATATTTCACTTATACGACGGCGGCCAGCATTATGGTGGGTGGAAACCGGGCGGAGCCCGGGGGAAACCCACGACCATCCGCAGGTTGCTGGCAGACCTTCCCACGTACGGCCGGAGAGGAAGCCAGCATAAGCTGGTCTTGAACTCACAGCGACCGCATTGGTGAGAGGCTTCTGGGTCACTACGGTGCGCTAGCGCGCTAACCGACTGAGCCACGGAGGCCCCAACTAATTTGAGAGTGTCCTTTTTTATCCTTTTACAAAGTTATACCCAACTGACAATACTTGTACTTTTTTAACTCGTAGTAGTTGATTGGACATGTTTTGCTAATCAGAATAATTCTTGTATCAAAATAGCCCCTGTATGAAAACAGTATCTGTTTCTGTATCAAAATAGATCTTGTATCAACTGAGCATACTGAACGGAGTTGCACGCTGGTAAACACCCGCTAACGTGTTCAGAGTTCTCAATTTCTTCTTGATGTTTTAAGTTTTCAATGCCGTGACCAGTGGTCAAGAACAATCCGGTAATTGATTCTGTGTCCAGTATGCGCCTTATATTAGCGGGCAGGATAGCAGTTCGCCAACGCAGAATTCGTCTGGTAACAAAAGTACATCGCCCTGATCGACAAGAGACGATTAGAACGTGTGGGAACTGAACAAATATACCTGTGCCTTCCGACCAGTGGTTATATCATTGACAGAACGAACCGGCTAAGGTAAGCTTTATGTATTCACCCTTTTGTATGTAAATATTCTCATCTTTTAAAACTGGTTTTTACTTTTACTTTCTGCTGAGGAACATTCCTGATAATTCTGGTAAGTATTATAAGTTTCAATGAGTGTAATGCCTTCATACCATAGGTTCCACTGTTCCCTCAAGGACGATATTTACAGATAGATTCAAACTTCAAGTAACGTCAAAAAATGAAGAAAATATAAAGTACATGAAGCTCTGCGTGCGGAATCCTTCACCGGCAAATTGTACGTCCGTAACGTTTGTATAGGGAAACTTACATTAGCAGACATACCGTCGATCGATAGAAAAACATTGAATTTGTCAAAAGCGTCATAAATTAGATCAGTTCATGGGAAATTCATGGATTGCATTCAGTCAAAGGAACGGAATTTTTGCGTTACGGAATAATCCCTCATTAGAAACAGACGGGTATTCTAAACTGTCAACCCTGTGATCTTTTTTCATACACAGTGAGTTGGCTGACTGAGTCAGTCCAAGAATACACTAGGTTAAGTGGTAGGAAAGTTCATGTGGAGATGTGGAGAGCCAGAATAAAAGAGTTGGACAAGAGCTAGATCTTCCGCAAGCACCAGGTTCAAAGCTGTGTAATTTCTCTTCCGGGCTATTCAGACAGTAGACAATACCACTGTATTTACACAAATCCACGACAAAAGGCTTTTTTTTTTTTTTTTTTTTTTTTTTTGTACATCTGGTTAATTCACTTGAATATGGAAAATTGTGGCCACTACAAACAAAAACCAAAAACAGGCAACATATATTTGACTAAAGAAATGATAGTGACATACATGTATGCTCTTACTGACCGTAAAGTTGAAGTTACAATTTTCGTTGGAAAAAGTTAATTTTGTATGCGTTATGTTTACATGTTCTCAGTGCATCTAACGCTGTAAACACGCCATGGCATGGTGCTTGGCTGGCAAGCGATGACGTCATCATAAAGTGACGACATTTAGCATCTGTTGATTGAATACTTGCCGTTGTTTCGAACTGTTAGGCTCTAGTAAAGATATTTCCTATACGAATATAAATAATGAGAAATTAGACCGGCAAACATGCACATAAAGACAGCAACCCAGATGGGGGTCCCAGCGTGTGCGTAATGTATTTAATTAATTAGTGGAGGCGGAAACAAAATAACAGTACAAATTAACCTGAAACAGCGTGGGGGTGGGGTATGGTGGGGGTGGGGAGGGGGGAAGTGTCAGTGTAGTGTTGCTCTTTAGGTATATGACAATATCTGTCGATGTGGATGAATATAAACAAGGGTTGACATCTGATGATGGACCATTCGTGTTGAAACTCGCACAGTGGGTAGGAAAATTTGGACCGTACCAGTTTGCCCATTAGGACACCGTAACCCAAGGTTAGTTCACTGCTGTGCGAATTACTTCACTCCAATCGTTGATGGAGTTTAATTTTATAATTTTGCCGGTACAAGTATCCAGGATGGCTTTCAAGAAAACGCCATATTTTATGTCGGTGATAGGTTACATCTCTCTAATGGTGGAGTCACTGAGTCTAATTTTACTCTAGCTTTCACTAAGTAAGTCTTATATTCAAGTTAACTTCCGCTATTAATATAGTCGGTGGTTTTATGGTTGGCTATGTCGTTCGACATTGTTTCACTTCCATTTTCATTCTTAACTGCGAAATAATGTGTTAAGGGATGAAGATGTGTATTTATTTTGCTGTGACAAGCATCTCTTTAAGTAGCTTTGTCCGTCCGTATGTCCGTTCGTCAAATTGTTGACATCCTGTCTTTTAGCATGGGAAATTCAAGGATGTGGAGTGTCTGGCGACATTGACTCTAGTGCAACTATTACGAATTTGAGCTTGATTTTTCTCTTCGAAACACCGCAAGAAATACAATAAAATCCTGGATTGTTGCGGATTAAAGTATGCGATAGGGCTGATTAATACTCTTATTTGTCTGTTATTCGGCCCGCCTGATTCTCCAGCTGACATGTGAATGCTTATTTTCTACAACACTGAATTCGTTGGTGCTGCCAAAGAGCGGAAATAGACAATTATTTTAGTGGATATTAATGAAACCCTTTTAGACACAAAATCAAAGTTCAAAATCTCGTGTTTTTTTTGTTTTTTTTTCTTTTTCCGCGGAAAATCCCGGAACACTTTTTCATGTGCTATCCAATCATTGCCACTCAAATACAGATGCTCTTCCAGGATTGGTTGACTATTAACGATACAAAATCTCGTGTGTGTTTTTTTTATTTGTTCGTGGAAAATCCCGGAACACTTTTTCATGTTCTGCCCAATCATTGTCACTCAGATACAGATGCTCCTCCAGGAGTGGTCGACAGTTAACGATACAAAATCTAGTGTGTTTTTTTTTTCTCGTGGAAAATCCCGGAACACTTTTTCATGTGCTATCCAATCATTGCCACTCAAATACAGATGCTCTTCCAGGATTGGTTGACTATTAACGATACAAAATCTAGTGTGTGTGTTTTTTATTTGTTCGTGGAAAATCCCGGAACACTTTTTCATGTTCTGCCCAATCATTGCCACTCAGATACAGATGCTCCTCCAGGAGTGGTCGACAGTTAACGATACAAAATCTAGTGTGTTTTTTTTTTCTCGTGGAAAATCCCGGAACACTTTTTCATGTTCTGCCCAATCATTGCCACTCAAATACAGATGCTCTTCCAGGATTGGTTGACTATTAACGATACAAAATCTAGTGTGTGTGTTTTTTATTTGTTCGTGGAAAATCCCGGAACACTTTTTCATGTTCTGCCCAATCATTGCCACTCAGATACAGATGCTCCTCCAGGAGTGGTCGACTATTAACGATACAAAATCTCGTGTGTGTGTTTTTTATTTGTTCGTGGAAAATCCCGAAACACTTTTTCATGTTCTGCCCAATCATTGCCACTCAGATACAGATGCTCCTCCAGGAGTGGTCGACTATTAACGATACAAAATCTCGTGTGTGTGTTTTTTATTTGTTCGTGGAAAATCCCGGAACACTTTTTCATGTTCTGCCCAATCATTGCCACTCAGATACAGATGCTCCTCCAGGAGTGGTCGACAGTTAACGATACAAAATCTAGTGTGTGTTTTTTTTATTTGTTCGTGGAAAATCCCGGAACACTTTTTCATGTTCTGCCCAATCATTGCCACTCAGATACAGATGCTCCTCCAGGAGTGGTCGACAGTTAACGATACAAAATCTAGTGTGTGTTTTTTTTCTCGTGGAAAATCCCGGAACACTTTTTCATGTTCTGCCCAATCATTGCCACTCAGATACAGATGCTCCTCCAGGAGTGGTCGACAGTTAACGATACAAAATCTCGTGTGTGTGTGTGTGTTGTTGTTTTTTTTTTTTGTTTTTTTTTTTTTCGTGGAAAATCCCGGAACACTTTTTCATGTTCTGCCCATTCACTGACACCTAAATACAGATGCTCTTCCAGGGGTGGTCGACAGTTAATGACGCAAAATCTCGTGTTTTTTTTTTGTTTTTGTTTTGTTTTTTTCGTGGAAAATCCCAGAACACTTTTTCATGCTCTGTCCAATCATTGCCACTCAAATACAGATGCTCTTCCAGGAGTGGTCGACAGATAACGACAATTTGACTTTTGTTTTTGATTTACTGTGTGATGACACTAATAAATCAAAAATACCCGGGCCAGTTTATTCTCGCCACCGAAAGGTTTGAAATCAGTACGAATTTAGATGAAACCTCTACAGGATGTTCACGTTTTGGATTTATTATTCATTATTCTCAGTTTAGTTATATTTTGCTCAGTTCATGTTCAGAGGAAAGATATCGTCCCCGTCGATTTCATTATATAGCCGGAACTAATAGTCGTAAACTCAATTTGCCTACAAGATTAGTGACATGGAACTGAACTACGCACTTTTGGAGTTTGCCCGTTTTTTCGTCCTTCAGTTCGTCAGTATTTTGAATAGGCAGACAATAACCTGGTCGGTAAGATATCCTGAGAACTAATGGGCTGATTTTAACACAATTTGTCATGACATGGGCATTAAAAATTGATCAGTATTTTTGTTCGCCCGCTCGTTCATCCGTTTGCCTGTATATTTACCTTGCTGGTGCGATAGCTATAGAATTGCCGAGCCGAGAAGTTTGGTTTGGTTTGAAACCTAATGAGAAGAGGGCTGTGGCCGAGTGTTCAAAACGCTGGCATTTCGGACTGAGCGTCGATTCAGTCCCATTCTAGAAAAGTGAATTTTCTAAAATCCCCTGCTGACGGTCTTGCGTGAAGTTCGATAATTCAAAACGTCCAGGTCAGTGAATTTTCCACATTACCCTGCTTTCATTTTTATCGAGCTCACGGTGACAATAATCCGCACACGGTGCTCTCTTGAGTAGTTCTCAAAGACTCGTATTTCTAGCCGGACGTCTTACCATTAATAGCTGGCTGAGGGTGTTTGTAAATATACGAGTTTTCAAGTCCAAGGCAGAGTTTTTAGAATTGTCCCAGTGATGAGGGTTTTTAGTGGAATCCGTGCGCGTTGCACCGGGAGTTAAAAGCACATAACAGTGCCTGTCAGCTCCAGTTCTCCACATTTTCCACAAGCTCTTTCACTGTTCTGGGAAATAAAATATTTCATATTGTATCCCAGATGACATAGACATTAATAAATGATTAAGAGTGTGTCTTCCCGTTCTCTTGTACTCCTCTCTTTTACAACCTTTGCCATGCTTTATTTCCAGAACAACTGAGCCAAACAAATATGGCTTGACGCTAATTTATGTGGGTCTTAATGTTATTCCATGTTTGATTGATGACAACGCAGCATTTGGAGTAATTCTATACCAATGATGTCTAATAAATTGCAGTTAACATCACTGCATTTTTTTTACCTAGTTCCGGTTACGCCATGGTGTTAGGGTGCGTTAAATTCGCTACTCCATTTACATGAACAGTTATAATAAAACCCTAACGAAGGTAAATTGGCAAGAGGCCATATATATAACCAAGACACCGGTTATATACGTGTGACAATTGCCAGAGAGCAGCGACAACAGTGTGATAGTTGGCAAATGGCCTCTTGTCAATTTATGTCAAGGCTTTATTCTCACTGTTCATTTAAATGCTTAAATGATTGCAAATTATACGCCCCCTAGCATCATGGCTTTGGCAGAAATAGCATAAACAAAACAGCACTTATGTTAATGTAAGCTGCAATTCATGAAACGTCACAGGACTAGAATCCAACTCAACATACAACCCACTAGCTTGTTTAGTGTTAGTTACTTACCATATTTTGATTTTTCTTGCAGATGGAACATCAGCTGGTAATCGTAGTGCTGCTAGGATTATCTCCCCTTGTCCTCGTGGAGTCATTCTTTCACTCACGGTTGATTCTTCGGCCTGCCCCATACGCTTCATTACTAAAACATACTGCTCCTAGGGCACGTGCTAGCTTCACACCAAGGCAGAAACTGGATAAATCATCACGGAATGTCTTGCCTTTGTTCCTGACAAACGGACAGTGGTTAGTTAGAGACAGGAATTACCGCGGCGGCTATAGAAGTACACTCATACCATCATTTTATACTAAACGAGCCGACAGCGTCGACAATCACAACCTGTCACCATTCAAACGTGTCCACGCCTGTCCGTTTTTCCACCGATTAGGCCGTCCGTTGGGTGACTGCTACGGTGAACAGCGGGTGTTCAAAACGGCTAGTCAGCGTCAACCACAACGCTTCGACATCTCAAAGTGGCCCATCTTGCACATGCTCGGTGGCGCTCTCGGAAAGAGAGGAGGCTCGGACCTGCAAAGGAACGGATTCTTTCAGTATTTATGAACGTCCGGTACAGATTCAGTGTACAGGAATGCCTGGTCATGAACAAGTGTTTCCAGCTGTTGTTGTTTTTGTTTAGACACATAGACGCCTCACAGTGACAGTAAATGGCCGAGCTACTAAAAGATATGTTGATGTTCTCCCTTCATTTACATTTTTGTTAAGTTTTGAACTTTAGAAACATTTTTAACTGAACATTATGGCATCATTATTTTAGGTTGTAAAGAAACTTTTGAATCCGTTAGTTGTATTTATGACATTTATCATGTTCTATCGCATGTTGATCACATTTATATAAGCAAAGTTATCATCTATTGTTCCACTACTTAAATGTGGTCGTGTAAGATGATCCGTGTGTATTACACTGACGGAAGATTCCATCATGTGTATCTGACTTTTGATAAGGGTACCGTGAAGTAAAGCCACGTGCCCTATTGATGGGGCCATTCCCGTTTACAACCGTTAGAGAGAGACATTTCATCCCAACATAAACAAATACATCTACAGATGTCTACAGTCCAATCCTGGAGAAAGAGCTAAACAATCAGAACAGATTTTAGACCAAATAAAAACAATTGTGCGTCTGAACATATGTCGACTTTCTTATCCGATCTCCGACAAGGAGCAAATCAGCATCGTAACACCAGTACTGTTAGATCGGTGGACACCAATCAGAAATGTACAAGGAAGATCCATTGGCGTTGTAACCCTTGACCTCGTAATGTAGTGGCATTTATCCTTTTAAACTTGACTTCACAAAACGGTTAGGAAACCGGATTCAAATATATTGAAGACTACTGTTATCTGCTACTGACAAGAAAAAAAACAGAATAAAATGGTGGCTCTCCAAATTTCACACGTAAGTATGAATGGAGGTGGGGAATCTTGGAAAAATACCTTATAATGCTAAAGTATTTACCCTGACAATTGTATGGTAAGTACATTTTGGATGTATGCGCATGACTGCAAAGTATATGGATACCACTTCGCACAAGCCTGGACTAGATCCATTTAACTTTCATTAACTTCATCTTTAGATTCTTACATGTAATCTTTTATTAGTCAAATGGCCCAAAAATTGGTTAACTAAATAGTTTTAGGTAATATCCGTTCATAGATACAATGCCACTAACATGGATGTATAAAATAAATCAAAATTACCATTGTACGATTTTGCATCGGTTTGGGTACAGCTTACTTTACACTTGTAAAGACGGGCTCCATTTCTAAAGCAATTTGGTACAGTGTGCTTTCCACCTATAAAACGGATTTCATTTTCAAACCAGTTTGATTTAGATTGGTTTTCACTTGTAAAGACCGGTTCTGTTTGTGAAGCAATTTGGCACACCTTACTTCCACGTACAAAATGGGCTCCATTTGTAAACAATTGGGCATAGCATACTTTCCACTTATAAAAGACAAGACTTGTAAACCTGTTTAGCACAGATTACTTATGAAGACGGGGCCCATTTGTAAACCACAAAATATTATGGACACGACTGCAAATTAAAGCTGCTGCCGTGAAGTGGGAATAGAACTGCACAGGACGTGTATTGTATATAAACGGAACTATGGTTTGCAGTCCAAATGGTTATTTTATTGTTCGTAAAACTGGGGGTTACCCACTGATCGATCGGTCAAGACTAAATCACTTCAGACCACTGGCCGTTGACCAATGGTGTCACGTGGTCCCGTCATATCTGCCCTCTTTTCACGGTCTCTTTCACCCCTCAAATTGACCTCCGTCGTATATGTGAAATAGGGGCTTCCGTGGCTCAGTTGGCTTTCGCGCTAGCGCAGCCTAACAGGAACATCTCATCAATGCGGCCGCTTGTGAGTTCAAGGCCAGCTCCAGGGAGCTCAAGGCCAGCTCATGCTGGCTCCAGGCTCTGCCTGGTTTTCTCCCGCCATTATGCTGGCCGCCATCGTATAAGTGAAATATTCTTGAGTGGAGTGCATGTATATCAATTAACAATACCTCTCGACTCCAAGTTAAATCTGGGAGATCGTCAGATGTTTGTTTGACAAAGTGCGGTGGTCTTTTCCTGGCTCTGCTCGGTTTTGACCACCAAACAAACTGGCCGCTATTGTAGGAGTGCAATAATCCTGTGTATGGTGTTAAACTCTCAGTGAATGTATATAAATTTTGAAATTGGGCAAACTTCACAAACAGCATATACACACCAGACAACGTGCCTATATATAAGCCTACCTCCATGCCCACTATGTGGCGATTCGGGCCCAGTAAGCCTCATCGATCATGGCGCTCTTTTAATACATGAGTAACCGCTTTGATCACAGTAATTTAAATTGTCATCACTGTGAAGCAGGATTCAAAATTTCAATTCAAAAACGTTTATTCACTGTGGCCAGAGCTGTGTGATATATACATGTACATGAGAATTAATCTGTTCACTACTGGCGTGGGATTTTGTCCATATTTTACAACAATGATAGACTTTGAGTGATAGGTAGATAACAAAGATCCCGTCGTCTGGAATGAACGAACCGAGTGAGTTTCACGAAGCGGAAGCGTACTTATAATGTTAAGTACGGTAGCCCTTTACTATAAGTGCACTTCACATCTCCAGAGCTTACGTTGTCATGGTAGTTAGTGCTTGCTTAGCTAAATGTTCTTCATATCTCTACAACATACGTTGTCACGATAGTTAAAGCTTATTTGCTGAGTGCGCTTAACGAAAGCAGGAAATACCCAAGTAAACATACACATTTTTAGCGGTTCAAAGTATTGGTTTCTCTGTGACTTACCGATTTCTTCAGATTTACATCGTTATCCAATCACATCTAACCAGCTCGAGTTGCCAAAGGACATATGTAAACATGCGAAAAATTGCAGACGTGTCGCTGCAACGTGCTTAAAACTCTTACACACATGGCGTGCCAACCTGAGAATGGCGAAAGTGCTTGAGCTGTGTGTTTTAATATTCCGGCCTGTTGGACCAAATATGGTAGCAAAAGTAGCTATATGAGATGTGTCTGACTTAATAAATCTAAAATGACTTTTTGTGATATAGTTCAAGTAACGCAAAAAAAAAATGTTCCAAAAATTAGGGTCTACATGTGGACGAGTCTGGTAAAGTGCAAATCTCGATCAAGAGCGTGATTTCGCCTAACATGAACTTCGTGCCCACTTTACACTCCGACAAAATTAATTCACCTCCTGAAAGATAGAAAGTAACAAATATTAAGCTGCGCTTTCAGTTGCTTCTCTAAAATTAGTGTGCCGAGCTTTTCCACCTGGCCTCAAATTACATGCAATATGCATGCGGTGTCCATTGTGCGAATCGATTTACTGCCGTGTCCTATATGCCTGTATGCCAAATCACAAATGTCTTCCGCGGGTAATGCCAGGCCAACTTTAATAAGGTGGGCAAAACACCCCCCAAAACGAACAATATCTCATTAACTTTTCACTCAGTACCCAGCTGCAGTTTAACAAAATTCCTACTATTCCAGAATTTCCATGTGTGTCCATTTTCCAATAGTTCGTGTCCCAGTATAACACTACGTCACCAGTCGCTCGATAGCATGCCTCAAGATGCATTTATCCGCATGTAAAATACGATTAATGCGATGACTTTCCCCGATTTCATTATGGTCAAATGAACTCAGTGTCAGTGTAAGAAAGGTACAGTTACGCCCAAAACGTCGTTCTGTATACCCAAAGACATTTGCTTGGTATTGAAGTTGTTATACACGCAGCATATGTTATCCCATATTAAATAAAGTCGACACGATGGGTCAACAATTATTCTGCAGATGAGGTTGTACTATAAATACATTTTATATAAAAATTACAATGATTAGAACAGATGACTGATGACAAACGTTCATTTCGTTGCTCATTCAACATTTTCTACGAGTGTCTCTATTCTGTAAGACGGGTCGGAAGTTGACCATCATTTCGTGTCTAAAACAAAATAGCCGCTCAATGTTAAACCATTGCCACTTTTTGCTACTTCGCTAGCGACCAGTAAGGCCTAGTTGTACAAAATAAGGTCACGAGAGCTCTGCAGAAATAGTCAGACTATCTGGAAAGCTGAAAAACTCTACAAATCGAACGGATATAAGATCGCTGATAGCGATTCAAAAATAGGCATTTTCCTGTGCAATAACGCTATGAGGACCGTTTTCTTCACCCACGCTGTTTGTTACTAAGGAGATCACGTGGTCTCTAGCTTCCGATCCGTCTTGCAGAATGGCTAATTTTTTTTTTTTTTTTTTGATTGGTGTTTTACGCCGTACTCAAGAATATTTCACTTATACGACGGCGGCCAGCATTATGGTGGGTGGAAACCGGGCACAGCCCAGGGGAAACCCACGACCATCCGCAGGTTGCTGGCAGACCTTCCCACTTACGGCCGGCATGAACTGGACTTGAACTCACAGCGACCGCACAGAATGGCTAATGAAAGCAACAATAGCGATAGAACGTGTGACTGTGGCCAAATGATGTCTAAAATACGATGCGCATCTAATTTAATTTTTAATTCTTCATTTATTTAACGAGGATTTCTCACAGCCTAATGGCTACTACGGAGATCTCCTCAAAGCATCAATTAACAACATAATAGCAAACAAAGTACATACATATAAATATGGGAATACATATTTCAGATAACAGAATACAAGTTGAAATAAATATATTATTATTTACAATGTTAACATCATTATTACCATTACCATGGTCATAAAACCTGTCTGTATCATTGATAAATTTATGTACACATTGAAAAACAAGTTCATTGTCTTCGAAATTTAGATCTTTATAGCCAAAAAAAGTATTTTACATATATATCGTGAACATTGTGGAATAAAACAGAATAATTTACACCGGGTAAAATAATTTGTGTGAGAGTGTGTAGCATGTGCTACGGGTGGCAAATTGAGAGCAAATAAAAAACATAATGAAATGTATCTTCACATGTATTATTACAGTAATGGCAAGTAGTATCTTCAATATTATACTTTAAGAAGTCTGCCGGAAGAGCGCTGAGTCCAGTTCTCACTCTGCAGTGCTGAACAGATGAAAAGTTGCTAAAGTCAATATGTAACGATATAAAATCACGTGACGTAGTAGTACTTGGTGGAGATAGAAATTTTTTAAGTTCTTTTACTGAAGAATGGCGAATAAGTTTAGGTAAATTATTCCACTCCTTAGTTGTTTTCGGGGAAAAGGAAGATTTGTATATACTGAGGCGGCATCTAAGTATACGTAAATTTTCATTAAACCTTAAGTTGTATTATACTCTGTTGATTGTCTTGGTAATAGGGGTTGTAGGTAAGGCGGGGAAAGTCCATTTACAGTTTTAAAGACTAGCAGAATCCTATGTTGTCTATGTCGAACATATAGTGGTGTCCAATTAAGCTCGCTCAACAGAGCTTTATCTGATGTACGACGCATTCCGCTTGTACAAAGCAAAGCTGCGCGCCGTTGAACATTTTCCAGTTTTTGGGAAAAGCTACAATACTACAGTTATACTACAGTTTTTGACAATACTACAGTTATCATATAATATGTCGCCATACTCTATTATGGATCTAATGAGGCTATTATATAAAGTTATTAAACACTTCCTTGTTAACATTCTCTTGAACACATTGCACGACGTCGTAACACGCCCCTAATAGGATCGAAGTACGGCAAATCCGTTCGTAGTACGTCTTTCTGGTTTTAAGTATGTTGTCACTCCGTCTAGTTGCAGAACGGCATGGCTGCCACAAAATTTTGAGCAGGCTCGAAATTCTTGAGCACCCTTCCCGTCCGAGCCCGTCCACGAAGACCGTAAAAAAAGGTTGCTACGACGTTCACTACGTTCGCACACAATTTAAGCCCATTCGGCAGCAATTTTAAGAATGTAGTGAGAACTTGTTTGGTGGGATGGGGGTATTAATGATGCGCGTTCCGAGTTTGTGGATGGCTATAACCACAGAGACTTGAATCATGGCTTGGCTACGTCACATGCGCCATATACATGGGTAAAGAGACTATGTATCACAAACATCACAAAAATAAGAGAGGAAAGCGAGGATTGCCACTTAGACATCACCACCCGCCATTCACGCTTCAATAAAAATTGTCCGCCTCGGTAGCCTAATGGTTAGAGCGCTCGCTTCGAAGTCGGGAGACCTGGGATGAAAGCTGTGACAGGTCACACCAAAGACTTTAAAATGCTACTTTTTGTTGCTTCTTTTGGCATGGCAGCAGAGCAAGGAAACGGGTTAGAGTAACGAAACAGGTCTGGCTGTCCTGGTGTCAACATAATGTAACTAGGACAGTGTCATGCTTGGTGTCTTCGGCATGATACTTCGACAGCAGCTGCAGCAACACTTTGGCAGCATGGACTTGCCCTGCCACAAGAAACACAGTGTGCGTACACACACATTACTCCTCGTTGTCATATGACTGAAAAATTGTTGAGTATGACATAAAATCCCAAGCATTCACTCATTCATTCAATAAAAATTGAACCCACAAGGATGCATATCATGAATTTGGCGGAAGACAAGTGGTATGCAAACGTTAAGATTAGCATACGCGAAAGCTTAAAGCTCAACTCAGCTCAATGCGACAGTCGTGTCGGGTGAAGCCTTTTTCGAGGTCACGTGGGTCTGAGAACTCCATTTGCATGTGTATGGGAAAATACTTCCAGATTGGGAATTGGGGAATCCGAAAACAAACAAAAAACGAAACCAAACAAAAGGCAAAAACAAACCCATAGAAAGTCCATAAATTCTTTATTTGAGAGTTTGCTTACAAGAACAGAAATAAACCAAACAGACCAAGTTTATTTTCCTTTATTCAAATATAATTTTCATATACTACCAATAAAACTGCTTTTGTTATATACATCTGAAAATTTAGCTTACACACACAGGGACTTAATATACATAGGAAAAACTGGTTGAGTTCATGAAGTTCTGAAATGTGACTTCTCTGTCTCTAACACACAGATCTGGACTTGAAACTCTCTATGCTGACATAAATTGACAATATTTTTTTTTCACCCAAATGATTTCAAAATGTATTTATTTATTTGATTGGTGTTGCTGGCAGACCTTCCCAAGTACAGCCGGAGAGGAGGCCAGCATGAGCTGGACTCACAGCAACAGCATTGCCGGGAGGCTCCTGGGTCATTGCCTGCTAGCCCCTTCGGCAACGGAGGCCACTATTTCGAAATAGATACAAAACTTTTTTTTTATAATAAGCATATAACATCATGATACATTAAATGTACACTGAAAATCATGTTTTTGCAGCCTCATTGTCAGAAACCACCACACATTGCTCGTATAACATGCAAACTTATTTACAGTGCCAAGTTAATGGCAAAGCAAAACAAAAATAAAACAAAACTCCTTCTTCAAAGAAAAACATTTTTGTACCAATGTTCTGAATGAATGTTTATATTCAAATATATGTTCACAAGACAAGGGAGACTTATAAATGGTTAAATGTGGTAAGGTACAGAAAAAATGAAACTGTGTACGGATGGGTTGACATGCAAGATAGCTTTAGATATGACATCATATTCTAATAACTCACAGTTGGCTTAAACAATCACTACTTCTGGCTAATTCACTGCTTTTGGCTAAATTACGAGAATCTGTATGATATTGGTGATAGAAACCAAAAGCCATTGCCTTCTGTACACTAGTACACATCATCAATTTCCAGAGTACACTGTAACACAGAAGTTACAGTCCCCCGTTTGTCCCCCTCCTCTCTTTATCAGCCCATCGCTGTTATCCCATCAGTCGCTGTCCTCTGCCCCAGACTTGCCCCCCTCATCTCCAGATTTGCCCCTATCAGACCCCTGTCCTTCATTGCCTGACCCAGATCTAGAGCCTGATCGGGACCGAGATCTGGACTTAGATCTGGACTTAGACCGTGATCGAGACCGAGACCCAGATTTAGATCTCGACCTTGACCGTGATCCAGATTTGGAGCGTGACCTTGATCTGGATCCAGATTTGGAGCGGGATCTTGACCTTGATCCAGATTTGGAGCGGGATCTTGACCTTGATCCAGATTTGGAGCGGGATCTTGACCTTGATCCTGACTTGGAGCGGGATCCTGACTTGGATCTTGATCGTGATCTTGATCCTGATGGCG
The DNA here is from genome assembly GCF_032854445.1 of Liolophura sinensis. Classification (NCBI taxonomy): domain Eukaryota; kingdom Metazoa; phylum Mollusca; class Polyplacophora; order Chitonida; family Chitonidae; genus Liolophura; species Liolophura sinensis. Next base: position 45,217,223 of record NC_088300.1, read on the forward strand.
AGCGGGATCCAGATTTGGATCTAGACCGTGATCGCGATCCAGATTTGGATCTAGACCGTGACCGCGATCCAGATTTGGATCTTGAGCGGGAACGAGATCCGGAACCAGATCTTGACCTTGATCCAGATCCAGAACGTGACCCTGACCTCGACCGCTTCCTACGACCTTCACTCCCACTCCTCTTCCCTTCATCACTCTCGCTCCCAGAAGACACAATTCTGCGTCGTTTTCCGACTGCTTCATTTCCACTGCCACCATCACTTTCACTGCCACTCCTGCAACACAAACCCACTCAAACTTTATTTAATTTCAGCATGGACCATTCAATCTGCATGGATCCCACGTGAACAGACAGTCAAACAAACAAATGGACTGACAGAAAGCATGGAGACTGACTTACCCAGCAATCTTCAGTTTCTCCTCTCCCTCCGAGTCTGAGCCCTCACTGGAGGAGATGATAGCCTTAGACACGACCTTACGTCTCTGCTTGGCCGTCAGCCCATCATCACCCTCGTCCTTCTTCTTCTTCTTGCTCTCCTTCTGTTTCCGGGGGTTCCTCCCCTTGCGTTCCCTTCTGGAGCTTTCCCTATCCCTGAAGACACAAAATTTGATTTTGATCTCATTTTTGTTTAACCTCACATTGTCAAGTTACCGAAAAACTTTTCCACATGCGATATAGATATGCAGATATGCACAGCATACTGGTGGAATACATGTGGTCTTCACGGACCGAAGCTTTATGCTAATGGCCACTAGAGTGTTCTCACGAAAATCCCTACATTCAGGGAGTGCAGGGGCTCACAGGGACTGAGCTACTGTCTGATCTCACATTAAAATTCTCTAGAATCAGCTTTCATTTGCACCCAACAACTCAAAACAACTGGCTTGTTAATATGATTTAAATGGCTCATTGACAAACTCTCAGGAGTAAGAAATATGTTTTTGCTAATGATTTTTTTTCAGAGATAAATTTAGAAGTTGACACTAGTTTGTATCTATAAATAACAACTTCTGATTTTTTGGGTTGCATCACCTGCTTGACAATAATGTTAGAATGTACACCGAAACAATGCAAACCAATAAATTATGCCAATGTCACTCATCATGCATCCAACAGCATCATCCCCATTGCATACAGTGTACTCAAACCAAACACCCACGACCGTTCGCAGGTTGCTTGCAGTTGACCTTTTCGTGTACGGTTGGAGAGGAAGCCAGCATGAGCTGGACTTGAACTCACTGCAGCCACATTGGTGAGAGGATCCCTGGTCATTGTGCTGTTCTAGCGTGCTAACAATCTTGGGTCCCTGGACAGAAATACTTCAGATAGAATCCTTACCTTCGACGCTTGCCTTTCCGTCTCCCACCATCGTCATCTCCTTCACCCTCCGACCCGCTCCCACCTCGCCGCTTCTTTTTCTTGCGCGGTAACTCGTCTCCACTTCCATCAGACACAAAGTCATCCTCATCCATCTTCTTCTTCTACAACAACAACAGCAATACACTGTCACAACAGGGCTCCTATCTCAGATGTAACACTAGGACAAAGTAATCCTCCAATCATGTATAAAGATGAAGAACGTAAGGTACAGAGTCATCTATATGTAGGTAGGTAGGTGGGTCTGTCTGCCTATCTGTCGTTTCATTTTCTCCACAACCTTCTGCGTCCTCCACTTACCAGGTGTAGATGTTGCCAGGTGTATCACTGACTAAACTGCCTTCAACATATCGGGTTTGTACACAAAACCTATATTCTTCAGATCTCCAAAATGGCTTCCTGACTATAAAACAGTTCCTATCTTTTCAACTGCCACTGTCTTTGGTTTATACATAAAAGCATCATTTTCCACATCCTCAGTACATAACAGCTGTAACTTAGATTCTGGCATAATTCATAACTATAACAACAGGAATCAGTATAAAGGCCCATTCAAATTATGAAATGATGGCATCAAAAATCATCTCAATGGGCACTGCACAATTGCCCTCTGACAAATGTTTAGTGATGTAGCACAGCTGAAAATTGAAGGGAGTTCAGAAGCAGCTCCTGAACCTAATTTGTGACTCCTCCCCCTGACCATAATTTGTGACTCCTCCCGCTGACCATAATTTGTGATTCCTCCCCTGACCATAATTTGACTCCTCCTGAACATAATTTGTGACTCCTCCCCTGACCATAATTTGTGACTCCTCCTGACCATAATTTGTGACTTCTCCCCTGACCATAATTTGTGACTCCTCTCCTGACCATAATTTGTGACTCCTCCCCTGACCATAATTTGTGACCCCTCCCCCTGACCATAATTTGTGACTCCTCCCCCTGACCATAATTTGTGACTCCTCCTGACCATAATTCGTAACTCCTCCCCCTGAGACTAATTCATGATTCTCTCCCCTGATTCCAACTCGTGATTCTTCTTCCTGAGCCCAACTCATGACTCCTCCCCATCCCTTCTCACCTTTCCAGACTTTCGGGATCTCTCCTCGGGCTCTGGTTCCAGGACGATCTTACGTGCCTTCTCCACATACACCTGGCGTTGCTCCATGACACGTCGCACCTGTTCTTCCTTCTGTCTCTGCTTCTCCATCTGTCAACACAACACCACAATACAATACTGCTCCAAATTAAACCACTCTTGACAAGTGATATTCAACTGTTGCTTCTCACTCAGGGAACATCACTTGAGCTTACATTCCTCACATCCCATCCCTCAGCAGGCACTGAGTATAAATAAATTATAAAATTCTTGTTTATTCTATATTGATGACTTACTGCAGCTTGATAACGAATTAGTAACTGCACCAAAAAGCTGCTAAAGAATAAACAAGTTGTTATCCTTATAACTTTGTCTATCTCACCTCATTTAAACATATGTACTTATTTGATTGGTGTTTTACGTGGTACTCAAGATTATTTCACTTATACCACGGCGGTCAGCATTTTGGTGGGAGGAAACCAAATGTATGTACAGCCAATACTAGAACCTGAACGGAGTAATTCAGCAGGTAACTATTCTTGGCCTGGCTGCCAGTTCTGTCCCTAGCCTGTCTTACCTGGATCTCCATCTGTTTCTGTTTGATGGCCTCTCTCTCCTCCTCCTGTCTGCGCCTCACCTCACGCTCCTGCTCATCAATCCTACGCGCCCGCGACAAGTGGTACTGTGCCTGACTCAGCAGGTCAGTACACTGCCTGTAACATCACATGGGGAACAAACGTTGAACTCCTTTTTCTATAAATTCTGAGAAAACAAATCCATGACATTTTCTCACTTGGCCAAACTGTATTTATTAATATTACGAGTGTACATGTGTATACTCCAGTTGTCCGATTTAAGCCAATAGAACAAATAATAACATTTTATCTTTGTCATGACAAAGCAAACATTAAGCTCAGCACTTTATTTCAACTCAAAATAGCTTCATAATGAAGAACAATGTAGATATCTGCGTTACTTTGTAATGAGTAATAATATCTGGTTTACATTTCACCCTTAATGACCACTTACTTGGCCTCTGCTGCTGCCTGTGCCAAATCAAACTTCATTCTGTCCCCATGCTGGCTAAGGTAGTAGAAATACCTGAAACAGAACAACTGCTGCATTACACCTTGTACAGCAGCTACATTACACCTTGTACAGCAGCTGCATTACACCTTGTACAGCAGCTACATTACACCTTGTACAGCAGCTGCACCACACCTTGTACAGCAGCTACATTACACCTTGTACAGCAGCAGCATTACACCTTGTATATCAGCTGCACTACACCTTGTACAGCAGCTACATTACACCTTGTACAGCAGTTGCATTACACCTTGTACAGCAGCTGCATTACACCTTGTATATCAGCTGCATTACACCTTGTACAGCAGCTACATTACACCTTGTACAGCAGTTGCATTACACCTTGTACAGCAGCTGCATTACACCTTGTACAGCAGCTGCATTACACCTTGTATATCAGCTGCACTACACCTTGTACAGCAGCTACATTACACCTTGTACAGCAGCTGCATTACACCTTGTATATCAGCTGCACTACACCTTGTACAGCAGCTACATTACACCTTGTACAGCAGCAGCATTACACCTTGTATATCAGCTGCACTACACCTTGTACAGCAGCTACATTACACCTTGTACAGCAGTTGCATTACACCTTGTACAGCAGCTGCATTACACCTTGTATATCAGCTGCATTACACCTTGTACAGCAGCTACATTACACCTTGTACAGCAGCTACATTACACCTTGTACAGCAGCTACATTACACCTTGTACAGCAGCTGCATTACACCTTGTATATCAGCTGCACTACAGCTTGTACAGCAGCTGCACTAAACCTTGTATATCAGCTGCACTACACCTTGTACAGCAGCTGCATTACACCTTGTACAGCAGCTGCACTACACCTTGTATATCAGCTGCATTACACCATGTAAATCAGCTGCATTACACCTTGTTCGTCAGTTGCACTCTAATCACAGAGAGCTACTGCTTTAATAATCTGGGCCAGGCAAGTGCCACCCCTCCCCCAAAAAAGATTAACATTTTTACACAATCAAAACACTACATTTCTTTTGGATGGGTGATTTGAGTAGTTGCTGCAATCTTTGTAAGACACAAGCAAACAGTACTCTGTCTACCTGTGTGCCAACTCCAGGTCTCTGACAGCTCCTAACACTGCCTTCAGGTTACTCTTCTCATCACTGAGGATGGATGTGGCAAGCTTCTGCTGGACTAAGGCAATGTTATATAGCACCACTGTGTCACTGGGGGAAACATGACGTGCCTGCGAAAAGAAACACGTCTGTACTATTGGGGTCACTCAGTAAAACATAATTAAAAAGGACAAGGAAATCAGTACTACGGGTGTCACTCAGCAAAACATAATTACAAGGAGAAGCAGATCTGTACTACTGAGGTCACTCAGTAAAACATAATTACAAGTAGAAACAGATCTGTACTATTGGGGTCACTCAGTAAAACATAATTACAAGGAGAAGCAGATCTGAACTATTGGGGTCACTCAGTAAAACATAATTACAAGGAGAAGCAGATCTGAACTATTGGGGTCACTCAGTAAAACGTAATTACAATGAAAGAAGCAGATCTGTACTATTGGGGTCACTCAGTAAAACATAATTACAAGGAGAAGCAGATCTGTACTATTGGGGTCACTCAGTAAAACATAATTACAAGGAGAAGCAGATCTGTGCTATTTAGGTCACTCAGTAAAACATAATTACAAGGACAAGCAAATCTGTACTATTGAGGTCACTCAGTAAAACATAATTAAAAGAACAAGCAAATCTGTACTATTGAGGTCACTCAGTAAAATGTAATTACAAGGAGAAGCAGATCTGTACTATTGGGGTCACTCAGTAAAACATAATTACAAGGAGAAGCAGATCTGTACTATTGGGGTCACTCAGTAAAACATAATTACAAGGAGACACAGATCTCTACTATTGGGGTCACTCAGTAAAACATAATTACAAGGAGAAGCAGATCTGAACTATTCCGGTCACTCAGTAAAACATAATTACAAGGAGACGCAGATCTCTACTATTGGGGTCACTCAGTAAAACATAATTACAAGGACAAGCAAATCTGTACTATTGAGGTCACTCAGTAAAAAATAATTAAAAGAACAAGCAAATCTGTACTATTGAGGTCACTCAGTAAAACATAATTACAAGGGGAAGCAGAGGCTGGCAGACACAGCTGTGCTATGAAGGTTTGGTTTATTTCATTAGTGCCAGGACAGAAACGCAATTACAAGGACAACACAGATCTGTAACTTGAGTATCCAGTCTTGGAATTTTGAATAGTTAACTTTCAAGATCTTTTTGAAAAATAGTCCTTAATACAAATAATCTGATATTAAAATGGTATTTCATGGTTTTACATTTAACTTACCTTCAGAAGTGTTTGCTTACACTCCTTTAGTTTTCCTGCCCGATAATATGCCCTGGCTAAATACATCATAACATCTGTGTTGTTGTATTTGAAAAACTTCTTTAAACAGTTCTCGTACTGATGAAAAAAACAAACAAACCAAAAAGCAGATTGTTATCATGATGTTTTTCTATTAAAAACATAATCTGAACTTGAAAAATTCCATATTTTACAGATAACTATTAATAGAAGATACCATAATTTAAAATTTGCATATTGCAGAACCCATTTCGCTTAAGTTCAGAACTTTATTAAATACACATAACTAGGAAAACATTTCAGTATTTAAAATCAGCTTATCCCCAACAAATTATAAGACTCACCATTTGTACAGCAGCAACATACTGTTTCTGTTCCACATAGATGTGGGCGATGTTCAACCAGACATCACAGAAGTCAGCTGTCGCCTCACGCACCTGGGCAAAGATGTCTCTACCCTCGTTAATACAGCCCTTGTGGGCAAGAACACATCCTGGAACAGCAGGAAAATAGGACATGTGGAGGTTATAATTACTTTAGTTGGGCTTTATAAATGGATACTCTGAAAAGTTCATGTCATGCTAAGGTTATAACTGAAACCTGAAGGCTAAACCAGTAACAGTGTTCTCACAAGTTGAAGCTAGGGTTTTGAAAAAAAAAAACAGCAAAACAAAAATGCAAACAGGGGATTCCGTGGCTCAGTTGGTTAGTGCGCTAGCACAAAGTAATGATCCAGAAGCCTGTCACCACTCCAGTCACTGTGAGTTCAAGTCCAGGTCATGCTGACTTCCTCTCTGGCCGTACGTGGGAGAGTCTCTCAGCAACCTGCGGATGGTCATGGGTTTCCCCCCGGGGTGTGCACGGTTTCCTCCCACCAATGTTGGCCGCCGTTGTACAAATGAAATATTCTTGAGTAAGGCGTAATACATCAATCAAAATCAAAAATAAATAAATAAAAACGCAAAGAAAAATGTATGGTGTACATACACCTGTCTCAATTCATACTGGCCACTGACCAATGAGAGAGGGAACTCATTGATTCAGCCTCAGTTTCAGCTGGGAGGTTTGTCTAGTACATGTACCTAGGACTAACAATGGCTTTCACTTTGTTCTGCTCTGACTAATCCATCCATACACAAGATGCCATCGAGTGTTGAAGTAAAATATTCTTACCTATGCCATTGGCTGCCCAGATGTTTCTGCCATCATTCCTCAGCACCTGTTTGTACATGGCCAAAGCTCGATCCTGGTGACGCTTCTCCTGATCAAACACACACAATAGCCACAGTTATCAACACACACAATATCCACAGTCATCAACACACACAATATCCACAGTCATCAACACACACAATATCGACAGTCATCAACACACAATATCCAGTCGTCATCAACACACACCATATCCAGTCATCAACACACACAATATCCAGTCACCATCAACACACACAATATCCAGTCGTCGTCGTCAACACACAATATCCAGTCATCATCAACACACAATATCCAGTCGTCATCAACACACACAATATCCAGTCGTCATCAACACACAATATCCAGTCATCATCAACACACAAAATATCCAGTCATCATCAACACACAATATCCAGTCATCATCAACACACAAATATCCAGTCATCAACACACACAATATCCAGTCATCAACACACACAATATCCAGTCGTCATCAACATACACAATATCCACAGTCATCAACACACAATATCCACAGTCGTCACCAACACACACAATATCCGCAGTCATCAACACACACAATATCCAGTCATAACACAGTTTAGTCACAAGTTTGAATAAATTATTACGTCCCAAAGCCACTTTAGACACACTCATCATATGTGCATTCCTTAACTACATTTATACTTTACTGAATGACAGGCTGACTCTAACCATTGGCTAGTCAATGTACCAAGGATTTTCTTGTTCTAAGGTAAACAATAAAAAAGCATGGCCTGGTTTCACAAAACTTCCTAGTTCAGTAAATTGCTTAAATGGATTGTTTGTTTTTTCTTTGCCTCAAGTTCCAGCATATTTTCTGAAGCAAAGGGACTCCGGAAGTTTCATGAAACTGTCCAGAAATCTGGGACAGGAGCCACATCTGAACAACTGACAAGATCATGGAGCAGCTGCCACTGGTACGCACACCAGCTATTCCTCTGAACGGTATAGCTACCATCTGGTCATTTCTGCACAACACCCTGTGCTCTTCCTCCAGCATATATTCCTCAAACACAACTGGCAAGCTGTAAATACCTTTTCCTTGTCTCTCATGGGCTGGTGCAGTGTTTGAAGCCAAACATTCCCCAGAGCAATCAGCGAGTAGGCATCATCTTTTGTATTGGGTCTCTGAAGGATACGTTCAAACTTCTTCTGTCCAGGTCCCCACTCCTGCTTGCCGATATGTAGGTTACCGATGAGGGACCAGGCATCAGGGTGATCCTACAACAGTGGAGATAAAGATGGATAGTTCCTATGCAGAAACCAGGAAGTACTCTACACACAGGTGCACTTAAATTTTGCTAGCATTCCCATACAATATACATGTACACTACTTGCAGTTTTGTTTTGGATTTTACAAACAGAATTCTGAAGGGAAATATGTACATGTAACATTAAAACCAGTTAAAGTTTGCTTAGATTTTGATATAATGTTAATCATGTCTTGCATATGGTACAGATGGACAGGTTTCCATGGTAAGCATGATGAGCTGATTTCAACTAAACAAAGACTTCAATCCTTGTACCATTTTGTTAAAGGAAAATAGTCTCGAGCAAATTTCACCTAAACACACCTACAGGCCATTATAAGGTCTGATTCTGACTGGTTTGGGAATCCCTGTCCAATACAGGCACTAAAATATCACTGTCTACCTGATGATTGAGAACATCCTGTGGTTATACAGTTCTCTACCAAAACGTTAAGCTTCCATACAAAAACTGACGCTGTTTGTTGTGCCAAACTACTACCCACCTGGTTGATCTGCAGAGCCTCCTTGAACCAATCAGAAGCCTCGTAGATCTGTCCCCTATCTCTGCACATACAGCCCAGTCGCAGGTAACCTGCATAGGTAAGTTTTGACCAAACATCAAGGTACAGATAACGGCAGAAGTTTGTGATTTAAAGATAGTCAAATGAGCTTACAATATCTACATAAAAGTTCTGCAGTTCTTCAAAGCACATTCTCCTCATCCACATGATGAATATGTCCAAATTATTTCCCCCCTCATTTCACAGGCGATTTACACCTGACTCAATAATGATTTAATGATGTGAGAACTCTTTAGATGATGGGTAGTGGATACTAGACAGAGCATACGAAACAGAACACTACATACCAGGTAGCTGATAAACTTACTGTTACGGCAGACAGGAGCTGCATTCCGTTTGTCACTCTAGAATAGTCATGACAGAGACATCAGTGACATAATTCCTGAAACGCATAAAAATGAATTTAAAGACCATTGATCATGAAAAAAGGGGATATCAAACTCACAGTCCACATAGTTGGGATGCTCTCTGAGAATGCTCTTGTAGAGTCTCTCAGCCTTGTCATACTCAAAGGATGCCTCCAGGAGCCTGGCGAGGTTGTAGGTGATGGTGACCGAGATGGCGCTGTAGTACGGCTCATCATGCTGGGCCTCGTTACGGGAGCGATCTAGAGAAGCCTCGTAGTACTTCTGCAGACAGACAACACGATTAAGTTTGCTGTCACACAAATGAAACCTAATGAATAATATTCATCAATTCCACTACATGAGTTAACAATTATGAATAAATGATTATGGCTTAACACATCTTTGGCAGTATTGCAGCTATATTGTGGCACTATTTACCATAACACCTATATTTCTGCTCAATGGCTTAAAACCCCTTCATCAATCCCCTTCATTTCAACTCAATATGAACACACTTATCAGTCTCAGTCTAAGAGCAGTATGCAAAAATTTCTGCCTGATACACTGAAATACACTTGACCACATCTGCCCTAGAATGATCTCATAGTAAACAAAAAACAATCGCAAAACCAGCTTGAGCATACCTTTGCTTCCTGGTAATTGCCAAGCCTAAAGTGCAAAGCTGCCACATTATTGAGTATCTCTGGGGGTACATCAGCTTGGACCTTGTCCTCCAGGATCCTTGTGGCCTTGCCATATGCAGACAAGGCACCCTAAAACACAGCCAGGTACAACAGTAAACAAACACCAATCAAATACAAATACACATATATTACATAACCATGCAAATACACAAATAAATAACAGATTATGTAGCTTACATATATTTATTTATCTGAACAGCAATAAACGCTGCACCTATGTTTGATTGTTGACCATTTACATCCCTTTTCACACTCAGCAAACTATCGCATCCCCTCAGGTTTAGCTACGGAGTGTCTCAGTGTCTTTGCGATAGGAAAAAATTGGAAATTAGACAGCCTGATTTCATATTCTGGCTAAATGCTCATCCGAGTCCCTAAAATCCACATTCTCACCCTCACAAATGCAGCTCTCTCTCACCTGTACATCAGTCTGCTCCAGGATCTGAGCCAGTTCTATCCAGGCCTCCACATCATCAGGAAACTGCTCAGTCACCTTCTTCAGGTGTTGCTAAAACAAATAAACACAACAGGTCTATCACGGTTAGAAACTTAGCATGGTAAAACTCAGCAACTAGACATATGACTTCTCCAGCAGCAAGTCTCCATAAAATCATCTCCTCTACCTTGTACTATCACAATGTTAGTGATGTATTCAACTGTTAGTGCACTAGTGACAAAAGATAAGTCACATCTATACAAACTGGCAAGACGTTACCAAAAATTACCATATTTACCAAATACCTGCATGGATTACATTTCAGAGTGTGTCATTACCTACCTTAGCTGTGTCTTTCTTCTCTGTTTCATCAGAGTTAGCGTACAGGGAGCCCAAAATTTTCATAGTCTCATAGTTACCAGGTTGAGACTTCAGCACCTTCTCAAAACACTGTGCAGCCTGCCATAGAATACAGACGTGACACGTGATATTTAGTTCACAACCGGATTATTACTGTTGATAATCAAGAAGCTTCATTTTGATACAGCTGAAATTTGATACACCAGTGAACCTAGCTGGTTGAGTCATATGTCTGGGTGTGGCAGGACACAAAATTTTATGGTTCCATGTGTGAAATGTTTGTATACATGTATATGTATGTATGCTTGAGGTTTTATGTCGTACTTAACAATTAACCTAACACTCAGTAATACATTGTATGAAACCTAAATAAAGCCCTGTCGTGCCCTTTTACCATTCAATACATGGGGTATGGTCGTGTGGGCCTTGGCTTAGCCGATTTTAGCTCTCTTCAGCATGCGGAGAGTTTGTTTACATTCCCATGACTAACCTAATTGACCGTATAAGGCAACACTGTAAACCTGTGTATGTCTATGACTAGCACACAATTACTGAAGTGAAATGTTCCAATCCACTTCCTACTGGTTCAGCTACTGCTTGAAGTTTAGGAGACACCTGGTGAGGTTTGGAGGTTTCCGCCAAGCTTTGCCTGGTTTCCTTCACTTACCAACCCAACTGCCATCACAGATATGAAATATCATTGAATATTTGTCATAAATTTGTAAATCAAACACAGTAAAATTAAACTGGTTGAGGCGATGGAGAGGTCGTATGTAACTCACGTTTTCTGTGTCTCCACGGTAGATGTACATCTGTCCCAGGCCAAAGTGTGGCAGTACAAAGTTAGCCGAAGCAAACTGGGTAGACTGGTAGTAGTACTGAAACGCCTGATCGTAGTCATTCTGCAACACATAACAAAACATGTATTTGGGTTTTAAAGTAGTCAGGTAACTGTACAGGTGGTCATAAAATGAGCCAGTACATAGACTTAGTGGGGGAGAAAGAAGAAATCCTTTAAGCAGGCTATTATAATGCTTCTCCACTCCCATGGTACATACAATATTGACACTTCTGAATTTGTTCCTAAGTCACACAAATTTCAATTGATAAAAATGACTCAACTGAGATCTCAATAAACAGAGAGCCTATGCAGTCAGCACAAAATTGGATATCACAGCAGTTGAGTCAGGGGAGTAGTGTCCCCTTACCTGTACATGAAAAGCTCTGGCTAGTTGGTAGCAACTCTCTGCTCTCATTGCCTCATTCTCAGTGTTATGGAAAGAATGGAGTGCAAGGTGTTGAACCTTCTGGTAGTCCTGGAAACAACAAAACAGCAGTCAATGCAATAATGTACCAAAGTCTCCAAAAGAATACACAATGGACAGAAACAACATGCCGAATGTACAGTCCACAATCTAAATATAAATGTCTAACTTGTACAATGTTGACAGGATTCTCAAAATAGCCTTTTCTTATTTATTTATTTATTTATTTGATTGGTGTTTTACGCCATACTCAAGAATATTTCACTTATATGATGGCAGCGAGCATTATGGTGGGAGGAAACTGGGCAGTGCCCAGGGGAAATCCACGATCATCCGCAGGTTGCTTGCAGACCTTCCCATGTATGGCTGGAGAAGTAACCTTGTCTTAGTAACCTTGCCTTGGAATATTTACTAGATTGGTGTTTTAGTCATTGTGCTGTGTTAGCATGCTAGCCACTCGGTCACGGCGGCCCTTGTACTTAATTTGTTGCTTCATAATTTCATCATGACATTTGATAATCAATATCATCTTGCATCACCAGTATGATGCATGCGTGTTTTACCTTCTTATAGAAGAAATGGTTGGCCAGGTGGTTTAGAACCATGGGATTGGAAGGGTCAATGGTGTACGCCTTGGAGAGTAACTGGACCCCATTCTTGATCGAGTCCTGGGTCTTCTCATTCAGCTCCAGTATGGCTAATCCAACCAGAGCGCCGACACACTGCGGATCCAGCTGGAGCGCGCGCTCAAATGCCAACCTACACACACATCAAACTAGTTAGAAACCCTTTAATGTGATCATGTGTGATCTGTTTTCTTAACTGCACACAGCTGAAAGACTTGTTAGATACTGGTATGACTTTTGTTTTCCCTGTATGTTGTCAATCAAATCTCAAACCACAAATTAAAGAGAATTTAGTGCCATCCAGCCAAGAAGATTAAGATTTTAAACGGTAACACAGTTTATTTTAACTTAGTTCGGCACAGTAACTCACCTGGCTTTCTCAAATTTGTTGAGTTTGACGAAGCAGTGACCCATCCCAAGTCGCACAGAAGCTGGACAGTTTGGGTTGGTTCTCAAAGCTTTCTTATAGAAAGCCAGAGCGCCTCTGTAGTCCTTCTTGTTGAAGGCAATACATGCTTTACCCAGCAAGGAGGGGATGTTGTTGGGGGACTGGTACAAAAAAAAAACAGGCAGGCGTTCACGAAGTGATGTTGTGTCTATATCTTTCTATATAACCAGACAAAACAGTCATCTTGGCGCATGAGTTTTGTATGAACACTGGGTAAGATTTCACCTTTACAATGAACAATAAACCAACATAGGTATTTCAACAATATTAGGTATTTATTTCAGACTTTTAACAGAACGACGGAATATTCATAACTGACTGAAACTAACATAATTATGAAGGTATGAGCAGACAATAATTGAATAAGATCAGGAATTTGGAAAACTCTGCAGTGATAAGGGATAATGATATTAAAATCTGGCTTGATTTAACAGCATCAGAAATTTTAATAATCTCATAATAATTCAAACAACAATCACCTCTGTCAAGAAAAAAAAAAAGGAAAAATGCATGGCTTTGATTGGTGTTTTCCGCCGTATTTAAGAATATTTCACCCATATGATGACAGCCAGCATTATGCTGGGAGGAAACTGGGCACAGAAAAAGGAAAGCATTCTGTATGTACAAAGTGACTGATTTATTGGACATACGGATAGATCAGATCTCTTAATGGACACTGGCAATGCTATTTTTATACAAAGACTTTTCACCAACCATTTTTGAATCATAACAAAGGTGTATTCGTGTTGTCTGACCTGGTTAAGGACGAAGTTGAACTGTGCGTCGGCTTGGTCCATCTTGTCTCCCTCGAGGAGACAGAAGTACGCACGGCCAAGAAGATGGTTCTGGTCATACATGATGATGCGGTCAGCAGTGGTGTAGAGCAGCGTGGCCTGAGTGAACAACTCTCTCTTCTTGTCTTTATTCTTCTCCTTGTGGGCCTGCATGACGTAGTATGCAGCCAACGTGTCCAGGGCTCGCATCTGATCTCGCTCAAAGTTTGTGTAGTCCAGGCTGGCATCAGCCCGGGAGGCCTCCAGGAGTTTGACAAAGTCAGAGACATAGCCCTGCTTGTAATATTCCAGCTACAACAGCCACACGGATTACATATCCATGAACAACTGAGCATCTGAACTCAACTGCAGAACAGACACTTTAATTTATCAAAAGATTATGCCATATTTATTTCAATACTGCTGAAGTCAGTCCTACTCTAATTCCTCAACGTTTTCGCATATGATAGGGCGAATCTTTCAAAGTGATTTATTTTATCAGTCTATACAGAATACCTTCAGAATATACTTGAACAAACACCTTGCAAACAATGCGAAAAGGTGGATGAATTACAGTAATTACTCAATTTGACAAGTTTAACAAAAGAGAGAATGTTTCATACAACTTTTGTAGAAAAAATTGAGTAATATCTGTGCACATGCATCTCTCTGCTCTTGTATAGAACTACTTAGAACAAATCATCATGTAAAATAATAAATGATATGCAGCCTATTATGTCAAGTTTGATTACTTGATGTCGTTCATTTAAATGCAAACTGTCCATTTAGCGCATAAGCCTTTCACCATCGATCAGCATAATTTTTGTTTTCCAAGAACATCAGATTCACCCATTTGACAGCCAGAATGGTTGTACAACAGCAGCCTTTTTCTGTCAAAGAAAAACTTCTGCACATTTTGTTTTCAAAGAACATATAGTTCAGTCATGTAGATAGGGATATGAGACTCACCGCCAGGCTGACCCAGATGTGGAGCTGAGCCTGCTCCTGGCGCAGGATACTAAGAACCTCTTCTCCATCCGGGAGCTGATCCAAGTCAAGTTCTATCACCTGTAGAAGAAAACAAAACAACCTCAGCACAATATGCACCTGTAGGTAACATCCCAAATACCTGCCATAGACTTTATCAACAATTTAATTTAATTTGATTGGTGTTTTATGCCATATTCCTAAACATTCCACTTATACGATGGTGGCTAGCATTACGGTGGGAGGAAACCGTGCAGGGCCTGCCAAAACCCATGCCCATCCGCAGGTTGCTGACAGACCTTCCCAAATACGGCCAAAGATGAAGCCGGCTTGACGTGGACTTGAACTCACTGCGACCGCAATGGTGAGAGGATCCTGGGTCATTGCGCTGCGCTGGCGTGCTGATTTCCTCAGCCTCAGAGGCCACCAATTTTAACAACAAGCAAACTATTTCATGGGCACGTTTTGAAAAGAATCTCATTCTCTGTATGTTGAGTTATTTATGGTTTGTATTCATTTCTTTGATTGGTGTTTCATGTCATGCAGTACTCATGAACATTTCACAAATTCACAAATTTTTATAGCATTCAATCTGTTCAAATCTTTTAAACATCATTATATTTCCCAATACTGACTAAATGTACAAATACCACTTTCCAAAAAAAAAACTCTCCACGCATTGGAGTTGTACCTCACGTCTAGTAAAAACATGCAGCCTAGCCGATGGTACAGGATACAAAATCTGCTGGGAGAACGGCAGACCAACCTTTATTTTGGTTTACTTTTCTATCCTCTCAATACCCATGACAATGGGAAAATCAAGACAAGGATATGGTCAGATCTACATTCACATTTTACAGTAAGAACTACCACAAAAGCTGACATAATACGGAGACGATTAGAAACGTACATATCTTTTGACTTCATTCGTTATCACATGGACCACTTTGTCCGCCTAACGCATGCGTACTTAGTTATTATGCGAGACAAAATTCAAGCACATGAAACGAAGATTTGCTTGGCGTCGTGGGGTAACTTCCTGATATGAAAATCGGCACCGTAATTGTTCCATTACTTATCTAGCTTTCAGTCAAATAAAGGATTACAAGAAACAGGCATAAACTGTACCTCATCGGTATCCCGCAAGGGGATCTCAATCGATCCTGCCGACATGTTGCAGCAATAACTTCCGGGTGATAGCGATTCTCCTCAAATCGGGAAACTGTTACAAAACTGGAAAACCGAAAAACTTATTGCCGACAACTTGCGCTAAAACTTAATCCTATGATGATGTGATTAAGGAAGATTTAGAAAATCTCTGAGTAAAACCATCCGGTGTTCACTTGTTTATTTATTTATTTATTCGATGAAACGCCAAAAGTACCAAAGAGCGGAGAATGCAGCAAGGTTTCAAGGGGAGTAACTCATCATAACTGAAGTCTATATAACACAGTCATGTGATTACTTCCCCTTGCATGCAAATCTGACAAATTCTGTTACCAGGTTCACGTGCATGGCATGAGCCATGCTTTAATAAATAATGGTTTTGTCACTCGATATTCCTGTGTCCTGATGAGTGTTAGTCATAAAAATGTTTAGTCTTTAAGACTCTGTATGTATTTTGTCCGTCATGGCTTGTCATAATATTTATTCACCGCGCTAGCGGTTTAAAACCGTCATAATAATAGTCTACACGGGTACTTTAAAAGAAATGGAACTGATGTAAGTAAATTATCTTTAGAATCGGGAAACCCAGCTGAGCCCTGGAAACTAGACATATAGAACGGTAACATTCCATGCGCAGCAAAATGCATGACAAACCCGATCCAGATCAAGCCCAACGTGAAACTGCAAGCCTTATCATAATAAGAAATATGGCGAAGACAGCACACAATCTTTGGTAGCAAGAGCTGGGTTCGAACAAGTGACCTTATCTACTCCAGAGTCTGAAATTCACAGCGAGCTAGAACTTTGATAGTCTGAGTTAGAGACGACCACTGTGAATAAGTCAAGGAAATTGGTTTAAAATGTTGGCATAGGCCTATTAGTTTATTTACGGTACTTATTTGATTGGTGTTTTACGCCGTACTCAAGAATATTCCATTTACATATCACGACGGCCAGTTTATGGAGGGAGGAAACCGGACAGACGGCCTATCAGAAAGGGTAGTGGTTTTAGAAAAGTTGGTCCACTTTATGGATTCATGACACGCAAATGTAATATAAAATGTATTAGATATTATGACACGGTTGAGTAGTATAATAATATATAAACTGTAAATGTTTGAAAATACTCAGGAAAACGACAAATTCGCATATACAGGCCTACCGGTATATTATATAGCACAAAATGTATATCAGTGTACGCCTTTCTATTTGCCCAGACACTGCCTACAGACAGGTACCGAACGCGAGTGATATGCGTCTGTTGCTTTATACCTTTTTAACACTTTTGAGTTTTATCTACAAATTTGTTTTGTTTCTCTGACACTGTGGGTTATTTGAGGTAGGTCTGTTTATTTCGCATATATATGCAGCAGCTTTGGAAACTGGTAACGAACTGAACTGCAAAATAGGCTATACATGCACGGGAGGCTATATAATGGTGCATAATCAACACTAATTCGCATATTCTGTGGGCTGATGTATAGGCCTAAGTGGTGATATTTCTTGTGGGAGCACTTGATACATTTTTAACACTGTGTTCGGGAATAACCTGGTTATCCTTATCGTCAGTATTTTACTCGATGGAACACAATAAGTAGGCGCGGGTTCAAACCGGCTTTGGCCAGGGAAATTTTAGATTTCTCAGCTCTCAATGTTCGTTTATCCTGTTAGTGACAATGAGCAGTCGAGGACTTACGCAGTTTAACGTTTGTCGAAGACCACTTATCTATCACCAATACGGTATGCGGATTTATGTACATTACATGTGGGAACTAAAGTTCGTCACTTACTTGCCAAAGGTCGGTGGTTTACGCTGGGCACTCCGGGTTCCTGCGCCATCCATAAAACAAAACACCATCGTACATGAATAAGAATTTCATGAGTATGAAGTTATGTATATATATGAACATAATTTCATGAGTTATGAATATGTATGTATATTCATTTGGTTTAATACACTTCAGTGCTATTTTGGAATTTGCAATTCCAATAACAATTTTAAAATCGTTATGAAAATCGAAGGATCCAAAAAACTCCCATGCACCTGTAACTGATACACACACACACACACACACAATCATTTGAATACTATACACACAAAAAGCACTTGTGTTGAAATCTAACACAACAACACAGACATGTGTTACTCCAACAGAAACATGTGTTTAATAAATGTGTCTGTGTGACAAAATAGTAAAACACAAACAAATACTATTTATAACATCCAACGCATCTTGTATTCCATTCTTTCAACACAAGACCTTTGGTTAATTCAACACAAATTAGAGTTGTTCGAATGTGACACAAGTTTGTGCTCATACAAACACAGGTGTTTTTTTGTGTGTATACTCCGCGATTATCTATACATGGCATACGGTGGGAAATAATGACGAAAGATTGATTGAAAATCAGCAATCAGCAAATGAAGAGCCATAAGCACGAAAAAAACCCCAAAAAACAGACCAGGTAGTTCGGCATGTCTTCATAGGCAAATGATTCACTCTCTGGCAGACACTTTTCTGATCACACGTTGTAGCACTTGTTTAGCAAAGATAAACGTCTAACTGATCACAGGCTGCAATACTTACATGGCACAAACATGCATGTGTCTAACTGATCACACGTTGTAACACTTGTAAAACAAAGACAAACGTGTCTAACTGATCACACACTGCAACACTTGTATAGCAAAGACAAACGTGTCTTACTGATCACACGCTGTAACACTAGTGCAGCAAAGACATGGATGCGTCTAACTGATCACACGCTATAACACTTGTATAGCAAAGACAAACGTGTCTAACTGATCACACGCTGCAACACTTGTATAGCAAAGACAAACGTGTCTAACTGATCACACGCTGCAACACCTATATAGAAAAGACATGCATGTGTCTAACTGATCACACGCTGCAACACTTGTATGACAAAAGACATTCATGCGTCCAACTGACCAAACACTGAAACACTTGTATGACAGATATGCATGTCTCTAACTGACGGCTGCCAGCATTATGGTTGGAGGAAACCGGGCAGCGCCCTGTGGAAACCCACGACCATTGGCAGGTTTATCACATGCTGCAACACATGTATAGCAAAGACACACATGTGTCCAACTGATCACACGCTGTAACACTTGTATAGCAAAGACAAACGTGTCTTATTGATCACACGCTGTAACACTTGTATAGCAAAGACATACATGTGTCAAACCGACCACACGCTGCAACACTTGTATTTATTTATTTATTTGATTGGTGTTTTAGGCCGTACTCAAGAATATTTCACTTATACGACGGCTGCCAGCATTATGGTAGGAGGGAACCGGGCAGCGCCCGGGGGAAAGCCACGACAATCGGCAGGTTGCTTGCAGATCTTCCCACGCACTGCCGGACAGGAAGCCAGCATAACCTGGACTTGAGCTCACAGCGACCGCATTGGTGAGAGGCTTCTGGGTCATTATGCTGCGCTAGCGCGCTAACCGAGCAACACTTGTATGACAACGACATACATGCGTCTAACTGATCAAACACTGCAACACGTATGACAAAGAAATGCACGTGTTTAACTGATTACACGCTGCAACACTTGCGTGGTACAGACATGTATGCGTCTAACTGATCACACGCTGCATTAGTTGCATGGCACAGACATGCATATGTCTAACTGACCACATGCTGCAACACTTGTATGGCAAAGACATGCGTGTGTCTGATCACACGCTGCAACACTTGTATGGCAAAGACATGCGTGTGTCTAACTGATCACACGCTGCAACACTTGTATGCCAAAGACATGCATGTGTTTGATCAAACGCTGCAACATTTGTACGACAAAGACATACTTGTCTAACTGATCAAACGCTGCAACACTAGCCTTTATGTACATGTAACACATGCATATATGTTTTGGGCATTAGTTGCCATGGGCTTTAAACGCTTTGTGTGTGTAGGAGGAGGAGGGGGGGGGGGCATAGTAAACAGAAAGTTTTACACAAGGATACATATCTACCCGGCTCCCGCCGATGTCGAGGCCATAGACTGACCCGGCTCCCGCCGATGGGGAGGCCGTAGACTAACTCGGATACCGCCGTTGTGGAGGCCATAGACTGACCCGGCTCCCGCCGATGTCGAGACGGGAGCCGATGTTTAAGTCTGGAGGTTTGTCAGGCAGATACCTGTCACAGTGCGGTGGTTTACTCAAGTTTGACTCTCACATGAACCTTTACGATAACCAGGATTTAAGTGAACAAGTCTTCTATACAGGAATAAATTCATAAACTCAGACTTATCTTTTAAATCATTCATGTACCTGTAATTACTTATTCCTTTATTGCATCCTTAAGATAATCAGCCTTAAGATTTATTATTACTGTTATAATCCCTTCCGTTAATATGTAATACTTTGACAAACGTTTCCACCCAAGGACATGGGTCTTTGCATATACTTACCCACACATAAATATTGATATAGGCGATATAGACCTCAGAGAGATTAACATTAATTTTGGTAATTCAAGGAAAGAAGATGATCTTTGAAAGGTTGAGATAAACCTATTATAACATTTTGTTGAAATAATTTTTGTGCCTACTTTGGACATTTTATAATTGTTACAGAATATAAAAACTTACAAAGCGCTTGTATTTACCTTTGTATTCAATATTTTTTCATTAATCAACAAATTTAGACTTATTTGCTTACCTATTTAGTTATTTATTTATTGAAGTTTTGAACATTTCACGTACAACGGCCGCCAGCGTTAAGGCGGGAATAAACTGGGAAGAGCCTTAGGAAAACCCACGACCATCCACAGGTCGCTGGAAGAAATTTCCACATACGACCAGAGAGAAAACTAGCATGTGATGGACTTGAACTCACAGCAATCGCACTCGCAAGTTGACTTGTAGGATTTGTATATAAAATATGTTGGTTGCGTAACGGTTAATAAATATTTTCATCAAATAAACTGACATCAACCTACACGGAATCGTCAGTCATTCAATAGTCGTTTCTTAGTGTTGTCCAACAATGTTCAATAGTCGTTTGTTAATCTTGTCCAGCTATGTTCAAATAGTCGTTTATTACTTTTGTCCAGCAATGTTCAATGGTCGTTTGTTAATCCTCTCCAGCGATGTTCAATAGTCGTTTGTTACTTTTGTCCAACAATATTCCATAATCGCTTGTTAGTGTTGTCCATCAATATTCAATAGTCGTTTGTTAATCTTGTTCAATAATGTTCAATATCTGTTTGTTAATCTTGTCCAGCAATGTGCAATAGTCGTTTGTTACTCTTGTCCAGCAATATTCCATAATCGCTTGTTAGTGTTTTCATGCAATGTTCAATAGTCTTGTGTTAATCTTGTCCAGCAATGTTCAATAGTCGTTAGTTATTCTTGTCCAGCAGTATTCCATAATCGCTTGTTAATGTTGTCCAGCAATGCTCAATAGTCGTTTGTTAATCTTGTCCAGATATGTTCAATAGTCGTTTGATAATCTTGTCCAGCAATGTTCTACAGTCGTTTGTTAATCTTGTGCAGATATGTTCAATAGTCGTTTGATAATCTTGTCCAACAATATTCTATAGTCGTTTGTTAATCTTGTCCAACAATGTTCAATAGTTGTTTGTTAATTTTGTCCAGCAATATTCCATGATCGCTTCTTAGTATTGTCGAACAATGCTCAATGGTCGTTTGTTAATCTTCTCCAGCAATATTCAACAATCGCTTGTTAGTGTTGTCCAAAAATGTTCAATAGTCCTTTGTTAATCTTGTCCAGCAATGTTCAATAGTCGTTTGTTACTTTTGTTCAGCAATATTCCATAATCGCTTGTTAATGTTGTCCAACAATGCTCAATAGTCGTTTGTTAATCATGTCCAGCAATGTTCAATAATCGTTTGTTACTCTTGTCCAGCAATATTCCGTAATTGTTTGTTTGTGTTGTCCAGCAATGTCCAATAGTCGTGTGTTAATCTTGTACAGCAGTGTTCAATAATCATTTGTTACTTTTGTCCAACAACATTTAATAATAGCATGTTGGTGATGTCCAGCAATTTTCAACGGTCGTTTGTTAATCTTGTCCAGCAATGTTCAATAATAGTTTGTTACTCTTGTCCAGTAATATTCCACAATCGCTTGTTAGTGTTGTCCAGCAATGTCCAATAGTCGTGTGTTAATCTTGTACAGCAGTGTTCAATAATCATTTGTTACTTTTGTCCAACAACATTTAATAATAGCTTGTTGGTGATGTCCAGCAATGTTCAATGGTCGTTTGTTAATCTTGTCCAGCAGTGTTCAATAATAGTTTGTTACTCTTGTCCAGTAATATTCCACAATCGCTTGTTAGTGTTGTCCAGCAATGTACAATAGTCGTTTGTTAATCTGTCCAGCAATGTCCAATAGTCGTTTGTTAATCTTGTCCAGCAGTGTTCAATAATCATTTGTTACTTTTGTCCAACAACATTCCATAATCGCTTGTTACTGATGTCCAACAATGTTCAATAGCCGTTTGTTACTCTTGTTCAGCAATGTTCAATAGTCGTTTGACCGACCCGGATAGCACAGTTGGTAGAGCGTTCGCTTCGGGAGCGGTAGATCCAGGATCAATACTGAGACGAGTCACACCTAAGACTTTAAAATAGGAAGTTGTAACTTCCACGCTTGGCGATGAAGGGGATAGCGCAAAGATTGGTTGACCTGTATCAGTATAATGGCTCGGGCAGGTCGACTTACTTGCCTTTGGTAAGTGAAGCAGCACTAGATAAAAGAGCGGTGAAAATCCCTCCTGCAACAAAGAGGCACATTACATACACCCTAAGGATTCCTTCGTCATCATATGACGTTAAACCCCTAGCGCTCACTCACTCACTCAATAGTGGTTTGTTACTTTTGTCCAACAATATTCCATAATCGATTGTTAGTGTTGTCCAGCAATGTTCAATAGTCGTCTGTTAATCTTGTCCAGCAATGTTCAATAGTCGTTTGTTACTCTTGTCCAGCAATATTCCACAATTGCTTGTTAGTGTTGTCCAGCAATTTTCAATAGTCGTTTGTTAATCTGTCCAGCAATGTTCAATAGTCGTTTGTTAGTGTTGTCCAGCAATATTCCATAATGGCTTGTTAGTGTTGTCCAGCAATGTTCAATAATCGTTTGTTACTTTTGTCCAGCAATATTCCATAACCGCTTGTTAGTGTTGTCCAGCAATGTTCAATAGTCGTTTGTTAATCTTGTCCAGCAATGTTCAATAATCGTTTGTTACTTTTGTCCAGCAATATTCCATAACCGCTTGTTAGTGTTGTCCAGCAATATTCAATAGTCGTTTGTTAATCTTGTCCAGCAATGTTCAACAGTTTTTTCAGCAATATTCAATATTTTGTTGGTACTATCCAACAATATTTTATAACTGTTTTGTTAGTCTTGTCCAGCAATACTAGCATTCATTAGCTTTGACAGACATTTTCATATATACACGAATCAAAGACATACATGCCATGCAGCATTCCCCTATATACATAAGCTTTATGCTTTGATACGTGTTGCTGCCTGAATGGTTATCAGACAGCATCATTATACCGGTATAAAGTCGTTAGAGTTTTAAAAACTACCAGTAAACTGGCGGCCTCTGCTAAGTCTACGTTAAGTACCCGCGGACAATCGCTTAGATGACTTTCGATCAAAGGCTAGTTTATAATACGTGTAATAAGACAGGGTTTTTTAAGTGCCATTGTCTGCCAATAATGTCCTCAAATGACTCAATATATAACGAAGTTTGCATTCGATATTTTCTTATCTAAAAACGATCTTGATGTAATCACACTACCAGCTGACTCTATGTTCAATAATGTATACTTCACATTCACTTTAAATTTACATTTCATGTTTGAGCCATAAATATGCCAGCTTCAAGATATTGCTTTCATTTGCATGAATTGAGTGAAAGAGTGAGGCGATATAAAACACTGATCGGTTCTAGGCTGTAGTGGCAATAAAAAAAGCGACACGGATCGCTATTATTAAACTATCAAGTATCATCAACAAATCTTCGTGCGGACTTTGTTAAACAATGGCCGAATCTCGTCTGCTGTTTTTCTTCCATAAATTTCTCATCTAGAATTTATGCATGCATAAACGAGCTGCAAACACTGGTGTGGCTAGCCGCTGACGAGGTGGTTTAAATTCAAGAGATCTCCTACTCCAATCGCAGTTTATGGAGATTTTTTTCTGTATTATTTCTCTTCCCCCTCAGAGCAACCATGGTCGCACCGGGGAAAATTACTTTCCTCCAAATCTCATCTCCCACCAGCTGTTGTAACTGATTGACGCTCTCTCGCAATCTTAATTAAATGTTTATTTCACTGTGATCGAAATGGCAATATGCAGGGTGATTGGGAGAAGAAATGGACAATCAGTAGGGATGAAAAGGATTCCCGAGCAGTCATCGAGGCAGCAGATGCGGGGTAAATGAATTGATGATGGGGGAAGGGAAGAGAGAAGATCGTCGGGGAGTAGCGGAGGCGTCAGCTTGGAATGACGCTTCCCCGGACGTAGATCAATACCAGCCCGGCTCCTCGTTCGACACACACCGGCCCCAGCCACCCGAGCAGCACTTGAAATAAGCAAACAGCTCGATAATCGCTGCCGATAGGGAGGGACAAATTGACCTTTTATTTCAGATTATTGCTTTTAATGAATTGCCAATAATATTTGGTGGATGCCTATCGCCACGTGCCGCCTCTGTTTTTATGTGCTGAATGCTGATCTAGATGGCGCTACTTTACAAACGAGCTCATCGCTCTGCGTGCGGTTGAGACGCATTAAGACCTGTCGCCAGCATCACCATAAAGATTACCATACACGTTTAGCCTCTTTTCCGAAGTCATGCTTTAAACATATTGGTATATCACCTGTTTTTATACACAAGTGACTCTTGTCTTTACGAGTACGTGACGTATGTCAAGAATGTGTCTGGCTCAAACTGGATTCATAGATTTATCCATTCATAGATTTTCATAAGCCTGACTTAAGGCCGCGAGGCAAAACCAACCAGAGCTGGATTCGAGCCTGCGATCTCATTGATCAGAAGCTGACTGGCTGCAGCAAGAATAACACATTAAACAAATGAGCCAGCGAAGACCCCGAAAAATAATTAATGTCATTGTCCGGATAAGGCCGAGGTGACACCATCTGGAAACTGTCAGTTAATACATTAAGACGGGTAAACAAACATTTATTATCTTATTTTTTCATATATAAAAGTTTATCAGATGGAAAACATTTAAATCGCCTTTCTATAGAAAGATGATCTAAGGACATAGATTTATTTATTTGATTGGTGTAAACGCCTTATTCAAGAAGGTTTCCCTTTAAAGACGGAGGTGAGATTTAATGTAGGAGGAAATCTGTGTGCCCAGAATGAGCCATTGAACTTGGCGAACAAGTTAAAAACTTCCTAATACATTTATAAATATTATATATTTACACACAAAGAGTCAACTCAGTGTGTAAGCCTTTAAATTTAAATGTCCTACTGGCAAAAGGGATTTGAAACGAACTTCATACAAGGCCAACCAAACGAGGCTACGAGCACTGGACTACAGTTACTTGCATGTCAACAAGGCCGCGAAAACAGTGGTGGTATGCGGGGAAGTGTCGAAACTGGGACTGATATTCCCGAGGCTGGGGTTGAACTGACACCTTGTGTATCCGACGGCAAAGACAACTATCTAAGCGACGATGGATGACCAGTGCTCTTAATACACGGTGCCTGTTCTTATCAGCTTTTGGAATTTGTTACGCTTCTGTACCATTGCATGTGTTTCTGTTTGAAGTTTTAAAAACCACGAAAAAGATACTTCTACCCAAAAAGGTATTTTAAATTAAATATTCTATGCCTGACACCACAGCAGTTAAAGATATTTTACGAAAGATTATTGGCACATTTACAGAAATGCATATCTTAAAAAGATGCATTGGGTGTTAATGATTTGTAGAGATAAGTGCATAAAATATTTATAGAATATAAGCCAATCTTAATACAGATTACTTTGTTACATTAATACAAGCGTGCTATGTCTGATTAAAGCATACGTGGAAGTGCAATATGGTGCAAGCGTTAATACGTTTATTACTGTATTTCTTTGTTTGGAACAAGATGGTTTTGCTTAAGTTTTCACCAATAGAACTATTGTGTCCACGTCGGCTGATTACCCTGGCCGTTTTACAGTTATGTAATGCAATGAGTGCGGTAGCGAAATGTTTTGTGTAAAACGTACTGTGTTTATGACTAAGATACACCGTGAATGAAACCTTTTTATAGATCAGTTTCCTCACATCATAGGGCTGGACCACGTCATACAAGTGAAACATTCTTGGGTATAGCGTAAAACGCCAGTCAGTCA
Organism: Liolophura sinensis; assembly: GCF_032854445.1. Classification (NCBI taxonomy): domain Eukaryota; kingdom Metazoa; phylum Mollusca; class Polyplacophora; order Chitonida; family Chitonidae; genus Liolophura; species Liolophura sinensis. The sequence continues at coordinate 45,243,737 of NC_088300.1, forward strand.
AATAAATAATTAAAATTAGTTCATAAATATTTTTCCGTTTTTTTTTTTTGTTTTTTTTTTTGGATATAATATAATCCACTTGATTAATATGCAGCCAAAATAGAAATGGACATTGCAATCTAATCATACAAATTTATATATGATACTGTAAGAAATAGTATAATGCACCTTAAAATATTATAGCGATATTTCTGGATCATTGTTGATCAAAAACATATTTCTTGCCAGGCCATGACAGAATCATTAAAACTATTTCACTTGAATCCTCAGTTAAAACTGAAAATTTCGAAGTTTATATGTGTGTGTTATCATCGGTTTTACCTGTTAAGATTGTATTGTCTAAAATATAAAAATATAAATATTGCTGTAAGCAATGGAACAACCATCTCATCTGTGATTTTGTTTTGTCGTGGGCGGGCCATGTTTAGGCTGTATACCGCATGGATGTGACAGAGCCTGGGTAGGGGCCAGTGGTCAGGGTGAATACGTCAGACAGGTGCTATAAGGGTTGAAACAGACTGAGTTGGGTTAGGAGACTCAGCACACCGCATTGCCCGGGACCCACAGTCTCTCTCTCCCCTATTGTCCAATACCTCGCTCCCTCGCTGGTTTTCTAACAGCTGAGCAGGTGGGATTAACCTGATCTAACACAATCATACTGTCGGCGAACGGGTCTAGTCGGCTTACGCCAGGTCTGGTGGACGTACAGACTACACATTCAAATCTTGACCAATGCTTTTGTAAGGGGTCATCACCGCACGGCAAATCTTGACCAACCCTTTGTAAGGGTCAGCATAAATCACTAACCTTTCATGTCCGACCGGAGTGAGACTTCTCAGCCCTCATCCATATGTAGCCCCACACCACTGACCCCTTGCTCTATTATCTCACGTTTCACACTTAAGGACGTTATGATAATTCCCCACGGCGTCCTGAAGATGGTCTAATCCCCCAACGATTAAGCTGTCAAGATGTTTATGCAAATAATCTCTATGTTACTTAATTTGTGACAAAATGAAATACTGCATATCGATATTGAGCCTTTATGCAGAGAGATAAATAGCTAATGATATCACTTTTCGATGGGTGATTTTCCAGATTAATTACAAACCATTCTCAGATCGAGACCACCGTATCAATATGACAGCTGTACTTCAACGTTTTGGGGGCAGATAATTCACCTTACGAAGAAACCCCACTGACAGTTTCCGCGCAAACATTAAAGAACTTTGCGCCACCACTCCTTCCCTCTTTATTTCTTTTTTAAAAGGCGAAACTACAATACAATATGAGAGCATATTCACAGACTGGTTCCTTGCAATATAAACGCTTTAATAGCCTCTATTATCAGTTCAGAGTCCATAAACTAGGTTTTCCCCGTTTGAGCCCACGGGGCTCTGTACTTAAGGATACTTGAGAAGTCTACACAACATGGAGAGTTTGCTGCAGTAAACGGCCCGTTTCTATATGAACACTCCAGATCAGGCCTCCATTCCCCGTTACCCTCCCATCTTCTGTGACACTGTACAGGCCTAGAAGACCATATAAATTAAACTGATGCCGTCAGTGATTTATACTCAGATCTGAATTATTTCCGGATCATTACGCTTGTTGTAGTCCAGTGTATATATCCTGCCTTACACAATGTCTTCGTCCCCGTTACACAAGGCACATCTCCATTGTGCTGGGAGAGGAGAGGACTAAATAGCCGTTCCTCTAGAGCACTCTAGAGTGGCGAATTCTACAGCGAAGAGAGCCCTCCACTTGTGTAGGCGGAAACATGTATCCGAGGGCAATTAGCATAGCAATGTGCTTGTTGGATGGGTGTTTTGTTGTGGCAGAGTTAATCGACCCCTGGTTTCTATACTATAGACCTTAATTGGCCTGTAAGACGTGTAAATCATCCGTAGTAGACTGAGGACACATTAGAAGTTCATCACCGATCGCTGGTTGAGTGTATCTTCTGAAGTAGGCCTATTTATATGGACACTATAGGCTATTTCTGCATGCAGGAGTTTGCAGCTGCCTAGAAATGCCTTTTATATTCAGCTGATGAATTTATTCATAATGAATTGGACTGAATACAACGTTTATTTAATCCGGATTTCACGGAAACACCGCCTCATTAGGGACCCTAAAGCAAGGTTCCATTGAAACCTTGTCTACCGCGGCAACACACACAAATCTGTGAAAACACTTATACAATGTATCCATGTACATGTATAGAATGACATGTCCTGTGTAATGACATGTAAGTACCGAGATCTAGTAAGTATATATATTCGTCATTTTAGCTACTTTACAGACCGAGCTAATTATAAACACAAAAAATAGACCAAACCATCTGAACACTACGATGAAGTAACGCCAAGGACGAGACATCACAGTCCAAGAAAGGCATCACAATGCTAGAGAGACATCACAACCCTCGAAAGAAATTACAATCCTAGAAAGATATCATAATTCGACATTTATTGATGGGGTTAATACGCGTGGGGATGAAGAAATGGAAGTATATGCATGTAATAAATTCGTTCTTACGTATTGGTTTTCGTTTCTTCGTAAAAGTATATATACAAAATGGGTGCAAATACGGCACGCCACAGAAAGGACTCTGCAGTACTATTTGTTGTCGCAAAAGGTGAATTTTTTATCATATACATGTATATTTATATCTAATATATCAGTTGAATTTGTTTTCAACAACTCTCAGTTTGGTTAACAAATATAATATCGAGTTTGTCCAGATGTATATAAGACTGTATACAACGAGTTTTTCTAACAACATTAATAACTAAACACCGGTACAATTTTACGAGTGCTAGGAAAGGAAAAAGAAAACGAAAAAATAATGTTGGTGACTGAATCGGTTGCCCCACTGTTCCAGGTGGTCTCTGTGTAGGACGGTCCAAGCTGGCGATCGCGGGTCAGCACCTGACAGGAAGTTCTTTGTCAACTTCAGTGTCATTATTAACGATATGAAATATGAAATTCATAAGCATTAACCTTTACATTTTGAATACGCCTACCTCAGTCGTCTTCAAAACACTTGGCGCCAAGGGACTAGTGGCTTTTCAAATGTGGACATTGCAGAATCGGCCTATAGTATCCATTAACACCTTCCAAAATGCCACGAGTTCCCTAAATTCAGTGCAACCAAGCACTGTATATACGACTGATACAAAAGCTAAAATGAGCTGCAAATTATACTGGTCCAGAACACATTTACAGGACAGATAACTATCAATGGGGAAAAAGAATGGATAAGAGACAGTAATTATGGGACATTATGAGACATAAACTTTCTTAAATGAAAGCTATCACAATCATGAATGGGGTAAAATTAGCATATTACATATTTATTTACTTGATTATTGTTTAAAGTCAGACTCAGGAACCTTTCACTTATTAAGATAGCGGTCAGTGTTATAGTTGGAGGAAACCGGAGTGTCCGGGCTGAGCATTATACACTCAAAAAAATTCATCTGTTATAATTTTTACAGAAAATCTGTTTTCTGAGTGATGCTAGAATGTATTTCGTTATTTTTAGACAATATTCTGTTAGTCATAGAATATTTGTTTTGAATTAATAGAATATGTGTGAATAATCTGCGGCAATAGCACAGACTTTATGTTAAAATTAACACATTAATTTTTTGAGTTTAGTTGGAGGAAGGCTGAGCATTATAGGTTTAGACCAACAGCTATATTATAATAAATGTTAAAAGCTATCTAACATGAACGAAATCTTAAATAGATACAGAGCAATAGATCTTGTGCATGAAAGCATAAATATTGAGTTTCAATCTATATATTCTCATGGACAAATGACAGTTCATAATTCAATTGAGTGGGCAGAAGGTACCGCTTTTTGGGGTTGAGTATTAACGTGGAGTTTTAATTTCAATTGAGAGGTTTTTTCTCCCATCCCTGCTGGATACCTCATTACACAGGGGCTGGGTATTGTCACCCTGGTCTTTGGATCGCATACCATAGAAGGATAAAGATGTTTTATTGGCCCTGGTCAGGAGAGGCTCGTGTGGCGGGCAACAAAACTTAATTGAGCGAGCGTTTATTCAAAGTGTGAGGCGAAAACAATAATCATGCAAACATCTCTCTTGCTACCCAACAAACACAACTTCTCCGCACCAAGGGGAACGTCGATTATTGAAAAATGTCTTCCCTTCATTTAAATCACTTTAAAAGGAGTGAAAAAAATCTTCGCATTAAAGAAAGTGCAGTCTATAATTGACAGGTATAGGCGGGATAATTAATGATGGTTTGACCAGCGCTGTCTGTGCTTTTGACAGATATTGTAAGGCAAGGCGGAACTGGTGATCGATGGGTCAGTGTTTGACCAGAACTGACCACATGTCTCTGTCATGCGCTATCCCTGACACTACCCCCACCCCCCACCTCCACCCCAGAGGAAGCGTACCCTAGACACAGGCCTGGGTGTGAGAGCGAAGAACAATCCCCACCCTCCACTTACACCGTCAACATACGGGCGCGGACTGCGACCCTAAAAAATAAAGTTCAAGTACAGATGTGGCAATAAACAGCTCAGAGACGTGTCCATTGTGGCTTCACTCGGAATCTGACAGTGATGGCCTCCAAACTTGACGTTTTTATTAACCTTCGTTTTGTGTTGAGCTGGAGGTCAACTGTCCAATATTGCATGCTCCACAAAAAGTTTCTTTTACAGCTTTCTCTATCAGCCCATAGGTAAAAAAAGTCTTTGTCGTGGACATAATCAGGCCTTAGTATAGTGATCTTAATTCTGTCCATCATCAAAAATATATAAGCCTTCATGAGAATGACTTGTTTATCATAATTCATATTTTGCGATATGCAAAGCCGGAGAATGTTATCGCTCCAGGTGTATGTATAAAGTATCAAGTCATGGCCTCCATCTGGACCTGTAATATGTAGCCTGCAGTGTTTAATCTCTGTATCGCATAAGGTGTTGTTTGCCGTATACACTTGCTTCAGTAAGGCCCAATAGAGGCCGATGAGACTTTAAAGCAAAATTTAGCATTATTTTTATTTAGCAAATTCATTGCCAATACTCCTGAAACCGAAAGAGTACAATAACATAATATCAGTGCTCTTTTACAGTGGTTAAAGAGAAAATAATGGGTATTTTGACGAACTCAAATTCAGTCGAATTTTTTGCTATTAAAAATAGCTATAATATTAAAATAGCCTAAATTACCTTTCCAAAAAATATCAGCCTTGTCTGTGCACGCGTCACCGTGCAAAATCAGTAATAGAGTTCTAATAACTTTTTCAAACCTTTATAATTTTAACAATTAGTACCTCTCAGGCTAAAATCTAATATTTACTAAAACGTAAAATGTTGTGTCCTTAGTAAATACAGAACATATGTTTTGATTAGCGATTATGTTTTTTTTTTGCCAAATATATCAAGCATAGCCTCCATAATTAAATTTATACCCATGCATACAACAATGTTTTTTATTCGTTGGTGATTGAAACAACCGAAACATAAGACAAAGTCTTTTCTTATATTTTGGCAAGTTAGATACTACACGCAAAAGAGAGCATTTTCAGTTTCTTGCCATTTTACAGAGTGAACATGTAAGAGGGCTTTCTTTTGATTGGCAATTTTCAGAATGGACATGTAACACATGTAAAGTACTCCTTTTTGACAATTCAGATAGTGCATATTTCTAAGCTGTTTTCGTTTCTTTAATAATTCTTCTTAATATAGAGTAGAAAGACAACAAAAAGTTCTCTTCTAACATGCATGCAGATGTTCTCCTCCTAGGCGATTTCTCTGCTTTGAAAATTTAGAGAATATACGATGAGGGTTAAAAATCTTTTTAACCTTTATTAATGGAATTAGAATAAAAAATCCTTTTGAAGTCTAAATAACTAAGAAAAGACTATTATTTAATAAAAGAAACAGCCCATGGAAAGGTATTCGCCTTATGTTATATATGCATTGGGATAGTTAAGCCCGGTGCGTATAGTCCATATTAATATTGTATTTTTAAAGACTGGGGTATAAATTTGCCCGTCCAGAGGTAAACAATGCAAGATGCAAATTCCTGATATGGTATTCACTACCATAAAGCAAGTAAAGAGTATGGCACTGAGCTTGACAATTCGGGTTTTCCATATACTAGTATATGACTGATCTCATGCATGTAATGTCACATGCATGTCACCTATCTAATCTGCGTAATGCATGTTTTCTCTGTTCCAGTATTAAGTCTGATTAGAAACAACCCATACAGCACAGGGGATACTATATTTTGCAGTATCTCCTCTTTGTAAAATCGATCTAACTTGGTGCAGTCAGTATTATTGTAATTTGAAGTGCATGTATATACATGTATTTGTGTTAAATGCCTGTCACCATGTGGGCCAATGCACTGTCAGCGCACGCATTGCTCTGGCAATATTTAAAGAAGCAGATGGAGAATTCTCCGCGGCAAAAAAGACTAACTAATTTATACCCATATATACTATACGATTACCTCTTTGCAATAATTACTTAAACAATTTTGTAGGCCTTCTTACATATGCAAGTACAATTGATATTAGTCACAAAGTGTATTTATCTATTTATTTGATCGGTGTCATATAAGAACATATCATTCAGTCTGGCAGCATGAAATTGATAAATTGTTACTAATGTAAACCATTTAACAAATTCATGCCATTTTTGTTCTGGATATAATCGTTTACAATCTGTGGTATCCCTTGGTTTGTATAACAAGGTTTGCTGGACTCTGAGCCGGTAAACTACACATCAGGAAGAATCCAAAATAGTAGCAACATTCCATTGGTTCACCATACAACATGTCCAACGGGAGGCGAGTTTCCAGCTAGCTATTATAGTATCACATTGTTCAATTCACAAGTTAACTCCACCGTTATAATCTTACAATATTTCTTATTTGGGTTATTAGTTTTCATACCTTGCCACTTTTTACCAGCGAGACGTGTTGTCTGACAATTTTCGCGGGAAGGACCTGTTTTATTATATCTCGGTGTGCAGGAGCTGTTATTTCTCCCCAAAAATCGTTTATTCATCTCCAGTTTGGCCGAGTTCTACATTACTCGCTTGATTTAAAGAAGGCAGAGTTGGCAACAGCTGGGGTTGTAATAAGAACCGGAGCGTGATTTCAGCCGGAAACTCGGATTTTCTCCCGCCGCCCAGCCGTTTTGCTATGATCTGGCCGGTGTTTCATCGATTCTAGCTCTTACCACTTATGTGCGATAGGCCTTTAGTGGCTTAGTTACTCCCTAATCAAGATCTGTAATATCTCCTATTTTCAGAACATCTAACGACAACTACAGAAACTCACATCTGTATATGCCCCTTCTCGCAAAGTTCAGCAGAAATGTTGAAAGTGGTTGCTATGGTGATACAATGGCTTCATTGGAATGGAGGCTGTGTTTATGTGTGAGTGAGTGCTAGGGGTTTAACGGCGTACTTTATATGTTTAGATAGTTTTCACTTGGTGCATAATACTTTGATTTACTTCTTTATTTGATTGGTGTTTTACGCTGTACTCAAAAATATGTCACCTATACGACGGCGGTCAACACTATGGTGGGAGGAAACCAGACAGAGCCCTGGGGAACCGACCACCATCCGCAGCTTGCTGTCAGACCTTCCTACGTAGAGGAGAGGAATCGAGCAAGAGCTTGATTTGAACTCACAGCGACCACATATAATATCTTGAGCTATACGGCTACAGCCCTTAGGTTGTGATTTTCAACGATTATAACGTTAGGATTATATGTTTAAATAGGCCATGCACCTCGGTGTTCATGGCCAACTCTTGAACAAAAGTGCATGCGCATTGTTTGTAGATATGATGGCGTATCTGACGCACGTTAATTTACACGTATATATTGATGGTGCTCACAGCTCAAAGTAATCACAGGCTAAATATTCCATTTAACTCCTGATCGAAACTATAATGAAGTAGTTACATCTTGATATCAGACAAAGGCTTGCAACAGCTCCTCGTATTTGTGATTATAATTGGCGATATATCCAATGAACTGCAGTTGATTTGCCTGATCAGAGAGATAGCAGAGTAAAAGCCCGTTGTAAAGTCACCCGAGCCTTCCAACTTTAAACGATGCTCTTGTCACAGATGTGGTGAAAAACCTGATGGATTTGACCGATTACCGAGATTCTGTACCCTAATATGGCTGATCTATTATTTGTTTTCTGTCACAGATATGTTGTCCATCAGTTAATACCTTTAGATGTGTGTGACGATGAGAAAAATGCCATAGATGAGGCCGGATATGATCTGTGCGTGAAGTTATTGTCGTGATCACATTATATAGCATGCATGTACCATACCTCTTGTATACTTTACGTAGACGCACCCTAATGCTGGCCGCAGTCGTATAAGTGAAATATTCTTGAGTACGGCGTAAAACACCAATCAAATAAATAAATAAATAAATTTACCTATACGACGCTGTGTACAGTCAACTTAACAGCCTTCAATTAGGTGAACATTCAAAATCTACCACTCAAATATATGGTCAACTACCCAGTGTGTACCCTTAATTTACCTCCAAAATACGAGGTCAAAACTTCGAGCTTCTCATGTTTCAGGAATTTCTGTTCATGAATAATCACGTTAATTGCCTACATTTTGTGATATGCGATGGTATAAAGATTTTAGGTTGACTCTTTCATGGCTATAAAAACAAAACACAGTACATGACTAGGTAGGTGATTTATATACACATGTAGATGTGAAGATGAAGAACCGATTTTTTATCATCATTTCCTACTGTAGGACATGAACGCTTCATGTGTATATCCTCACCGTATGATCTACCATTACTCTACCGCTCAAACACGACGTCAACACTCACCCTGTACCATCACTTTACCACTCAAATATGACATCAACACTCATCCCGTACCATCACTCTTAAGTTCAAACACGACGTCATCACCCATCCAGTACCATTATTCTATCATTTAAATACAACTTCAGCACTCACCCCGTACCATCGCTCTACCACTCAAACACGACGTCAATACTCGTCCTGTGTCACCTAGCTACCAGTCAAATACGATATTCAAATACGATGTCAACGCCCATTCTGTAGGATTCCTTTAGCATCCAAATACGATGTCAACACTCGTTCTTTAGGATTCCTCTAACACTCAAATACGATGTCAACACCCATTCTGTAGGATTCCTCTGACACCCAAATACGATGTCAACACCCATTCTGTAGGATTCCTCTCACCCAAATACGATGTCAACACTCGTTCTTTACGGTTCCTCTAGCATTCAAATACGATGTCAACACCCATTCTGTAGGATTTCGCTGACACCCAAATACGATGTCAACACCCATTCTGTAGGATTCCTCTAACACCCAAATACGATGTCAACACCCATTCTGAAGGATTCCTCTAACATCCAAATACGATGTCAACACTCATTGTGTAGGATTTCTCTAACATCCAAATACGATGTCAACACTCGTTCTTTACGGTTCCTCTAACATTCAAATACGATGTCAACACTCTACCCGTGGCATCACCCTACCACACGAGCTACGAGTATATAATGCATACACCATGCCAAATGCAAGGCTAACACTCACTATGTACCGGTACCATCATTATAGCACTAAATACGAGCCCAACACTGCCCGGCTTCCATCATTCTTTTACTTAGTTACGAGTACGTATAATTGAGTCTGCGTATCAGTCGCCACGCGTACTGTTTATCGGTCTTGTTTCACTGTCTACCTCTGTTTTCTGCACGGACATCTTGCTTGACAGGGGCACGCGAGCTGTCGTCACAAAGTTACAAAGTCACCATACCCTTTGTCGCTTGATGGAAAAACGATGCAACAATTTGTCATTGGTTTCTTTCTCTGTGTACTAAAACTGTTCGCTTTTTATTTCATTCGATTTGCTTAGTCTACTCAAGACTGATTTTCCGCATGAGACAACGTCAACAATAGCAGTATTCCGTGAGGCGTATAGTAAGGTGACAGAGAAACGGAGTATTGCCCGCAGCCCATCACCTGTCCCAGGTAACGCCAATCCCGGGACAACCTTTTCTGTTTACCTATTTCTCTATTTCCTCCATCTCCCGTATTTGTATATACTATTAACTTTCTGACAATAAACCTCTGGCCTACCAGTAAACTAATTGACGGTAATGAAATCTTTTTCACCTTTAACCCTACCGTCAAAACGCATTAGACGCCCTTTTTTTTTTGTTAAAATAGACATTATGTAAGTTTGTGTGCCAATCAGTTTTGAGATTTCATTCATTCGCGTTTATGTCAATAGGTTTCAGTTTACACGCATGTGTGCATAGCCGGCAGAAGACACGTGGCGGGGCTTCGCGGTCAGTTTGGTTGCAGCACACGTTCCGCTAGGACGTGTGCGGTCGGACCCAGCTGTGCCGTCTAGACTACTGTAGCAGTTCTTTTGTTTTTCAGAAATGAAAAAAATTTGGCTCTGGTTAAAACTTGATTATGTACAAAGCGGGTGCATAATTATATTGTGCGTCTCTTTTTACGCGCAGATTCTTTTGTAGAAGAGGCACTCCTTTTGGTATGACGTTTAAAACGATTACTGAAGTCGATTTTCATACTACTTCCTGGCCTCCTTTCCTTCAGGAGTTTTTTTTTTAAGCTTAGACACCCCAAAAGTTTGCATAGTGTGATCGTGTGTTTCTTGACTCTTGAGTCCGGCGTAAAACACCAACCAGATAAATAAATATTATCGTAGTGAGGTTTGATGAGCGCGACTCTATTCACTTTGAACTTCAAACCTCAAATTATCAGTATGTTTAGCTAGTGAAACTGAGTTTAATTTATTTACAGGCGTGTCTGTTTTTAAAGGTGGTACAGCAATTGATGAATGCTCTTCTCAAGTAATCGAGAGAGGAGAAACAGCAAGAGACAATGAAGCATCACGTAAGCATCTATTAATTAAAGAGAAATGGCTGGGCATTTCTGACTTTATACGTATTACTGCGAAATTTAATTTAATCGCGTTTGATACATACAAATTTTGTTGAGGTTTGAAAGTTATACGTGTGAGATTGTTGATACCATTTCGTATCCCCGTTTCTTACTTTGTTGGCTATCTTATTTTGTTTGTCATATATCACAACTGGACCCGGCCTTTACAATAGAAGTTATCGTCATCTTATGCGATCACAAAACAAGTCCAAGTAAATGCACATTCGATGAATGTATCACTAGACAATGGTATACACGCAGTTCGTCGAATCAATGAATGACTATTGTTTAACGACGTACATGGATACACGCGGTTCCTAGATGGTCATCTGTGACACCAGACAAATGTGTGCACGCAGTTTCTAGATGGTCATCGGTGACACCGGACAAATGTGTGCACGTAGTTTCTAGCCGTGTATGTTACCAGACAACTGTATGAACGTAGTTTCTAGATGTGTCTCTGTGCCATCAAACAACTGTGTGCACGCAGTTCTTAGATGTGTTTATGTCATCAGGCAACTATATGCACGCAATTCCTAGATGTGTCTTTATGTTACCAGACCATTGTATGCACGCAGCCCTTAGGTTTGTCTCCATGTCACCAGACATCGTCATGCACGCAGTTCCTAGATCTGTCTCCAGGTCATCAGACAACTGTACACACGCAGTTCCTAGCTGTGCATGTCACCAGACAATCGTATGCACGCAACTTCTAGCCGTGTGTGTTACCAGACAACTGTGTACGCGCAGTTCCTAGATCTGCCTCTATGTTACCAGGCAACTGTATACACGCAGTTCCTAGATGTGTCTTTATGTCACTAGACAACTGTATGCACGCAGTTCCTAGATGTGCCCCTGTGTTATCAGGCAACTTTATACACGCAGTTCCTAGATGTGTATGTCACCAGACAATTATGTGGACGCAGTTGCTAGATGGTTCTCTCCAGGCAACTGTCTGCAAGTTCCTAGCTGTGTTTCTATGTCACCAGACAACTGGATGCACACAGTTCTCAGATGTGTCTCTATGTTATCAGGCAACTGTTCGCACGCAGTTCGTAAATCCCTAGCTGTGTGTCTATATCACCACACAATTATATGCAGGCCGTTCCTAGATGTGTCTTTATTTCACCAGACAACTGTATGCACGCAGTTCCTAGGCGTGTCTTTTTGTCACCAGACAACTGTATGCACGCAGTTTCTAGATGTGTCTTCATGTCACCAGACAACTGTCTTCACACAGTTCCTAGATGTGTCCCTAGGTCACCAGACCATTGTATGCACGCCTTTCCTAAATCAATATCTGTGTCACCAGGCAACTATATGCACGCAGTTCCTAGATGTGTGTCTATATCACCAGACAACTGTATACACGCAGTTCCTAGATGTGTCTTTATGTCACTAGACAACTGTATGCACGCAGTTCTCAGATGTTATCAGGCAACTGTTCGCACGCAGTTCGTAAATCAGTCTCTATGTCACCAGACAATTGTATGCAGGCAGTTCCTAGATGTGTCTTTATTTCACAACACAATTGTATGCACGCAGTTCCTAGATGTATCTTTATGTCACCGGGCAACTGTGTACACGAAGTCCTTTAAACTGTCATACGGGCTTCCGTGTCCGAGAACAATGATTCAGGGGCCTCCCCCAATTCGTCATTCTGAGTTCAAGTCCAAATCAAACTGGCTCCCTCTCCAGTTGGGGGTTTCCTCCAGGCTCTGACCGGTTTCCTCCCACCATAATGCTGGCTGCCGTCGTATAAGTGAAACATAGATGAGCACGGCGTAAAACGCCATCAAATAAACTGACAAATATGCACACCTATATACACTATAAAGCATGTGTTACACCTTGCGTTGTACGTAATGCATATTACAATATGCTATGCATAAGGCTTTTCGGTACCTTGATATATCACATGGGGTAAAAGCTTTGGGTCCAACTGCGACTCTAAAGCCCATGTCCAATGACGTACCGTGTTCGAATCCAGCACTCGCTCTGTCAGCCACGGATTCAAGTCAAAACGTTTGGAGACTTTGGATAGTCCAGTTTCCTCCTCCCATAAAGAAACACGAAAGTTGTCATTTAAATGAAAAAAAAAAACGGCGTTCAACATCAGTAAACCAATCAACCAATGTGTACTGTACAATACCTAATGCATATTATATTGTACTATATAAGATAATCATAGAGCATAATATATTTATATACACGTTGTAACACCGATTGTTCTTACAACTTGTATTTCATACATAATACGTATTACATTATTCTGTAAACAGGGCACATTAAATAGCAGTTTTCACACTTTGTATTTTTGGCTTTCTGTACCGCAGCGCTTACACATTGTGTTTGACGTAATGTATGCTATAGTATACGGTACACTGGACAGTATGAAACCACGCAGTTGTTAATTCATGTTTTGTTGTAATATTTGTTTTGTTAATCTCTAAAAAAAACATTTGCACATCCACATTGACATATGTCACTGGTACACATTGATACACATGGCACTGTCAGTATGTTACACAAATTAGAAAATTTGTGTAAATTTGTGTACTGCTAGTACACAAAGTTATGTGGATTAGCATTTTTTCCACAATACTGTGTGTCACTTAGTATACAGTAGTTTTGGAGAGCAAATTGTATATATAACAATGTTTACCGCATACAGTTGTTACCTATCGCAGTGTACATTATATGAAGTAAGATTATACTGTACAAATAACAGATTATGCTTCAGCTCGCATTGAGCCTTTAATGCTACAGTACACTCTACAAAATGCACTGTACATTGCAGGTGATAAACGTGATATTGTGGGTAATGCTTGATGCATTGCACTGTTCACAGTACATAAGCTTTTTTATATCATAATATTGCTATTCCTGGTATTCTACCTAATAATGTTACGGTACACTGTGCATAATGCAGTTGTTAAACGTGATAGTGTGGGTAATGCTTGATACATTACATTGTACACAGTACTATTGCTATTCCTTGTATTGTACACAGTAAGCTTTAATTTCTGTTGTGTGTAATCTATTTAACAGTTTGTCCAATTCTTTTTTTTTTAACTTTACATAGATGGTGTCTCGTACGTTAAGCATAATAATACCAGTTGGCTTACAACGAAACCATTACTTGCTTGTTCATACGCCGTGACACACCAACTAATAAAGATGGGTGTTTTTATTTCTCGTTATTGCACAATTAACTTTTGTCAAAAACCAAACCTTAGGGTTTTCTTGTTACAGCCACGTGACCAGGTGTGAACGACGTGGTCCAGGTGTCGTGAGGGGATATGTGACCGTGCACCCGAGGGGGGAGTAAGGGTGGGGGGGTCAAAGAAGTGGCCGAGGACACAGCCGGCAGGTAGATGCCGAGGTAAATGACAGCCGTCACACAGCGGTATATTTCTTATCACCTGCCCAAGTATAACAGTTCTTGGGATTTATAGCTAGACCTAACATCTTTTCAAAAGGTTTCCGCGAGGAAGTGTGACGTTGAACAAACATGGAGCGAGTGTTGTGTGTCGTTTATGCACTATTACCTTTAGTCGCCAGTGACCCGTGCCTGTCTATAACCACACAGAGTTCAAGTGGTGCTCCTCTTGACAGTGTCAAAGTAAACTGTGAGTATCTCTGCGGCTGTCTTCACTTTACACCCGTGACCCTTGTGCGTGCCCCACTGTCTCAACCCTCGATCCGTTATTCCCACCCAGCCACACAGTCACCCCGGGGCCAAGAGCCCCACAATAAGCGCGCGACACACATCACAAAGGTCACAATATATCAACACTCATTTAATTTTCATTTTACTCCATGATTTTTTTTTCTTCCTCTTTGCATTCAGTAATAATAACTTCACACCTATATGCTCCTTTACAGGCTGTATGTGAGAAAATCGCAAGCAGTATATCAAAATACTACACGGATATTGGTCTATGTAAGTATAAAATTTAAATACATGTTATCGGGTAAAACGTAAAACAGCAGGTATCTGTAGTTACAGCGTATCGATACGTAGAAACCCCAGTCTTAATCGTCACATAAACTCTTTTTATGGACCATTTGTAAATCATACTCCTATGAGGTTTCCTCCAAATGGCCTCTGTTTTTCTTTCCCGGACACCCCATTAAGGTAAGTTATCGCAGTTACAGATGTTTGTTTGACGTATCTCTGACCACTGTCAATATCTCATGTCATACATATTTAATCTAGTCTTTCAGAAGTCAACCAATCGGCGCGAACCGTCCTCCTATATCCAACTCCAGACGGAAGAGAGAATTCCCCGAGCTGGGAAACCCACAGACATTGCTGTAAGCCGTTGTAATTTATATACTGCATGTACGTTATGCGTTTCAAATTCCCACAATTTTATTAGAATAATGTTCAAAAACCTTGGTTTAGAGTAAAAGAAAGCATAAGCATAAGACATATAGTTGAGTAGGTCTGGCAGGGTGGGGATCGCATCTAGTTAGCGCAGCTGGGGCAGGAGCGGCTCCACAATACCAGCCTCGGCATCGCCCCTACGCGCCTTAACAATAGCAATTTATTTTCTTATTATTCTGCAGGAAGTTGACATAATTGTAGCGAGCTTGCGCAGAGCTGACCCAGCAATTGGCGGCAAAATCGAAAAACTTTCGTAAGCAATAACAGACTTGACAAAGTTTCCTCGCCCCCGATTGCTTTGTGGTTTTCGATGGAAAGTTGATTAACTGTCACGTTTTTGGTGATAACAATGCATCCTGTAGAACAACGTCACAGAAATCTGCAACCTGACCCGACAAAACTTGAGCCGGTGCCCAAAGTTTCTCAGAGTTGAAGTTTGAGGGGAAAGTTTTTCAAGACGTCTAAAATTGAGAAGTGATTGAAAAAAGTGGTCCATGTGTTAAAAAGACAATGGTTATCAAGAATTCTATCATTCTTTAAGCTCACATGGCCAGAAACTGATGGTTAACTGTACAGCTGACGAGAAAATCGCACACCGCCGTTAGAAATTTTTTTTTTGCGCTTTGGGTTTTCTTTGGCTTTTAAAGGCTGCGGCCATGTCTTTATTCTCTGGCCTACCTGCATCAATAGTTTATGACATTATGACGGGATAATATTTTCCAGACATAATGTTCTTTATGAGTTTCTAAGGCAGCTGCTCGACCAAACACCAAGATCAATGGCGCTCTTCTGAAGGCCTGCAAAATGTTTAACTTAAGACGAACTTTTGTGCGGTTAAACGCGCCATAGCAGCTGCTAGTCATAAATGAAACCTTTGAAAATAGATAAATAATCACTCTTACGGCTTATTATGAATAACATGGCAGAAGGCTTAGGCAAGAAACGACCGTGTGATCTAAATAACAATGTGAATGCAAGTTTTCTGCGCGTGTCTCAGTTGGTGCCTGGTTGATTTTATCACGGGACCAATGGTATTAAAGTCTGTTTAATTACAACAATCAGAAGCAATTGTAATGCAAAATGAAATTTTCTTTGTAAAAACTTAAATTAAAACATACAGTGAATAATTCACGGACGTAACTGCAGATTTGACCAATTCACGGGGCAGGTGCCGGACAGGAAAATAAACAGGTCCGCCCTTAATCAGAGGCAAGCAAATTGGAAAAGTTATAGTTTTCAATATACTCCATTAATCATATCACCGAATGTTATAGTCGGGCAATCAAGAGTAAAACGAAGGAGGCGGTGACAAACTATGTGTTCCCGTTATTCGACAGCAAGTCACCTCCTCAACTGTCGCGCAGACGGCCAACTTCAAAAAGTAATGTGAAAGGGTTTCTTGATTTTGTATCCCCAAGAAAGATATTGGCAGTATCACAAGATTCATTTTCACCATTCAGGTACAAGACAAATCAAGTTTCCATCTGCCATAATTTTTCAAAGTTTGTCGTCTGCTTTTCTTATCTCGCGCCTGGAAAGTGCCGTCATCGCCGCCATCTTTGTTTTTCGAACAGATATTTGTTTACTGTGTTCTTATATGTGTTCAGTATATATACAACGAAGTTGTCATAATTCATACTATATGTTTGAATGCAGAGAAAAAGAACCGCACTTTAAAATAAGTTGGTAAATGATCCTGCGTTGTATACCTAAAAATTCACAATGACTATGATATACATGTAAGTTATAATTTTGAAATATTTTTTCGTTTGTACAGAGATTTCCCACCCTGTTGTGAGTCCGCCGCACAAATTATTCCCTCAAACCTGTTAACTTTGTGCACAAAAGTATTGGCAGTTGAACATCAACAAAGATATAACGAAAACATGAAATTTTGCTTAAAATGTACTTTATATATACGTATATATAAAATTAAGCAAATATTTACCTAAGGTGAAACATGCAAGTAATCAATACATTAGAAAATTTAAAAAATAAAACTTAAAATAAATCAAACTGTCAAACATGTTTTTGAACTTCAGCAAGAAGTAAGTAACCTATATATGAAAATCTCTGAGACTGTTTTAATTATTTACATTTTACCATTTATATTTGACTGATGCTTCACTAGTAGGAGTTCAGTGATACCTTAACTGACAGCACACCTATCATTTTAGAGGCGGATGCACGGCACCCAAAGACACACCTAGATCGCTGCGAGGCTACCGAATCTTGTAAAATATATATCTATTTATATCGCCGAAAAATTTAGACATGTCCAGTGGTAAGAATAGAATGTTTAGCGTTTATCGCTTATCGAGTTAGTGCTGACAGTTAATCTGAAGTCAGCCTGTGCCATGACTGTACAGCTTATCAGAATCCAAAATAAACCTTTAGATTAACGCATATTTGGAGGAAACCTGGAGTATATTTGAAGACTATCATGAACTTGTTTACAACAACTGGCGTGAAAAGGCTGTTCATATACGGTTTCTTAAAATACATGTGGATATGTGAATGGGCTTGTGATTCTGAAACTGAAACCGATCAACAAATGCGGTACAAACGTCTTACATTCCGGTGACGTTAACAGAGGTATATGCACTACCACCGTTGACAAAAGATATACCTCTAACACGATGAACTCAGCCAGATCCTGTCGTCATCATCGCACTATATGCATGTTAAAATCAACAATTCTGTCTTCAGTTTCTCAGAATTGTCTCAGACTGTAGCCATATAGATTGGTTTCACATCAGTATTATGTGGCAAACGACTCAGGTGCTCAGGGGCCAATTCTTCAAAGCCCTTTCTGACTTAAGTCAGAATTTAAAAACGCTCTACGTTGGTTAGTTTTTTGATACTGGAAGTTGAAATTTGGACACATTTGTCTTAAGATAACATTGATGAGGCGCGCAAAATTTCCATTTCTAAAGCCCCAAAATAAACTTTTGTAATTCAAATTTTGACTGAAGTCAGATATGGCTTTGTGGAATCGCGCCCAGATCTCCAGTCGCTTTCTATAACTATTTGCGATACTTTAGAGAACTGATATCATCATGGTCCTAGGGGCTGTGCAAGCATCCATGTATTTGTATTCGGCTACTGGACTATCAACTATAAGACTGAAATCTGATTTGGACTGACTGCTTTTTCCTTACATATAAACTTCATTCACTATTTTTGTAACTATGTCTTTTATATTCCTTCTTTGCTTTGAGTGAGAACTGGTGTTTTCTTTGAGTGAGAACTGGCGTTTTCTTTGAGTGAGAACTGGCGTTTTCTTTGAGTGAGAACTGGCGTTTTCTCTGAGTGAGAACTGGTGTTTTCTTTGAGTGAGAACTGGCGTTTTCTTTGAGTGAGAACTGGCGTTTTCTTTGAGTGAGAACTGGCGTTTTCTTTGAGAACGAGTGTTTTAAATTCTTTTTGAAATGGGTCTTGCGATGACCGACTTTGAATATCTCTTCATAGTTTACGATTGCTAAACGAATATACACGTCAGAATTGACGCTTCGATTCCGTGTTTGGCTCTCATCATAAAGATAACTGGTTAACTATATGGTCAGAATGGAAACTGTGACTGGATGGGCATTATGTATCCAGCATCTAATGTGGATTATACCGGTGAGGCAGCAATATTGGAAGTGGCACCGGCTTACTGTACAAGACGACACATTTGTCAAATGAGCTAAGTAATTCTGAAAGCCACGTTTAACCTCAACCAAAGAAAATACTAATGTTAGTCGTAGAGCTTCAAGATATGAAGGTGTCTATAAATGGCTATGAAACATAATTTGTTGGTTAACTCTAGGCCTCTGGGCTGTGAACCTTTGTGATTCCTTCGTTCAACTTCTTTCGGGTCCTTCGTAAATATTAGCGGTCGACAACGCTCGAAGGGCAGTTTTCTGTAGTTTTATGTGAAGATTATTGCAAGCCTCCGTTTTCCACTACATTTAACTGTGCATGAATGACTTTTTGTCCAATGTGGGACTTCGCCCAAGGTCGGTGGTTTAATCCTCCCATAAATCTGGTCACCATCGTACAGAGGTGAAATATTCTTGAGGACGACTTTGAATTATTTACATATTACATGTACATATTTATCAGTTATCTTAAGTCTTAATTTATCTCTAGACTTAAGTCAAAAATTCAAACACAGCTACAATTAAATTTGTTTTCCTCTGGATTTCTACACTCATTCTTTAATGCAGAACAACGTAACGATCACAGTTTAGCTCTTTCCTCGTGCTAAGTTTGGCTTTTTTAAGAACTTTCAATTTATGACTTAGGGTACAATAAACAGGAGTAGAGACAAATGAATTAATAAGCTCTATAATATAATGCAAAAGCATAGATATTCCACACGTATCCTGGAGATGACTGTATGCGACTTCTCCGAGTATCTATGCTTTTGCATTATGCTAAGCTTATTGGTGGATCAACACGGTTTAATTGTTATAGCACTGGTGGAATGCTTTAGGAAGACGAACCTGGTCAGGCATGGGGCAATTATGAGGGCTCCTTCTGCAGTATTACAGGAAAATACAGAGAACAGATGAAGTTGGTTAAAATGTTCAATCTACAATCCGAGTTGAACCGATGCAGGACAATGCTAGCCTTACTGTGGCATCAACCCCTACCCCTCCTCCTACAGTTGGTCGTGACGTTTATTCCGATATTGTTACCCCTTGTCACTCCCAGAGGGTCGCATCGATTTAAGAAAAGGCTATAAGTTAACAATTAGTTAGCCGCTGTAAAGCCGTAGGATAGCAACAGTGGCTTTTACGTCGACCAGTCTTCCTGCACAAATAAATAGATTTCTTCTGATAACAATAGATTCTCTAAAGGCCAGTGCTGTGCCTGATGGACTGGATATTGCGAAGTGTCTAAGCCAGGAACTGGTCTCGCGGACCTGAAGGAAGACAGGACAAAGGTTCACACGGCAGACGAACACATACATATAACATACGTGGGAGAGATACATACGCTACGTCACTCCTATTAGTCTTGATGTAGAACAAAGCCGTTACTACTATTTTATTTACCTGTTGTAGATAGTGTACACAAATAACCGTTATAAATAACTGTTATTGCCATGTGACAGAGATGCTTCTAATTGGTTAGACATTCGCCGCTATAAACATTTAGCGGCACTGGAACAGCCACGCTGCAAGCAGATACAGTTGTGGTATTATGGTATATTGTTAAAAATGATGAGTTAACACTGTTTGAGAACCAAACAAATACAAACCTGATAACTTCAATGTTGATGAAACAAATTAAAGAGAATTAACAAATTAAAAAAAACAACAACAACAAATACCTTACCGTTTTCCAAATATTGTCCTTAATATTTGATCAAATGGATTCACGTATTGCCAAAACAAGCTGTGATCGTGAATATACTGTTGCGGAGGTTAGAACAAAACAGGGCCGTGTTGTTCAAAACTGGCTTAAGACTTAATACCAGATTTAACTTTAGGCCAAGTCTTTGTTGTACTTAGCTTAAAAAAATTTGTGTAACACCATATTAAATATAAACTACAACTGCTACTGTTATACTTTGACTTTGGAGATCTGTACTGGCTGCTGAGTTGGGTAAAACTTAAATATAAAATATGACTTAATAGCAGCATTGACATACGCTTTCCAACAACTTGGCCTAGATGGTTATTTACACACATCTATAGCAAGCCGTCTGCCCGAGGAGGAGCTACAAAAACATTCTTCCTTCCTGAAATAATAACAAGACAACAAACTAACAAAATAAATAGAAATGCAGTACATGGTATACATTGCTGCACAGTCGAAATTGTGGTGTAATTATACTTCTTAAAGAAGTGGCCCAATAATACTTCTTAAAGAGATGTTATTTATTGTCTAATTTAAGAGGCCTTGCTGTCTCGTGGTTGTATAGACTGTATGTAAGGGAATATTGCACTGAATTATCTACTGGCCAAAAGTCAGTCCTACAATTTCATCGTAAAGATTCGATGTTGCACAATATAATTGTTACGTCTGATTATAGGTGATGATCCATTCCATTGACTGTTTAAGTAGTTCTGTGAGACGTATCATATTTCTTGACAAGGTATCTCTTGTGGTCGTTTGTTTTCAACAAATTAACACGCCTTACTTTTTTTTTGGGGGGGGGGGGGAATATTTTTTTCTTTAACACACTCACGTTTATCTGCACGTGCATGTTAAAGTAGTGGGAATGTATATGTGCTAAAATCACTTTGTTCACCGGGCTATTTATATAAATTGAAAATTTAAAACGTCCTGTGAGTTAATGAACAATCAAATAAATAAATTAAAAAATGCATATAAATTGTATATAAAGATGCCGAATAATGAAAGTATAATGTGTTGGTATTGTGATAATGTCATTCTGCCACGGTGACTTTCTCCTTGAGACGCTGTTCTTGCTCAGTAATAAAGAGAGATGGAGACGTGGAGGGTATTTAACTCGGATGATGGGAGATGCTTTTTTGGTGTACCTGAGCATTACAGGTAGCCAACAATAACAGCGCGCGTGCCGATCTCCTGATTTATGTTGATTAATTGCCACACTGGCACATTTCATCTTATTTTTTGAACAAGGCGTTGTTTCGCCTGGCTGCGTCTGTAGCTGACCCCCGGTCAGTGTTGTCCGGTGGGGGTATTGTTGGCACCCTCCAGGCCAGCTCTTGGGTCAAATCTCCCCAGACCTCAAGACCTACCGTCAATACCATCTATTATAGCCGGATAACCGCATGGTTAGGCCCTCTCACACCCACAAACAAAACACAACCGGTGATAAAAAAAGTGATTGACCATGGTGATACTGATTCCAAGATTCTGAGTGATCGAAGCCATTGAAACTGACCCCCAAATGAACGAAAGGAGAACAAAAAACTAAACGGTTATAAATGAGCCAAGAAGTGAAATATATTCCGACTCACAGAATCGCGTTTTATCTGTACCATTAACTTTTCTCTTGTTTTCTTAGTCATGAATTTAGTGCAAGGGAAAAAATAAAATTAACCCAATATAACACAAAGCAAAAGACTAAGAAATTGCCGTGGCTGGACTGTGACCAGCTGCCGATGGTTTTGACTGGTAACGCGTTGACACTGTGGCACGTTGAGAAATAATCGATCAGGTACTTCCACGTACACCGCCTGGAAATAATTGCTTAAGGCATAAATAAAATCTTTATTCAAATGCGTAAATTTTAAATTAAAAAGAGAGACGATGTAGAATCATTTTCTTTACATAGGCGATTTTCAGATTTTGTAGCTGCTTGTGTGCTCAGTTTCCAAGTCGCATACCTGAACTAATATTGGCCTTCGGCTGGCCAAGTGATATAAAGGCAGGCACACAAAAGTACAGTCCATTAACCAAGAAAGTGGAAAATACACATGTGCTGTGTAACACACAAATCAAACAAACGCCACTTGTATGCGGCAAAGGGGGTCGAGCTAGAACATTGTGCATGAGTCAGTTTGTCAGACAATCATATTTAACCTGGTCATCTTCACTTGCTCATATACTTAGGGGCCTTCGTGACTCAGTTGGTTAGCGCGCTGGCGCAGCGTAATGACCCATGAGCCTCTCACCAATGCGATCGCTGAGACTTCGAGTCCAGCTCATGCTGACTTCCTCTCCGGCCGTACGTGGGAAGGTCTTTCAGCAACCTGCGGATGGTCGTGGGTTTCCCCGGGTTTTGCCCGGTTTCCTCCCACCATAATGCTGGCCGCCATCGTATAAGTGAAATATTCTTGAGTGCGGCGTAAATCACCAATCAAATAAATAAAGAAATATACTTAATGAATATCTTACCCATAACATCTCTGTTTTATGCACCTCCACTTAAAGCGCACGAAATACAACACCTGCCATAACATCGTACGAACTGAAATAGTCTGAAATAATAAATTCTGCATTTGTCCAAACTTCTTAATTTTTTCGTTTTATTTCACACATTCAATGTTTTCGCAATTGTGATACATGTTCTAGTTAGTCAACATCCTTCCTATTCCGATATTTTTTATTATTATTTTCTAGTTGGTTAGGACCATTTGTATTTGAACTGTACTTGTATGATACGTTTTCCCTTTTCTCTTCATGTTTGTTTTCATCTTATTGCTATTGTGTGAGATTTTTACGTTTTGTTCTGCATATTTTCCAGATCAGTTAACATCGTTCTTATGTCATGTTCATGCATTTGTCTGATATTTTCACATTTTTTCTCCATGTTTTGTTTGGTTGACATGAATTTATTTATTATTTCACTTCTTTCATATTTACATATTTTGTGCTTATTTTTGTTGATAATCTTCATGCTTTTAATCAAATTGTATGTTTCCTTAATTTCCCTTTCTGTGATTCAGAAATTTTTCACATTTTTCCATTTTCTTATTAGCCAACATCATTCTGAGTCCTAATTTCACTTGTTTGATATTTTCATCGATTTTTTTCTTCCTTTCTTTCTTGCAAAATAACCACATACCTGTAAATAACTGAAATAATAAGATTAGACTTGCAATGCAGTCCCGCGACACTCTAATATTTTAACCTGGGCCGTAATTTATGCCTTATCCAGCCATCCAAGTGAGACTAAAGATATTACATTTTTAAGGCGCCATGGAATTATCCTCGTTCTATACAAGGGTATACCCTGTTATACATTTATCCACCTTTGTCATGAGTCAGAGGCTGGGACGACCACCTCCTAGCTCTCCTCGCCTTTTGAGACATCGTACATGTGGGCTTCTGCACACCCTTAAGCTCTAGTGGTCAGCTTAACCAGTCATTCTCTCAAATTGGCTCTCGCCCTTGCCAGTCTATTGTCCAATTGACCAAACGGTCATCGTTTCAAGAGAAAGCTTTAACAAATAGTGCACAGGCGGTCAACTTAACAGAGCCGTTAATGTGACCACTTACCGCCAGCAGCCTTCGCCACACGTCCCGCAGCCTTTCCCTTTTTTCTGGTAAGTGCAAAACTTTAATACAACACCCATTAACTCAAATAAAACATAAAGCCGTATAAATAACCCTGCTTGTAAAAGACACGAATTCTGCGCAAGAACAGTAAATCAACCCTTAAGCCTGCTTTATCATTCTTCAAACGTACTGGGTACTGGCTTTGCAGTCAAAGCAAATACATTTATTTACATATATGTGTAACTGATTACATTGGTTCCTTACATTTCTTTAATTCCTTAGGCAAACCGATGTTTGCGATGACAGCTACGATGATAGTGTATAATATATCGATAGCGATAGAAATTAAGACATCAGTCATAGACTAACTTTTAATTCTTTCAAAACAAATGTTTTTGCTTTGAAATGAAGAAAGTGAGGCATAAAAAGAAACAGGTGTCTAAAGGAAACAGGTTTTATATTCTAGAAGTGGTATTTTACCTCAGTGTATTGCATGTAGCAAATAATTGATCTCTAAAGTCTATGATTTTTGTGACGCTATAGTTTTTAATTTAAGAAAAGGGTAATGAATAAAAAAAATTTGACGCTAAACTACAAGAAAAACATTCGTAGCATAGATTCGGGCCAATATATCACGGAATCGGACGAGAAAACTGACATTTAGTCACCTATAGAATAGATGTGGTCACAAAAAATTAATCGAATTTTTGGTTCCGGATTCTATCAACAAGCTGTTATGCATGTCATCTGTCTTGAGATGGATATATAAGTGTAAAACTGGCAGCAGGTATAAAGCTTTTCTTGTCTGAATTCACTAACCCTTTTTATGTCCATCATATAAAACAGTAATCTGATCACTGAACTTTGAAAATAACAATTTCATTTTCGATGAAAACATCGGTATGTTTTTGTCTCCTGCAATAACGGTTATATAACTGGCTACGATTCCATCCACCCGATGTTAGCCAATAGCCTAAGTTGAGTCACCCAATACCGTTCTGTAAACCACCAACTCCTTTAAAGTGATTGCTATATCGCTTAGCTAATGTTTCTTCTTCACTTGTATTTTAATAATGTTGTGTTTGATATGACATCGAGAACATTGCATTGAGTCAGATATTTTCTTTAAAACAAAGTTGTCCTTTTTTATTTTCTTCTTACACATGAGCTTAACCAAATGTTGATAGCTTAACTCAGTTCTTCACAATGCTGAGAGGTTTAGATGTGCAACCACGGACTTTCTCCGAGACCGCCAAGTCGCTGGCTTTTCCCCTTAATCTGGCTTCTTGATAGAGTCCCAAAGCCCGGCTCGACCATGTGCTGGTGACAGCTGAGTGTAGAAAATACCCTGGGAGCAAGCTAGAGTGCTAACACTGCATTAAAGGAAGACAGAAACTCCTGACGGTAGAGAGCTTCCCCTTCAACAACCGGCCTCAAGACACTGTCCATAATGGACGCCCGTTACTCTTAATGATTACGATATGGTGGTCATAAAAACACATTATGTTAGTAGAAAGAGTGAAAAGAGGCTGCACATCTGAGTGTGACAGGCCATTTAGCTCAAGAGAAAATTAATTAAAAACCGACATGAAAGCTAAATGTAGGCGCGATATAACCACTTTTGCCGTTGCATCTTTAACGGTGATCGCATTGCCTAATATATAGCGGAGTCCATCACTGCTTCTATTTAAGATTATCTCGGGGGCAATTTAGAAATGTTAGCACTTAATTCTCTATCCGTTTTAACAAAGTGTTATTATAAGCTTATCACAGTCCGGTACGAACTGTTCAGCAAAGCTGGTTAATAGACCCACTGGACTGACGGGGTAGCCGAAGCCGTCCGGTGTCAAGAGAACAGTTTGGTTTCTGTAAGGCCACTGGCTAATCGCCATTTGGCGGGGGCTAGTGGGCGGACCGAGGCACGCTCGAATAGCGCTCACTGAATGGTCCCTCCACGCGACAGCGCCCTCTTCCCCTGCCTACTTTTCCGCCCATCATGGAAAACACTGCCGCGCTTAGTGCCCCATCCCAATCGATAGATGTCCGCGTTAAAGCCTGATGACTGCGCCATGATTTTTATTGGCCCAACAAGTCTGTATGGCCACACATTGTTATCTAAATACTATAAACTGGTCGTCGGAAGCTGTCGTCTAATCAGTGTTGATGTCAGGCTAGTTAGGAGAGCAATGAGCGGCTAATTTCTACAGCATCCTATCACTTCCTCTCATGAATGGATGGCGCAGACGAAATACCATATATATAATTCATTGCTTCTCTAATATTTCATGAGGTGCAATTCAATGTGGATCTCCCCCAGGCTTGGAGTACATGCACCTTAACGCCGGCTAACTTTTTTGGCCATTGCAAGTTTGGTTTATTTTTCTGGTTTTTTGTTTCAACGGTGGTAAATGATGTTCCCTAACATTTTAACGCCGTCCCCTTTGTACCAGAGCATGCTCCGGAGCGCATCTGTAGGCCAGCAGCCAAGTTCTGCCTCAACGTCATTTCTCGTGGAGAATCTCTTACGGGACAGAGGGTCAGGTTTGGTGGCCCGACCCCTCCCCGGGACAGTGCCCGTGTCCAGTTCTCTCGGGCAACGTCCAGCAGACAGTCAGTCGTCGACTTCCTCCACCCCTACGAGCACGCCGTATCTGAAGTTTGGCGTTAACGCTATTCTCTCTCCAGACACGCCATCTAAAACAGGTAAGTTTGTGCAAGATTAGACAGCGATAATGTTGATATAATAATCTACATCAGTAGACTTCATAAAATTGATAACATTTTGGATAAATGTAACCTATAGGTTTACTGTCGATGATAAAACAGATTTGAGAGCTTGACGTTTTATTTATTAACGATTAACGTTTTCTCTTCAATAAAATACAGTTGCCGATAATGGCAAGTTAAACAATGTAGCGGGGAATGTTTGGCTATACACCACATGTACTGAAAAAGTGAATTTTAGTTTAATCTCGAAATATTTCAATATTCCTTTCTGGTTCTGAGCTAATATTTATTACAGTTAACAACTACCTATTTAAATATTGTGTGGCTTTACTTTTGAACTTCGGTGTTCTTATACTCTTCCGTTTTTCCATTCCAAATTCAGGTCTTAGTTTTAGTAGCCCCTCTCTGGCGTATAGCCATTCTTTGCCTGGACTCGGCACAGGTTGTGGGGGTAAGGTGTGCGGGAGTCTGTCCTCGCATGGTCTTAGTTGTGTTGGGTGTAACCCTCGTCACCAGGGTCTGTATGAAGGCCACCTCCCAACCCTCGTCAGACATCCCTACTTTTCAGGTAAGACCATGTATATATATATATATATATATATATATATATATATATATATATATATATATATATATATATATATATATATATATATATATATATATATATAACTATATCTTTCTTTCTTTGCTTCATTTGCGTGAAGCTTCGTACTCACTCGGACATTTTTCACCTATGTGCATTTGTTTATGCTGGATAACAAGAGAGCACGGAATAAACCATCGCCCTTTGACAGGTACCTGACAAACACATCGACGTTTTATAGCGTTACAGTGGTTCAGGCGGCCAAGCCTGGCTTGGAATACATTTCGTTTCGCCTGATAATAAATGTTGAAGAAGCGGTGTTTTTTAGTTGACCACGAGATTAAGTACCTATCACACTGGTTCAAAACGAGTTTCTGTCGGTAATTTAAACGAAACTGTCTTGATGAAACTCTTTGAGTCGAGACTAAGAGACTCATTTACTTGCCTATTGAATTCAGTCTTATTTTAAAAGCAATATCTTGAATGTATAGATACTCGTCTCACTATTTTTTCTTATTTTTGTAACATGCACGGTTGCATTTTGATGCTGAAACCTCTTCCGTGTATCGTATTTAATATCAAAGAAACTTCTGTAGTAAGGTTGTTATCACTCGTTAGACAACACAAATGCATATGACCCTCAGTAATTCCTGTTTTCTAGCATGACTCAGTCTGCAGGGATATTCCTGTCCGGGTATATATGGACAATGTGGCGGCCTTGCTATAGTCGATGGCTCTCGGGCTCTGTACATAACCAAACAGTACTTTATTTCGCAGAACAAGCTCGCTAATTGCGAATGCGGCCACAGCTGTATTTGACATCGTATATAGACATTGCCAACACGTGTGTTCCGTGCCCATACATGCCTATCATATATTCATAGGCGACAACAGTTGGTAATAAATATAATATCGAAATTCAATTAGTTTATGTTTCTGTAATGCAGGAAAAATATTGTCTCGCCATATACACATGTTGTCATGTAACAGGCTTTTTCCTCCGTTATGCCCTAGGTATGTTTGACTGAGGTCTGGTTATTGATTATGCACTGAGTTAGTGTATAAACCGTTATGGACTACAGATGTTTGACATATCGCACAACTTTGATCATTTTGACAGACATAAATGAAAACCAAAGCCACAGGACTGTGAATGGATTGTCATATAAAACGCATGTTGCATATACACAGCTAATAAATGTCACGTTTACCCCTTAGGCAACCAGCATATAAATATAGATTTTTCTCATAACCATAACTAAGCGGTTTTCACGTACTTCCAATGTGTAATTTATTTTATGTATGTAATAACGATGACTTGTTATCATTTCGTTTAGTTTGATTTATTCAGTGGTGCTATGGCGAGGAATAATAAGAAATACTTAACGTATGATTCAATTACGTATCTTTAATAAAATTTAGGATCTGACCAAGTCAGCTATTTCACATACTTTTGACGACCCCGTTTATGGTAGTCTACTGTTTTGTCAGTTAAAAAACAAAAATCTGCACTTTTACTTTGTGACATAAATTGCATTGGTACATGAATATCTGCACTTCACAACGTAAGCGCATGTGACAAACATCAGTCGCAAAGAATGGTCTGCGCAGATACAGCCCTCAACAGTCGTATAATTGCATGCATGCAATTATGCATGCGCAAACCCGTGCAAAAGTGTCCGTCCAGTGTCCGATTTGCATAGCCGAAATGGGCAGTATTTCCTGCAACTGGGCAACAGGTTTGGATATTTAGGTATAAATGAAAAGCGGGTATTTGGTGAATGAGGGAGAGAAGTGAGGAATAAATGTCCTGTATAAGGCCAGCTGCGTGGCACAAAGATCGCTATTGCTACATACATTGACATACAAACAGAAGAAAAAAAAAATCTCTGCCACCTTCTCTTTGGTATTGGCTGATAATATTCTCAAATAAGTTCAATATACCGTGGGTCTAATCTTTTATAATGCTTATATATTAAAGTGGTAATTTTGTCCGATTGCCTGTATTTCTCTTCTCAAAGACTTGACCCGCTTCCCAGGCCATTGAGCCTGTTGTTGGTTGTTTAGCTCGGCTGCTGGCGAAAGACTGGACGTTGTTGGAGTGGGAAGCTGCTGGCTGCCGGCCATTCACTCGAACAATCACCTGTTAGATTTGAAATTCATACAGAAGACATGGCTGCTATATAGCATCAGTATGGCGACGTAAAACCAATAAATATTAGCTTTGTATACACAAATACGGGAAGCTGGCACGAGGATAATAGCTGAATATCCATGTACTTAAGCCGTTTAACATTAGCCGCATGAATAAAGAAATTACCCATATAAGATGTGATACATACACGCTGGTTTCACGGGAAACTTGAAGAACGCATTTAGAAACACAATACCCACGATATACCAGCTTAAAACCAGTATGTATGTAGGGTAAATAATCAACTTTACCCGCTTGCCAAAACATGATGGCGGACATTTTTGGAATTTTCATGGATTTGAGTAGGTATAATGACCGTTGACCTTTCAGACCAAAGAAATAAAAAATAGTAATGAGAATACGTATCACCAGAGCTGTTGATCGATATCTTTGACTTGTGCAAATGAATTTTTTTCGGTAATTTGGAAAACAACACTAATTGACTATAGCATCGTAACACTCTTGGTTATGGTCGTTATGGACGAAATGTGGAGAGCTGCGAAAAGGTTTTAAGACACATTTAATTAGTGAAGTTGGGGGAAATGGGGGGGGGAGCTAGTATAAATGTCCACTCCAAATTCATGCTCTGTTTGTCCGTTTTGCTCAAACAGTGGACTTACGTAGAATTAAATAACTCCCCGTTGCTTTAGATAACCATTTATTGATTTCACAGAAAAACACAGGAGGTAATTGTATACACATATATAAGTAATATATATAGGCCTACATCTTCTCTTTGTTTGCAGCATCTTCACTACTGCCTATCCCTAACGCGTTCTCCTTTCTGAGCACAATGCGGGGGAAACCTAGACGAGGAATGTTAAGGAGGGCGGTCTTCTCAGACGCCCAGAGAAAGGGACTAGAGAAAATGTTTCAGAAACAGAAATACATTAGCAAACCAGACAGGAAGAAACTTGCGGGAAAGCTTGGCTTGAAGGATTCACAGGTGAGATGTGTGTTGACTTTTTTGCTTTTCCCACAGCTATATAGGCTTACTTTAGAGTGTGATGACGTTATAGTCTCAGTACAAACGGTTCCGTAGGCCATAATTTTTATTTCTATTGCTCTATTATTAAATCCATTACAGACACACTGTTTTCTCCACAAATGAAGTATAGGTTATTTGATATTTAAATCTTTACGCCTCCGTCCGTTTATTGTATGGTATGACCAAAGGACCAGAACGTTATAATCTGGGTCATAGGATCTACTATTGTCATATAAAGCGTCTGTTTAGGAATTTTTACTCATATATATTGCTGTTTTAAAACTGCATGTATGCGCTACATTCGAGTTTGACTTTCCACTAACATATCGCGAACCCTTGATGTTTATTTATTTCAAGTATCGTTTATAGTATGGGTTAAATACATTCGAAAAATTCTAATATGTGCATATAATGCCGATGGGGCAACCCGTGTGTAGAATGGTCATGTTATTAGATTCTGATATATCAGCGTTAGCCCATGTGCACTTCTATAATACTGGTCACATACCATCCGTTATCAAGGCAGGTTACGCTATAAGCAACCTTTTCCCCCTACTTCTGCTAGAATATTAAATTGATCAATGATTGTGAAAGTTTAGTTATGACGCCAGTAACATATGTTGTCTCTGTTAATGTATATAAAGATCGATAATTGATGCTCTGGTCATGAAGTAACCCTCAGGCTTGCCTTCTCCGCGGCGGCTTAGTCGCTGTGTATGCCTCATACATGTCCACAGATTAATAGGGACTACTGCGGTGGATATTCTGCTCTACAGTTATAGACAAGTCATAATCATGCAACACTCTGACCAACCATTTAAGGCTGAGACGTTTATATATGCCATTCAGGCAAAATGGTTCTGACAAAACTGTACGCCGGTATACTGAAAAATCCAGCACATTTTTGTCTTTGCTGTGTAGTTGATAGTCAAATTTTCATTTGGTTCACTCTTTTATTTATTTTCAATTTACTTATTTATCTGATTGGTGTGCAAGAAACTTTCGCTTATACACGAGGGAGATCAGATTTAGTTACATGCCTTGCACTAAGGACCGTACATGGTCACCAGAGCCCTGGAAAGAGACGGCGAGAGCGCGGTTATGTATTATATGTCATGACCTCACATCATTTTAAGTATTTCTAGACCAGCCCCGTCTAATAAATTGCAATTAACATGCCTCCTTTCTTTTAAACCTAATTCCTCTTAAGCCATGGTGCTAGGTGGCGTGTAAAATGATACTATTTGTACATTTATATGAACAGTTAAAATAAAACAGTGACTGGGGTAAATTGACAAAAGACTGCATTTCACCGGTTACGTGGGACCATTTGCCAGGTATCACACTTTGCCTGCTCTATACAGCGATAGAAAGACAAGTGTCTTTAACCATTCAGTCACGATACGCATTCAAAATTTACACAGAGAATTATTTGTCGATTAGCTATCACTACATATTAGGTAATTCGTAAGGTTGTATTTTGTTCACAGGTAAATCAGTTTAAAATTCTTTTTCTCTTGAGAATTGTTCGTACTTACAATTGCTGTACAGAAAGTTAGGACAACAAAACTTTAGACAGGAATTTAGTGGAAATCAGAATAATACTGTATGTACTGACTGATCAATTAACATTTATTTTTAGTCTTCAAAGATACGAATGGGGCCTCCGTGGCTCAGTAGGCTAGCGCGCTAGCGCAGCGTAATGACCCAGGAACCTCTCACCAATGCGGTCGCTGTGAGTTCAAGTCCAGCTCATGCGGGCTTCCTCTCCGGCCGTACGTGGGAAGGTCTGCCAGCACCCTGCGGATGGTCGTGGGTTTCCCCCGGGCTTTGCCCGGTTTCCACCCACCATAATGCTGGCCGCCGTAGTATAAGTGAAATATTCTTGAAAACGGCGTAAAACACCAATCAAATAAATAAAATAAATAAAATAAATAAATCAAAGATACGGCGTATCTGCCAATTTCATAAACCCATAAAAGGTGGACGTCTTAAGCAGTATTTCACATTTTGATTAAACATTTCTGTTACAATGTGTGTATTATAATAGATTATATATTAAATTATAAAACTTCTCATTGTAGAACCACTGATTGCTCAAACGCAAATAACATCACTTACCTTTATCACCGATTTAATGAGGATGTTTTGGCGTTAGGAAGTAGCCTAAAATACGTTGAAACAATTAACCTCTAGAAGTGTCCTTGTTTTGTACTGTCCATGATGGGACCTTTAAGTATTAAACAAACATGCTTTAGAGACATGTGTTAGTATTTATGCAGATTTGCACAACTTACACTCTTTTTCTACATGTAATCATATTCCAACACCTTCACTGTATCTTTTTGTCGGTACCATTTAAGAACTTAAGAACTGTGCATTGTATGTGCGTCACCGTTATGTCACAGCGCATGGTATTTTGTGTACTGTGTGGTAATCGATATTAAACCACCTGCGTGTGATATGTTATGAATGGCTAATCAAAGCTGAGCCTAAAGTGTGCGTGGAATAAATATGTCGTAACTCCGTCAGCATTCTGCACACTGTTGCTCACATTACATGGGATTATAATGTGCATGTGGTGTTTTAATTGTTATTAAACTCGTCCAGTTATAAGCTAAACCAGTCTCTCTTGACGTTTGTGAGACTTAACCAAAAAGAACACCAGGCGCGGTTCAGTCCCAACCTTCGAGAAGGAATTTACCTAGTCCCCCGATCCCATTGCTCGTTGGGGCCTTCATGGTGAAAGTAAAATGTCAATGGCGTTTGTATTATACGCTCCTTGAAGACCACTTATCCTCTGCCAATATAGCGTCAAACAATCTCAATACGTCATTTCATCAGCATAGCTTACGAGGTTGGCGGTTTATTCCACCGATAGAACTGACCGCCATCGTATAAGTACAAACTTCTTAAGTATTTGACAACAATAAATCAATCAATCAATCAATCAAATGAATCATTTGACCTTATAACCCGTCTCTTTTTCTCAGGTTAAAATATGGTTTCAAAACAGACGGATGAAATGGAGAAATTCCAAAGAGAGAGAACTTCTGTCCTCTGGTGGGTCACGTGAATCTACTTTGCCCAATAAAAGCAACCCAAATCCAGATTTGAGTGACGTCAGTGATGACCAGAAAGAGGCTGGAGAAGAGGGAGAGTTTGTGGCGGAGTCAGCGAGACGAGGAGATTCCCCTACACCCGAAAGCGCGCCTGCGCTGTGCGAATCGGTGGTTGAGGCGGTGCCGGAGATGTCAGAGGCGACCGGGGCGGGATCAGACAGTGAGGAAGAAATCAGCGTGTCCTGAGGATACACCAAACGACGAACACTGCAATAGCTGGCGGAGGCAGCCAGTGATCTGTGTGATCTGAGTGAGCACAAAATTCTAATCCGCGTAACATCTCGGTCACTGGAGAAAACTGTGAACTTGTACAGACATGATGGTTAATAGAACAGTGGAAATATTGACTGAGGCCTCATCCTAGAGGCACTGAAGTGCTATAAAGACATCACGAAACTTCCAGAATGGACTTCCAGAATCGTGTACATCAAAGGCCAAATTGATGCTATATATGTCCCTAGTCAGTGTACAGCTATTAACTTCCCAAGGTCTTCCAACAGTGTCCAAAACTGTACTACTGGAACGCACGCCCTCGATACTCTTCCAAGATGAGGATGTCGTGTGAGTGGACTGATTATAGATAAGTTTTCTCTAAGCAATCATTTCTTATATTAGGCGCGATATTTTACTTAAAGTGTTTCTTACAGAGAGTGATATAGGTAGATATTTTATATCTAATATGACCGGAGGTGATTGGTGATCCTGCCAGGTAATCCTGCTATGCGTCGGTTATAGGCTGAACGAATGACGGAACGCAAACATGTCCTTCTCCAGATATAGATAATAACAGTGGGTTGAGATGGAAAAGTAAAATCATGAAATGAGAAGAGGTTCAATGTTTGGGTCAAGACCATTACTATCGCGTAATCTTGACTTAATCACATCAGGTGATTTCTGACAATCCCATTCTGAGTGGAGAAAAAAAAATGATGGTAACGTGAAAACGTATATGCTCGTGTATTTATGTATAAGCTGATAGAGTTTATTGCTATCTTGTGTTTTTAAAAATTATGTCGAGAAAAGTGGAATACTTGTATGTATATATTTTTGTATAAAAAGTTATTTATTAAATAAATTATATACAATAAATAAAGTAATTCTGTTTCTACTTAACCCGCGTTCAGTGTTGCTTTTCTCTTTATTCTCTGTATAGTCAGTCTCTGAATAATCTCAGATTTAGAACACTTCAAAGTTTCCGAAGCAAATTCCACAAGATGACGGACATCCCCAAAATAGACACTGCCAGATGAGTGCTCTTATACAACTAGCAAATATTTACGCTTGTGTAAGCGGAGAATTCTCGAAACAGACATACATTGTAAGCGGAGTGCAGCGCTCTATAGGAGACACATGCACGTGTTGCATATCTGGTGGTGGACATATACATTGCAAGCGGAGTCATTTATTAAATCCATTTGTTCTGGGCACATATTGCAAACAAAGGTTTTTCATAATAGACATAAATGTACGTTGCACGTGCAGAGCTCTCGCAGTAGACATACAGTACATTGCAGGTGGAGAGATATGGTTATATTTCTTCATTCACCTGTTTGAGTGGTTGATCTGTTCATTTCCTTGTTTGGGTTTACCCGCACTGAAAACTTCTTTCATGATAATGGTCATTTTTATGGCTGATGGAAACAGGAGTGCCGTAAAATGGTAAACCACAGATATTTGGCAAGTTACTGACGAACTTTTCCACATGCATGTTTAGCACAGATGAGCACACCATAATGGTGGAAGACAAGTGGTTAGGCTGCACGAATGAGAGTCATCCACTGGTTATTATTATCAAGGCCTTACGAGAACTAAGAGCGGGGTAATGCACAAATTCCTTGTCCATGTCTTGGCTTTGAACCCTTACCCCGTATGTCCTTCTGATTCAGACAAGGGCCTTTCATCACTCGACCCCCGGGCTCTACCCGGTTTCCTCCCACCATATTGCTGACCGCCGTCGTAAAAGTGAAATATTCCCTAAGTACGGCGTAAAACACCAATGA
Source organism: Liolophura sinensis (assembly GCF_032854445.1). Lineage (NCBI taxonomy): Eukaryota > Metazoa > Mollusca > Polyplacophora > Chitonida > Chitonidae > Liolophura > Liolophura sinensis. The sequence goes on from NC_088300.1 coordinate 45,279,685, forward strand.
AATAAATAAATTAATTAATTAAGCCCCCCCACCCCCACCCCCGCCCCGCTCGCATTCTCTATTTAATTAATGTTATACGCTATAATCAAGAATGTCTCATGTGTGGCGGACAGGAATGTTGATGGTGAACCTCACTACCTCACAGCACCTCACTACCTATATATATGCACCTGTATTTCGGGCCTTAATGTATTTCAGTTGAAATACAAAAAGCTTGCAAAGCGCATCCACTTTATAATAAGAATATACTTGAATTTGCAATGCAAAGTGTTATTTACAACTTTTCTGATGCATACCAGTATAATTATGCTGATAGATACAAACTACAAAAGATTCATCCATAGAATTGCCGTCACCATACACCTTTTTTCGGCGTCAGCAGTTCGAATATAATATGCACATATATACATCTATATTATCACCGTTCACTTCTGAAAAGCCAGTAACACCGCTCTTTCTATATCAAGGCTATAGATATAAATGAAAAAGAAAATAATATCCTCCCTGGTTTATCAGCCTGAAGTATTCGCCTTGCTGCATGGCACAAGGTGACGCGTTCGAATCCAGCTCTGGATACAGGAGGTGAACTGCCGTATCTGGCGAAGATCGGTGTTTCGTCGGGGGATTTTGCCAGTTTTCCTCCCCCTACAAACCTGAGCTCCGTCGTGCCATGTGTTGATCAAGACACCGCCTCAGAAAAATCTTGAATGTGTACCTTACTTAAAAACAAAATAGGCACAGAATATAGGCCTATATCAAAATTAATGAATAACGGAGTGGTTAATACGACTGTAGCAATGAAGCCGTTAGCGAAGAAAACACGGAGTAATTCGATATCTTAATAAAATCAAAACAAATGATAACGATGAGAATCAGCATCATCATATGTTAACAAAATAACCACATTTGATCTGTAGAGATATAGATAATATTATAAAGTGATAGATAGATATTTAAAATGACAATAGGCCTATATACTTCGATTTATTGGCCTAATGATATGAATACAAAAACATGCCCAAATCGGATAAATTTCACCTGGGGCATTATCATCTCAGCAGACCTGTTCACTCATGCATTGCGAGCATTGTGTGCATTGCGTGCATTGCATGTAATTGTGTCCTCTTTTACCAGGAAAAAAATGATGTATGTTAGTGTCACAATATGTTAATTGTCATGATAGCCAATCATGAGATTTATTTATTTATTTGATTGGTGTTTTGCGCCGTATTCAAGCCCATCAGAAGACTATTACTGAATAACTGCCTACAAACTATATGGCAAGAATTTAGAATTATTTAAATTATATATTTATTTGTATATATTATCAATACCTAGACTTCTAAATGCATCATTTATTTTTTTGGCGAACGGAGGCTGTAAACCAAAATTAATTTATTCATTTGGTTGTTCCTCAACGCTATAGTCGATGGGGTTTCACTTATATAACTGAATAAACTGCATGTGTACGAGTGGTAGGCCTACACAGTATTCTCGCAACATTCCACATCCACATAATTTTGTTAACTAGCGGTACAAATTTTATAATTTAATTGTGTAACTCATCCGTGGGCAATGACATGTGTATCAACGGTGTATGTGGACCACTTCGGTGGCCCAATGGTTAGAGCTTTTGTCTCGAAGTCAGGAGACTTGAGATCAACCCACGTCAGTCCATACCAAAGACTTCAAAAATGGCATTTCGGTGGTACGCAAATTTACCTGTTCACATTCGTTTTTAAAGAGTAATGGCGGCACGTTTTATAGCTGGAAGAAACCAGAGTACTCAGAGTAAACCATTCACCTTTGACAAGTTACTGGCAAACTTTTCAACGTTTGACGTATACTTATTGTTGGCGGCATACGTAGATCGTCTCCAGCGAACTTAACTGCAGACAGCACGGGAGAGATCGCCTTTTGTTTCTAATTAATGTCCCTGAAACAATGCAAAGAGAAGAATCCTGCAAATGCCCTACATGTAGGCCTACGGTGTCTTCGCTGTACACCAAATTAGGCGAGCAAGTTTACATAGGCCTATGCGGATTCTGTGACCATAATTTGATTTGTTTATTTGATTTATTTATTTGATTGTTATACACTTATACGACGGCGGTCAGCATTATGGTGGCAGGGAACCAGGGGAAACCCACGACCAACCGCAGGCTGATGCCAGACCTTAATTCCTACGTATGGCCGGGACCATAATTTGATGATAACAGAAAGGTGATTTGTAAACTAAAGATTGTACGATATGTTATAAGTGCGTATTGTAGGCTGTATTTGCTTTTTAATAGTCTTTCTCAGATGGACAATGAAACGAACCTACGTAAGGTCTACATGCACAGTTAACCAATTTATACTCTCTTAAAATGTTAAATACATTCAAGTTAATATCCTCTCGGCATAAATTTAACAAATTATACATGCCGGTATATGAATGAAACTATGGCGCACATAACAAGGAACTTGACAAAGAATCCTTATGTAGAACCGTATCTGCAACTACGTTCCAATATTCGGCCTCGAGCCGGTGCATGCATTCGATGCGATAACCTTAGGCCTATTCGTCTACAGGTAGGATTACCGTATGATCTGTCCCTGGCTAACTGCCTTATCGTTCCGTAAAAGATTTTGATTCATTCTGTAAAAGAGGCCTACCTAAATCTAGGATGACAACAATTTCCTTTTTTGTTTGTTTGTTGTCATTGTTGTTGTTGTTGTTGTTTTTTTGTCAATAGTAGGTGGATAATAATTAACCGTCATGCATGTTAACTGTCACTCCGACCAATGGGAGACAACTCGATCAAGGAAACATCCTTTATTTCCGCCCGGGTACAATCCCTTGAGGCACGCATCCGCTGTTAGAGAGACTGACAACATGGCAAGCAACCGGTGTCTGCTTGTTTTGCTGTGCATCGCATCTCAGGCGATTGTAGCTACACACGGCTTCATCGAGGGACTGTACTGCGGGACAGAAAACTGCTATGACAGTAAGTTTTGATCATATGTTTTGTCTTTCTTTAAGTATTCTCATAAGGACGTAAGTGGTAACAGGTGTTATAACGTGTTAAGTTGTTGTTGTAACCATTCTAACACATGCAAGTCGTTAGGCTATACAGCCAAGTCATGTAGTCTATCTATAACCATTGTCGTGTTTTTAAATTCTGCCTTTCATCAGTCGTGTGCTGTTTTATGTATGTTCTGATTATTACCGTTTTACTGATAAAAATATGAGAATTTTAAACAGTTTACACTTTAAGTGATGAACAATGCTGAATCTATTGATCAATCCAGTCCACTATCAAGTCACACCACTGCACACGTGGAATTATTAATTTCGTATTTTCCAAATCGACTAGAAGCTACCAATAATAAGAAAACGAGAAAGTAAAAATAAATACTAGGATGTAATCCTAATTGTCCAGCATGACCAGTGGATGTTGAATCATAATTCAGGAGTTTCACAAGTTCACACAGGTGGAGACAAGATAAGATGCTGGTTATTGCAAATGAATGAGGCTAAAATGTCTGATTTTACAGCAGTTGTTAGATTGTAAAACACCTTGCATAGTCGAATCCGTCGTCTTGACGGGGACATTGGCAGCTAACTTCAAAACACATGTTTTTTAGGTGTGTTAATTTGCAAGAACCCCCAACTTATCTCAAATAAACTTTTGCTTTGTTGCATTGGTCACTCTCCTCTATAGAGGGGAGGTACTTAAAATGGGTCAGAGAGGTAAAAGCAGAAAATTTGTGAAAAGCAATGCTTGTTGATGAAGGCACCTGTACAGAAGTCAGAGTGTGTAGCCAACACCTTCTGATGTTATTGTGGGCCTGATAGATGGCGAGGATTTGGTATATACATGTAGTATGAAAATCCTTTGCGTGTCTTTCACTCAGAGAGAATCCACAAAAGAGCCTGGTTGTCTTAGTCCTTACCCATTCGCTAGACATACTGTCATTCTCAAAAATCAGGCAGTTGTTGTATGTAAGAGTCTGCGCCTTCAATCATTCAAGCATAATATGATAAACTCATGTTTGTTGTTTGTTGGGCTTCTTTTTTCTTGCAAATCCTTCACAGAAAATTTAAAATACCCAAACCTCAAATCCAAGCAAATATATTGAAAGTGCTTAGTTAGCTCATGATAAGCATTGTTTTCTGTTTGATTACAGTTCTGGGTGTTACACGGGAAAGTTCCCGGGTGAGTAATTGTTTTCAGTTTTAAGAAATTCAAGTTGTGATATATTTGTCCGAAATATGCGTTTAAGTAGCTTTTCAGTTATAACTGATTTTGTGGAATCGAGCCCTAAATCTGATGATCCATATCCTTGTCCTGACAACGTGTTATCTTTTCTCTAGCTTCTTGTGTGTTTTTTTTTGTTGTATTGTTCTTATTTCCTTGTCATGATATGTTATTTCCTGTTCTAATAACACTACAGGTACAGTTACAGCACTTAGATATAAAGTACTGTTATTTTGTGATTATGTATGTATATGCTGCAGGTTATTGTTATAATGTTTTTTGTTTTGTTTTTTGTTTTTTTTTTAACCCATGTAATGTCAGTTCTTCTTTGACTTTGGACGTATTGTTAAGAACATTATCAAATATCATGAAACTAAAATCGCCATCACCATCACTTTTGAATTAAGTATTTATGCTGTTTTGTGCTCATCTGCTAGCATCAAATGGAGCCATTGCACACTGTTGGAAGTTTATGTTCCCCTTTTGCTAATCATTTTCCTGCATCTTTTAAGGAAGCCAGTTATCTGCCAGCTCTTTCCATGCTACGTATACATGTTCGTTTGTGACAATCCAGTTGACATGTACTCTTTTTTTTTTCCTTCCTCCAGGGTGAGATATCAAAAGCCTATCGCAAACTTGCGAAAAAATGGCATCCAGATATGCACAGAGGAAAGGTAAGTTCATTTTGTGCTCTAAATTTGACTTGCATTGTTTACATGTTGTAGAGGGAAAAACAATACATTCTGTTCCGGTTGGGAACTCCATGACTCAACAGAGTTCACATTTATTTGCTGTTAAGTTGTTTATGATATTTGGGATAATTAGCACAAGATTTTTATACCCTGGTTGAAATAATATAATATGGTGGATATAAAAGTATTCATCTCTTCTGTCTTAGTCAGTGTATGTGTGAGCGTGATTGATTTCTTCGCTTGGGGCCTCTGTGGCCGAGTGGTTAGCACGCTTCTGTAACAATGACTCAGGAGCCTCTCACCAGTGTAGTCACAGAGTTCAAGTAAGCACTGACAGCCTCCAAGTGGAAAGGCCTTCCAGCAACCTGCATATTGTGGCGGGTGTCCTAACATATATAATATTCTTAAGTACGGCAAACAAACGACAGTTAAATAAATAATTAAATAAATAAATAAATAAATAAATAAATGATCTTTGCTCTTGTGTTGTAGGAGGCCAAGGAAGAGGCTGTAGTTATGTTTCAAAAAATTGCTAATGCTCATGAGGTGAGTGTTGAAACTTTATTGAATGATGCTGACACCTAACAAATTCCAAAAGATTGCCACAAAACTGATGGTCCCACCTGCCTTGCTACGTTTACACTGAACTTGTTTTGTTTCAGATCTCTTGTGACTTGAAATGTTTTTTGACGAAAGAAAAATATATGATAGGGCTTCTAAGAATGTTGGGTGGCTTGGTATAGAATAAATACTGCAATGATAAAAATACTTTTATCCTGTAATGTAAGGCCTGTTAACTGTCCTGATACCGCTAAAGGAGAAAATTAAAACCTTAATAAGATATTCAAATCTTGTCAGTTGGTCTGTTACAAGCTCCATGTATGTTAAAGTTAATGCAGTCCCTTTCTGTCAGTTCTAATTGAGGAGATGTCAGGTCAAGAGGAAAGATGTTTTATAAGTACAAATTTCAACATATTTCGTTGACTCTGCATATAGGTTATTTTTGAATAAATAGGACATTATTTGCTCATTCCCACATGCTGTTGTTTTCAGATATTAAAAGATGATGAACAGAGAGCAGATTATAACTACATGTTGGATAACCCAGGTACATCACAGTTTGGCTGTACAATTACACCCTATTTATTAGCTTTATAATACCATATAGACTTGACTGTTGAGTCTTAATCTACGTCTTCCTTTGAACTGAACAAGAGAGTGTGAAAGTGACAGGTATACTTTACTGTATAGGCTAACATTTAATGAGGTTCAGTTTTTGTCTTATCTATTTTTTGTATACATCTTGGGGCTATATTTGTGATCAAGAAGTGACCTCTGTGGCCTATGGGTTAGCATTCTAGTGCAGCATAATGGCCAGGATTTCATTTCAAGTCCAGATCATGATGGCTTCCTCTCCATTAATAGTAAGTTGAAAGGTCTGTCAGCAATCTGTGGACGGTAATGGCAACTTGTGTTTCCCCCGGGGTTTCCCGGGCTCTGTCTGGTTTCCTCCCGACATAATGCTGACCACCTTCATATACGTTAAATATTCTTGAGTGCTGCATAAAACTCCAGATAAATAAATAAATCAATTTAAGTCAAGAACGAGGCCAATAATCGTCAAACAAAGGCTCTAGATTGAGTATGTATAGTTAACATATAATTTACTGTCTTTACTTCCTATCTTATTTCGAAAGCTGCAGTAGGTTTGTTTAAACCAGAGGCACATGTAGAAGAACTGAAACCAGTTTTACAGGTGACTTAGGTAATAAAGTTTCACCTTGTTACAATTTCAGAGGAGTACTACACACATTATTATTACTATTACCGGCGTCGCATGGCTCCTAAAGTGGATGTTAGGATTGTCATTGTGGTCACCATCACCATAATATCAGCTGTACAGGTGAGTACATCCTGACGGCTATGGCTAAGACTTGAGAATAGATAATCAGAGTACTGCCTTGCTTCAGGATAAACTGTCCCCCGGAACGTTCTATGCCCTGAATGAGGACTGATGAAAAGTTGAAAACTTGCTCCTTTTTTAACCTTGCTGGCGGAACTATCTAATGTGATTTCACCAAAACGACGAGTCAGTTATCAGTGATGTCATGTGTTCAAATCCATCTCTTGTGGCTTTGCATGCAGCTTCACATCAGGAGATTTACATTTATCTGATGAGGTGGGTTGGTTTCCTTACATCCTGCCCAGTTTCTTCAATAAGTAAACCTGACTGCTGCCATAGACTAGTAAGTGACACACTAGTGTGGCACTAAACACCAGTCACGAATGTCACTTAATAGTCGTGCAAGGGAAGGTCTGCCATGCAGCAATCTGCTGACAGTTGCGTGTTTCTGAGTTTTTTGAAACATTCTAGAGTATGGTGTAAAACTCGAATGAAATAAGTAAATAAATAATGTAACTAAGTAATGTTGTCAACACTGTCAGTGTTCAGAAAACTGATGATTTTATTATAATATATCTACATTCTACATGCTTTAACTCAGGTATTCAGAATATGTAATTATCTAAAGCATAAAAAAGCCATTAAAAGCCAATTGATCAGCAGGTGTACATTTCAGTGATTGGTAATATCCAGACCAATACTTTTCCTGACACCGAAGAGTGATTAATAAAGCTTGATAATTTTTTTTTTCTCTGTTTACCGGGAATTGCATACCCTAATTTTTCTAATGTTTGGGACACCTAGTCTGTTTTTTTAGCCAATATACATGTAATTGTAGCAGGAATATTTAGTTTCTTTTTGGTCACAGGGTTTGTCCATCTGATCAACAACATATTTAGATTTGTTTTTTCCCCAAACTGTGAGAGAAATGTTCAAGTAATCCTGTGCTTTCAGCACTACTAATATCTGTCCAAACAATATTAGAAAAATTAGGGTACAGATATAATTATTTCATGAAGGATAAAAAAAATTAAAATGTCGATTGACTATATTGCAGTATTGGGGTATGTGGAACAACTACAACACAGCCATAAAATACCTCTCAAGAGAACCTAAGTATAGAAACCAAGCCATGGAGATAGCAAAATCTCAAGGACTGATCAACACAAACAAGAAAAGGGACAGGAGAAACAAGGTATGGTGTGTTTGAAACATGTCAAAACAAAGGTCCAATATTTTTTCTACAATCATTTCAATGTTTATTCTGCTGCAGATGCATGTGTATTAGTGTTTGCACTGAGTTACATGTTGGGCAACAGAGTAGACTAAGTGCTCGGGATATGTGTAATGTAGTATTGAATGAATGAATGAATGATTATGGCTTAACGCCACATCGGCAATATTTCAGCCATATTGTGGCAAGAACATTGTGAAAACACAAAGCAATTAAGGTTTTCGATTTGGTTGTGAGAACATCAAACACGAAACATAAATGTTTGGACATGTTTAAAATCAGATAAGAACAACCAAAACAGTTAAAACTTGAAAATCAGCATATTTTAAAAATAGTATATTAAGAAATGTATATAACCTTTTATCTATAAATATTTAAGATTAAAATTTATATTTTATGATATAGGCCAATGGTACTCCAATATTTTGTGACAGTATCGCTGTCAAATAAATCAGTTGACTGTGTAGAACCTTTGCCAAACATGGGCAAAGTCCACACAGTCAATAAGGATATGTTTGATGCCGTATTGGGCATCACATCCAACACACATGGGAGCACTGCTCCCATGTAGTATGAAATTGTGTGTCAGACGAGAATGCCCAATACGACACCTCGTTTAATGTAGTATTGATGCAGTAGCCCTGCAGTAGTTATATAAATAGTGATATGGGTTCTTTTTATGTTTGTATAACCGCATATCGGCTAGCGTGATCTAATATAAGATCTTGTATAAAATACTATGGTAACTATGGTTTAATCTGTTGGAAATGTTCAGTCTCGGAGACTCCTGAAGACAATCTATTAATGTTGACCACTTTCTGCACCATCACTGGAACATTATGATTTTTCCTTAGATTTTGTCAGTGTCAGTCGCAGTGTCCCATGAGAGCATTGTAGGATTAGCTATGGATTGACAGGTATATATAAACTTACACACCACAAGCTTGGTCAAAGCTGAATATCAAGTGTAAACCAGAATGACTCATATTGTGTACTTTACAGGAAGAGATACGAGAAGAAGAAGACAGAATCATCAAAGAAATTATAGCTGAAAAAATGGACATCAGGTAGTCACTGTTTACCCCCATACAAGTCGAATGCACAAGTTTGAACTACAAATTACAACATGACAAAGGGCCTTAAAGTTTTAGTGCTTATCTAGAATGTCTCGTTCTCGTAAGGGGAGGATTGTATATTGTGTTTTTCGAAGTTTTATGTAAGTTTTATGTTATTTTACCTGGTTATGAAAATGTTTAGCAATTTTTATAATCATTATTTTTTTTTCTTTTTGATGTTGGATATCATTATATCAAACACTATTTTCTGGGTTGCATTAACCAATAGAAAATCATCGATTCAATCTTCAGGGGAGGTTATAGCAGACCAAAATACACAGATGTTTTATGGGTTCAGCTAATCCTCAGTCCATATACACTCATCCTGTACATCCACTGGTGGTTACGATGGATCTGGAAATTTACCATATGCCGGGAGGAGTACGGAGAAGAGGAAAAATGTTACCTTATAAGAAAGTTCATGAAGCTCAGTCAAACCCAGTGGGACGTAAGTTAATGCTTTTGCTTTATTATTTATACATCAGTGAAATCCAAGCATTTCTTTCACTGATAAAAATGATATCTTCACTAGTTAGATATCACTTTTGTTATTACATTTTGCTATTACACTGCTGGAGACCTTGACCCATGACCCATGGCCATGCACTTCCGTGCAATATATGGTTTGCCAAAAAAGAATGTAGAATGTATAATTACTTACAGGCAGCGTTTAAAACTGTAAAAAGGTTTTGAGAGCGCGGACGTGAAAGGAATTGCAGCGCGTATGAATAGAATCAGAAATACTTGACGCTTCGCGTCTTGTGGGTTATCATTTCCACCTCTCACGAGAACAATATTTATGGTGTTCAACCTTTACAATGCAATATCCTCTATGTTCTCCCCCGCTTTCTTCATGTAGAGTTTTAGTCTCAATGCAATTCAAAGGCAATTTGTTCATCTTTACAAAGAATACCAAAAAATGGAATAATGTTTTGAAAAGACATGTGTAAAACCATTTTTTTTTTCACTTATTGAAAAAATAGCATGAACTTGTTGTCAACTCATTGTGTTTACTTATAGTTATGTTTTCGGGGAATTTTTGTTGCAGGCATTAGAAGAAGCAGATAAAGAGCTTTACCTTGAAGAAGAACTGTGGATAAAAGAAAATTTTACTGTAAGTACTATACACAATTTTTTACTGTTAAACAACAAGAGATATAGTCAAAGATTGTGAGAATCAATGTCTGCCCACCTTGCTTTTGACAATTCTACAGTACTAAGTATATACAAATGATCTCAAGCAAAATGAGGAAAGGTTAGAGATGAATGTGGAAAGGACTACTTGATAGTAACCTCTACATGATGACATGAGTGTATATTTACCATGTTCTGAGAAACTTGACACTCTTTGTATCCTCCTTGGTGTCCAGTTCATGAAGTACATATACTTCTGGCCCCGGGGTCATGAAGTGATCTCAGACTAAAGTCCAAATTTGAAATCACTTTAAAATTGTTATTTTTGATGTAACCAGGTTGAAATATTGCTTGACAGCGTAAATTCTGGGTAAGTTATTAGACAACAAATTTCAGCTAAAAGAACGAAAAGAGACATACCAAGTTTTCTGATTAAAATTTTGGACTTAAGTCTAAGATGGCTTCATGATCCTGGGGCTTGTAACAATTCCTAACATGAGATAGAAATTTTTCTGTATGGCGTCAAACAAGAATGGAGTAAATAACTGATTTGTTGATTTCAGGAATGGAAGCGACAGCAGGAGGAGGAGATGAAAGCTAAAATGGCCGAGAGTGCTAAGTATAAGATGTACAGGCGGTATATGAAGAAAGGAGGCCCTGGCCAGATGACATTTGGACCTGATTAGTCTCTCCAGTACATCTTACTGTCACACAAGGAAGAAATCTCTCCTTTCCGTGTGGGTGTGCCTTTTCACATCCAACTTTCTTATGTGTTTAATTATCATATAGTGGGGTAAATTTTTGTTTGCAATTACCTTGTCTTCATTAATCAGGTTGTATAAATTCTCATTCTGTCCTTCATCTTTTGTGTGAAGTAACTGGCCATCAGTTATCTCCCCTTGGTTCTTTCAATTAAACAACCACAGGTACGAACTGATAATTGACCTATCAACAGCAGACATTTAACCCCGCCCACACAACAGTTAACCACACCCATAAGATAAATTTTGTCAAGTTTTAAATCCGGGATATCGATTAGTGCCAGTTTTTTGCCATGCTGTCATATGAGAAACAATACATTGACACAAACTCATGGTTTAGATTCCTGCACATTTTTAATTTTTAACGGAATCAATCTAATACACTCTTTGGTGTTAACAAACTGATTTTGTGTGTTCTTACCCATTCCCTTTATGGTGTGGTTAGCAGCTGATGGTAGTCTGAGAGCTGCATTACAGTCTGTTTAGCTGTGTTCAACAGGTTGTGCCATGTTGTCTATCAAAGATATTTCATTGCACTTCCCGATAGGTTAAATGCAGGTGAATCTATGTGTGGCTGTCATACTATCAGAATGACAAGAAATTGGGTATAAATCATGGACTGATTTCTGGCAGTGCAGTTGAAACTTTTCAGGACTCGTGTAGAGAGTGTCGATTTTAATTTGTAAAATTCTCCACTGTTTATTGTTTTTATACTCATAAAATTGTGATTTTGTATTTTAATTTATTTCTTATAGACTAAGTGTTAATTTTTGTTTATATTCTATATTTTAATCCAATCTTATGCCAGTCACATTTCAAATTCAAACACATAAAATTGGACTGAATTATTGGAATGACTGATTGCATAAACTTTATGCCTATCCATTTACCCAATCTATTTCTTACATGATTCAATTGTAAATAATCGGATAAAGAGATGTTAGTGACAGAAAGTTAACACGGTAACACAGCTCCCTGCTGCCTGCTGTGCATTAGGGGCCGATTCCACAAAGCCGTTTCTGACAAGAGTCAAAATTTGAAACCGCTTCACAAAGCTTAATTTTTGGTACTGAAAGTTGAAATGTTGACGCATTTGTCTTGGGATGATTTTGATGAGGTGAATAAAATTTTAATTACTAAAGCGGAAAAATATTAAGATCTCATTTAAAATTTTGACTCTTCAGAAATGGCTTTGAGGACTCGGCCTTTGTTCTTAAATTCTTAAATCAACCAACCAGTAAACCTCGTCACCAAGAATTGAGATCCACATATCATGATGTTCAATTTCCATCTTGCCAAAAAGAGAAAAAAAAAAAAAAGAGATTCTTCATCTTTACTGGCCATAGATATATTATCAATGAGATTTTGATTATATTATTCTTTGTACTGTAGTTTCTTGTTTAAGTAGCACACTTTGTGGTTGTGGATGTTAAAATTTTCGATTGAGTCTTGCTGCGCTGTTTAACAGGTTACAGTGGTATATCACACAAATACCATGACTATACCCAGTCACAGGTGTATGTGTAAAAAAAAAAAAAAAAAAAGTCCGTTTGGATGCATTTTACTGGTGTTTCTAATTTATCTTTGTTTTTAAATAAAATTTATCAGCATAGCCAATTTCAAGGCTACATGCATAGCAAATGCAAGTCCCCAAAAGTGCATACTTGTAAATAGAAACGATATGAAAAGACTAAAAATGCCTTTTTGCTTCCATGAAGCAGCATTTACATATTTACATTTACCTGTACTTGTGTAATATGAGTAACAGCCTATACTTAATACATGTGTACAACGACTAATCTGCTGTTAGAAGTTACTGTGCTTATAATATATGTGTGACTACTTACGAATACATATAACATGTTCTGTGGACAGGTATTATCGTATAATGCTTGCCATCAGTGAACTGTCAATTCCTTCGCATGTCCAAGTTAGGAAGCTATGATAAAAGTTACTGTTACAAACCAATGGGCTTTCATCCATGTTTGTATTGTCCCATGTCCAAGAAAGCATAAGTGTAAATATACATCCCATATCAACAGTTTCAACCACCCTGTGAACTCGTATTGTGTACATAAATGTAGTGTGTGTTGCTCTCATGTTCTGTAATAGACCTGTAATGTACACATTATTACAACATTTATATCCAGAGTATGTAGAAGATGGTTCATTACAGTGTGTTTTAATACTGTGTAATTGTTTATAGTCTCTCAGATTTTAACTTGTGCATAGAAATGCTACATACGAAACTCCAAAAACACTTCAACTGCTGGCCTCAGCTACTTGTACTGACAGTGTGACTGATACTTATATCATTTCTAAGATAGCCAATGTCAGGAGGTGTAGTAAACATTACCGGTCTGTTTTTCTACGAAAGGTAGATAGATACATGTGGGGTTTGTTTCCCGCCCCCCCAATTTTGCCATTTGCCTCTACATGTGTAAGCAGAAATGAAAGTTGGGGAATAATTTGTTCTTGGTCACCATAGTTTGATTGTGCTTGTTATTTAAACTATCTTCAAGACGCACAAAATGAAGTTTGAATATATAAAATATCCGCCATGATGGACAGAGATGTTGAAATCTGGTTAACTTTAGTCACTGTAAGTTTGTCAACACTTGTGTACTGCATGTACATAACACTTACAGTTTTATACTAGTTTGTCCATACCCCTGAAGTGTTCTATGTATGCTCATACATTAGTCCATTTCAGTTCTGTTGGAGTCAGACTATGTGCACTAACATTTTTGTAAGCACTTAGTTGTTTATACATCTCGATAATCCTTTTTGCTTCCGCCCTGCTCTTTAATAAGTACATTTCTGTGGGATATCTAGTCTATGAGAAACATTAAATCATCACAAACTGTACAAAATCTTTATTGTTGAGTTTATGCAATAGCTATAATGTTAACAACAATCAAGTGGAGACTGATAATTATGAACAGATTTTATTACAAGAAACAACTAACTAAAGCTGCAAATATGTACAGTCTTTTCACTTTACAGCACTTTATCTGCATCAGAAATGTCCACCCTGGCCAGAGTTATCTCAATAAATAAATTAACCTCCAGTGGATATTTCTATGAATTTCAGGTATCAATTTGCCATGAGAAAACACATGGCAGAGTACACTCAAGGCTGATCATGGCTGAACTTCACGTACATCTTCCCCCTACCCCCCGACTGAGAACAAGGGAATTCCTCTAAATTCGGTGAAAATGTTGGCAAATGATATATATGGCCATGAAGAGAAGTCAGCTTGCTGGTACACAGCTTTGCAGAGGAAATAAACTGCCAGATGAACCATACTGGTACACGAACACTGATCGCAAAGCAGTGTCTATGAGAGGAGCACAACCTCTGTGGTCTGTCACGAATGTATCCCTCATCATTTCAGCCTCTGCACAATGACTGCATTCAGCAGCTTGGCCTCTTCCAGTGTCTGCTTCTCGTCTGTCAACTCTTTATTGGGAAATGTGGTCATGAGAACAAATGATGAGCCTGCATATTGGGGTCGCTGTCTGGGGGAAGAGTTAAGGAACACTTAAAATCTTAATGACCGCTATCATCTCAGGCTCATAATTGCCATAGGTTTCGTAATCACCCTTGCTTTACTGTACATATAAAAGGGCAGCCAATTTTCAGCCAATCACTGATGGCCCCTCATAAGTGTGCATATCCGTGTTTCAAAGCAAATGTATGTACGTTTGATTTATTCCTTGACACAAGATTATACATCAGCAATAAGCAGTGCGATGGACAGTGATCGATGTGCTTTTATTGACACTAGCAGGCAGCAGAAAGTCGCTTTGCTATCAGGCAAAACCAGTGACAGTAAAAGAGGCTGAACAGCCGATCGACATAACCTATGTTGCTGTTTTAAGACTAAGTTCTATCAAGCCGTATTTTGCCTCAAACTAACCCTTAACACATCGCAGTGCACGGAGTTATCTTTTGCGCTAGCTATTCTATTCCAGGTGTATGTAGTGTGAAATACATACACCTGGGGGCCTCTGTAGCTCAGTTGGTTAACGCGCTAGCCCAGCATAATGACCCACCAACATGCTCGCTGTGAGTTCAAATCCAGCTCATGCTGGCTTCCTCTCTGGCTGTACGTGGGAAGGTCTGTCGGCAATCTGCGGATAGTCGTGGGTTTCCCCCAGGCTCTGATGGGTTTCCACCCACCATAATGCTGGCCACCATCGTATAAGTGAAACATTCTTGAGTGCGGAGTAAAACACCAAACAAATAAATAAATAAATCCATACACCTGATAATTCTCACTACAGCCACATCCAATGTTGTCTTGAACTCCTGTCAATGTCGGTAACTAAGGTTAAATCTGAATAGACCATGAATCATGCATATTTATGAATGTGTACAGGGCTTTGAAGAGTTAATATGGCTCAGCAAATCACGGTAGAAGATGTCGAACATTGATAGCTTGATTAAATGAAGATGAATAACCCCTAGCATATATATTAATTTTAGTCTGGAATACTTTCATACGTTATGCAGTGAATTGGGAGAATGGTATTAAGGTTTGCATGCACATCTGGCTAAAGTTTCAAAACATTTTTGAAGAATTGGCCAATAAGATACCTTTTCTTGCACAATGATGAATGGGCCAAATCCAAACCGACCATTGTTCTCTTGTAACACTTTAGCACAATGTTACCAGTCTGCCCATAAGTCATCATCACAAAGGCAGAAATAAACAACAGACTACAAAACTCAAGGACCCATGGTGGTGGCCATGTATAAGTAACACTCAAAAAAGGATACCCCAAAATATAACTTCTGATGTCTCCAACAACATGTGAATGATTGAACTTGGCCACTAACCTGTAAACAAACAGAAATGCATAGATGTCACACAGCATTCCTATCATTCCACTTCCCTGAATGGTGTTCATTCATTTTGTACATTGGATGACTTATGAACATTTCCCTTATAAGATGAGGCTCAGGGCCCAGTGTTTCAAAAGTGTATTAGCATTTAAGCCCGGTATTAACTTTAGCCTAGACTAAAGTGTCATTAGTTTTGTATTATGCCTAGACTGGTATAAGATTTAAGCCTGGCCTAACTTTTAATACACTACTGAACAACCAGCCCCAGGTTTATGGGTAGAGGAAATAGGCAACCACCAGATTTACCAACCAAATATCTGACAAGCTTTCAGATTTCGTGGCCAGAATAATGAGAGCACGAATCTGATGTTTTAAAACTTTGACTCAAGACGGTTAAATTTTAATACAGCAGTAGGTTTTATGTGTGGCATAAACCTGGCTGAGCCCAGGAGATAATGTCGCACCTTGCCATGTACATACCAGCTTCTGGATGAGCGAGAAGCAATACAAATCGAACACCTGCACATGTGGTCGTCTACTGGGTTTTAGTGGGGGCCCATCATTTAAGTGAATATGGACAAAATGTTATATCTCAAAGTTTCTGAAACATACAGCATACACACATTCACATGTAGAAATCAGTTTCACCTTGATCCATCTGCTAGTCTGATCTGTATGTTTGTGAGCGGTTTAGATGAATCCACCTCTACAGGAGGAGCTGAGGCTGTTCCTGAAGCAGTTGAAGCATTTGTCATTACCTTTGGCGCAGGGCTGAAAAGCAGAGGATATGGATAATAATAAGTTTCCACTCTATTTGAGACCTGTATAAAATGGCAACTTTTCACCGAGAGTAAATACCTGCAAGCTACTTAATACTAGCAAGATTCTGATAGCTCTCTTGATTTTAAGGGGGTGTGAGCTTTGGTTGTATGTTTTAGTGCAATTACCTACCTTTAAAAGTGCACAGGGGATGGGGGTGGGGGAGCAAAATTTTACAATAGTTATACATTACAGTACATGTAGACAATTAGACGAACTAGAGCTGAAATATGGGATGTCACTGACTAAAACTTATACTATCTGTTTGATCAGCTACCAAAGTTATTATGGTCATGTCACCATATTTTGTAGCAGGTGGTGTTGATGCCTTTAGATATGTAGTGCTGCCTCACTGAAGCATAACACAGAAGACAACACACTGAACGACCCATCCTGTAACACCATACTGACGCTATAATAGGCTGAACAGTCTGTGTACTTTCATTCACAACTTTACAGAGGCTATGCCACAAAATTGATCAGTGCAAATCCAGTCAAATTTTTGCTATTATTTTAAAATAGCCCAAATAATTACCTTTAGTGACATGTAAGTCTTGTCTGTGCATGTGTTACGGTTCAATATCAGTATCCTTAAATTTATAAAGTGTTCACATTATAGGTTCAGATTCAATTGAACACTAGAAATATTACAGGTACGATTTTGATATTTTCATTTATTATATTATAATAATTTCAGCTACTCTTGGCAAATACAGAAAATTAGCACATATGAATCTGTTGCCAAAAAATCTTTGGTATAGCTTCTATATATTACAACTGTTCAAAACAGCTAGCCTTACCAATGAACCCCAGACCTCAGATGCTATCCCTACTAGGTGTATGAAGCAGGTGAAATTAGATGAACATGAGTGTTTATATTTATAGACACCAGAATTTGGGGCAGCCCATTACAGTAACCACTTGAAATTCATAAGAATGTATTGCTTTCTATCACTGTGCATCCATCAGTAGACAAACACGTATACACAGTAACAACTACATAGCAAGTGCCTTGTGCAACACAGAGCAGTCAGATTTTCTTGTGACTTTCCAAGTAACAAATCTGTGACAGCATCAAGCTCCAGCATTGAAGATACATGTACAAATTTACCTTCCGAGCATGTGTCCTTCCCCAGAGAAAGCCTTCAGAGACTGTTTAGGTTTGACATACTCCTCTTCCCTGTGGTCCTCCATATTTAAATTCACCTCCCCTCCTCGTGCCATGCGGATTAACTCTCGTGGAACCTCTCTGAACATGAAAAACAATGTTCTCTTCAACACCCTATGTTCAAAGTATATACATCTACCTGTAGCTAAAGCCAGTCTAAACTTGTGTGGATGTCTAAACATGACAAAGGAGTTAAAAATGACATTCCTGTATGACTCATTTCTTAGACACTGTGGAGGAAACAACAAAGAGAGAAACTGAAAGTTAGGACTTCAGTTTCCATCTTGTTCTTGCTGAATTACTTTTCAATACTCTTGCATGGCAGCATATCAGCACTCACTGAAACAATTATATGCTACTGTAAAATAGAAAACACTTGTAGCCAAAAGAAAAACACTTACCCCTTAGATATGCTCTCCAAGAATTCTTTATTTGCTGGGTTATTGAAATCTCTCAGTGGCTCATTGTCTACACTAAATCCATTTTTCCAAAGTTTTAATACAACATCTACCTGAAAAAGCATAAAAAATGTGTAATTTATTTGATTGGTGTTTTACGCCATACTCAAAAATATTTCACTTCTAAGGCGTGGGCCAGCATATTGGTGGGAGGAAACCAGGCAGAACCTGGGGGAAAGTGGTACACAAGAGGGCTTCACTATCATTTATATGAAACAATGGTATATATTGTGTTCATCACTAACACATGAGACATGAAATATATATTTGAAAAAAAAAAAGCATGACCACTTTCTCATATTAGGATGTCCTACATGTGTCTATACTATGTATTTTGTACCCAGCTCTAAAAATAGGTATACACATGAACAAAATACTTAAACAAAGATCATCATGCACTGTACATGGTCACACAACTTAAATTTTTCATGTGACCAGACTAATTAAAAAAGACTGACTCAATGAATCAAACCGTTATTGATTTACAAACTGTACAAATATACAAGTACCTTCCCTTCAGGTGAAGTGTAATCATTTTACAACAGTCTAACACACTGAAGTTTCTGTATTAACCTGTCTCCTACTGTCACAGTCTCCTCTGATTTTCATACCTGTCTAGGGCCAGCATCTAATGCTTCTCCCTGTATGGCTTCTGACGCCCCATCTGTCTCTCCTAGTTTATAACCAGTGCCTCGAAATGCTGGCCTATTCTTCATCTTTTGGCTGCTCCCTGATGAGGATTCCGCCACTTCAGCACCATGTCTGAAACATTTTGCATCACATCACTTTTGATTTGATTTGAGTGGTGTTTTACGCCATAATCAAGAATATTTGGTGGGAGGAAACCAGGCAAAGCCTGGAGGAAACTCACAACCATATGCTCGGAGACCTTCCCACATACAGCTGGAGAGGAAGCCAACATGAGCCGGACTTGAACTAACAGTGACTGCTTTGGTCAGACTGTAAAAATCACAATGCACAGAATTACATACATTGTACACGTACTATACTCCACAATTTACTGATATTCCCATATTTAAGCTTTTTGATAAATAATCGGAGACATAACAATGCAGTCAAGTTGATTTAAACATACTGTCTTAATGCTCAATTACAGGGTACCTTATAAATGAGCCAAAATACTTTTTTTTCCTTAACAAAACATAATTCAAAAGTTACTTACTCCTTGGCTGACTTCATCAAGTGTTCAACAACATCTTCTGATTTCCGTTTTGGAGGCCCAATTATCTGTTGACCACTAAAAACACACATTCAATACCCATGTTAAAACTGCCCATTTTATATAGTTATGATAACACTGAATATTAAAAATAAATTCAAAGCTTATTTAGGCAAGTAAAGATAGAGAGACATAACACAACAGCTGTGTTGACGTACCTGGTTTCTGATCCGCCAGCATAAAAGGCTTGGCCTTCATCTGAATCGTCACCTCCAGTGACACTTATGTTGGAAAAAGTTGTGAATCTGTCATGTGAGGAAAACAAACATATATATGTAATATAAGTGGACAGTCTTTTAACATATCACCATATAATAACAGAAGATCCGTGTGAAGTTATCATGAATGTAAATAAAACACACACACATCATCCTTATACAGCTCATAAGTGTTTACTGCAATGCAAAATCTTACTTTGATGAAGAAGTTTCCCTAGCTGGTGGAGCAGTCTCCTGCTGTATATGTCCAGTTGTCTCCCCTTCTGCATCTCCCTCTTCATAAAAACTAGCCATAGCCAACTACAAACCAAAACAGAAGATCAAACTTCAATGTTTTTTTTTTTCATCTTCTTGACTGTCTGTACATGTATGAAAAATGCTGAATACTGACAAAAAGTCTGAAACACTGACTAGAATAAAAGACGGAAACATCAAATGTATGATATCTCACCTTTATATCTTACTTTACCCATTATAATGAATATCTCATCATATGACACCCATTGCAGGAGGTAAAATATGATGAGATATATCGGCTGATATTATGAGAATGCAGAAAGCCTTTAGTACCATGCAGAAAAATAGTATAATCTTGTAGTGAAATCATATCATCCACTATTAATGTAGTCCAACATGTTCTTCATTATATTAATATTTATGTCAGGTCAGACAGATTTGGTCAAGAGTAGTGGAATAATCAGGCTACCAGCTGGTGGCCCAAGCAGCCTCTCCCTGTCTCTAGATAAAATCAGCAAGAGACCATTCATAAATGATTTGACTTCACCATGTTGAATAGTTCAGGGCTTTAATACTTTAAATACACTAGATCCAAATTCACAACAAGGCAACCTGTATCATAACAAATCAGCCGTTAGGCTCTGTCCAGGTATGACCATACTGTCAAACCCCATAACTGTGGACTGGTGAAGGAAAATGGCTGCAGCTACAGAGATGGCCGTGTCATGAATTTAAGTCTGTGACTGCTTTGAGGTTAGGTTTGGCAAAGATTTTGACTGGCCAAGGATGGCCCCAAATCAAAGATGGTCTCGGCAATTGACGTTTTGCTCGCAATAAATTGACAGACGAAAAGGTAAGGACTTTAGGGCATAGAAACATATTTGATGGGTAATTTTTGTCACACACGCCATGACAAACTTCCACAGCAACTGCATCAGGCATGTACATGGAGTGATTAGATATTGGTTTGGGGTCATATTGGCAAAACAAAATTTTTTCAAACCTTATGTCAAAGTACTCTCAGACTACATGAATATTGGGTCTTGCATGACTTTACCAAGAGGAATATACAATGGGTGTAGTGTGCACAGGCGAACTGAAAGGTGAGAGGTAAGAACCACAACTGACACCTGTTTTGGACTGTACCCTTCTTTGGAAAGGACCCATCAGACATGGTGCATGGTTTACCACAGGCAGCTGCTGTGGGTATAAAACTGCCAACTGTGTATAAAGAGATGAGTTGAAATAGCCATCTAGCTAAGTATCTAATTGAGTAAACACCAGAACATTAAACTGAACTGAATAAGATAGGGTTAAGTAATTGTGACTGTTTCAAACCCTTGTTTCAGTGTCAGGATATATGGCTACGGTGCTGTGTTTACATGTAACTTTCTATGTCACTACTTATGCCAATTCATTCATGCTTCCCTGAATGAGGCCAGCCAAATATGGAGGAGTACTTTCAGATGTAGTCCATGTAACAAAGTCATGTGACACACGCACATGCGCATTCAACTCTTACAATGTTCATCTGTCTCAAGCACGTCTAAAAAAGTAATTCTGTCACAAAAACTCTAGTGGTCTAGTGGTATAAGCATTCGACTAGGGACCCAGCATGCTGTCTGATGGAAGTTTGAATCCAGGCCTTTCCGCAACAAAACAATTAAAGAGATGACTTTCTGAAATATGTATGAACTGCAAACAGTTGAGTGCAGAACACTTGTGGATGACAGAAACCAGAGTGAAGAACACCTTACCGTACAACTATCTCTGTTTTTTGGGTATTAAATTGAACATCTCCCCTTTCATTTTAAACCTTTGAAAAATCAGTAAAAGCATGTGACCGTGGAAAAAAATGACGTCAAAAGGCACGCGGAAATGAACACATAAACAGCACTCTAGTCCTCACAAATCCTCAATAACAAATCGTTTGTATTTGGAAGTAAAGCAAGAAGTAACTCATGTAAGATTGACAATCATGGGCAGTTGTAATGACTAGGGTGACCCTACTGTTAGTCAATGAGCCCCTTCTCAGATGTTCATTGTGAAAAGCTGCTTCTTCAATGAATTGACGAAACCCTCAAGTTTAAAACTCCCCAAACCTGTCGTCTCTTTCTCCATTAGCAGACGTATGCATGACTAAGACAAATGCAAAATCAAAAAGAACAACAACGACAGCCGCACAACATTTGAAAAGGCTTTGGCAGCTTGGTCTTTACGCAGCGATCGGAATCCAAGAAATACTTTAACCTGAAGATCCCATGCTGCAGATTCCAAGAAAAACTTTGCCCTGTCTTCGTCAATACCAGTTACGTTGGTAAACTGAGCGATGAGCTCCTGTTTGTTGTCTGCCATTCTCAAGCTGGATGCTTTTAATTCCTCTAACTGTGAAGAGCTCTCTTGAGTTATCTCCCGTTGCCACCAAGTGAGTACAAAAAATGACATACAGTAAGCACCTCAGATCACAGGAATAATATGCAGTTTAGGATACGGTATGTTTTAACGTAGAAAAGTAGGCCTACAAATTCAAATTAAAAAGCTTCTCAGATTTATTCTTGAGGCGTAAAATTGGATTAAACTTGGTCATACCTGTCAAAACAACCCGGTGGAGCCGGGGTAGGGGAGCAGGCTGTGCTTGCTTGGGTGCGCTGACTTGAAGTTGGTTCCACCTTAAATTCCCTGCCAGTTCATCGATAACGTCAATTCCGAAAATTTCTGACAGTTGACAGAAATACGCATAATATGGAGAGGTATATATGAGGATATATAAGGTTATTAAGATATGTAAAATTTCTCAAAAGATTAAGAATTTTTTTATGTTCCAATTCTTTGGCATATCTTTCTTCATTAGCCGTAAAACGATAATCTTCCTACTGATGTATCCGTGTAGGCCTACCCATTAATGATGCCACACAGGTCTATTTGAATTTTGGGTATTTTCTGTCTCTTCAGTTTGCTTTAGTACTATAGGTAATCAAAGAGTTTCGTCAATCAATCAGTTTCTGACTGAAAATCTTCCTCAAGTCAGAAAATTACTGTTTTTTGGGGGTTTTGTTTTTGTTTTGTTTTTTAATTTTTTTTTTTTGTTTTTTTTTTTTGTAAAACTAACAATCCAATTACTGGTAGCACAAACGTAGGCACTATATGAAGTAAAGTGACATTCAGTTGGGGAAAATTCCTTCCAGGGAACTAGTTCTCTCATGTAGTAAATGAGTGATAATGGCACTTGTAGGTGAAGTGTGTTGGCTGTGTATTATTACGTCCATAGGGGCCCTTGGGCCACAGACTGTCATCAGACTCGGATTAGCCTGAGTTCCTGGAGCTGCCAAACATGCTTCTATACAACTTTACAACCGGAATGCTGTTAAAACTCATGTAAAACATTCCAGTTTTGGAGAGCTTTCATGATTGTCATGATCTGTGCACATTGTGGTTTAAACATTCCTCAGAAATATTTCACCTCTTGATGGGGTCAGGTTAATGAATAGACAATCAGGCGGGAAAATCTTGCCTCTTAATGATGGCCCAAAGTTGATTTAAACCCTGAATCAGAAAATGCAGGTGTATTAGTGGAGGAAACAAAGGAAAGTGGGGATGAAAACATCACAACTCACTGGTTACCTTGCTAGCCTTGACAAGTTGATCCGCTAGAGTGAGTGAGTGAGTGCTTGGGGTTTAAACGTCGTACTCAACAATTTTTCAGTCATACGACGACGAAGGAATCCTTAGGGTGCATGTACATGTAATGTGCCTCCTTGTTGCAGGATGGATTTCCACCACTCTTTTATTTAGTGCTGCTTCACTGAGACGACTTACCGAAGACAAGTAAGCCGCCCCGCCCAAGCCATTATACTGATACGGGTCAACCAGTCATTGCACTATCCTCTTCATGCTGAACGCCAAGGGAGGAAGTTACAACTTCCTCTTATAAAGTCTTAGGTGTGACTCGATCAAGGATTGATCCTGGATCTCCCGGTCCCGAAGCGGACGCTCTACCAACTGTGCTATCTGGGCCGGTCAGATCCACTAGATGATTACTGTATGTACGCATGAAGGACTCAGTCATGGTACCACATTAGTCAATGGTATAACTAGGCCATCGAGAACCCTTCCAGATAATATAAAGTGAAGAAAATTAAGAATAACGAATATAAATTTTCACATTCACCTGTGCAGTATTACCATATTTCAGGACGTGTCATCTCATGGTAAGAAGTTTGCAAAATTTTTCAAAATCTGAAAATACCTTACCAGTTGCTTTTCGTTTTCAACCTTTAATGTCTGAAATCTGCCTGGAAACTGGATGAAAATTTCCATACCTGCATATTTGTAGTTTCACTGTAGTTTAATACTCGTGGAACTTAATTATATGCATGAATTAAGTGAGTGAGTGCTTGGGGTTTAACATCGTATTGAACAATTTTTCTGTCATATGACGACGACTGAATCCTTCCAGTGCATGTAATGTGCACTGTAAAACTGGATTTAAGGATTTCCACCACTCTTTTATCTAGTGCTGCTTCCCTGAGACGCCTTTACGAAGCCAAGTAAGACGCCTTTACTGAAGGCAAGTAAGTCGCCCCGCCTGAGCCATTATACTGATACGGGTCAACCAGTCGTTGCACTATCCCCTTTATGCTGAACGCCAAGCGAGGAAGTTACAACTTTCTCTTTTAAGGTCTTAGGTGTGGCTCGACCCAAGAATGACCCTGGATCTACCGCTCCCTAAGCGGATGCTCTACCAACTGTGCTATCGGGGTCGGTAATGCATGATTTAAAACCAATTTTAAACCATGCCAAACACATCTGCTGTGACAATTATAAAGTATATTCCACTCATTTGCACATCAATAAAACAAACACAATTGTGTTGCAATATTAACTTTTAATTAGAATGATATACCATGATCTGGGATTTAGGAAAATTTAACAGGACATAAAGACCTTCAATATATATGCATAACAGATAATTCATCTAGAAGAAGTAACATGTAAGATTGGTCAGATTCACTGCTACAACCGGCTGTGTATCGATAACTAGCATAATTTGCACGTGTATAGAAAAAAAAGTGCCAGAACGACTAAACTGACAGTCCTATATACATTACCTCTAATTATACAGTGCTTTGTAAACATATTTAAGGAAAGAACATCATATATAAATGAGACTATATGTAATCATGCATAGGGTAGTAAGATTAATTATCAAATCTAACCATCTTTATGTAAACATTTATCTACAAAATATTTGCAAATCCTGATCACTCAAATACCATTTGAATCAGACAGGCAAGAATTAAACAAGCTTCATTATTTTTTTGCATGGAGTTCAATGAGAAATATTAATCATAGCATTGCAAAATAATGGGAATGAATGTATGCAATGTAAAACACAAAATGAAATCAATATACAATGAAACAAATTATCCAGACATAAAAAGGGACCAAAATTGTTTACTAAAACGAAGCATGTGTCCAGTGGTGCTTTTCACCTACATGCGTGACTTTGGTAAGATAGAGTTACTGGTTAAAAAAGAGAGTGCCAAGCATTTTTTAAGATAAGCATCTCATACTAAGAATGCTAAAACTAAAATAATCACTCCTAAATTGTTCCACAGGCACCAACAAAAAAAATAATAGTAGTAATATAATAGTAATATTATGGCCTACTTTCTGAGACCTGTTTCATCGTTTCCTTATTTTATGGCACCAAAGTTGTCACAATTAAGATGAGCATTGGAATATGTCCGCCTAGAGGACAGGCAAGTTCTAAACATGTTGACTTTATACTCAGTTATATTATAAAGACAAGAAAACAGAATACCGTACAAGTAAACACAAATGAAGCATGCAATACGACCAATCACACAGAAGTATAATGTGACGTATGAGAAAAACACAAACTAAGCATTATAATAGATTCAGCATTAAACTAGAGCATGCAAATTTACCCTGACATTATGAATTACTCTTACTTCATGACTTTATAAAGTCTAACAGACTTAGTTTTGTACCAATGCTGCCACAGAGGTTAATAGGTCTAGATTTCTATACTGTCTCTAACATGATTGACTTAAAAAAAAACATCTATCAATGACCAATGATAGCTCAATTTGAGGAAATAAGAATGAACCCTTTGACTGCCATGCCAATAATAATAGGTAAAAAGTGAAATCTGAGTAATATCAACACTTTGTGTCATGGTGCTACACCAATAAACCCACAGATGCATTAAGCATACAAAAATAATAATATAGGACTGATTCAGGTGTGCACCACCAAAAAATAAGAATCAGGACAACAGAGTGACTTAAAAAAACAGAGTGACAAATATAAACTGGAGCAGTCACATTCTCTTCTTCGTAATGTCATCTTTATATGTTCCTGAAACAATCTATAATGCAGCCAGATAAAGGATTTAAACCCATTGTCTCCTTTCATGCTTCATAAATAATTCATTTCATTGGTGTGAAACAACGTCCTGAACAGTTCTTCACTTTTTTGGTTTATGGGTGGAGGAAAAATGAGCAGAGCCCAGAGAAACCACTGCCCTTTGTTATGTGCCACACAATCCCCTGTCATCAGGAGAATTTGAGAGAAACCACTGCCCTTTGTTATGTGCCACACAATCCCCTGTCATCAGGAGAAATCACTGCCCTTTGTTATGTGCCACACAATCCTCTGTCTTAAGGAGAAATCACTCCCCCTTTTCCACAAACCTCCTGACTTAAAGCAGCACTTTAATTATTCTAGACATAAATCCAAATGTTAAAGCTCACAAAATTACTTCATTATTCCGGTCTGCGAGGTCATCACAATTGCACGTCACGCTATTGTCAGCACACTGCATTAAACAGTGTACGTTCTTCATTTAAAAAAGTTCTAAATATGTATATACAAAATCTAATCAACACCATTGCACACATATTGAGTATAGCATACATAGTGATGAATGCAGCATGAATAATATGACCACTGTGTCAGAAATGGACAAGGTGACATAATATGTCAAACAGCCAATGAAGCAGTTGTGTTTTAAGCCATGAAGAATTTGATGCCCCAAGTACATATAGGTGAAACTGTCCCAATTGTGGGGACTTCACATCAAAAGACGGGAAGTGTAAAATAAGACCAATAATTTTGATTATAACATACCCTTATACAACAATGAGGTGCTCCAATTATCTGGTCCTGTCTAAATATAACATATATTTTATAAGTTTGATCTTCCTGGTACATCTAAGTTCACAAAATAGAGTTTTACATTACATCATAGAATGTGATCTAAACTTATCAAGAATAATTATACCAGTTGAACCAATGCCTCAAAGAAAGTTAATTATTTTAATGTACATGTAAATTCAACTAATTAAACACAAACTTACTAAATTTACAATTTGATATATAAAAAAAAACTTTTTTTGTTCATTAAACAGTAAAATAATGTGCTATATGAGCATTTGGGAATAAAGGTACAAAATGTTAGATGAAAATGGGCAATTGCAATGGGAGATTCAGTGTATAATACAGTACTTGAACTGGTACAATAGCTGTTTCTATCACAAATAAAATAGCAAATCAAAGCAAATTCATACCCTATAAAAAAAAGGAAAAACAGCTACAGGACTTAACATTCCTATACATCAAAGGCCCTTTCTACAAAAGCATGATGGCTCACATTATCACACGAAAACAATGCTTCATGTTGTTCAATATAGTGACCAATATCTAACTGCTCACGGGTGACAGGAAAAAATACATCATTTGGTAAATTGTTATACAAATATAAATCTATGTTAAAGGTATGTCACCAGATACAGATCTCTTCCCATATGCCTGGCCAACCCTCATCCCAGTATATCACAGTCAGTTCTACGCAGCACTATACAGGCATCACCATCCAACATTACACAGTTAACTCTATCCATCCCAGTACTATACAGTCAGCTCTATCCAGTCCAGCACTATGTCAGCTCAATCCATTCCAGCACTTTACAGTCAGCTCTAAGTTTCCAGCACTATACAGTCAGCAGTAACCAATCTCAGCACCTTTCTTCAGCAAGCCAAATCCTCTCTAACATGTACACAAATACTTCAGAATTATTTCACAATTAATCTCTTTATTTTTGGTTAAACATAAGTACATGTATTTCACACTGAAGATGGGGATCACCTACAGAAAACATAAATTAATATTTTTTTCTTTTAACTACACAGAATGTTATTCATGCCCCCATACTACATATAAGTCAAACACTGTTGGGATCTTGGTAAAAAGAATGACTTTAAGGTCAGTGTCTGAGAGTAGGAGAAGCTGCTGTCCAGTGCAAATCTTCAAGCCTTGTCATACATTGCCAATGACTGCTCCAGTTTTGCTGTGATCTGAAAAGAGAAATGTAAAATAGTATTTAATACATGTGGAACTCCAAATGAGGCAGAGTATACATGAATACACCTGATGGATGTAAACATAAGGTCACAGAAACTGGAAAATATATCAAACACTTATATATTGTATAATCATTTCTGTAGTAAAGTAATGAAGCTGAACATGGTGTTCTACATTTTATCAATACACATTTGTATGTGCTAAATATGTTTGTCTTGGTGCGTAATGTTTCTTGCTAAATTATTTTGGGGATTTCATGAGGATTTTTCTTGTAACAAGCCAGTCCACATTACCAACATGCAAGTGCTGCCTCAATGGAATGACATGCTGAAGTAACCAGATAGGACGCCATGTTTAACCATAGTATACAGACATGTGACTGAGTAGGTCTTGGCCTATACCCTTAGGTGTCATATCAGGTATGTACCAAGATTGCCAAGAGTGCTCTTTGCAAATATTGCATATGTGCATGGCATTCTGAAATCTCAATCATGTTTACTTCGTCTGTAAAACAGAATTTACTCCATTTATTTATTTAAAAAGTTGATGTACAAACATTAATGAAAAATGTGTTTTTCAACAATATTCAGACAACTGGCAACTCCTGCACTACAGAAACCATCACTCTAACGTAGCGTCAGGCTTTACATAAAAACGAAAACTCAGATCAGCTGCACGCTGTACCTTCTTGTAGAAGTCTATCTGGCCCTGGAGGTAGCCCTGCATTAGATGTTTGAAGTCATACACCCTCTCCTGGTGGAAGTGATGCATCTCGGCCAGACTGGCATACGAGATGATGTCCGCTCTCTGGGTCACACCTTGTACGTCTGACTCTGACAGCTTCCCCTCTGCCTGGTTCTTCACACACTCCTTAGCTTTGGCCATTGCTCCCTGAAAAACATACAAATTCAGTAACTCTATTTTTTGACTAAAGACCAACACTATCTCATTAAGATGTGCCCTTGGATCATTACAACTAAATATATAACACAACCCAAATACATTTCCACCAGAAATATCTGGAAACTTCCATCAGGTAATCTTTTGCATGAAAATATGTTGTCTAGCAGTGGCTTAGAGTAATGACAAAAAAAATTCCTTTCGAAATGTTTGGTTGTTACTGGGGAAAAACCAGAGTAACATTTGCCAGACATGCTATTAAACCCAGCCTGAAATGTGCGGTCACGAGAGACCCCAAGTCACAGGGCATGTTAGTACACAAATATATAGTTACATCTAAAGTTAATTCCCAACATTTTTAACAAGTCTACTGAGCTAATGAAAGAAATAATCAGAAAAGCAGATCTAATAAACACAGACAGGTAAGGCTACTTACAGCAGTAGCTGCTAGCATGAACTTTCATTAAATGAATTCAAATTATTTAATGTCGAGGTGGTAGCATATGATTAATGTACATGTGCATGACGAAAATGTCACCCTTCATGACACTGTAGAGAAGCAAATGGGCACATACTGACCTCATGGAGCTTGAGAGTGTCTGGCAGTGTTTGCAGGATGCCTTTGTACTCATACAGTCCCTCCAGTGTAGGAATTATATCATGTTTAGGCTGAAACAAACAAGTACATATAAAAAAATTAATCCGTATTTCACTACCACACAGAACATAATCTACCCTGCAGCAACTCTCTATATAATATACACTAACATTGTTATAGGATGAATATGGGCTGATGTGGACATGTTGTATTTTGCGTGGAGTCGACTTCATTCAATAACCTATCTCTTGTACACCAATAAAACATCAATCATGTTCAACCAGGAAGCAAATTTGTGTTGCCACAAATGAAAATCTAACACACCGAAAATGAAGATACTAAAACAAGTAGTAATGCTTATAAATGGTGCAAAGACTTGTGCCGGGAGAAGACACAGCGTCATGTTGCTAATGGTGACCTGCAATATGAACTACACACAGCCTGATTGGTACAAAAAATAGGCAAATGTGGAAGGTGTATTATAATCATTATATTCGGTCATCTAACAAATGTACAGTTTTCAATAATTACAATGTCATATTTTCTCACGTTAATATCTTTTCCATCATTAATATACACTGTCTTCATAAAAGGTAACAAACACAAAGTTTCAAGAAACCTCAATTTGACTTTCATAATGTTTTTTGATAGACTGATATATTTCTATAGATTAAGCACATCAGAAAAACTACAAAAGCCTTCAAACAAAACCACCCGTACAATTTCAAATTCTCAAACACACTACAGGTTCTTTCCGGCTACAAGTTGAATCAGCGCTGACTGCCAACAACTTACCTGCTGTTCAAATAACTGTCCTATCTCGTTATAGGTGTTACCAGTGTTATCAACGGCTGTAGTCAGTGCCTGGGAGTCTGGAACAAAGATATAGCACAATGCTACAGACAACCACAACATAGTCCACCCAATAGATCCTTAATTTGTACTATCCATTGGCATTACTTGAAACATGTTTTTCACAATGCCTGTGGCCATATGTGAATGGTCCTGGGTTTCAACAGGGGCTCTGTTTGATTTCCTCCCACTATAATGCTGGCCATCGTCGTATAAGTGAAATATTCTTGAGTACGTCATAAAAAACCAATCAAATAAATAAATAAAGTTTTCGAATGTCTACTAATTTACAAGTTTTACCTTTCACATTCTTTGAAACGTGAATTTCATAACAACATGAACAACATTTTACAACAAAATTATCTCTTAGTGGTAAATACATTTCGTCGTAAATATATGAGGAAAACCCTAGAAAATTTAGACACTGTATAATGCACTAAAAAGTGTAGAAAGTTGAAATGTTTACCTGTCTGAGAGTCCACACTGAAGGATGCAGCTAGAGCTTTGATAGAATGTCCAATCTTCTCATACTCTCTCTTGAACGCTATAAAAACAACACGTGAAATTGTCATAAATAGGGATTCACTTTCAAAAACATCTAAATGCCTAAAATTTAGCCCATGACTACATTGCACATTTTCCCTGAATCTGCAAATTCTATTGATCTCAGAATGATGTTTTGTGCTGTGCTTGAAAGGCAGGATAATATCATACAAACGCATACTTCAAAACCAAACATATTGATTTAAATACTTATTTGTCCTAGAAAAACACTTCTTGGCAAAAGTTAAAGTCATTTACCGTGCATTTCAACGACACAGCACAACAATGTGCCATAAGTTGAACCATTTTTTCACCTGTGTGATTGGTTCTTATATGAAAGTCTTTAGTAGGAAATAACAAGATTAATAAACATGTGGTTCACCTAAAACCAGTCTGACCTACCTTCAGGCACAAGTTCAGTAACCAATTTAATGCTGTAGCCTGTAGCTACTCTGACCTATTTATAGCCACAAGTTAAAGCAGCCTGAGTCAGTGATGTGGTCTGCTGCACATGCTGATGGCCACACAAGTACAATTTCGATTAATTGCTAAAGCCGTAAATCCTCATATACCAATATGCTTAATACACTATTTGGTATAGAAAAATTTGTCCCTTGTCATGTTGGTTAACAGTATATATATATATATATATATATATATATATATATATATATATATATATATATATATTTTATCCATAAAACAACGAGCCTGAATTGGTCAGTAACAAGAAAGTGGGTATTGGCTGTTGGGTAACAGAAGTAACAATGAACCTACACAGCACACCAACCGTATCATTCAAATAAAATGCGTTAACAATTTATGTCAAGTACATGTACAGCACGTGGCTTAGATCACTGAAGCAGGCATGATGTGGTCCAGTGAACATTCCTCTATGATGTGTGACAAGTGACCCGACCAGCTGACTAATCTCTTTAATACGTCCTCATCAAGTCTCTTTACAATCAAATCGCTAAAAAATCTGTCACAATTTTTTTAACCATTAGGAAGCCAATGTTGATTATTTTTCATATTTAATTATGCACCTAGGTGTTATATGTCAAATGCTAAAAAAATATTTCACCTATGTATTAACAAATACAGTTTTATGGTTAGAGGAATCCAGCCAAAAGCCAGAGGAAACCAGCATATCATTACTAAGTTTGTTACACACCTTCTGACTCAAAGCCACAGCTGGATAAACCACAGGTGGATTCGATGTCACCACACAACATGAACATATATGAAGATCATAAGACATGGAGCTGATAGAGGACTGAGATGTTGCTGAATGAATCCCACATTCCACCATGAGGAACGTCCTGTGTTGATACTTACGACCATGGTGTTTCTTCATATTGTCGTGGTACACATTGATCAGGTGCTTTACACTGTCATCCACGCTTCTCACAAACTTGCCAAATTGTTCCATCTGAGGCTCTCTGATAATGAGGAAAAACTTCACAGATTTTAAATCCCATGGGTGGTATTTACATTATTACACTAAGACAATCATTACCAGACAAATTCTGACTGAACATGTTGAAAGTGAGAAGTCAGACAAGGGCATCAGGTTTATCACTTAGATTGTCAAGGTTATGAACATGATGGAGGCCTTTGCTAAACAGTAGTTTATTTATTTATTGATTTGATTGGTGTTTTACGCTATACTCAAGAATATTTCACTTATACGACGGTCACCAGCGCGATGATGGGAAGAAACAGTTTACTGGCAGACCTTCCCACATACGTCCGGAGAGGGAGCCAGCATTAGCTGGACTTAAACTCACAAAGACCACATTGGTGAGAGGTTTCTGGATCATTGTGCTGTGCTGGAGATGTAGCCCCTGGGCCACAGAGGGCCCCCACTAAACAGTAATTAATAGGTGATCTGAATTCTGAATACGCCAATGTTAAGCTTATAACCAGATTTGTATAACTGCACAAAGGAGGAGATGTCCATACCCAGAATTATGTTCATTTTATTACAAGTACAGTAAACACAAGCTGTATTTATGACACTCACACTGTACGAAGGTCCAGGGGGTGCGGGGGTGTCTCTATGGTCAGGAAAAATTTGGCACCAACAAACTCATCCTTTTCAGCTTTTCTCTTCCCTTGTTTCCATTTCTGTACATACATGATCAGATAGCTCACAAAATATCCAGTCTCATGCAAATACTTATGTATACTGAGTTTGTATGTATGTATGTTAGGAGTTTTAGGTTGTACTTAGCAATTTTTCAGTCTTATGACAACAACGAATCATTAGATGTGTGTATATATATAAAATGTCTTATGGTGAAAGGTCGAGTCCATGCTGCCAAAGCGGTGCCATCACATAGGTATCATGCCGAAGACACATTACATAACACCCCACCTTGTCACATAATACTGACACTGCCAACCAGTCTGATTTCCTTGCTCTCAGTGCTGAGTGCCAAGTATGCTACATATGAAGTTCACTCTATAATACACATATAAATGTGACCAATCAGATCTTTTAGGCAAACTACACCGGTAACCAAAGGTGGTTAATAAAATAACAATATATACAATGTATGCAATTATTACCAGCCAAGAAAGTTAATGGGGCTGCATATGTAAATAACAACAATAACATCAATTTTAATCAACTGCACTCAATTTCAGACAACTCTGCAAACATAAAACATGTTCACTACATACATTTAGCAGTTACCTAGAAAGAATTAGGTAAACTATGACGGTGCTATACAATGTTGATGGTATATCTACCATGGCCCAGATATCTCACCTTCTCATCTGAACAAGTGAGGAAGTGAAGAAGAACTTCACACTGAGAAATAACAGGGTGACGCACTATTCTGTTCACCCACAACTGGAGCTGCCGCATCCTCTCCGTGATGAAGTCATCTTCATATCTCCCTGAAACAATCAAAAAAACAGATACAGGATTTCACCCCATTATTCTCCAATCATACCAATCAAATTTGTTGATTTACTTATTTGGTTGGTCTCTACTGAAGGTCAAGAAGTTAAGAAATTCTTCACATACATGTACCCTAAATTACCTCAACGTTCTCCCATGATTAAATTGCTCAATTTTCCACATTCTGGTGGTTATTTTGACTTCAGAAAGGTGCTTTGAGAGGTGTTTGGAAAGTAGGATGATATCCTACTGGGATAAAAAGTAAATTTCAGCACCAGAAGTAATATCTCATGACATTTATTTGTCCCCAAAAACAGGCTTTAGTGGCGGCATTTTTAGGTCATTTAGGGTATATGACAATGGCCAGGATTATGGGTGGCGGAAACCATCACCCTTAACCAGACAACTGGCAAACGTCCAACTCGAATGTGGTGAGTGTTAAATTTCTCTCTGCGACCTTCCTGGTTAGGCAAATTTTATTAATAGCTGCAATACAAAGCTTTCAGTCTTGACTGTGTCTGTCTACATACAGATTTTTACAGAGTTGGTGAACTATTTATCAAACAATAAGTAAGTAGTCAAAAAATGGTTGCAATTTCAATAAGAATTCACCAAGACGATAGACAACTAAACTGAAGATGGGTGTTTCATTACTGAAGCTATTTCTCAGCTGAGAGCATCACCTGCTATTTGTTTCTCGGGTAGAGGAGGTATAGCGAAGATCGGGTATTTCTCCTCCAATCGTTCATGTAGCCAATCAAAATGTTTGTACCTCCGGCTGACGGGTGCCTTGCTGAACTGTGCATGGGAAGGAAAAATGTCTTAGTACATGATAACAGATTCACACTTTTACTGCGCAATTTTCAGCGCAATTTACTACAAAGCCATATTTTATCATCACCACTTATTTGATATCCACTTTTCCGTATCCTTTCAAATGTTGTTATATGGTATACGGTTTTTACCATATATAAAAATCTACATGTATCGACCTCAATACACTGTACTGTACTAAGGGCATGCAGGTTTCCTCTTAGGCTGTACGTGAGAAGGTCTTCCATCAACCTCAGACGGTCGTAAGTTTCCCCAGGGCTCCCCACTTTCCTCTATCATAATGCTGGCCACTGTTGTATAAGTGAAATATTCTTGATTATGGCGTAAAACATCAATCAATAAATAAATAAATACTTACTGAGGGTGTTAGCTGATAGGCAATAAAGCTCTTCAAGCCCTTCAGTTTGCTCTCTTTCTTAGGTGAAGCGATGACACATGTGTAAGGGCTGGATGGCTGCATCCAGATGGGCCCCAATGGGCTATCCTACAAGCATCACATGTACATATATCACACAAAACAAACCCCATGGAAATATAGCCAATGTTATTCTCACTGAAACATATAAACATAAAACAGATATTGTTCTCATGAAACAATCATGTCCACAAAGAAAAAATGTTGTTCTAACATAAACAATTATATATATGTTAACAATGGAAAAAATACTGTTCAGACAGAAACAATTCCATTAACAAAGAAAACATATAGTTTCAACAAAAAGAGTCACATTAACAAAGGAAAGATATGGTTCTAACAGAAACAATCACGTTAACAAAGGAAAGATACAGTTCTAACACAAACAATCATGGTAAAGAAAAGATATTGTTTTCACAGAAATAGTCATGTTACCAAACAATCATGTTAAAGAAAAGATATTGTTTTCACAGAAATAGTCATGTTAACAAGGAAAAAATACTGTTCTCACAGAATGAGTCATGTATTTCGAATACTATTGAAGACAGGATTATGTTTAAGTGCATCTATAAATTAGCTGAAGCCAGAAATATCTGCATGTTCTTAGAATCTTCGCAACACAAAATAGACACTCAACAAGAAGATAAAAGAAAAATAAAAAAAAACTCAGGAGAATATCAAGAGCTTCACATCACAACATCCTCCTGCTCCCTGAATGATAAGAACATGAAAACCACTTTAAATTAGTGAAGATCCCTTTACCCCAGTTCTGTGGTGTCAAAAAAATTTCTGATATGTATTTCACCTATAACAACTTGCTGATTTTTACTCACCACAATTCTGACCAAGTCTGACTCATTGACACTGGCTTGAGTCTGTCCCAGGAGGAAGGATTCTCCTCCAGACTTGGCAAAAGTGGAGAATCTGCAGAAAAGGGAAATTGTAAAAACAACCAGTTACATACATGTATAAGCCTTTAACTATGCCACACCTGAATGTCAAAAGATAAAGGAATTATGCCAGGCATCTTTTTGACAACATTTGCTTGATATATTTGATTTGTGTACTACACTGTGCTCGATGATGACATGGGTTAGGTTTATGGGTGGAGAAACTGGGCAGAACCTCACAGACAAATCAGAACACACAATCTCAATGATCAACAGCTAACAGCTATGACACATGCGGTTCTCAAGAGAAAAAGCAAAGTACATGTCCCTGTTTTAAAACATTGTAGTCCTCTGCTGTCACATGCAATTCGGCCAGTTTGGTGCATTTTATAATATACAGACTTTTCTGAAAGACACTTTCAAGTCAAGAAATATGTACAACCCCCCCCCCCCCCCCCCCCCCAAAACTAACCTAAATACTAGGCTGTCGAAAAGACATCTACAATGTTGTAGTAAAGGTATAAATTCTCTGATATGTACTGATGCACACTCGAGGCTGCTGTCTGTCTTCTTACATTACCAAAAGTCATGAATATGATGTGTACTTCATCTATAACAGAACCACTACATGTAGTGGGTCCTGCTGCTGTCATATCTAGATTTACTTCCTGGGATATATAACAGCATGGGTGAAGAAATTCTGAGCTGATGGGGCAAGGGTGAAATGCACACCACATGCATTTATCTGTTTACTTTCTAACATACAGCCAATGTAAAGCTGGATATGAACATGCTGTGCAGCTTCCAAATAAATACAGTGTTATTAGTGTACCACTCTAAACAACTCTGCCTGTAATCAACGGATACATCTACATGCATGTGGTTGTCACTGCTGATACATGCACAGTGAACTGTCAGGATGACGATCGCAAAATACTGTAATTCTTCAACCTTTTCGTATGATTGCAAAGTGTTTACTCAAACATATTTTGAGGGCATTAGTTTTTTTGTGGATCAACCAATCAAAATTGGTTGATCCAACCAATGCAGTTTTGTCTACAAAATCAAATTAACAAGGTGGGTAAATAACACCTAAAATTGCTCTTTTACATGCAGATAGGTTGTGAAATTAGGGTAGTCAAGTCTAAGGTGACCTACCTGCTAAAGCTCTTCTTGACTGTACCATATTTGGAGGCATCGGCAGAGTTCCTGGACGGGGATACACTCCTCTGATCACCCTGGGGGACAGACAGTCCTCCACTCCCACCCCTCATATAGTCCTGGGAAACACACAGCGCAACACTAAGTAAAACATCCCATGTGACCCTACAAGGTTTCACTCACAGATCTGAGTTCACATATGAACTACATATAAATCTTGGTACAGTTTTTTTTTTCTTGGTTTTGTTTTGTTTCATTTATTTATTTGTTTATTTCATTGGAGTTTTACACCCCACTCGGAATATTCCCGTATACAACAGAGACCAGCACTATTGTGGGAGGAAACCAGTGCATGTTTTGAAGAAAATTATACATTCAAGTAACAATCATAAAGCATCAGTTTAAGCAGTTATGCAAATTATTTATTATGACATGACAAATATAAACCATCATGAAATACAACATATATATATAATGAATACTGGCTAGATTTGGAAAGAAAGAAATATGGACAAATCCTTTGTACATAAGAACAAAGCATAAAAGCAGACCTGTATGGGTAACACAATGTGAGATCTTATTCAAAATATGCTGTTCTGGTTGGGCATTAACTATCTACGCAGTCAACAGAGAGCTATGAAGTCAGGAAAAAGCCTTAATTCAAGAAGAGTTTCAAAAAGATTTCAAATATGAGTGAAACCTTGGATATGTGCAGTTCTAGATTAGAATCAAGATAGATATATTTTCAAATGTGGACAATCAAATATGCAATGTTTGAATGGTCTTTCTTCAGCTTTATTATCATTGCAAAAACTGTTATATTTGTCAAAATGTGAATGAGCCTGGGACATGCCCTAAAACACTTTAACACTTCCAGATTCAGTTTTTTTTTTTGGGTATTAAACTGGCCTGATCTTCATTTGTGACTAATTCATTTACTTATTTGATTGTCGTTTAGTGGCAACATTTTTCACTTCTGCGATGGCAGTCACTTTCATGGGTGGAAGAAACATAAGCACAGGGGGTACCTGATTAATAAACAAAGATACCGTCTAATGGGAAAAATGAAAACACTTAATAAACAATTGAGCAAAACAATGTTTGCTTAAACCACATCCTGTTTCATCCTTTTTAAGCTTTTACATTATATTTCCCGGATATTCTCTTAACCTAGTTGTACACATTGTGTATTTGTACATAGTGTACTGAAAATGGGTACATTCAATTAAATCAACATGAAGGTGGGGTCATAATGACTGATGCTGGGTGTTACACAGGCAATATGCTGTACCCTAATTCCTCAACATTTTTGCTTATGAAAGAGCAATTTTCAGCGCAATTTATGCGCAGTCTTAAATTTTGATTTTTAAGACAAAGCTACATTGGCTGGATTGGCCAGTTTCAAGGCTTCACAAAAAGTCCAATCTCAATTGTCAACGCAGAATAATGCCTTCCGAATATGCTTGAATAAACACTTTGCAAACATGCAAAAAGATTGAGGAATTACAGTAACCACTTATATTTTTGGTATCTGTGATTTTCTACTTTTTGATACAGGTGGCTCTAAAATCTAGAAATGTTTTTTTGTCTAATCTGGACCTACCACTGCCTCATTAACATCATTTCCTAATAAAGACACATAGAAGATGTAAAGCCTCAATTTAATAATTATTGCTTGGCAGACTGTAATGAACATTTGCTTCTTTGCCAGGGCTATGGCATCATTTTCAACTTCATTTTATATTATTATACCATAAAGACAACACCAGACATGACACCATGCACCCTGTCATAGGTCAGTGACATTATAAACATTCATGTACTGTACATCATTGTGAGTGACGACTTAAACTTTCATTTTGAAAACTTTCAGATATCTGTACCATTAAAAGTGGTAATATGCACATAAATGAAATAAATCTAATCAAATATGGGTAACAGACCCACAAAGACGGCTTGTTCAAGAGTGTATTCAAGGAAAAAACAACACTCAACCAAACGTAGAGTGTATGCATCAATTAAGATATCTTTCATTAAGTTCCAAACTTAGCAAAGTCACACACCACCTTGTTGTGAATTTTTTGAACCCTAACCCCGCTTTGCTGTATTAATGATATCAGTGTAGGGCATGAAAAACGCAACATTGAGTTCAGGTTTGCTAACATGGCTTTACACATACCCATGGACTAGAAAGAACTACAGATTAAAAGTTGATTAATAATGTACCAAGCACATCAGAACAAAATGTTATATGTTGTATGTATATGTTGTCTTTCCTTTTAAGAGACTATAGTGCAGCATTCAGTCTGGAATAAAGTTTCATTTGCTATTTAGATATATTATTATGAAATATTCATTAAAATACAGAATGAATGACATTAGCATTAAACTTGGACTTTGTGAATTTCACCTAAATTTCAATTGACATATCTGCTTGATCCCGACTGAATCATACTCCTGATAAGATCAAGAATTTTTTGTGAAGTTTGAATCTTTTCCAGCAGCTTAAGTGTTGACATCAATTATATGATTTAAAGGCTGTTATGTGCTTCTGAAGATGTATTTTTCCATACCACACTTTGGGGGAAACACAGTATATTCTGCCAATAAAACTACAAACTGGTGACAGCCGTAGTTTACCTGTTCTGGGGTAGATTCATCATCATCATCCCAGTCATCGTCCCAGTCATCAAAGCTGCTCTGTGCCTCGCCCAGGTTGTTGTTGCTGTAGGGGGGTGGTGAGGTCTGGTTGTAGTTGTTGTTACCTTGGTTCATTTGGTTGTGGCTGGACTGTTGGTTGTTAATCACAGCCACCGGAGGAGCATTGGGCGGTGGGGGTGGTGGGAAGGCCGGCTCTGGAAATGATGTTACCTGTAAATACAAATAAGTTTCAGTTTGTAAACCTTTCATATAAAAAAAAAAAAACACATCTACAGTCCAAACACTCATAAATTTTAGGTTCAGCTCTTAGAAAGGAGCCAAAATTGGGTGTGAAATAGATCAATGACTCCCAAGTTAGAAACAAAACACTTCAAGCCCTGATACTTAACCATAAATATTGTGTTCACTATCATTATATGGGTATAAACAGTCTCAAAATATTAACTGACTAGTGAAAATGTTGTACTATAACTGTGATTTTTGCAGAATGATTCATTGGTGTTTAATGCTGTACTCAAGAATATTTTAGTAATACACTCTACTGACAAACTTTCCCGGATTTTTAGCAGAACCAGTTTGATGAGTATGTCACACTTTGGTGGAAAGTCAGCTAATAAACAATCAATCTATGTTTAAAATGGCCTTGTGAGCATATTTTGTTGACTATTTATTGCCTCCATGACCTGGAGATCTGCGGAATTGACAGCCAAGTCAAAGAAATGGCTAGTATACACACAAGCACATACTGTATTATGATTTTAAACATTCACTCAACTGTATCAAGTTATGTTCTAATCTGCACCCAGCCATGGACTATGGGACTTCAGTTCATGAACATAATATGAAAGATATGCATGTACATCTACCCACACCTATCACTGCTTTGTATACAGGCTATTTGTTTACAAGCAATGCTCAAAGAAACTATCTATATCCAATCTGCTTTGTTGTGTACACACACAGACAAACAAGATCTTTTTTTTACAGGTGTACAGCATAATAGCTAGAGAGGAAATACATGTACCCATATGTATGATGTACCTTTCCAGAATAAGCCTTTATTAGGTCCACACCCATACACTGTACAGCACTATTCATTGATCCATGGCTTATGTACAACAGTTGCTTCCCTGCATGGTTTAAGACTACTATATCCACTGCCTGTACATCATCACACATGGAATGGGATAGTCATGCTACACCTACAAGATGCCCACAAATAAAAGGGCGTTTACAGGGTACATATAGGCACTGCTATGCCTTACCTCTACGTAGGACTCTGGTATAAGGCCCTGCTGACCCTGGGAATTCCTCGCCTCCCACCAGCCATCCTCTATGTCCTGGAATCATTAATACATAACAAATGTTTGTGATTAATCACATTATGACCCACAGGTGTCAGGGAAAGAGAACTTAGAGAAAGCTAATAGTGAACAGACCACCACGCCATGATGTGGTCACTAATCTCCTCACTAACCCTAAGAGTGCAGTTATGGTTGTCAGACTAGTAGACATTCATAAAGCACATTGCAGATATTCCAAAGAAAAGGCTGTTGTCACTAAAACAGATTATACAATGAAGACCCTGTATTTGCAAAAGATATTTTTAAGGACATGTCCCCCCCCCCAACCTCCCATCCCTGGGTCAAAATTAATGACATGTACAAAATGCCACATCCTAAAAGTGACATTGTCCTTTGAGATATATCAGTCCTCATATTAGCTGGTGCTTTGGTTAAATAAAGAAAAACACAATAAAACTGTTCTATGATATATGGCCTCAAGTAGGAGCCATATTTTCAGATGATTGTTCTTTGTTTATAAATGTACATGTAGGTATAAAGGTTATCGGTAACTGAATTAAATGTTGATAAATCATAGGCCAGTCAGATCAGTTTCCACTGGTCAAACCAAACTGCCACCAGCTACATGCACATGTATATATACATGCAGCTGCATTGTAGATGTATTCTATACGGCTATGGTATACAGACCTACCTACATACATGTATACAGACCAACATACATGTATACATGTAGAGAAATTTCAACACAGAAACACATATGCATGCATGTACATGTACGGTGACGTCTACCCACATCATGGCATGTATATACTAAATGTTTCAATTTTTCAGTCAACGACGACGATGAGGAATCATTAGGTGTGTGCACATATACATGTACTGTGTCCTCTTGTGGCGGGGCAAGTCCATACTGTCCAAGCTCTGCTGCCAATGAAGTATCATGCCGAAAACACCAGACACCTCACCCTGTACCAGGCCAACCAGTCATGTTTCCTTGCTCTACGCCATACTCCAGAATATTTCACTTAAACAACGGCTGCCAGCATTACAGAGGGAAGAAACTGAGCAGAGCTTTCACAAAACCCACGACCATCCGCAGGTTGCTGCAGACCTTTCCACGGACGACTGAGAAGCTAACCACCTTGGCCACACAGGTCCCTCATGGTCACACAAATATAACATGTACATGTACCTGCTTGTGTTCAGACAGGTGCATGTATTTCCACATGGGGGCCTCCGTGGCTCAGTCGGTTAGCGCGCTAGCGCAGCGTAATGACCCAGGAGCCTCTCACCAATGCAGTCGCTGTGAGTTCAAGTCCAGCTCATGCTGGCCTCCTCTCCGGCCGTATGTGGGAAGGTCTGTCAGCAACCTGCGGATGGTCATGGGTTCCCCCCGGGCTTTGCCCGGTTTCCACCCACCATAATGCTGGCCGCCGTTGTATAAGTGAAATATTCTTGAGTACGGCGTAAAACACCAATCAAATAAATAAATAAA
This sequence comes from Liolophura sinensis, assembly GCF_032854445.1. Lineage (NCBI taxonomy): Eukaryota > Metazoa > Mollusca > Polyplacophora > Chitonida > Chitonidae > Liolophura > Liolophura sinensis. The sequence goes on from NC_088300.1 coordinate 45,322,716, forward strand.
TATTTCCACATGCGTGAACTCTAAACTCTCTTTGCATGTATATACGGATGCAGATAATCACACAATTACATAGATATCACAATGATATCTGATGCACAAGTTCCACATACTTGTATACAAACTAATGACTTCATTATATGCTCACATACATACATACATACATGCATACATACAGCCATGATCACAGAGATATCCCATGCATATCCTGTGGGTTAATCAGATTACATACATGTACATGTATCTACTCCCACGTGTACCACCTTATGACTCATGCTCTTACATGTACACAAACAATGGTAACAGAGAGATATATCACATGAATGAAGAACAGATCTGCCATGACTTACCTGCCTGACGACTGTAAGTATCTCACCCTCATCAAATGTCAGCTCTCCATCAGCTTCTTGTCCTGAGAAGGCAAACAAAGCTTTTGCCTGAAACAAACAAAAATCTGCATGTACTGCAAGGTTATATGAATTTTATTTTTCACAGTTTTTCAGCAAGGTCAGCTCATCTGAGCCAATCATCAGTACACTCTTTGGTCAGGTGACTAGAGTACTGGAGGTGAAAACAAAGCAAATTTAAGAAAGGTGAGATAGGCATTGACAACAATTTTGGCAAAAAAAAAAACAGCTTGTAGGCATGAAATTCTTTCTGGAAAAGTAATCAGAATGTTACTTGTCTTCAGGTATGACAGTTTCAATGTCCTATAGTACTTCCGGCTTTAGGAATTGTCATTTAGCTCCATGTTATTTACCACCTCCTGCTCCTTGCCAGGAGCCTAAGGTGATTCAAACTATGAATACATTGTGTGAAGGTTATAGCTTGATTAGAGTCTATGGCTTCATTGGTCAGGGGTCAATCTCCTGTGCTTTAGCTAAATGAGCCAACGAGGGCTCACACACGCAGACCAGACTGCTTGTATTCTTTCCTTAGCCATGATAAACGAACTACACAGTGTGAAATTGTAAGTTCCTCATGCCCTGAGGCAACCTCTGGAGTTCAATGATCCATTTCACACCAGGCAGACAGAGATCAATGGAAGAATGATACCCTGATTACTATGTCTCTTAATTGCTAATTTGGTTAAATGACCAGTTAAAAATCATTCACTTGTACCACAAATTAGTTTTTTGTTTGACAGTGACTGATAACATTGGACATTCATTATAATTATCCTCTGCTCGTTATCAAACAGGACAGAAGACTACACTGGGGAGATAGCACGCTTATAAATGTGCCAGCATATACAATATACATACAGGTACTTCAACCTTTTAGCATATGAAAGAGCAACTTTCAGTGCGATATATGCACATTTTTAATTTGATTTTGGAAAAAAACTACATTGGTTGGATAGGCCAGTACCAGGGCATCACAAAACATATAATTTTATGAATCTACACAGAACAATGCCCTCAGAATATTTCTGAATAACACCCGGTAAAAGTGTGAAAAGGCAGAGGAATTACAGTAATAGGTTTTATTGAACATCACCATCTCGTGACAGTAAACAGTCTCTACTCTGTTATATAATTAAACCACTGCGGCCAGAATTATGGTGGGAGGAAACCGGGCACAGACTGAGGGAAACTCACAACCATCAACCTTGGAAAAACTGTAGTTCAAAGCCCCCCAACAGAAAGCTAAAAGGCTTTTTTGTACTTTTATGCATTTATGTTAGGTCACATCATATACTCCATATTAAGGGAAAAAAACCGCTTTGTGTTTTCTTCAACTCTCAACAAACATTCCAGATCCAGGAATGAGAGATAGGCGAGCACAGCAGAATTCTATGTAGACATTTGAGTCCGTTTCACAAAGCGAACATAACATTACGTGTACTGTAGGTATTACATCGCCATGGTAGTTATGTGACCGTAGCCCTATGTGCCCTTTGTGAAACGGGCCTCAGGTTTTTAAGACATATATGTACATGTTCAGGGCGATGTTCGGAAATAATGGTGACATAGCGAAGGTTGTCTCAAACAGAGTACTCTCAAGGTAACCCATACAAACAGCGTTTCTCAACACAGAGAGGGTGGAATGTGAACGAAGTGCATGCTCATTGGTACATGCATACTCTAGATGTTGGTTTTCAGGTATGTTAAAGTTTCACAGTACATATTTTTGTATATCCACCCCAGCTGCTGCAGCACTTCTAAGTAATTTATAATGGAGCCCTTTTTTTAACCATCCAGCCTTCAGGCATTAAACTTCTTAGACCATTAAAGATTATGTTGACAGAAAAAAGTAACTGCCTAAAGGGTTTAAGTAACCAAGACCACCTTTATGAATTTAAATATTTGATTGGTGTATTATGCCACCACAACCACTTTAAATTAAGTCCTCATATAACAAACCGACACGTCCATGTACATGTATTAATATTTAGTCACTTGAATACTGTGTAAGATTCTCCTTTACTGGCAATGTCTACATCACAACATAGGCTTGGCGCTGCCATGTGTTAACTACTATAAACTTTGCAAGAAATCAAAACACATTAAAAAACACCCTCAGTTACCATATTCGATGTATTTGTTTCTGAAACTTACTTTAGAGGCCTTGTCCTTATCATGCTTTGCCTTGTCACCGAAAGATTCCATACCTGCCACGTCTTAAATCAACACCTGAACTTAACAGATTACTCCATGAATACTCTGTCAGCAGTGTGAACTGATCAGTCGTTCAGTATAACAAACTGCGTCTGCCATGTAAGGGAAACAGGAGACCTTATGGGTGAGTGGGACAGGTCCTAGCCCCAGTCTAGGCTAGCCAAGTATGGGTGGAGGTCGTCCCTCACAATACCTCAATTATCCCCCCTAATGGCCTGTGGGCAGATTAACAGATTTCTACTGTCTGCACATGGATATATATACACAAGATGCTGGTCATAAATATTCATCTCTACATAAGTGTCTTCATTCACTTTTTTCAATCTCCACTAGTGACATGCTGCACTGGGTGATACTTCCTAGTAGGTTCAGTGGCTCATGTAGATTGTGTGAGGAGCGTGTCAACATACATACAGGCTCATGTGCGGGTAATGATGGTTTGAGTAGCAAATAATTCCTCATTATTTAATTATGCTACACAAAACTCATGTCCACATTCATAAAGTACATGTACATACATGTGTTCTATATAAAGTCATACAACATTTTCATCCATTACAAGTGTCAAAATGTTCGGTTATTCACTTGTTTTCAAGAGCTGAATATAAAAATGATGGCCTCAAACTGAGCCTGGGTCAATAAAAGATGATTTTGTAGGTCTACCATGCATATATTCATAACTCCAGACACATAAATGACATTCACAGATATTCATGTTGTTTTACAATGATATTAATCATACTGCATGATTTCAGTTTGTCAAGGTAGTCATTCTGAACATTTGAGCCCCTGCCTCATCCAATGCCAATTCTACATAGCATACATATCAAACTATGCCAACTAAAACAATGTAACTACACATACATGTACATACAAATAAATATCCTCACATGCACTGGCTAGCATTTTCACGTCCTGCATGTATGTGCTACGCACACAAACAATCAATTGCTATGTTAAACCATGAACCAAACCCTTAAATGATGTCAGTCTACAAATTTAATCGGCCGTCACAAAGAACTTTTTCATTTCACAAAATAATATTGCCTTTAGCATCTCAACTCTACCATTTAAATTAATAAATTTCATGAGTAACATATTTAATCTTTTTTGCGTGTCCCCAGGACTGTGTTGTAGATGTATGCCATTACGTTACATTCACTGTATTAGCCCTAAAAATTACAGAAAAACTTAAAATGCATTTTCAGAGGTAACCAAATACCACAAAGTATCACTCATAATTTCTTTTATCAGAATATCATTTCACTTTCCCATCAACCACAAATTACCTTTCTACAATAAATAGAACCTCCACAACAAGGTCAAATTAAAAACAGTCTGACATGGACAAAATTTTAGGCCACTGAACAACAAATACTGTACTTGCATCAATAGAGCTGCAAGGCTTAAGAAAATCATAATAAATGAAAGAAGAAAACATACATGTTTGCAACAGTAAGTATCTCAATTGGCTACAGATTACATAAAAGGTATGTATTCTTAAGAGGCCAAAATTAAAAAATTGTTTGTTTTGGGTAACATGCTTTGTAAATTTCTGGTAGATAGGTTAGTTTATTTTTATATTTTATTCTATCTTCTCTCCCCTCCCCCCTCAAAGGATTAGTCATTACATAAATCCCCTTCAGAAAACCTGATTTGGTCTTTAATTAATACCAATTTGCATAAATTTCAAGTTTGCTGAATAGAATCCCAGCAGCAGTACACTCTTGCTGAAAAATGTAGAACAATTCAAGGGTTGAAATGGTAAATTGAGCAAAAAACTAAAAATTACAAACAAAAACGAAAAGATTTGTTTTTGGGAGTGGGGGTGAGGGAGAGTGATGTTTGGGGTTGCTAACCCAAACAAATCACCTCTAAATTTATGTTCGATGCTTGTATCAAGGATCCTGCAAATGACTCCCTGTACTCTTCATCAAAGTCATCAAACAATTACACAGAAATGGAAATGGTGAATATAAACAGTCATAGGTCTTTCAGAAATGTGTAAATTATATGACAGTTATACAGATGACACCACATCATCATATCCATCTTCAGTGACGAACTCAACAACATCATGTAGGGTAGGCATGTAAAAAACAGAAAAAAGTACACAGCAGAGTCCAAAAATCACTGATAATGCACTTAAGATTAGTTTCTGCCACTTTACCTGTAATTTTTGTTTTTATCTGACCTGACATACTTCACAAAAACTCTTACCAACATTAATACAGACTGTGTAGATGTAATAATAATGTAGTATATGTATGTGTGCATGTGACATACTCTGTATTAAAGCTGTTAGCTATGTGCAGATGATTCAGTTAACATACTGAGATGCAAGATGACTGTAAAACTTAGCCTGAAACAACATATAACCTGTATACACTCAGACAGAATGAAGACTTTTTATGCACAACACTGGCTTGCATCATATGAAACATTACACAAAAAGCTCAAATATTGTATTCATGTTCACGTTATTATTTCCATACACCCTCAAACCCTCAACTTTTTCCCACATGAAAGAGCAACTTTCAGTGCAATTTATGCACATTTTAATTTGATTTTGGAAACAAAACTGCATTGTGTTGATTGGCCAGTACAAGGGCTTCAAAAAACGTATAATTTTATCAGTCAACACAAAATAATACCTTTACAATGTGCTTGAATAAATACCTTGGAAACATGCAAAAATGCTGAAGAATTACACTGAAGATGTTTCCATATTGATACCAAGACATGCACATATCATCATGAACAACATGTACATGTATGTAAACAAATCCTGTAATCTGACTCCAGTACAAGACAAAAGCTGCCCCTAAAGAGCTTAAGACGAGACTCAAATGAGCCTGACTGTCACGTTGTGTATATGTTATAATTAAATGACAATGCACCTGGAGTTGTACACTAGTCTGGTTGATACATATATACCGGTTCAATCCTAAACTGTATGTTCATCAGCTAATGGAATCAACTAAGTACAACCAATAGGGGAGTTTCAAGTTCGAACCCTTTTATCGATGATCACATTCACTATAACATGAACGTCTGAAAAAAATTGTCTTAAAAAGTCATCTACAATAGATGAATGATGCAGAAAACTGAGAATCCAAACGTTTGTGAAGTTTCTAAAGGAAAGAAGTCTCTTTTGTGCCTCTCGAAAAGGGTAAGACAGGTGATCAGTAAATTATTGTCAACAAAGGTTGCCTAACATTTTTCACAAGTCACATGACACTTCAGGACTGCTTTTACCATTGCCAACCAGAGTTCCAACTGGAAACTCCTCTATTCAGTTGAGTTCAATTGCATCTTAAACTCTCATGTTTGACACACTCAACAATCAATGTGCATGTCCAATACACGATTTTTTTTTTTTTTTTTTTTTGATTGGTGTTTTACGCCGTACTCAAGAATATTTCACTTATACGACGGCAGCCAGCATTATGGTGGGTGGAAACCGGGCACAGCCCGGGGGAACCCACGACCATCCGCAGGTTGCTGGCAGACCTTCCCACTTACGGCCGGAGAGGAAGCCAGCATGAGCTGGACTTGAACTCACAGTGACCACATTGATGAGACGCTCCTGGGTCATTACGCTGCGCTAGCGCGCTAACTGACTGAGCCACGGAGGCCCCTCCAATACACGAGGATTTATATATTCATATATATATTCATAAATAAATTATATATATATATATATATATATATATATATATATATATATATATATATATATACATGGGTCATCAAATTAAATGATATCTACATCCACAGTACTGACCAATGAAAACCCTATGTTTATAAACAGCCATATAACAGGGGTACCATGCTGTACGTGTAACAGAGACATGTCTGGCCTTACAGACAGGGAAGCTGTCCACTCTGTACCGAGCTCATCAGGGATACAAACAATAACTCACTAAGACACACAGTCTCCTCTAATTATTCCTACATGCTAACAGGTTATACATATAGCTTAGCTCTCGGACATACCTGGTGTTGTTTACTCCACATGTTTGCGCTGCTGGTTCAACAAAGCCAATCATAAATTAACATATCTCATTGCATGTGAAGCACACTGCAGCATCTCTGGTATGCATATAATACAAACTTAACCTGTGTGAACCTAGGCAAAAATAGTGATCTATTTATTTATTTACTTATTTGACTTTAGTAAAGCACATTAGTAATTAACATTCTTGCCATAAATTTCTATAACACAGGTGATTTATCATCACAGAGCTCTACATCTTCATTTGTAAACACAATGGCAATCAAACATATCTTTATCAGGTGATTAATGAATACACTAATCAATTACAAAAGTGGCTACCTGATCAGTATCAATACAACCTCATGTCAACTGAGAAAGGCAGTTATTTTAATTGTGTACAAGCCTTTGCTAATCTGACACAAGAAAGTGACCTGAGTTCTGCACACTTTTGAAAGACTTAACATATTTATCTGACAGAACCTTATGAAATATAATGCATTTTGATTTCTTGCAATAAAACGGTGATATAAATTCATTTGTTCCTTACTTTCCACACCTAAAGTTAATGAGCCAATATTATCTTACCAATGCATGACAACCATGCCGACCCTAGACCATAAGTCAAAAAAATTAATCCAATCCTGTTTATTTTGTTTTCTACATTCTATACAACACGGCACCCTATATTAAAACTGGCAGTGTGAGAATGACTTTACTATTTAGGCATAAAGCAACATCATCATGTTGCACACAGACGTCTGACACTGTTACTGTACTGCCACGTCACCAAATGTGCATGCTGTCTAAGAAATCATATTGAACATCAGTGTTCTTTCATAAACTAGTATGATAAATACATGTTTCTAAATAAAAGCTACACACATAAATTGTTATTTTTAGAGGCCTTGTTGCACAATAGAAAGATAAACGCAAGGACGAAGACAACATGGATTTTAAGATGCACGTTTGACCGTTGACACTTAACAACTCATTCACACTTGACATGACCAACAATGAGTTAGAATACAAAGAGGAAATGCCACTTTCCAGTATATCCCAGTTTAACTTAGTGGAGCAAAGGACTAACACAAGAAGGCATTGTAAAATACTGACGAATGTTAACACTTGAAGAACTGAATCAGAACTAGACAAATAGGTGATACATAAAATACAGTGACGACTACATGAAGATTACACATTATGAGAATTCCATCATGAGAAAGACCATAAAGTTTATTATTCAAACACATTTTAGCACAAAGGACAGCAGGTCTGTTCTGGTCAAACATAGGTCCTGTTCAAATAAGTTTCATAATCCTCTTTAATCAATAACTCATATCAAACTTCCTGGCATGTTTACACAATAATCAAATATAACATTCAAGAATTACCCATGCAAAACACATCTTTGTGGATGAAGACAATGTGAAGACAGCTTATGATCCCAATACTATAATACATGTAAACATTTTAGAAGTATTTTATTTCGTTGAACAATTTGTAAAAAACAAAAATAACAAGAAGTATATTTAAACACTCAAACCTATCCTTTGTGGCTGTTCAACCCCTTCACTGACCCAGCTTGTGATAGGTCTTTGAAAGCACATACATGTACATCAATTTGCATGACAAATTACCTGAAAACCTTCCCTGGCTGTAAAACTACAGATCTGGGGTCTGTTTAACAAAGCAAACGTTTCTCATACATGCATCCTAAGACATAATGCCTTTACCATTTGCATCTATATTACGTGCTTCTTAGTGGATGGCCAACAACTTCAATGTTCCTTGTATCGTTTTATTTATTTCTTTATTGAAAAAGGTTACCAAAGCAACATATACTGACATAAAGACACCAGGCTTCCACATTTTAAAGCACTACTTCAGTCCAAAGAAAGGCTAGGTGGAAATATTAAACTGATATGAAGGATATCCTATAGAATACAGCTAGAACCACGGTTCAAAAAATTTACGATGAATAACTCTATTTAACCTCTATAAGTGAAGAGTCCTCAAAAACAAAATCTTTGGCAAAATTTCTGTAAAATTTCCCTGATGTGACCGTCAAAATATTCCACATGGGTCAATAAACCAAGCAGATAAATCAAGCAGATATGAAATCGAGTAAGGCAGTGATGGTGAGGTCAAGTGTTCTTACATACCATGTTCCTAGTTTATTGTAGAACAACATTTCAAAATAACACCAGGTAATATTGGAAAAGGCAGAAAACTTTTGTTTTCATGTTATCCTCACAAACTAACAACAGCAGCTGTAATACAATCCTTTTTTTTCACAATGTAAGAAAATAAGTCTATCTCAATCCTTATCATTTAACCTTGCTTGTAAGACGTACAAGTCTTGGCTCTAAAGTAGCTCTTTAAGTCTGATGTCTATGTAAGATTTATTGACATGTATCTTCTTTTATTCACCGGACATTGCATTCCTTTTCCTTCTTTCTATAATTTAAACTTCTTTCGGAACTGTCCGCCCATTATTATATACACCTTAACACCAGTAGGGAATATACACTGCTGTGGTGAACATACAACCGTGAAAGCCTTCACAAAACTGGATGGCTGTAACTCACTGGGTGAGTGTGCTCGCCACCTGACTTCAATACCATAATGTCACAGGCTGTGTGAGAAAATGTGACTAATACTACTGTTACTATAAACCTTGACCTATATGCTCACTGATTCTGGCAATGACAAGCACTGTCAAACACGTCTGGCTCGGTGACATTTCGCTCAGGAAGTGGGTGTGTTGATGTTTGGAAGCTCATACAATAAAGGCTTAGGCTTTACACCATGCTCCAAGTTTATTATTTTTAGAAGCCTAGAATAACATTTCAAAATACCACCAGTTTATTAAATAAGTGTATCATTAAAATGTATAAACCACAAGTTACGAAAGTAAACTTTTCAAAAAATGAACAAGCCGGTATGGAAAAAAAAACATATCATTAACTAGTCGTGTACACGACTTACCTGCAATTCTGCCATTTTTGATCTGACATATGGGTCATCTGACGAACTCAATGCGGCCCCTCACGGCAAGTCAACTTACTAAGGGAGGTAACTTTTATACACCCACTGGTGCCTAAGGGGGCACAGAGATGCAGGCTATGTATACTATTGCCTCAATGATAACCAACAGTAGCCTACTATGTTACATTACCTGCTCAGAGATACAGTTAAGCACTTGATAATAAGAATGTATTACTGTCAGTTAATGACATGGAAAGAATGTCCCCAAATCCCAAGATTTTCTAAATTAACAGCTTTTGGTGTTACGAAATGAAATTCTCTGCATTTCGCAATTTGATTGTCAGTGCTCACTGCTGTTTGAGAAAGAGGGAAATCTTTGTGCAACGCATGAAGAAATAAGGAAATGTTGCAATGCATGCTTAGTTTAATCAGTGTGATACGCACATTCTCGATAAGTAATAATCCGTAACAAAGTACTATATAATTGAAACATTAAAAAATTCATTTATTTAATATTATTTATTGGGTTATATACTACCCATAAATGATCAATGTGCGCTTAGTTTTTATACCTGCAGCCCGTTTAACAAAGCGCACATAACGTTACGTGCACTTAACTTCCATGTCGACCAGCGCTGTAGGTATTACATTAACTTGCTACTGGCACGTTAAATCGGTGAAGAAATTCGCTATTATACCGGAGATACAACATGGCGTCATATATATGGAGAAAATGTATATCAGCCTTTCAGTGAGGAAATGTACACCTTTTTCGTTACCGGTAATAAATTATATGTTGAAGGTTTATAGTACAACATAGTTGGAAGGTCTGCCAGCAGTGGTCTTCGGATGGTCGTGGCTTTCCCCCGCATGCTGACCGTCGTCGTATAAGTGAAATATTCTTGAGTGCGACGTAAAACACCAATTAAATATATAAATAAATAAAGCACATTGTACATATATGTATTGGCAAAAGCAGGGATTTTCAGAAAGACCATGTAACTATTACACAACACTATCGTTTAAGAAATAAAGGGTGTTTTGGGGAATGTGCACGTGGACTGTAGAACGTATATGACACGTCCCTGGAGTGTCAGACAGCTGCCTGACCGACCTCAACCGGTCAAGGTCAAAGCATGATGGATCCCAAGAAGATAGATGTGCCGGCGATAGACCGCTTGCTTCAACTAGATCCTTATCTTAAACTTCACGAAAATGAAATAAGACGAAGGTCAGCTAAATGCTATAATGTAATACGTAATGCATCTGTAGCTAAATTGCATGTTGGCAGTAACAAATTCTTCAGTATTTTCCACGTGTGGCGATTTGAAGGTTTATTGTTGTTGTTGTTGTTGTTGTTGCAGACACGCTTGTGATGCGTGGGTGCACTTGTCATTTGACTGTCAGTATCATACTGCTATTACATTGATATATTTTGATTTATGGCAAAGAACTGAACACTGCAAATCCAGTCGAATTTTAGCTGTTACTTTAGAATTACCCAAATAATTACCTGTCAGAAAATATCAACCATTCAAAATGGGTAATTAAATTCCCAAGTTGGTTCTTGCAAATCAATGCAAGTGCATGGTGTGCTTCCTCTCTGGCCGTATGTGGGAAGGTCTTCAGCAGCCTGCGGATGGTCGTGGGTTTCCACCGGGCTGTGCCCGGTTTCTTACCACCATAATGCTGGCCGGCGTTGTATAAACACCAATCAGATAAATAAATAAACAAATGCAAGGTGTGATTTTAGTGGTCACGTGGTATAGGATATGACATCAGTTCATTGAAGAATAGTTCATTTGATTAGCGCATGAAATATGTAGTTTGAATTGTGCAACTTGCTAGCTATAAAGGTGGGGTTGAAGATGTGGTCACACGGTATAGGATATTACATCATTGAGGAACCTGCTTTTCACACTGAGAAGGGGTTCAACAACAAACAATAGCTGCAATCTCAACTTTACAACTCCTTAACTTGCTGTGGCATCATAGGGCTTAAGAGGGTTCCTCGTTCATGGGATTTCCATGTGGGGTGCTGACACATACACCAGAAGTTTGAAAAAGACACAATTCGCATTTCAAGCAGCGTCCATTTTTTTTTTTTTTGACTGAAAATGTGACAAGACTAATGCCGTACACTGCAGCTGGGTTAATTTTCACTGAAAGGCCTATACTTTAACCTAGCAGGGGCATGATGACTATTTTAAATATCCATTTCATAACATGAAAGAACTTTTCTTACAATGTAGAAAACTCTACATTGTAAATCATATTCTTGTATGCAATAACTGGTTGCAAGAACATTAAAGGAACTGAAAATACCAAGTAGAAAAGTGTTACTTTGAAAAACTGCATTAGCTATGAGCTGTGGTGAGTGTATCAGCCCACAGCCTGAAATGCGAATGTGACTTTTTAGCATGGCAGTTGACAGTCTGCGTTTGTTTGGTAGTGGGACAAATCCAATAGATTTTCAGTCCAAAAAAATGGACATCCTTCCTTCACATATGAATTATTTGTTTTTTCTTTTAAGTCTTCAAAGACTTTTTTTTACCAGCTCCTATTGCATCACATGAAGCATTGTTGTTTCTAACTAGCTATTCTAGTACCCAAACTTCCAGCGTATGTACAAGTGCCACCTCCCAGAGTAAGCTTAAACTCGAGAGCCTGATGGAGACCTGTACATTTTGCCTGCCTAAATCATCAGGCACTTGTTCTTTGAGGTGTTTCCTAACTTGCATGTAATTTAACGCAGAAGGGTAGACCATATCTGTAGTCATTATGAAAAATTACTGGTACATGGTTGGACATAAGCAACCACATTGTGCCAGTGGGCCCAACAGTTTTAAACAGCTGCACAGCCTGCACTCTGCTAAAATTTTGCTCATTTCAAGAAATAATTGATGGTTTGCAGAATGCACACATTGCCACTGGTAAGAAAGTTAATTGTTGTTAGGTTGAGTTGTAGTCACCTGCCATCGTACTTTACATCTCCATAAACACCAATAACTGTTTGTACGATTAATTCTCCACCATAATGTGTTTTATTGGATATACTACCTACTTCCTCAACCTTTTCGCTAACAAAAGGGCAGCTTTCAGTGCAATTTATGCACACCTATAATTTGATTTTGGAGACAAAACTACATTGGTTGTATCAATTTCAGGGCTTCACACAAAGTATAATTTTATCAATCCACACAGAATAATACCTTCAGAGTATGCTTGAATAAACACCTTGCAAACATGTGAAAAGGTTGAGGAAGTACTTTATAAGCTTATTGCACTCAAGATGTTTGAACAAATGTGCAACCTCTGAATTTCTTTCCTCTTGACTTAACACTTTGAAAAATGCATGAAAACAGCAAGAAGACACCAAATGAAATATTGGAGTCAGTTTAGAGTACATATCAGCTGTGAGGCAACAGACAACTGGAGAAATACATGTATTTCAGCTGAAGGCACATTTGCCCATCGCTCAGAAATCCGTTGGCCTTGTTCCCAGCTTAGCTTCCACATTATCTTCTCTGAATTGTTAGATTCACTAGCCTGGAACTGGGTCTGGTTTCCTGTGCTGCCCTCAAAATGTCGAAGATATTTAATGGCGAAAACAGGTTTTCTGTGATGTTAAAGCTATTCTGAATTCACGCCATTATACGGGGAATAATGAAGACAACAATGTAGCAGTCATCGCAAATATAACCAATGCATCCAGTAACTCAGTTTGTAAGAAGTTGTCTGCTTTTCCAACAATTAAGATCATCCTTTTGTTCCAAAATAGTTACTTATAATTTCTTCTGTGCAATATTAAAACATACATTGGTGATACACCCAAACAAGATGTCCATCTCCCTTTTTAAGGTATACAGCTTTTGGGTTTCAATCCAGACATTCCACGAGTTTATCTTTTTCTGGACTGGCGAGTGCTGCAAACTCAAACTGAACTTCAGTGGTTAGTGAAGTTTGGCTTGCTGTTGCTGCACAAGGCACATTTGTGTTAATTGTGACGTTATGGCCTTCAATATTTTTACCACTTTAGTAAGTGGTTGATATTAAGTCAGAATTATTGTAGGATTAAGGGAAACCTGTGTTTGTAGCGTACACTTGAGAAGATTAAGTTCCAAATTAGTAAATGGAGGAGTACAGATATTTCTGGGAAGAATCATATTGGTTTTAATATGACCTGATGATGACGAACTGAGAAATATCGATACAACTGGTGTCAGAATCCTGCTGCCAGGTGTTTGTTGACACTGGGCAAAAAGATGCTTACTTTTTAATTGGTAGGTCACAAGACATGTGGGTTCAACCCCATGCTTGGACAGATAATTTTCAATATATCCCTACTTTTATTGTGTTGTCAAGGGTGCTATCTTTTGTAGCCTTGCATGAAGTTTACAAGATTGCTTGATTTTGACTAAGATGAGGAATGGTTGATCCTGTTGGTAATTTAACTTTATAGGGAGAAGACTGCTCATTCAAAATGATTAGTTCATCCAAAAATTTCACAGTTTGTCATTAATGCAAACTAGATGAATAGGATTTTTTTTTTTTTTTTTTTTTTTTTTTGATTGGTGTTTTACGCCGTACTCAAGAATATTTCACTTATACGACGGCGGCCAGCATTATGGTGGGTGGAAACCGGGCAGAGCCCGGAGGAAACCCACGACCATCCGCAGGTTGCTGACAGACCTTCTCACGTACGGCCGGAGAGGAAGCCAGCATGAGCTGGACTTGAACTCACAGCGACCGCATTGGTGAGAGACTCCTGGGTCATTACGCTGCGCTAGCGCTTTAACCGGATGAATAGGAGATTCGTAATCTTCAAACAGTTTACACAAACAAACCAGAAGCTGGAAAGAATATAGAAATTTGTTTTATTTATTTGATTAGTGTTTTATGCCGTACTCAAGAATATTTCACTTATACGACAGCGGCCAGCATTATGGTGGGGGGAAACCCATGACCATCCGCAGGTTGCTGGAAGACCTTCCCACGTACGTCCGGAGAGGAAGCCAGCATGAGCTGGTCTTGAACTCACAGCGACCGCATTGGTGAGAGGCTTCTGGGTCACTAAGCTGCACTAGCGCGCTAACCAACTGAGCCACGGAGGCCCCGAATATAGAAAAAATTCTAGTCATTCCTGAAAAACACTGATTCATGTGCGTGCTGTGTATGAAACAGTTAAAATAAATAACTTAAGATTTATACAACATGCATTCAAGTAGGACCATTGAGGGACATTTCCCCACCTAAACAAGTTGGATCAAGATCTGTGAAACGCATCGTTCTCTGCTGTAATGCTGCCTGTGGACTACCTATGTGCAAATCTACATGGAACAGTATTACAACTTACACATATCTGTTATCACCATTGTCACCCAGAAAGTGACCACAATCTTTTTCAGTATCTTCCAAGAGCCAATGTGACCAAGGCTAGTCTAACTTGTCCTGCATTGCCAATTGTCTGACACTTGTCTTCTGGGAAGTTTTAAATTCAGATTGACATATATAATACTTCCAGGGGATGAGTGTTACATTCAGATTGGTTTTTTTTTTACTTGTTCAGGTATCATATGAACAGTTTAACTGTAAAGACTTCAAAACTTTTAACACAGTAAGAAATGGCCACCCTAGGGAATATATCAAGAGAGCCAAAGTTCTTAAGATGCATGAACCGGTCATAATAGAGATTAATTTGAGTTGTGTGATGGGTGCTTCAGGCAAAAATCACTGTTGATGCAACACTTTGACATCTTCACAGATCTCTGTGGTTTGTTGTAAGACCTGTTTCATTGAATCTAACTTATAATAGTTCTCAATCTGAGTGGTCGTGCTGGTTGACAGAACTTTTGCATCATTTCAGTGTGTCACCGTGTCTGTCATACTTGTACCTTTTCTGTGAATCTGTGGTACAGGTTAAGCTGGTTGACGTAACTCTTGCATCATTTCAGTTTGTCATACATATGCCCTGTGTGTGAATCTATGTCACGAGTTATACTGGTTAACGAGACTCTTGCATCATTTCAGTGTGTCACTGTGTCTGTGATACATGTACCCTGTGTGTGAATCTGTGTTACGGGTTATGCTGGTTGACAAAACTCTTGCATCATTTCTGTGTGTCACTGTGTCTGTCATACATGTGCCATGTGTGTGAATCTTTGTTACGGGTTATGCTGGTTGACGGAACTCTTGCATCATCTCAGTGTTTCATGGTGTCTGTCATACATGTGCCATGTGTGTGAATCTTTGTTACGGGTTATGCTGGTTGACGGAACTCTTGCATCATCTCAGTGTTTCATGGTGTCTGTCATACATGTGCCCTAGGTGTAAATCTGTGTTACGGGTTATGCTGGTTGACACAACTCTTGCATCATTTCAGTGTGTCACTGTGTCTGTGATACATGTACCCTGTGTGTGAATCTGTGTTACGGGTTATGCTGGTTGACAAAACTCTTGCATCATTTCTGTGTGTCACTGTGTCTGTCATAGATGTGCCAAGTGTGTGAATCTTTGTTACGGGTTTTGCTGGTTGACAGAACTCTTGCATCATTTCAGTGTGTCACTGTGTTTGTCATACATGTACCCTGTATGTGAATTTGTGTTATGGAATGTTAAGTGTGTCCTAATATACATGCATGTGAGTGTTTAATCACAGTTACTATGTTCCTGTAGGGTCATCATTAACAGCATTATCGGAAAAATAGAGTCAGCCGGTGGGGAAATTTCTTGTTATACTCTCTAATGAAAAGGGATAGGGAATTAACATTTTGAAAAAATCAGAGGCCGGATAAAAGCTTTAAAGAAAGGTCCATTTTTGGAGGGTGAGTCAGGTTAACCCTAATGAACATACTTTTTATGGTGACCTAGCTGTCCCTACAACTAGTGAACTAGGGTGTTCAGCAGTTGTGAAGTTTTCAGACATTAACTTCAAATATTAAAACCGAGTTTGAATTCGGGTGAATTTCTTAAAATCCCAGTGTTTTGCGAGTGGGAGTAACACATTAGGAAGGCCAATCACTTTAAGGTAAATTACCTTATTTCTTCTAACATTTGGGACGAATATTATTTGTGTTGAAAGTAGAATATTACATTTCTTTATCAGCCTTTTGGAAAAGTAAAGATATGAGTATGTTGTCCTTTAGATGGTCTTGCCATGTAATGAAAAATGAAACTCAATATTCCTGCTAGAATTGCATATATATTGGCTAAAATGAGCCAACCAGGTGTCCCAAATTTTAGAAGAAATAGGTAGCATTGATCTCTTGATTATTGTTTCGATTCATGTTACAGTAGATACAAGTATGTACCAATGCCTATCTGATAAAAAAAATATTTGGTACTTTGAAGACACGTGTGGAAAGAATTTATTTATTCATTGGATTGGTGTTTTACACCGTACTCAAGAATATTTCACTTATACGATGGCGGCCAGCATTATGGTGGGAGGAAACCAGACAAAGCCAGGGGAAAACCCATGACCATCCACAGGGCACTGGAAGGTCTTCCAACGTACGGCTGGAGAGGAAGAAAGCATGACATGTGGAAAGAAGAAAAACGATTTATATTCCGTTTATTTATTTATTTATTTGGTTGGTGTTTTACGCCATACTCAAGAATATTTCACTTATACAACAGCGGCCAGCATTAAACTGGGAGAAAACTGGGCAGAGCCCTGTGGAAACCGACAACCATCCGCAGGTTGCTGACATAAATTCCCACGTACGGCCGGAGAGGAAGCCAGCATGTGCTGGACTTGAACTCGCCGCGACAGCATTGGTGAGAGGCTTCTGGGTCATTACACTCCACAATCTTTTACCCCTGCTTGCCAAATCCTGTGGTTCTTGCCAAAGAAGTCGACTTTTTAACATTGTTGTCGTTGTCAGATTGTTGTACTAGAGTAATCTAGTTTTCTCACATATCTTTGTACCTGCTAGGAGATCAGCATAACTGCATCAGGAACTATGTGTTCTCTTTCTTGTAAACTGTTTCAACTGTTTCATTTTGAACAGAGAACGTCTTGTAGGACCATCAGTGAATATGTGATATCTATTAAAACTTCACTGAAGATGTTGTCATGTAATGAACAGATAGCATATTTCATATGTTCTAAATGGTCAGTAACAACAACAAATAATTTCAAGATGCTATCCGTATTTACAGTAAATTTTAAGTTCTAAATTCTTCTTACATGTAAATATGTGCCAATGAGCTGACCGAAGATGATGGACCATGTGATCAGCGAGAGATTAGCTAATAATTGAAGCTGGTAAAGCAGAAATTGATTACATTTATGTTTCAAATTTGTACATTTACATTGGTATATTCGCTTTTAAAATTAGCAATTTATTTCTTAATCACACCGCCATGGCTTAGAAAACTTAATACCGCTGTTGCACTTAATTGTACTGATTGTGATGGGTGTTACATGTTTTGATTTAGCATCTGTCACATGAAATCTGTAGCACCTGTCATGCTAATTTTAATAATCAAAAAATAGATAAATAACCCAACAGTGTTAATGTTTTCTTCAAGTTAACATGAAAAAAACAAAGCAAGACATTTGTATATACTTATATATATATATTTTTTTTTTAAAATAAAAAACTTTTTGTTATTAAGCTTTAATCATAAAATTCTGAAAGAAATTGATTCAAGTTTTCTGTGTGTCCGATGTTTAGTGAATTTCTTGAAATCTGAACTCCCAATATCAGTCCTCATAGGGGGCGACATTGTGTATTCAAAATTACTTTTTCGGACAGTACACAATTCTTATGTCAGGATACAAACCAGCATGAGCGAACAACTTACATGGAATTGACCATATGTGCTTCTTCCTGTTACAGATATGGAGAGTTTTTACGACTTTTGAATGCTATCAATGACGCGGAGGGAGGCTATCAAAACTTTTGCAAGGGTTTTCGAGAGTTTGGGATCCATAGGTCTGAGGATAATGGTGTTGTGTGTAAAGAGTGGGCTCCAGGTGCTGAGGCGCTTTTCCTCTGGGGAGACTTCAGTAAGTAAACATGTCATTCTTCATCACAACTCATGGAAAATTTTGACCTTCTGATTGGTCAGTCTGCCTTGGGTGAGGTACTGCATTCACCCAACAGGCATTAGATATTTTTCTACAAATCTAGAGTCACGGCCAACACATGCCAGCTGATAGCAATGCTCATCGACAGTAACTTTTCTGGTCTTCATGATCAGTGAGGTATTGTGTTCAAATCCATCTCTTACATCCCAGGATCAAACCTGGGTCGGGTCATACCAAAGACTTTAAAACATGCTGCTGAGAGGTTAGAGCACGGAAACATGACTGGTCATCCTGGTGTCAGTATAATGTGATTGGGTTGGGTGCCATGTCTGGTGTCTTTGGCATGGTACCTTAGTGAACGCAGCACTGTGGCGAAATGGACTCTCTGTGCCACGAGAAGGCACAATATATGTGCACACACCTAATGATTCCTCCTCGTCATCATATGACTGAAAAATTGTTAAGGATGACGTTAAACCCCAAGGATTCGTTCATTCAATCATTCTGTTATGGTTGAAACTGCAGCTGAAGGAGGTTTCCCAGCTGCCTGGCAATTGTATATGGTTTAAACTTGACTTGAACCCCAAGGATTCGTTCATTCAATCATTCTGTTATGGTTGAAACTGCAGCTGAAGGAGGTTTCCTAGCTGCCTGGCAATGGTATGTGGTTTAAACTTGACTTGAACCCCAAGGATTCGTTCATTCAATGATTCTGTTATGGTTGAAACTGCAGCTGAAGGAGGTTTCCTAGCTGCCTGGCAATTGTATGTGGTTTAAACTTGACTTGAACCCCAAGGATTCATTCATTCAATGATTCTTTTATGGTTGAAACTGCAGCTGAAGGAGGTTTCCTAGCTGCCTGGCAATGGTATGTGGTTTAAACTTGACTTGAACCCCATGGATTCATTCATTCAATGATTCTGTTATGGTTGAAACTGCAGCTGAAGGAGGTTTCCCAGCTGCCTGGCAATGGTATGTGGTTTAAACTTGACTTGAACCCCAAGGATTCATTCATTCAATGATTCTGTTATGGTTGAAACTGCAGCTGAAGGAGGTTTCCTAGCTGCCTGGCAGTGGTATGTGGTTTAAACTTGACTTGAACTCCAAGGATTCATTCATTCAATGATTCTGTTATGGTTGAAACTGCAGCTGAAGGAGGTTTCCCAGCTGCCTGGCAATTGTATGTGGTTTAAACTTGACTTGAACCCCATGGATTCATTCATTCAATGATTCTGTTATGGTTGAAACTGCAGCTGAAGGAGGTTTCCTAGCTGCCTGGCAATGGTATGTGGTTTAAACTTTACTTGAACTCCAAGGATTCATTCATTCAATGATTCTGTTATGGTTGAAACTGCAGCTGAAGGAGGTTTCCCAGCTGCCTGGCAATGGTATGTGGTTTAAACTTTACTTGAACTCCAAGGATTCATTCATTCAATGATTCTGTTATGGTTGAAACTGCAGCTGAAGGAGGTTTCCCAGCTGCCTGGCAATTGTATGTGGTTTAAACTTGACTTGAACCCCATGGATTCATTCATTCAATGATTCTGTTATGGTTGAAACTGCAGCTGAAGGAGGTTTCCTAGCCGCCTGGCAATTGTATGTGGTTTAAACTTGACTTGAACCCCATGGATTCATTCATTCAATGATTCTGTTATGGTTGAAACTGCAGCTGAAGGAGGTTTCCCAGCTGCCTGGCAATGGTATGTGGTTTAAACTTGACTTGAACCCCAATGATTCATTCATTCAGTGATTCTGTTATGGTTGAAACTGCAGCTGAAGGAGGTTTCCCAGCTGCCTGGCAATGGTATGTGGTTTAAACTTGACTTGAACCCCAAGGATTCATTCATTCAATGATTCTGTTATGGTTGAAACTGCAGCTGAAGGAGGTTTCCTAGCTGCCTGGCAGTGGTATGTGGTTTAAACTTGACTTGAACTCCAAGGATTCATTCATTCAATGATTCTGTTATGGTTGAAACTGCAGCTGAAGGAGGTTTCCCAGCCGCCTGGCAATTGTATGTGGTTTAAACTTGACTTGAACCCCAAGGATTCATTCATTCAATGATTCTGTTATGGTTGAAACTGCAGCTGAAGGAGGTTTCCTAGCTGCCTGGCAGTGGTATGTGGTTTAAACTTGACTTGAACTCCAAGGATTCATTCATTCAATGATTCTGTTATGGTTGAAACTGCAGCTGAAGGAGGTTTCCCAGCTGCCTGGCAATTGTATGTGGTTTAAACTTGACTTGAACCCCATGGATTCATTCATTCAATGATTCTGTTATGGTTGAAACTGCAGCTGAAGGAGGTTTCCTAGCTGCCTGGCAATGGTATGTGGTTTAAACTTTACTTGAACTCCAAGGATTCATTCATTCAATGATTCTGTTATGGTTGAAACTGCAGCTGAAGGAGGTTTCCCAGCTGCCTGGCAATGGTATGTGGTTTAAACTTTACTTGAACTCCAAGGATTCATTCATTCAATGATTCTGTTATGGTTGAAACTGCAGCTGAAGGAGGTTTCCCAGCTGCCTGGCAATTGTATGTGGTTTAAACTTGACTTGAACCCCATGGATTCATTCATTCAATGATTCTGTTATGGTTGAAACTGCAGCTGAAGGAGGTTTCCTAGCCGCCTGGCAATTGTATGTGGTTTAAACTTGACTTGAACCCCATGGATTCATTCATTCAGTGATTCTGTTATGGTTGAAACTGCAGCTGAAGGAGGTTTCCCAGCTGCCTGGCAATGGTATGTGGTTTAAACTTGACTTGAACCCCAATGATTCATTCATTCAGTGATTCTGTTATGGTTGAAACTGCAGCTGAAGGAGGTTTCCCAGCTGCCTGGCAGTGGTATGTGGTTTAAACTTGACTTGAACCCCAAGGATTCATTCATTCAATGATTCTGTTATGGTTGAAGCTGCAGCTGAAGGAGGTTTCCTAGCTGCCTGGCAATTTATGTGGTTTAAACTTGACTTGAACCCCAAAGATTCATTCATTCAATGTTTCTGTTATGGTTGAAACTGCAGCTGAAGGAGGTTTCCCAGCTGCCTGGCAATTTATGTGGTTTAAACTTGACTTGAACTCCAAGGATTCATTCATTCAATGATTCTGTTATGGTTGAAACTGCAGCTGAAGGAGGTTTCCTAACCGCCTGGCAATTGTATGTGGTTTAAACTTGACTTGAACCCCAAGGATTCATTCATTCAATGATTCTGTTATGGTTGAAACTGCAGCTGAAGGAGGTTTCCCAGCTACCTGGCAATTGTATGTGGTTTAAACTTGACTTGAACCACAAAGATTTATTCATTCAATGATTCTGTTATGGTTGAAACTGCAGCTGAAGGAGGTTTCCCAGCTGCCTGGCAATTGTATGTGGTTTAAACTTGACTTGAACCCCAAGGATTCATTCATTCAGTGATTGTGTTATGGTTGAAACTGCAGCTGAAGGAGGTTTCCTAGCTGCCTGGCAATGGTATGTGGTTTAAACTTGACTTGAACCCCAAAGATTCATTCATTCAGTGATTCTGTTATGGTTGAAACTGCAGCTGAAGGAGGTTTCCTAGCCGCCTGGCAATTGTATGTGGTTTAAACTTGACTTGAATCCCATGGATTCATTCATTCAATGATTCTGTTATGGTTGAAACTGAAGCTGAAGGAGGTTTCCCAGCTGCCTGGCAATGGTATGTGGTTTAAACTTTACTTGAACCCCAAGGATGCATTCATTCAATGATTCTGTTATGGTTGAAACTGCAGCTGAAGGAGGTTTCCCAGCTGCCTGGCAATGGTATGTGGTTTAAACTTTACTTGAACTCCAAGGATTCATTCATTCAATGATTCTGTTATGGTTGAAACTGCAGCTGAAGGAGGTTTCCCAGCTGCCTGGCAATGGTATGTGGTTTAAACTTGACTTGAACTCCAAGGATTCATTCATTCAATGATTCTGTTATGGTTGAAACTGCAGCTGAAGGAGGTTTCACAGCTGCCTGGCAATTGTATGTGGTTTAAACTTGACTTGAACCACAAAGATTTATTCATTCAATGATTCTGTTATGGTTGAAACTGCAGCTGAAGGAGGTTTCCCAGCTGCCTGGCAATTGTATGTGGTTTAAACTTGACTTGAACCCCAAGGATTCATTCATTCAATGATTGTGTTATGGTTGAAACTGCAGCTGAAGGAGGTTTCCTAGCTGCCTGGCAATGGTATGTGGTTTAAACTTGACTTGAACTCCAAGGATTCATTCATTCAATGATTCTGTTATGGTTGAAACTGCAGCTGAAGGAGGTTTCCTAGCCGCCTGGCAATTGTATGTGGTTTAAACTTGACTTGAATCCCATGGATTCATTCATTCAATGATTCTGTTATGGTTGAAACTGAAGCTGAAGGAGGTTTCCCAGCTGCCTGGCAATGGTATGTGGTTTAAACTTTACTTGAACCCCAAGGATGCATTCATTCAATGATTCTGTTATGGTTGAAACTGCAGCTGAAGGAGGTTTCCCAGCTGCCTGGCAATGGTATGTGGTTTAAACTTGACTTGAACTCCAAGGATTCATTCATTCAATGATTCTGTTATGGTTGAAACTGCAGCTGAAGGAGGTTTCCCAGCTGCCTGGCAATGGTATGTGGTTTAAACTTGACCATTGTCATATATATGCAAGTGGAAAATTCTTGAGTGCAAGCAATCAATCAGTCATGTCAGTGAAATATTCTGGAGTACTACATAAAACTTCATTGAGTGTTATTTCTGGTGTCATAATGGTGAAAAACCCTGTTTAAACGCAAGCTACATTAAACAAACCAATCTTTGATTGGATCAGTCATACTTTGATTGCTGTGGGTGCTTTAACTTACCTACATGCTTGCCAGCCTGCTCGCCTACGAGCCACACCAAGGGCCACCATAGCCAAGGTGGCTGGCATGCCAGCGGGCGCAGTGACCGAGGATCTGCTAGCCAATGCACTCGCTGGAAGTTCAAGTCCAGCTCATTCTGGCTTCCTCACCAGCTGTACCTGAGGGGGTCTACCAGCAACCTGCGTATGCACGTGGATTTTCCATGAGCTTTGCTCATTTGCCTCCTACCATTATGCTAGCTGCTGTTGAATAAGTAAAATATTTTTGAATAAGGCGTAAAACGCTAATCAAATAAATACAAGCCGAACCGCTCATATACAATAAACTTTGGTGTATTTGTCTTGTCTATAGATAAGAGACTTCACAATGTCCTATCTTCGTGTTTTCAACAGATGGTTGGAACAAGACACAGTACAAATTCACAAAGCTGGACTTCGGAAAATGGGAACTCAAGTTGCCCCCAAATTCTGATGGATCCTGTCCCGTCAAACATCTGTCCAGGTTAAAGGTAAATTGCATATTAGGAGCCTCCATGGCTTGGTTAGCTTGCTAGTGCAGCAAGGTTTTCACCCACTATAATGCTGGCTGGCGTCATATAAGTGACATATTCTTGAGTGTGGCATAAAACTCCAATCAGATAAATCAGTCAATAAACAAATGCATTGTATGTTAAACTGTCAGGCTTTATGTAAAACTTCAATCAGATAAATCAATCAATAAAGAAATGAATTGCATATTAAACTGTCAGGCTTTATGACTTTCTGTCCTGAATATGATTATGAGTACATATGATGTCAAGAGTGTTACTTGTTTTCAATGTTATTTCGGGCAAAACAAAATAATCAAGACAAATGTGATACTTGATAAATGAAATGTTGTTTGAAAACTTCACAGCCACAGGGATAATTTTAATAATCAATAGAAAGAACTGTTTAGATAAAATGGTGTGTAACATCACATTAATATGTCAGTGTTGTATTGGCTCAGCTAGCTGTCCAGACAAAGAGTGGAGAGATCGTGGACAGGCTGTGCCCATGGGCCAAGTATGTGTGTAGTCAAGACAAGGCACCAGTCTATGATCAGGTCTTCTGGGACCCTCCTGCCTCTCAGGTGAGTCAATGCACTTTGAGGTACAGGTAAACCCATAGCTGTGATCAGGTGTTCTAGGACACCAGACTTTCAGATGAGTTAAGGTACTTTTGAGGTACAGGTAAACACACACCTGTGATTAGACATTCTGGGATTACCTAGCTACCAGAGTCAGTATTAAGGCGCAGTCGGCTAAAAGAATTTCTTACAGCGCATTCATTGTAATTCATTGTATATCTGTTTAGTTTATAATTCTACTAGTGGTCATGATCACTTAAAAGAAAGACAATATATAATATAACAGGAGTTATTTAGGTGAAAACAGATACAAATAACAAATAACTACTGTCTGCAACTACATAATCGTGCCATCTGCTGGTATTCTCTTAAGGCCTTGTTAAACTTTCTGTGGGATACTTTTTCGTTTCATATACATCTAGTGTTGCCTTTTCTTTTACCAGCTATGCATCATACATGACTTAAGTATCCATATTATAGGTATATCAGTTCAAACATCCCAGACCCAAGAGACCAGAGGGCTTGACTGTGTATGAGTGTCATGTGGGCATCTCTTCCTGGGAGGGCAAGGTGGCTTCCTACAAACATTTTACCCATGATGTCATACCCAGGATAGCAAAGTTAGGTGGGTCTAGATTCTGCTATGTTAAAAATGATGATTAGTATTGTATATACCATGATATATAACACGTGTTCAATGAGAAATCAAATCATATTTGTTACATTATGTAATTTAGAAATCATGAGACATACTACAGTTTGACTCCCTGAAATTCCTACACTGCTTTTTAATAGAAGAATATGTGGAAAATTTCCAGAGGTAATTAAGAAAATATTGTGCCAGTATTGCACGAACATGTATATTGTTTTCATGTTGGACAATGATTTTTGACAGGTTACAACAGCATCCAGTTAATGGCTATCATGGAACATGCCTACTATGCCAGTTTTGGTTACCAGGTCACTAGTTTCTTTGCTGCTTCAAGGTAAGAACCAGTCCATATCAACCCACAACAGGGCCCTAGCTTGCCAAGAGGTCTGCACTGCTTCAGTTTGGAGTGCTTTACCCTTGACCAATGAGATCATGTCTTTAAGTTCAGCTTTCCCCAGGGCTTTGCCCAGTTCCCTCCGATCACAATGCTGCCCACCGTCATATACAGGGTGTCCCAGAAGTCGCGCACCCTCCAGGTTGAGGTTGAATGCTTGAGCTACAGAGGGGTGTGTTGCCCCATCTCTTCCAAACATAAAAACCAATTCAACTCTTTTGTTGTACTGTTTATTAGCAATAATTAACTCTCAAAGAGAGAAAACAAATTTAAAATCAGTATTAAATCTGAAACACAGAAAAAAAAAATGAAAATCAGGATGGTGCACGACTTCTGGGACACCCTGTATAAGTACTCGTAAAACTCCAACAAAATAAATAATTAATAAAATCCAGCTCCTTTTAAATAAGTTGCAGCCTTATGCCACGAAGGTTGTCAGATACCTGACATGAAGTGCAGTAGATTCATCTAGTCAGAGTTTGATTTTGCTTTCCCACAAACCTAACCTTCATTAGACTTACTTTTGTTGAGGGTAATTTTTCTTTGCACTTGACATAGTGAGTAGGGAGTAGATGTTCCAGGTTTATGCTGAGCGATTTATGTATTTGTCTTTCAATGGCTGGGACACAGAAGTTGTTCATACAACGATCAAAGGTTGCCTTAGATCGGAGCTCCTGTCTGCATGTTCTGGTTTCTTTCACTTAAACCTGTCATCCAAGTGACATTTTCCTTATTATCCTGCATCAGATTAAATACTCCGCCTTTAATTAGACAGCATCAGTCACATGTGGAACGTGTACATGTGTATTCCTGCTGACCAGGTTATCTCCCTTTATTTGGTTGTGAAATCAGTGGTAGCATCACTGAAGTGATTCACCAATACATCAGTGTTTTGCAGAGAATTGATGGGTCTTCTGCAGGATAAATTGGTGAGTGATAGGGCACGAAAAAATATAGCCTCGTTAACCTGTCATTGAGTAACCATGTACATAATAGTGTAGTGTCAGACTTATTGCATAGTAACCTATTGGGTGAAACTCCTGTACATTACTAACAGTGTATATGTACTGTTTCGTCTTGGTCAGTCGTTATGGATCCCCTGAGGACCTGAAGGAGCTGATTGACGTGGCTCATTCCTACGGAATCTCTGTTCTGCTAGATGTCGTCCATAGCCATGCCTGTAAGAACGTTGTGGATGGCCTGAACCAGTTTGATGGCACCACTTCGTGCTACTTCCACGATGGCGGGAGAGGAACTCACGACTTGTGGGACTCCAGGCTGTTCAACTACACAGAGTCAGTATTTTGGATAGCATTCCCATCATCCTGCCTGAGTGGGTGGGGGAGGCGCTACATGTACACAAACATCGTAACTTTTTTAATTTCACTGGATTAACTAGACACAACTCCACAGCGCATATTTCTCCCAAAATGGGAATTTCTAACGGCTTCAAAACAAAAATGATGGAAAATTAATATGGTAAGTACTAGTCCTTTTGCATTAATCAATAACTAATGTCTGGGTATAATTTTTATCATAGAATTATGTTCCTCTGAGCAGGAGACACAAGCCCAGTCCTATGGCAGCTTTTGGTATTCCTCTTAGTGCCTTCCGTGGCTATCATCATATAAAAGGAACAGGCAAAATCCCGCTTAACTTCGTCTCTTCATATTCCTTGGTGGAGTATTCCGTATTCCGGAGCAGGGAACATAATACGATGCTATAAAAGAAATGTAATGTTATAATCAGAAGCTGGAATAGAGTTTATAGCAGTTTTAAACTTCTACATACATACACAAGCAGAACTACTCCTGTTATTTTTGAAAATAGTCCGTTTGCTGTTTTACTTTTGCCTGACTCTACAAAACATGTACACTGTAAAAAGATGTAGTATTTGCCACCATCTTTCTGTTTGTTTTTCACTCAGTAGAAGTTGTATAGAGTATAGGACACTCCATATATTAGGAGATTTATTACCTATGACACAGGTCTGTAATGGTGTATTTGTCATGTTTGTGGTGTAGGTGGGAGGTGCTGCGCTTCCTGCTATCTAACCTGGCCTGGTGGACTGAGGAGTATAAGTTTGATGGCTACAGGTTTGATGGGGTCACCTCCATGCTGTACCATACACACGGCATGGGTACGTACATTGTGTGCGTTTAGGAATACTCACAGAGCTCTTAGTTCTTCATAACAAAATTGAAGATTAGTGTTTATGTTTTTATCTACAAGTAAGCTCAGAAATAATACCACAATTTAAAATTAAATCTGACTAAAGTCTAAGATATCCTGGGCTTGTATTTATCTGGTGACTTAAGACCTACCCTAATTCATAAACTTTTTTCATATGAAAGAAACTTCAGTGCAATTTATACACAATTTTAATTTGATGGAGACAAAACTACATTGGTTGGATTAGCCAGTTTCAGGGTTTCGCAAAAAGTATAATTTTACAGTCAACACAGAATAAATCCTTCAGAATATGCTTGAATAAACACCAAGAAAAGATGCAAAAAGGTTGAAGAGTTACTGTAAGTCTAAATTGCACTTCAAATTATGATTGGTTCATTGTTCTGCGATGAAGAATAAGTGCACAAGTTTTAAACTTTCTAGAGTGAAACATTTTAATTGTAGCTGTGTGTGAATATTTTTGCTGAAGTCTTAAGACGCTTGATAAACACAAGCCAAGCTCACTGTGTTTTGATGTCATCTTGAAGAAGACCAGGCCCTATCACAGTCAATCTTTGACTTGAGTCAGAATTTCAAATCACTTTAAAATTGTCATTTCTTACATTATAAGATCAAAATTTTACTTCATAAATTTTGGATATGTGAAGTTATTATAAAACAAATTGCAGCTAAAATAATGCAAAGGAATCAAGTTTGATGATTGAAATTTTGACTTCAGTCTAAGATCCCTTTTTGATCCAGGAGCCAGTGCTAAACGTTTGACTCCTGCCTATGATTGTTGTTTGTCTTCTACCAGGTCATGGGTTTAGTGGAGATTACAATGAGTATTTCGGTCTGAACACGGACACAGAGTCTCTGGTCTACCTTATGCTGGCTAACCACATGTTACATACACAGTACCCCTTCATCATCACAGTGGCAGAGGTCAGTAGTCTGGTTATGTTTCCATCTCACATGTACATAAATTTTCATCAAATTTACCTGTCTAAATGTCAGTGTTTCTGTCAGTGTCTTGATGTGTAACATTCAGAATCATAAGCTGAAGGATTTGTTCTTTACATTTCATCATTGCCTTATGGAAAGCAGTGTTTACATCTGTATCCAGTATACAGATATACCAGTAGCATGTTTTGAAGCTGGGAGCCTCCGTGGCAGAGGCGTTTGCATACAATCACAATGAAAAAGGAGCCTCTCACAAACAGGATCGCTGTGAGCTAGTCCATCTCATGCTGGCTCTCTCTCTGGTTGTAAGTGGGAAGGTCTGCCAGCAACCATTGAATGGCCATGGGTTTCCCTTGAGGGTTTGTCTGGTTTCTTTCTGTTGTAATGCAGTTGGCTGTTGTATAATAAAACATCCTTGAGAATGCTGTAAAACTCCGATCAGATTAGTAAAATAAATAAATATTTTGAAGGTAGATCTCTTTCTCACCATAGCTGATTATCCCATGCCCCAGGAGGTTACTGCTTTGAAGCCAGTTCTCACTGTTTTGGCTGCAACGTTAAGTCAGAAGGTTGATTCGGTACTTGACAAAGTTTGATGGTTTACCTTGGATACTCCAGTTTTCTCCACCAATATTTGTACTGTTACATGTAAACCTGACTGCCATTATGTAAGTGAAGAAATCCTTGGATACACACACATATATATATATATATATATATATATATATATATATATATATATATATATACGTGTATGTACATTGTATTATAAATGTTCTGGAAGTTGTGTTTAGAATATCAGACATTTAAATAGGATTTCACTTTTTTGACACTGGAATTTTAAGGTAAGGAAAAAAGGGTCTTACCCTTGATGCCTTTCTTATTCTTGTGTGTTACAATGTTAATGTGTCTTTGCTTTCCATCAGGAGGTGTCTGGCATGCCAGCACTGTGCCGACCGGTGGAGGAGGGGGGTGGGGGATTTGACTACAGGCTAGCCATGGCCATACCAGACATGTGGATTAAGGTAATGTTGCTAGAAGCATCGATAACTTGCGTTTGAATATGTTACGCTTGCTTGTAGAATTTTTTGTTAATTTAATATACATAATTTTAAAAATATACTTTGAGCTATCAATATACAATTTTTGCTGTGTGTGTATATTGGAACATCTAAGTTAACATCGTAAACCCAAAATAGTAAAACAAAAAATAGAAAATGTTAACTGATATGACCTCCATGCCTGATGTAACTCATTGAATAAAAAGATACAGTTTAATTCGTCATTATTCTGTAGGACATGTGCTGTTTATTGTGCAGATTCTGAAGCACAAGTCTGACGAGGACTGGAACATGGGTGACATTGTCCATACTCTGACCAATAGGCGGTACGGAGAGAAGGCTATAGCATACACAGAAAGTCATGACCAAGCCCTGGTAGGGGACAAGTCCATTGCCTTCTGGTTAATGGATAAGGACATGTACACCCACATGTCCACACTTTCTGAGCCTAACCTGGTTATAGATCGTGGCATCGCTCTACACAAGATGATCCGGCTTCTGACCATCGGACTAGGAGGGGAGGGCTACCTTAACTTTATGGGTAAGTCCGGCACATTATACATATACTAGAGTAATATGTTGGTATTTGTCTGTACTCTACCTATGGATATGGTAAAGAGTTAAAGACTTTCTAATTTGTTTAATTCTGTCACTTACTGATAACTCATAAATTCACCTGCCTGAGGAAGTTTTATCTTCAACAACTTCAGGAAATTATTAGGCGACACCAGTTTAAATGTTTGGTTTACGTGAAGAATGAATGTTTTCAGTGTCCTCGGAGGTGAAAAAGTAAAAGCAAACTAGAAAAATTGTCATGTATGTGGGAATTGTGAACTGTCCCAGCATACAGGAAAATCATAAGATATTAAGAGCAAGCAAAATGAAAACAGGGTGATTTTCAATTTTATTTTCCATTTTTGTGTTTTTTTAAAAGGAACATAACAAAAGAACATAATAAAATGGGTATTGACTAACAGGGAATTATATTTTGAAAAGATTTTGTGAAAAGGCCCATTTGTGGTCTTCTCCAAGTGTTGCGCCTCCCACCATAATGCTGGCTGCCAGCGTATGTGTGAAATATTCTTGAGCCTGGTGTAAAACACCAATCAAGTAAATAATCCATGTATTGTGTGAATATAGGAGCAGCTGTATGGCTGACATTTGCGTGCAAGGCCATTCATTTTTATTAATCAAGGCATTAGATGTTTAAGTCACTGTTGTAGAATTTGACACGGTGTAGAGATTCTAATAATTGTGGTTATCCTTGAACTTTCCTGTATTAATCATTTGATTGATGGATGTTGCAATAATGGTATGCTAAAGAATATTTCACTTGCACGATAGTTGTATTTTTTATGTGTGTGTGTGTGTGTTTTTTTTTTACTCCAACCTGTGCAAGTTACTGAGGAAGTTTTCTACATGTGACAACATTATGTGAGCATCGTTAAACGCTGGAAGGCATATGAACTTCATGTAAGACCACGTGAACCACCCCACCCCCTCTGTTGTCCCCTTATTGCTGCCCAATTTCCAAGGCTGGTAGTGAACCAACACCTTGTGCATCCAACAGTTCAAAGATCAAAACACCTGTACTATGCAACAATTGCCTCTTATGCACAACTGTATCAGATCCACAAGTCATGCAAGTAGTCAAGAAAGTCAGCTTTGTTAAAAAAAAGATATTTTTGTTTTTTAACAGGTAATGAGTTTGGTCACCCAGAGTGGTTAGACTTCCCACGAGCGGGGAAACAACTCTAGTTATCACTATGCGCGACGCCAGTGGAATCTGCTTGATGACAAGAGCCTCAAATACAGATTCCTCAATGACTTTGACCGCGATATGATTCATTTGGAGAAGAAATATGGTTGGCTGAATCGTAATGAGGTAACTGATGACAAGAATGATGTTAAATGGTGTAAATTCCTGGGTATTGGCAGAGTATTGGATTACATCTATTCTAGGATGATATTAAAAAGTGTTCCAAAAAGCACTGAAATTAGTCATCCGTTATACCAGCATTTTTCCTTTCTTGAATTTAAAAATCAGGCATGTTCAATTCACCTCCCAAACTTGGCAAGTCATTGACAAGATCACCCCAGTTGATTAAGGCCACTATTTACGGTACAATTTATCATGTGTGTCCAAATTAATTGTTAGCCCAATTTTTAGTTGTTTAATATTGAAAAGTAGCAAGGTTTGCATGATTTTCATTTGAACTTTTTTATCAAAATGATTTTTAATCTGAATAAAAAAATTTATTATGTTTTTATTTGCCCTGGATTGGATTACATCTATTCTATGATGATATTAAAAAGTGTTCCAAAAATACGAAGCACTGAAATTAGTCATCCGTTGTACCAACATTTTGTCCTTTCTTGAATTTAAAAATCAGGCATGTTCAGTTCACCTCCCAAACTTGACAAGTCAATGACAAGATCACCCCAGTTGATCCATTTAATGATCTAAGTAGTACATACAAGTATGAGCGATTTATAGTTTATTAGGGCCACTATTTGCAGTACAAATTATCATGTGTGTCCAAATTAATTGTTAACCCAATTTTTAGTTGTTTAATATTGAAAAGTAGCAAGGTTTGCATGATTTTCGTTTGAACTTTTTATCAGAATGTTTTTTAATATGAATAAAAATCTGAAAAATTTATTATAGAATGGTGAATTTATATTGATGTCATATTTTTCAAGGCTTGTCTTCGTACAGTGGTTTAAATTATTGTAAAATGTGGAGGTGCTTTCTCTTACAGAACTATGTTTCTCTCAAACACGAAGGCGACAAAGTGATTGTGTTTGAACAAGTGGGGAAGTTGCTGTTTGTGTTCAACTTCCACTGCTCTAACAGTTACACCGAGTACAAGATAGGAGTGGACACGCCTGGGAAGTATCCTTTGTGACATCCTGTGTCGTTGAAAACAAAAAGTAGAATGTGCAATCTAAGTGACAAAAGGAAACATTTCACGTATGGAAATAACAAATTAAGATGACTAAGTGACTATTTTGAAAAGAAAACATTTCACATATGGAAATAACAAATTAAGATGACTAAGTGACTGTTTTCAAAAGGAAACATTTCACGTATGGAAATAACAAATTAAGATGACTAAGTGACTATTTTGAAAAGGAAACATTTCACATATGGAAATAACAAATTAAGATGACTAAGTGACTGTTTTCAAAAGGAAACATTTCACATATGGAAATAACAAATTAAGATGACTAAGTGACTATTTTCAAAAGGAAACATTTCACATATGGAAATAACAAATTAAGATGACTAAGTGACTGTTTTCAAAAGGAAACATTTCACATATGGAAATAACAAATTAAGATGAAACATAGACTTTCAAATCTTGATAGTTTGTTAAGAAATGGTTGTATGGAGGACAAAATTGAAAACTTTACTCTAGTTAAATCTCACAATGAGGTGATGGGATGTCATGCAGTTTCCCCATAAATTTAAGTTGTGATCCACTCGTTTTCTTCTGTATTGACATCAATGAACAGTATTATAAATATTCTATTTTGAAATTCAATTAAACAAGTATGACATTATTATTTTTGTTGATTTCATGTTGATGTTTCAATTAAAATTTCCAGGACAGTCAATATGTATTCAAAATATTGTAAGATGTGACTGTTCTGACTGTCTTTGTGGAAAGTGGCAATTGATACAGTGTAAGTTACAGTTTAGTGTAAAATAGTTTACCTTAACCCGCATGCCCAGATATAAGATTGTCTTGGACACAGATTCAGACAAGTATGGTGGTCACAGACGTTTAGACCACAACACAGAGTTCATGACATTTAATGAACCATGGAATGGTCGCAAACACCATATGTATGTAAGTAGTAAAACTTCTTGTATTATTTCACTCCGGAGACCAGGGGTCCACACTTTCTGCGAAAAGTGTCTTGGCCAGTAGGAAACAGTGTCTTGAGACCTACTGCTCCTCATCAATATTCACTGTTTTTCAATTCAATATCACAAAACTTGATCTAAATGTTTTGCCTGTTTCTTTTCATGTAAATCTGTATAGCATTCTATAGAAGCTTTATTTTTTGATGATTGTCAGTTTATAATTTTAAGTATAGTGACGGTTAACAGAATTAAATAAATTTCAGCAAATTGAATTAAGTGAAACGTTTAGGTTTATTTTCAAGCATTTCAGAAATATCAAGATTGAATTTAATTGAATGATGATGTATCAAAGTACAATTCAGATAAATGAATCATTTGTATAAATTCCTCTCTTATCCATTGTGGAAAAGTTTTTTGTTGAGTGTAATGAAGAAAAACATTATGCTTCATTTATGAAGTCCAGTGTTTGTCTTTGTCTAGCCATGTTTTATGTTGAGCTTAAGAGTAATGGTGTCTGCCTTCTCTTGCAGGTGTATAGTCCCAATAGGTGTGCTTTTGTCCTGGGTTTGGTGGAATAACTGCCACTGTTGGGTAGATGCCAATGTTATCCAGGGAGTGGAACTTTCCAGCCAGCCTATCAAATGCAATGCTCTGGTCACTTAAGTTGTGCTGAGAGAAGGGCACGTGCACAGCCACAGTTGTGAGATCACCACCTACCTGTACATCTGCTGGATATGCTTGGCAATGCAGAACATATAAGCTCTTGATGTTTTTTTTTTTTATTTAGGGTAATTATGTATGTTAATGAAAATACTAGTTTGACAAGATATTTATGCAAATGGATGCCTGTATCCATTTATCTTGCAGTTTACAAACAAAAATGTAAGAATAAAATGTGCCATCTCTAAGAAATATGCCCAACAACTACTGTAATTCTTCAACCTTTTTAACCATTGAAGTACTTTTTTCAGCAGAATTTATGCATATATTATGATGAAAATGAACCCAAACTGATTTGTTTGTATCAGTAAAGATGCAAGCTTCTTAAAACTGAGCCAATTATTTCTCTACACCCAATAGTTATCTCAAAATATGTTTCAAAATATTGTTTGCAGAGGCGAGTGAAAAGGTTGAAGAATTAATAGGGTATTTGACATTCTAGTCCCATTATAAAAACGGGCTATCCTTTACCAATAAACCCAACCACCATCATATAAGTGAAATGTTTTTGTATTCAGCATTAAAAGTATCTCCCAATATTATGGTTCGTCAAAATTGCCAATCTGTTAGTGTCATTGTTTATCAATGTCATGAATCACCATAAAACGGATTGTAAGATGTAAATATGGT
Source organism: Liolophura sinensis (assembly GCF_032854445.1). Classification (NCBI taxonomy): domain Eukaryota; kingdom Metazoa; phylum Mollusca; class Polyplacophora; order Chitonida; family Chitonidae; genus Liolophura; species Liolophura sinensis. The sequence continues at coordinate 45,357,772 of NC_088300.1, forward strand.
GACAGTCAGCAAACATGTGAGACTCTGGATGTATCTCACTCATTCTACTATTGAAGGGAGTCGTAAGTAACAAATCTGACACGCATCCACAAGTTTGAAAGGTGGGTGGACTAAGGTTACAACATGGTGGGAGAAATTGGGTCGACTAGAGCACATTCATGAGTCGAGGTTTCGAATAACTGTGTTTTTTGTTTTCCAGCATAAATTACCAATTAACTGATACTTTGTGTGTGAGTTTGTGGTGGTGATTTAGGCATAAATATGCACAAAATGGTTTATTTTTTGAATACAAACTTGTGGCGTTAGCTCTGTGAAAATCGTTGAGGGAAACCATTTAGACACCAATCATAAATGACTAAATGATTTCAAACCAACTGCTGTATGGTGCTATCAGATGTTTTGTTCAATACGTGATGTGGGATCTCTTTCCACATGTGATGATGCCTGATGAAATTATTCAGGTACTCATCACAACATTTTTTGTGACTTATGTGAGTGACTATAAACAGTCTTGCTATCGTGTCATTGTCTGGTGTAGTTAGGATCTTTGTGAAATACTTGTCAGGTGTGACTATTGGAAGGAAGATGGTGAATATTTTGAATTTGTGCATATTACACTTTTCCATAACTGTGAAGCTTAAAAATTCAGCTAAAAAATTCAGCTAATGTTAATATTTGCTCAGTATTCTTTGAAGTTGATATTTGTTCAGGAATAGTTTCATTGTTTAGTATTTAAGGTTTATACCTCAGTATTAAAGTATAAGGAAAAGGGGGATTGTTGGTGAACAAATTAAATATGAGCGCTTTAATTTTTGTTGTTTGCCATCCATTCTCTTTATTCTCCCTGCTCATTGTTAATGTTTGTCTCACTCTGTGGTTCACAGGGGATGGTGATTGTTCTGGATTAATTACTTTGTTGCCAAAAGCGTACACCAGTAACTGACAAATTTTACTGCTTGAGATGGTAAAATTGTGTGCATTAAGCAAGGTTTTTGTTGCACCATTGTTGGAAATGTAAGAATGTTTTATTTGTCCTGTTAATCAAGTCATTTTAATACTATTGTATTTGGTTTTAAGCTACTATAAGGGATCATTTTTACTTCTTTACTGAAATATCTCTTGTGTGAAAAAAAAAATTGTTGTCTAGGCAAAGGAATCCGTATTATAACAATATTAGCTGTATAATGTTCAAAGCTTACCCACAAATGTGTATCATATGTCATTGTAGAAAGGGTATGTGTAATTTTCAGGATGACTTGATGCTTTATATAACCATGTGCTACATGAGATTGTAAACAAATGAAGGATTGTGTATGCATTAGTGCTAACTATTATGTATATTGGTTTTATTTAATTAAAGAAAAAATAAAGATGAAAATTGCTTTTCATTTATGAAGCTGTTGGTAATTTTATTATGCCCCCGTAGAAAGCATGAAAGACAGGGAGGAGTATTTATTTATTTATTTATTTATTTATTGACCGACTACCAGTATAGTCATTCTCTGTACCCAAGAATATTTGATTTAAAATGTAATATTTAATATACCTGCTGTGGAACCAGTTGGATCGTGGGTTCAATCCCATTCTGTGGCGGGGAAATTTATAGATTGCCTTCTTTATACGATGCCCTCTTTTGTGGTGTTGCTGGAGAGCTCTTGTCATCCACTTCTGTGGCATGCATGAAACATTGCAGGATAGAGAGTAAAACGCGAGCAGCGATGACTGGCAAATGGTGACACGTAACCGGCTAAAGCTGAACATTTCAGTTTACCCCAGTTAGGGTTATATTCGGACAATTCATGTAAATACTACTGAAAAAATATGCAGTGATGTTATTGCAATTTATTAGACGTCACAGGTCTAGAAATGTCACACAACAGAGAGCTCAACAGTTACTCACCAAGGTTCGGATGTTTAGTGCGGATTCCTCCACACAAACATTTGTACTATCGTAAACGAGTAAGTGATTACATTTTGAATATCGGCTATAATCAGCTGTCATCCTTGCTTTGGAATTGTTTGGAACCTTGATCTTGTGCGCGCTAAAGCAAAGTGTGGGAAGCAATCGAGAGGTCAGGCAATTCCTCTAATAGTTTTAATTCCTGAATATTATGGAACTGTAAACTCATGCATCAGTATAGGAGCGAACGATTTCAATGGTTATAAACCCATAATAGTGAGGAGCAGACTGGTGGGAAACCCAGAACATATACAAAATTTGCAAACTGCCATCAAAGAGACATGGTATTTTTTCGACGCAACGCAGAAAATGCTTAATGCATTTATCTGAAATGAGGTCCCATTTTTTAGGACGCGCAAGAAGAATAGAGAACCAGAATTAACGGTTTTATCAGACACATTGAGTCAAGATGGACAATTTTGGACTGCGTGACAAAGTGACTTGTGAAGCAGCCATCAGTCGTGTATTTCCAAGACTGAGGAACTTTATAGCCAGACGTCTATCTTGATCCCAGCTTGATCGAAGCGTACGAGGTACAGGTTCAAACCCGGCATTTAATTTCGAATTCGACTGTCACTCTCGTCTTCAAACAGAGGGTACATCTGTTTTCCAACGAGTGGAACGAAGAAAGGGACAAGTATAACATCTGACGAAATATGACCCGTGATACTGATCAAGATAAAATTTGATCGTGTATATGCTGTGACAAACTGAAAACATTTAACAAATGCATGTATGACCATATTTGCACTTGATTGGCTGACTTCTGACTTGTACGCACGGACAAAATATGTGTATTTTGTGACAAAATGTGACACATGCAACCAAATTATGTTTTGACAACGTGTGTAACTTGACTGACACTAACCAAAATGATGAAATTTGATCTTGCTGCGCTAACTTGTAACAAATTTAACACATATGTTGTGCAAAAAAAAAAGTTAAAGCTTGAAAGGCCGACTTACCTAAACATTGAAATATGACTTTGTACATGCTGTGACAAACTGTGCACCTTGCTTGACAATGACTAAAACTATGAAATATAATCTTTGTGCATGTAATGACAAAATGTGAAAATTGAACCATATTGTGACAAACAGCACATGTTGACAGGCACTGAGCAGACGGGTGAAATATGATGTTGTGCATGCTTTGACAAAGTGAGACAAATTCAACCAACATCTGACAAAATGTGCATGTTGGCAGACACTGAGCAGAAGGGTGCAATATGACCTTGTGCATACTATGACAAAGTGAGACAAATTTAACAAATATGTTGTGACAAAATGAGCATATTGACTGACACTGATCGAAACGATGACATTTGACCTTTTATTGTACATTCTGGGACAAGAATTCTTTCTTGATCAACATGTACGTATTTCACCAACATGTGACAAAACAGAATATGCTTAAAGTGTAAAATATCACGTGACCATGTTAGACCATGTTAGATCCTCATACATAAGGCTGTTTTTGTGGACCAGTGGTGTGATTTTGTCATCGTGTTAACTAAGTTATCTTCTCTATTGTCAGAATGGGTCAATGTCATCAGGGTCAAGGTCTGGGTGATAACAGCGATGTGTCCTCCTAAATGTTGACAGGTATTCACTCTCACTGTCGCACGTGACTGATAGTGAGAGTGTCTTTGTCTTTGGGAGCTAGTGTTAAACGTTGTTTGGAAATGGATCTTGCGATTATCGACTTTAGGGACAACGAATGAAATGAACAAATTAGAATGCTTCGACTGTTTTCATATATATATATATATATATATAACTGCTCCTCGCATTCATTATTAACAAACGAAAAGAAGAAATGAACAAATTAGAATGCTTCGACTGTTTTCATATATATATATATATATATATATTATATATATATATATATATATATATATATATATATATATATATATATATGAAAACAGTCGAAGCATCCTAATTTGTTCATTTCTTCTTTTGTCAATGCCAAGTAAAATATAAACTTCAGTACTAAGTATTTACACAGCCATCAGAGGTAAAAGAAGATAAAGATATAATTAATTAATCCCAAATTAAGCATGCTTGTATTGCGAAATTTTTGTCTGTTTGAAGATTCATGAATTACATTTATTAAAAACAAGATAAACGCTGAACACATAAAAATAGTATTATTACTTATGTACACATTTCCTGCAAGTAACGTGATTATTTCCAACAGGTTGCCGCTGGTAGATAACTTCAACACAGTAAAACTTTACAGCTACACGCAATGAGAAAACAACTCTTAGATATCAGATAAATAATAGTAATATATACATATCATAAATATTATATAGATGTGACTAACTGTTGCAATGTTCACGTCGCATACACATCTATCAACATTCGTACTCAACGACGAGTTTTTTTTTTTGTTTGCAACATCCACACTAATTGCAGTTATTCTTCTCGGGCGTGAAGAAAGAAAAAAATTGTGGAAGTTTTCATATGTTTTCAAAAACAACAGGCCTATCCCGGTAATCCTTCGAATTTTAAGTTCATGAGAGGAATTGGCGCCAAGGTTGAATTGGTTAGGTAGCTTATGTCTTGGCGTTTATGTAGAACCCAGTCAAGAAAGCCTGTGGTCAATCCCTGGATGTAGAGTTGGTAGGACTGCAGGTCAGCGTTGGGCACCATCTTACATAGGTGCATCTCTCTACACACTGTAACACACAAGACGAGACAGATATACATACACGCATACATACACACATACACATTGATTTTTGGGATCACAAAGCTCAAGGTCATGATCTTTTGCATCACGAGTTCACAGACATCCCATCTCTGCAATCATCCAAGGATTTACGATTGATATCATAATTAATCAATTATGGATTGCTTGATGCTTGGTGGCGTTAAACCTTTTGCACATTTAAGAAGAAATTCATTTTATGTGGTGGTGCAACGAATTTAAGCGCAACATATACTTTGAAGGAACAAAACATACGAAGTAAGTTTCTCCAGGTACATTAGCATAATTAAAAGATAACGCATCAGTTAAAGATGTATGCAAAACTTACTATTACGGCCCTCGGGGTCCATGATGTCACAGTTGCCCGTAGCCCTGAGCAAGTAGAGAGAATTGGGAAATTTAAACGTCAAACATTAACTTAACAAGTGGACCGTGTTTGGTGGGAGGTGGATAATGGTATTTAACCATCTCTAGCATGGCGTTGCATTTAGACAACACGATCATGATTAACTGGTAAGCACCGGTAGCCTAGTCTGATACTTTTCTTATCCATTACGACTATATGGGCTTAAATAGAACCAAATGTTTGTCTGCGCTGGATTAGTGTGTGTGGGAAAACAAAAACCCGCAACCTCATCCAATCGGCTGTGAGAGAGGATGCCGTTTTTCCACAAATCAGTAAAATGATACATGAATGTTAAGTTTAATTTCTATACATGTTTGGTACGTGAAATGTTGACTCCATATATGATGAAGCGAGAGTTAGTGAGAGAATAAGAATAAGTCAGAATAAGCATGCATGTATATCGATTTAAATTTGCGTTGCAAACCAGCCGAAAAGCTCAATTCTAGCAAAAGACATCCGTATGAGTATACCAAAAGCTGTACATTTACATACATTCAGTTCATTCATTACCACTCATTACGAACGTATATGGTGATTAGATAATTACCTTGGCCTCCATTTGAATTTTTGGAGGCACCAGTTGCCGTACACGTGAGTGAAGTCATACTGAGGGAAGACACATGGTGGGAATAAGATAGAAGAGCCCTCCTCGGATAGCTGGGTGCCGAACATCACTGCTGGAAGCTCAAATGGTATCGTTGTGTTGAGGTACATCACCATTGGCTCCAGAAATACAGAGGCCTACCCAAAGCGAAACAGAAGGTTAGCTGGATAAGAGTAGAATTTGTTGATTCCACTGATTGTTCTTTTAAGTGCGTTTTCAAGTATTTTTCACTTAGAGGCGGAAGATAACTTTTGAACTTGTGTACATGTCAAGCGGCCTTCATGAGACACATTGCCGAAAAATCGTCAATCTTTTTAGCAGAAGAAATCGGCAATAGTGAGCCGGCAATATATGTAAAGTAATCTTTGAAAAAGATTATTTAGAGAAAATATGACACTATTAACCTACATGGGTCTAAAATGCTGAAAATGGCAGAGAAATAATTGTTGATCAGTAACTGTGAGTATGTCTTGAGTTGTTTAACTTTGAAAGCCTTTTACATTTAATACCTAAAATATCATCCTTTAAGTCTCACTAGTTTGCCTTCAGCTAAACTTCGTTTTCTATACTATATAGAAAATAGATTTTGGAGTTACTGGGAGAAAAAATGCAAATGTTTTCTCTCACCTTAATTCCTTGATGATTTAGCTTCATCATAGCAATTGTGATCTCCGCCCCAGCGGAGTGACTTCCGAATGTGATGTTGTTCAGGTTAGCCGTTACTCCTTGGATATGTTTGCTTAACAAGATGTTAATATTAGTCCTCATCTGTCAACAGACATTTGTATGTACATTTTTAAGACGATAGGCCATGATCATTCATTCATGTATTATTTTAAGACGGGTTTCATTTGTTTGACAAAACAATGCGAGAACATGGTTTTTCTCAGAAATTTTACTTGGAAGACACCAAAATTGGTTTCACAATAATGTCCGCGTTGTCATGGCAATTACCCGCTGTTATTTGGATACTTACCATCTCAAACCGCTCCATAAAATGTCTGACTTTAACATCTAAAGCATCCATGTCCATGTGATCTGTGCTGACGACGACGAACCTATATACAAATAATTAAACATTGATCACTTGCACAGCGCGAGGTTATGTGGGATAAACGATATTAATGTATCATTTTGCATCACATTATATGCGCAGTCGTCATTCCTATTGGTCATATCGTGAAGGGTAATCGTCGCGATTGGCAATTTTTAATTAATTCATTCAGTGACACATTGATTGGTGTTTAACTAACGATACATTCCATATCATGTTACAAGCACAACGGAGGTCAGTGTCACGGGTTCGGGAAATCGAAGAGCCCTGGGTGATGACTGTGGGTTGTGAGGTAACGGACGCACATTCTCCAAATGTCACGCAGGAGCCAGCAGAGTGCGATGTGTATGTCATTTTTGTGGAAAGAAACTGCGTAAAACCACATAACCAGATCTAAGGGTTTAACGTCGTTCTTAACAATTTTCAGTCATATGACGACGAAGGAGTCCTTAGGGTGCATGTAATGCGCCTCCTTGTTACAAGCGACTTACCGAAGGCAAGTAAGTGGCCCCGCCCGAGCCATTATACTGTTACGGGTCAACCAGTCATTGCAATATCCCCTTAATGCTAAACGCCAAGCGAGGGAGCTACAGCTTAATCTTTTAAGGTCTTAAGTGTGACCCAACCCAGGATTAACTCTGGATCTACCGCTCCCGAAGCGGACGTTCTACCAACTGAGACATCGGGGCGACAAGTGTGTCAACCACTCGGTCATGATCCACCCCAAACATTAGTTATACTGTCTTTGCATCAGCAAATCTGGTTTACTTAATAAACACAAAGTTTACTTGCCTAAACACAAGTACACACACGTCTTCAGCCAGATTAAAACCAAAGGCATGCTGTGTGTCAAGTAACGGTAAAGTCAGCGGGTTATCGCCAATGCGCAGAAGTCTTCAGATGTACTATATAGGTGATCAAACTGGTTTGATTTAGGTCCGCAAACCAGGAGAAAGTCGAATTACACTGTTGATTGTAACATTGAAAATTATTGCAGTGCAACTGACAAAATATGTGGCATAATTTATTAAAGGCTGTCTTCTTTGGGTTGCAGAACATTTAAATAGGCCTGCTGCTTTCAGAAGACTACAAACTGCTTCGTTTTTAACCGTAATAGAACATATTTTCGCATTTCACATATACGCGAAACTCGTCAATTTTCTTTTTTTATTCATGTTCCGCATTTGGGGTATTTGCCACATTTAGTCTTACCCATGACTGGCGATACCGCTGAGGTAGATAGTAGTCATGCTGGATGGGAGCATCCCCCGGAAACCGGGCACGAAAAAGTAAAAGGGGTAGTCCCCGGGCTGAGTCGGGTGGAACACCATGGAATGCAAGGAACTGCCATTGGTCTCCGGTATGTCGAAGGAGTCTGTTTTGTAGGTTCCAGTGACAAATGGATTTATCTCATCTAATGCGTTTGTCCCTGTAGAATATATGCAGTGAGCAATATGTATTTATTTTTTGATTTGGTGTTTCACGCCGTACTCAAAATTGTTTATACTGATCAATAATGCCTTTTTGTTCCGCAGAATCCCTATACACCTGGGTTTTTTTCTTGTGATGGTGAGCTGTTCTGAACCTAGTGTCAACGCAGAATATATTATTCTTCATTCAGCTGACCTATAACCTCTAAAGCCTTACTGGTTGTTTAATTGAAATGAATGAAACTTTCGGTAAAGTTTTGCTACGGTAAAGAGAAATTTTGAAGAAGGGGATTTTAATTAAATACTAAAAACGCCTGTCTTGTATTCTTGCAATCCGTGTTAGTTTCTTTCGCGCGCAAGGTGGGCCTAATTACGACGACCAGTATTGGAGATTTCTAAATGTAATGTAATTAATTCCATTGAATTTCATTACGTTTAAAATGATGTATTTAAAATCCAGTGATGCCACCGCTCTCTAAAATCTATAGCCAACCACACTTCCGTGAAGCGCTGCATTGGCATTATAAGTGATATCTGAATGCTTAATACTAACATATAAAACATTTCGTGTCAGTAAATTATGGGATACAAATATACTTATTGGATAAGCATGCATGCTTACTGATAGCGAAATGTGTGCCTTAAATTTACTCACTAAAAGATTAAAAGATCCGCCCAGCTTACCTGCAATTAGGGAGCATATTGTGAACAGGAGAAGGGCCATGGTAACCGACCGTGGTGCCCGAGCTGTCAGCGATCTGTGGCGACTCTTAGCCCGGTACACTCAGTACAGGACACAAACTACGTCATCCTGTGTCATGAACTAGATTCGCCTATCAAACCACACTGACTCAGTGGCCTAGTGAAACACAACGTCAGTATAATCAACGCAAGATGGCCTAAAGTTATCTTTGATTCCCGATTCAGGAAAAAAAAACTAACGGCTCATACAAAACAAAGTATCAACCATGCATGTAATCTACAGTCTAAATCTACAATGAATGAAGTGTTTGGCGTCTGAAAGCAACATTTGAAGAACCCCAAGGAGCCTTTCGGGATCAATCTTTTTATCCAACTTTTAAAGCCATTTATCACGCTTAGTTGCTTGGCACTTGAAGAGATAAATTGCTGTTACTCGTTTGCTTAACGCGATTTACTGAGTCTGTTCGGTCGTAAAACTGACTTCCTCATAATGAACATCTATAGTCAACCAATGGGACCTTCGACGAGAATCGCAATGTCAAGGTTACTGCTATGGTATACTCCCAACAAGAAACACTCAAAATTGTCGATTTGGTAAGTTTATTTTCATTTCACAGCAATTGGTAGAGTTACATTAGCCTTGCCTACAATTGCATGTGGCAATTTCATGAGAAATATGAGCAGTCGGAACGGTATGCCTTATGATATCCTCATTTTAATAATATATCTAATCTGTAAGAGTCTTGTGTGCCGAAGCGGGTCATCTACAATAGGTTGTCGACTGACGTTGTCGGGTATCCGCCAGTGTATAAAACCAAGAATCCGGTCACTGCACTCTTGTATCCGATATTTATCTGTGAGGGGCCAACTTTGTTACTACACTTTGATTGATTTATGTATTTGATTGGTGTTTTACACCGTGCTCAAGAACATTTCAATTATATTTATTTATTTATTTATTTATTTATTTGATTTGTGTTTTACGCCGTACTCAAGAATATTTCACTTATACGACGGCGGCCGGCATTATGGTGGGAGGAAACCGGGCGCAGCCCGGAGGAAACCCACGACCATCCGCAGGTTGCTAGCAGAACTTCCCACTTGCGGAAGCCAGTATGAGCTGGACTTGAACTCACAGCGACCGCATTGGTGAAAGGCTTTTTTCAATTATAAGACGGCGTGTAGTATTATGGTGGTGGGAAAGCCTTGGGAAACCCATTATCATCCCGCAGGTTGCTGGCAGACTTTTCCGCGCACTACCAAGGAGGATGGCAGCATGAACTGCACTTGAACTCACAACGACCACATTGGTAAGAGGCTCCTGAATTATTGTGCTAGTACATTTTTATCAACTGCAAAGATAAACAGGGCCCTATATTTGGATACTTGAGTAAATATTGCTGCCTCGCCCTCACATTTCGATTACTCTCCTGTGAGTGTATGCACAGCCTACCCTTCGTTGAGGGCATTTGTGTGTTCACCAAAATGGTATGCATATTTGTACATCACACGTGAAAAACATCGTCAATAACTTGCCAAAGGTCGACGGTTTACCCAGGATCGCATCGTCTTCCTGACCGCCATCGTATAACTGTGTTTCTGTACCTACTCGACAATAAAAATGAACACCTGCTTTTATTATTACTTCCAGTGATGTTAGTGAAACCTGAATGTTAAACTTGATAATCATTCGTCTTTGCCTATCATTCGTCTAGCTGTATATCTATCTTCACCGGTCAGATAAGTGATCTTGACCTATGCAAAAGTTGAGATAAGCAGCTATTTATATTTTAGTCGCTGAGTAAAAATGTATTTGCTTGTTTGTTTCTCTTTGGTTTTGCGTCGCTTTCAACATGATTTCACCATAGTATTTCCCATTCAACGTAATCACATATTTATTGGGCTTCTATGTCCCATTTTGTGCCCTATCAGGGTGCACACATAAACCACACACCCATACGATGCCACACAACCACAAGAATATTCTACCAAAAGGATACACCCATACTCGCACAGGAACCATACCCCCGCGAGAACATCATACAACCACACAGATACCATACCACCGCAAGCACATCATACAACCACACAGGAACCATACCCCCGCGAGAACATCATACAACCACACAGATACCATACCACCGCAAGAACATCATACAACTACACAGGTACCATACCCTCGCGAGAACATCATTCAACCCCACCAGTACCATACCACCGCAAGAACATCATACAACCACACAGGTGCCATACTTCCGCAAGAACATCATACAACCACACCGGTGCCATACCACCGCAAGAACATCATACAACCACACAGGTACCATACTTCCGCAAAAACATCATACAACCACACATATATCATACCACCGCAAGCACATCATACAACCACACAGGTACCATACTTCCGCAAGAACATCATACAACCACACCGGTGCCATACCACCGCAAGAACATCATACAACCACACAGGTATCATACCACCGCAAGGACATTATACAACCACACCGGTACCATACCACCGCAATCACATCATACAGCCATACAGGTACCATACCCCCGCGACAACATCATACAACCACACAGGCATCATACCACCGCAAGAACATCATTCAACCCCACCAGTACCATACCACCGCAAGAATACTATACAGCCACACAGGTGCCATACAGACAAAGGATACAATTATACCCATGGAGATACAATACGACCACAACAATACCATACAGCCTATACCCACATAGGCAGAATACAAGCACAAGGATGCCATACAGCCGTACAAGCACCATGTACTTGTACGGCTACCAATAGGATGCGCCTATAACCACGGAGGTACCATAAAACCAAAAGGTGAAATATTCTTGAGTACAGCGTAAAACACCAATAAAATAAATAAATAAATACATTTATTCAATTATTTTAAATTTAAATAAATAACGGGCACATACATGCGCAACAGATGGTTGACATCCATTAAGATAGGTCTGCGTCTACAAGAGTAGGTTTATATTCGGGAGGGTAGACTTACTTTACCAATAGTACGCTAACATACCCAATGCTAGCACGCACGTATATCCACCACCGTAGCATGATGTTCATAAGAGTAGGGTGAATTTCCCAAGAGTAGGTTGACGTCCACAAGAGTAGGTTGACGTCCACAAGAGACGGTTAACTTGCATAAGAAAAGGCTTATCCACAAGAGTATATAAATTAGATTACCAATCAGCCACATGGGAATTAGAAGGCTACGAGGATAGGTCTACATTCACAAAGTTACTATAATATGCATCGCCTACATACAGCATAAAGCCACAAGACCTTTGACTACAAAAGTAGTTCCTTTGTCGAAGGTTTGCTTGCTGTACAACGACAAAAGTATCGCAGAGCCACAAATATAAAAAATCATCAAGTCAAAATCGAAATGCATGTATTGCTCTTTATTTTAGCTTGTATTGAAGCTGGAGCAGTGGTATTGGTGACAGTTCTTTCTGAATGACGTATTTCATCGCGTCGTTTCGGCCCAGCATGTTGGCGGAGAGGAAGCCGGTGGTGATACCCTGTAGGTAGCGCTGATACACGTGTAAGTCCACGCCCCTGTGCATCTGACACAGGTGCAATGTTGAGCAGACTGAAAATCATGAAGAATACATATTCTTTCAGATCTAAATGATCAGTACATCCCATAAAATGTAAAAGATGTTTTGATGAAACTTCGATTGAGAACTCTTGGTTTAACCGGTTTTGAGCAAAGATTAGAAATTAAATGCAGACCGTTTCGTGTGTGTGTGTGTGTGTGTGTGTGTGTGTGTGTGTGTGTGTGTGTGTGTGTAGCCCACGAGAGTTGTGGGAGGGGGGGGGAGGGGGGCGGTCGAAGGTATTAACCGGCACTTTCACAAAACAGAGTTACAACACTGACAGTATCTTTACAGAGAAAAAAGAAGTTTAATGAAGACATACGTCATCTTGTCAAAAGAGACAGTCATGCACTTGAGTTGTGAATATTTTTAATAAAGGCATGTAAATATTGAATTGAAACAGTATCACTACTATTGCACCTGCCCTGTTGGGTGAAAGGGCACGATAGATATCAGGAGCATACTTACGATTATACCCGGCCTTGTCCAAAATATCACAATGACCGTATCCCTGAAGAAAGAGGAAGCTACATATTAAAACCAAAAAGGGATTTATATACATTTACGCTTGACATACCCGATCTGACGAAAAGCTTGATGTCGAGTAAAAATCGTTTTAAAGTCACATAATCCCAATGTTAATATATACTGATCAAGTGTATGCAGGTGGGTGTTACCATTTCTCGCCCAAACCATTGATACATTCTGATGATTTCATTTTCCATCAGTATTGTCATGGTTAGCAGTCCCACTGATTTTCTCTTTAAAACTATAATCAAAGTACAGGGTACATCGTTTAGTTCACTAGAGTAATCTGTTGCAACCTACATGATCTATGCATCTAAAATAATTGTCGTTCTGTTAACTAGAAGATATATTTCCCGCCATAAGTTTTCAAGTGGTCACTTAATCAACACAGAAGAAACCAAGGCTTTACCTTTGATTCTATCATGACCTTGGTTGGCGTCCAGTTATCGTAAACGTGTTTGTAGTCGAACTGTGAGAAAACACATGGCGGAAAGAGCAGGAATCCTCCTTGCTCGGCAAGCTCGGTACCGTACATGAGCGCGGGCAGATGGAAGGTAATCGGGGTGGACAGGCCGGTTACCATGGGCTCCAGGAATACGGCAGCCTGGGGAAACAACCACAGAACTCTAAATCCACTTCCAATGATGAAATGCATGTTGGACATCAACTTTGACTCCACTTCACATGCCAAAATGCTTGATGAACACGTATTGTAACTCCACTTCAAATGCCAATATAGAATACAGATCATATAACTTTCTGGTTTCCGTTAACATTGTCGTTCTGCACATGTTACATGCCCGAATGTTTCGTTAATATGTCGGCTATGTGCGTGTTCCCTGATGTAGAAACCAGACAGAGCCTACGCAAACCTATGCATGTTAAAAACCTCCTGATCTAAATCAGCAAACGATCCGAAAGGAGTTGCGCTAAACTGTGCCAATTATTTGGTCAAAATATATGAAGTACCATAACAAAAAAGTTAATTTAATACTACTTATAATGAATACAATAAATCACTGGGGGTAAAAACACACCTAACCTTGACATTATCTCTGTTTTGTTTCATCATGGCTATGATGATCTCTGCTCCGGCTGAATGACTCCCCATGGCTATGTAATTCCAATCCACCTTAACCCCAGAAGATTTAGATGTTAACAAACCATTCAAGTTTGTTTTCATCTGAAAAGAAACGAAGGAAGGATTCAGGGCGATTAGGTTTCAGTATTTCTACCCATCTGTCAACCATAAAAAACATTTTAAAGCTAAACTAGAATAAATATATTTTCAGAATTAATTATTTCTTTACCCGAACGGATTCAACTAAAATCAGACCGACCTATTGTAGAGCTTTACTTAAAATGCTGAGCGCTAAACGGGAAAGGCGAAAGTACGACTATCAATCATCATATCTGGAATAACTGTTAACCTTTTGTATGCAAAGCACCTGCAATACCAACCAAAGAGCATCGGGCCTCTTGCACGCAAAACACACATACTATACTAGGCACACACTTTAGAACACCGAACTCTTAGGCGTACAGCATACGCACAACCCACCATGGCACACCGGACTTTGCATGCAAGGCATATGCATTGGGCATACCGACTACAGAACAGGACCTGACTTCTTGCAAGCAAAGCATACGCATTACCCACTATACACCTCTTGCACGCAAAATATACATACTATATCTGGGGCCACTGTCACAAAGATGTCGTGCTTATATGATATCGTACATATAAAACAATGGTACGTTAGTAGTGACGTACAAAATATCGTGCGACAAATGTACGATAAACAAATGTCGTACGCTGCTTTGTGAAACTGGGCCCATGCACGCACCAAAGAACAGTGAACCCCTTAGACGTATAGCATACGCAAAACACACCATCGAAGACCCGATCACTTGCGTTGAACGCATATGTATGAGGCCCAGCCAGTATAGAACACCGATCCATTGCATACAAAGGGTACTTATTATCAGCCGTCGGCAACACGCCGACAAAATGACTTCTTGCATGAGAAGAATCCGCAGTACACACTATTACTATGGCACGCTCAACCTCTTGCGTATAAAGCATGCACATTGGAAAAGAACACGTAATACCAAGATAGAAAGAGCCAGTTTCATAAAGATGTCGTACATGTACGATAATCGCACATATAGGACGATGGTACGGTAATAGTGACATACAAAATATCGTACGATAAATGTACCATAAAAAATGACGTGCGCCGCTTTGTGAAACTCTGTCCAGGCCTCTTTGCGTGCAACGTATACACACCATACGTGCTATAGGACACCAAACATCTTTAATGGAAACTCATGCACTGCTGAATACCCAACTTTCAACGCAAAAATCCACACAGACAACGAAAAGTGCACAAACCCATTCGAATCGCTTTGTAAAGTGTGTAGTTTTGGCGGCCACGGAATCAAAGTCAATGTGATCTGTGCTGACCACGACATACCTGTAGGAAGACAAAATTTGTCTAATTTATAGTTGATTGTCACTAATGCGACATCGATTGAAAAAAGAAACATACTAATTCTTGGGAATGATTTCATTAGAGTATGAATATAATTTCTCCGCCGAATGTTTCTTCCTTTCAATTTATAGTTTATCACATGGATTACCTTAGTACATGTATAATTGTTGTTTTAATTGAGCTATGTTTGACTGGCGACGGATTTTCCACTTATATGAAGGTGGTTTATAAATGGGGAGAACCGGAGTGTCAGGAGACAACCGTCCACTGCCCTTCGCCATTCACCTGACAAACCTCCGGACTGAAAACCGCAGCCGATCCAGATACGAACCTGAATCAGCCAGCGCTTGAACTTGGCACATGGAGGATGTCAAAAGCAGAAATTCAAACTTGCTCACTAATTCACTATACATAATATTGGTGGAGTCACCTCTTTGTAGACGTAATTTTCAAGAAAACGTTTCTCTGAGGATTTTCCAAGAATGGTATGTTAAGTGTGTTATAATAATGGTGTGTCTATTTTGACGTGACATGTACAAGCTTTAGCTTATGCCGATCCTCACCCATGACTGGCGACCCCGCTGAGATAATCCTTGTGCATATTGGAAGGGATCATGCCTCTGAATCCGGGGATGAAGAAGAAGACTGGATAGGTACCCGCAACGGTCGGGTAGAACACCATGGAGTTAAGGTTCGAGTCCGATTGATGACCCACATCGAAGTATCTGGTTGCCAGACTGCCATTGTGGAATGGTAGTGCCTGCTCCACATACAGAGCAGCTTCACATGCTGGTGAGATTGACAGGATGCAATACATATATTATGTTGTTATTGGAGGCATTAACAGCTTTTGTACGGCGGAGGTCAATTAATGATCTGGTTGTATAAATAAACGTGCAATTGTGTAAACAAAGTTGCCCACAATCTCGATTAATTGTTCTCTAAATCAAAGATACTCTAAATTTGAGTAACTTTTTAAAATAAAACTGTGGAATTTCAGAAGATTTTTATGGATTATTTTAAAATAACGCTCATGCGTTTAAAAAAGTCTTGTACTGTTCATGAAATTTGCTGATACAGGCTACCCGATAAAAACTTTCCAGTTGGTTGATATGACATTTCATTGAGCTCGCAGATTTTCACATCAAGTTTCATCAATTTGTAATGTTCTACACATAGCAAAGGACTTATTTATTGCATTGGATGTCTTATATTATACTTACCGATGTCCTTCAAGTTTCCTTTTCAACCTGTAAATCCCTTTCCACAAGGCTCAAGCCTTTTTTCACAGAACTTATAGTACACATAGTGGTTCTTTTCCCTTTTTAGCTCTAAATTCAAATTCCCATTGGCAATCCTCAAAATATGTCACCGAATATGAAGAGTATATCACTCCTTTAAGTTTTGAAACAGGACTGAATGATCGATTGTTTATCTCCATTATACTTACAAGTTTTTGACTTATAACGATGGTAATCAGTTTTATGGGTGGAGAAAGCCGAAGTTCTCGCCGGATTAAACCAAACACCTTTAACAAATTACTGACGAACATTTCCACGTTTGACGTACAGTTGCGCACATCAGACTGATTACAGACAAGCTTGTGCAAGAAGACACAACGACGGATATCCATCGCTTGTTGTCACCATGTCCAACATATAGCCTGTGTATGATGACATCGCCGTGTTAAGTGGAGAAGTGGTATATGTAAGTAACAGGTGGTTGTTCGGAATACACCTCTCATCAGTATTCTGTACACCTACCAATCTGCTCACACCACAAAATCTACAATATTAACATTTTCATGTATGTGACTGCTATATGCTTTTTTTTCTTTCGTGATATTAAACTAGAGAAAACTTACCTGCTATGGCAACTGCCAGACAACAGAATACCACACTGACCATCTTCGTTGAAGACACAGATTAGTACTTGGTCAAGACTGGAAACATGTCACACGAACCAGCAGAAGATAAGATTAACAGGTGACAACTTGCACAATAGCAAGAATGTTCTGTTTACTCACATACTTGGCTTCAAATCACGCCTAAACCAAGCCGATGATAAGAGTGTATGTCTTCTATAGATAAATTACTAAACTGCTATTAACATCACTCACTGATGTGTTTTACCTCTGTGCTCAAGGCATGGTGCTAGAGGGGGCGTCTAAGCTGCTACAATGTATTAAGAACGTATTTCACCGTTTACGTGTGATTATTTGCCAGCTATCACACGTCGCTACTCTAGTTTTACTTTCAGCGATGTAGTCTTTGTATTCACATGTATTTCTTTGTTTTCTTGTTGGCTCCTGTCTTACTCAAGAATTTTTCACATATACGACGGCCGTCTGCTTTAAGGGTAGAAAAGCGAAGCTCCCGGAATGAGCCACCGACTTTTTTTGTGGTCTGCAATAAAAATAACACTGTGTAAACAGTCCTGTGTATAAGGGTCCCAGGGACAATAAGAGCGGGACTATCTAAATATTCTCTGTTCAAAGCTGGGATTTAATAATGTTACTAATGATACATATTTTCGGGGATTATCATACAATAATAAAACACCCATATCTTAGAGAGCAAAACCAGAGCACCGACGACAATGTGATAATTGGCAAATGGTCACACGTAACCTATGTTTATCTCTGTTTGGGTATTCTTTTTTATCTAAATGCTTAAATAGCTAATTACACGCCCCCAAAGTCAAGCAAAACAGGGAAAAAGAAATGCAGTGATATTTATTGCAATTTAATGAGACGCCACTCTTTTACGATTACTCAAAATGCTGTGTTGTCATCACACTTAACATAAAACATCAAAACAATTGCCAAAGGGACAAATGCCAATTACTGGTTTACTATGTGCGTTGATCCTTTATTGGGAAAGTGTGAGAAGAAAAGAAACATGGGCAGCAGGTGTACATGTAGGTGGATTATAGATAACGTTGGCCTTGAAACAACCATTCCTTTACACGGGTGGAGATTAGCCAAGGTTTCCGAGGCCAGTCATCCACCATCAACATTAATTTTTACATTTGGGAAAATAGGCAATAATTTCATCAAAATTGAGCGAAGAAAACCATCTGCTTCGCCTGGAAGCGACTGATTACAGATAAAAGCTGTAGTTGATAAAACGTTATAATTATCCTCTTGATCAAACGTGTTCTCCTTGAACAGGTTTTGAGTATTGCTTAATTTTTGACGCAATATGTTAATTCCAGTCTGGTGTTTTCTCTACACATGCCGCGGCTCCGATAGATATATCTGGTTTTTAATATTCTGCCACATCCGGATGTCAAAAACCACGGAAATAATCCAATCTTAAACTGTTCATCAACTAAGGTGCGAAGCACATGGGCTTACCGTAACCATGATCGTATGCAATGAAAACATAAATTATCTAAGTGAATACACTTGATGCAGCCTTGCGACACTAAAGACCGGATGAAGTTAAAGCTGATGGTTACCAACATGAAACCATACAACATACGGTATCTTCTAGCAAATCTGTGCAATAAAAGAGAATTCTTGACCGATCCCACAAAACCAGTTTTCACCTGTTCAAATTTCTCAACCTTTTGAAAGACAACTTTCGGTGCAATTTACGCATGTTTTCAATTTGATTTTATAGACGAAACTCCATTGGTTGGATTAGCCAATTGCAGGACTTCAAGTATAATTTTATCAGTCTGCGTAGAATAATGCCTTCAAAATATGCTTGAATAAATACCTTACAAACATCCGAAAAACTTGAAGGATTACAATAAGTCAAAATTTGAAATATGATTTTATAGTTTACTTTCCAGTCTTGTAATGTTATGTTAAGACGAATGTGTGAAATGTTCAACTTCTAAAACCCAAAACGAAGCACTGTTTTAAATTTTGACTTTAGTCAGAAATGTCTTTGTGGAGTCGGCCCCAGGCCAAGATAGCAATAGATGAACCACCACGTGACAAGAAGTCGCCACTGCGCGCGAAAATCCACCCTGTTACAATCATGTTATGATTGCACTGCAATTTCTATACAGCTTATAATTATGACCCTCAGACTTTAAGTGGATTTAACAATGAATACTAGTTGACACTTGGCCATTCTCTGACTAAATAAAGGGGTAACGGGATTGTTCTTCTTACAAATGACTACTAACAATATATGGATTTCAAGTGATTTCCGTAAATTTCAGAAATTTAAATTCGTTGCGAATCTGACGTTGTGGGAAACCTGAAAGGCTTAATACTACAGAAATTAAATCACTGACTAATGAAATAATAATGAAATCATCTTTGATCACAACAAACTTGTAATGACCTAAAATTTGGTCAATGACTCAAGTTACTAATTTTCCTGTTTCTACCCGACTGTACTAGTTGTAGAACCGTGATCCCTCGGAGTTTGACAAGGCATGTTGTAGTTCATACTTCCTCAGCAAAAACCATAACCCCTCCAATCGATGTTTCGACCTCCAATAGGACAGGTCTAACAGCCTTGGAAAAGTGTTCTGAATGAATGATTATACATTAACGTCACAACGGCAGTTTTTAAAGACTACAACAATGATGATAGCACTGAGGAGAGGAGAACAACAATTACCATTTTACTCAGCTTTATTTCTTTTACTATTATCTCTCAATTCTCACTCTCATCACATTCATGACAAATGAGACTATTTACAATGAAAAGCATAGCACCCATTAACACACACATACTGATCAGCTTGACTTACTATTTTACACGTCCAAAAGTTTTCAGAAATGGTCTAGGACAAGATGAGGACTATTCCAGAGTCAGACCAAGCAACCATGACTTGTCAGTACTTTGTCAGGTTTCAACAAAGGAGGCAACACAATTATCTCAATCAAACCATTCCAGGAAAATATTGTCTTCAGAAATCCTTCACACAGGACTGACAATGGTTTCATCACAATACCCTGAAAGTTTTAGTAATGAATATCACATCAACCCTGGTAGTAAGGATGGTGAAGATGCACATTGGAGCTGCTGTAAAAGATAGCCACTGGCCTCTCCTCTCACACTGTGCTGCCTGTTAGCTTCCAGATTCTGATAACAAATAGATGCTCATGGCCCCTGGGTTCCAATGATACGTAGGCTCCAATGATGTTACTATGGAGTACCATAAAGACACCAAGATCAAGAACCAAGATTGTTAAGACCGGGGCAATAACACCAAGATCCCATTGGCACAATGATCCATGTGTTACGACCACTTCTGTTCATTTCCTCTTCTTCAGAGACGGCCTTTCAAAGCCCTGTTTCATGCCTCCACCCTTAGTGGTATGAAACTTGAGGTTCTGAGCTGTCTCGACCATCCAGGGGGAGTCAAACTGTGTGGTGTCCTGGTCCACAAGGTGGGTGTACTTCGTCCTTCCTGAGCGTCCAAAGTTCTTAACCTACAAAACAAGCAATATAATATTTACAATATATTTAGCAAGGGTTGACAACATTAAATACTGCAGCTTGTTCGACCCAGTAAGAGTTTAGTGTTAACTAGGTTATCCAAAAACATCCCGTAGTTACAAAATTCAGTCCACTGATAAGCATAACATAATAATAACATAATAACTCCGAAAAATGAAAATTTCATTTTGACACATTATGCCCTCATCAAGAGTGACAATGGCATAATAAAATGCTGAAATGTTGAGTCAAAATGAAGCTTTTTGTTTTTCAAAGTTACACTACTCTTTGCAATTACAAGATTACAGTGTTTCTAAATTGATGTTGTGTACTTATGTTACCATTGTCTGCCTTGCACACTTTAGACATGACACTGATTGGTTCAAACTGGTGCTTTGTTCTGTCATTTCAGTGGTTGAAAGGTGTTACATATATTTGAAGCGAACTCTAAATACATACTGAATGTACCAGGTATGACCTCCCCAGTATAGAGAATGTAAACATAGAAGAAGGAAAGGCTACAAAGAATAATGTTTATTTCAGATGAGGTTTAGATGATGAAATATTAAAAGAAAAGGCTGTCATCAAGCCTCATTTCTACACCTGTACATATACAGGTAGAATTGGCAAAAGCTTACCTGCATAACCTTGGGCAGAATTGATTTATCAAAGTGATCATCCAGTGTTGGGGATGAGAAGTCCTGTTTGTACACATCTTCTTCTCGCTCTTGCTGTGGAACAAAACAGAAACAAAATCTGAATGACTAATTTATGCCAGAATTACACAGAGGAGGAAGTACATTCTCTTAAAATGTAGACAAACATGTTAATCAATATCAAGTTGTCTTCAGGAAGTAGTTGGTGCACTTTTGTCAAAAAAGTTTGTGGTAAAACACGTCTTAATTTTTGGGTACACTGACTGGAAGACTATGTCTATATTCATTTCATTTATTTATCGGAGACATTTTTTTACTCCAGAATATTTCACTTATACAAACAGAGGACAGCATTATGATATTATGGTTCGAGGAAATCTGGCAGAGCCCAGTGGAAACAGGCAACCATCCACAGGCAGGGGCCCGAGAGGAAGCCAGCATGTTCTGATTGGTGGGCTGTGTCTATGGTACTGAATTGATCAACATGTAGGGTACAGAAGTAAGGCCAAACTCACCAAGAAGAATGAGCCTCTGTGGTAATATTTCTGTAGAAACTTGTACTTCCCTTTGGGAGCTTTGTTTGTGACCTGCTTGGGATTCTGGCGCAACTCTGCTCTCCTTTCTTCTTCTGTCAAATTTCTAACCCGATCTATTTCAAGTTTCTCTTTCTCAATTCTGAAAAACGAAAGACGTTACAATGAAAAGACAATTAAAAATTTGCTAAGCTTAAACAACATGAATCAGATATGTGTGATCAAATGTCATAGAAAAAACTGATGAGACCTTGACTTCAGATAAACCCTTCTCTGGTCTTCGTAAGAAGAGTAAGTTTTGTCTCTCAAAGAGATAATGAATAACATAAAAAAAACGCTGATTTAAGGGAGTCCTTAAAGTTGTAATAAGTTGCAAAGATGAACACATACGGGAGTCCTGTATTTCTGGTAAGGTTTATTATTTTCTATTTACCAGCTTCTATGAAGTTTGATTAATTTTTTTATCACAAAATGTGATCCTTATATGCTCCTGAACGTGTATTTGTACACGCTAAACTATCAATTTAAAGCCTTATGTGATTGTGAAAGTGCATTTTTACACACTCAACTTTGTAATTAAAATCCATAGTTTCCATGTATACTTACGCTTCTCTCTCCTCTCTGTCACGTTTCATCCGCCTCAACTCGCGTACTTTCCACGCCTCATATTCTTCCTCGTCATTCTCATCACCAGTGTCTACAGCGTCACAGGCGTCCTGCACGCCACGCTCCTCCTCAAAGTCCTTCCTTACCTCATCCTCCACCATCTACACAATTATACAGGGTTATTCATTCAGAGGGAGATGGGGTTTCAACAAAACGCTCAATTCAACCACAGACAGTTATGTCAGTCAGACAGACATGATGTAAGTAATCAAAAATAACTACAAAAACTTGCTTGATAAATACATTCATCTTGAATTAAGTATTACAATTTACATACTCTTTCTTTAAATATTTACTAACGACATTTACACTGCAAACAAATTACTTAGCTGACATTACACGGTTTATTTTATTTGATTTGATTGGTGACATTTTCACTTAAACAATGGTGACCAGCATTGTGGTGGGAGGAAACCAGGCAGTGCCTTGGGGAAACCCACAACCATCTGCAGGCTGCTGGAGGACAACCTTACCACTTATGTACAAAGTTTAGAAACTACACATATGCATTCAATTTCAATTATTTAAGACTTATTTTGGTGTATATAGCTCATGTTCGCAGTGAAGTAATATATGTTCTCATATACATGTCTCGTAATTCTTCAACCTTTTCACATGTTTGTAAGGTGTTTATTCTAGTATATTCTGAAGGCATTATTCCGTGTAGACTGGTAAAATTATACTGTATGTGAAGCCCTCAAATTGGACAATCCAACCAATATGTAGTTTTGGCTCCAAAGTCAAATGAAAAATATGCAAAAAATTGCGCTGAAAGTTGCTCTTTTATACGCGAAAAGGTTGAGGAATTAGTGTAACATAACAAATTTAATGTCCAGTAAGACTATAAGTCAGACTACCACTGATTTCCCACAAGCTTTCAGGTTTTCTTTTCAGTATGGTGCTACTTGTTCATCAGCATCATGTGGCATGTGAACTGTTAGGTTGATCAACGTTCTACACTGACCTTGAGGGTTTGTTTCCTTCTCTCCTCTGCCATACGCTTCACCTCATCCTCGCGCTCTCTCTGCTTATGCTCCTCTTTCTCCTTCTCCTGGATTGTGATTCTGTCTTTTCTATTAATCAAACGAACAAAAGCACATTCTTTTATAGATATTGTTTTAAAGTTGTGACTGAAATGTGGTCTGAATTGCTTCCTAGCCAAAACATAAATTGAATATACCACATGTCTTCAGCAGCTAACTGGCTTGTTTACTTCACAGAAAAGGATTGTTTTTTTCTAGTTTTAGAATCAAGACAAACTTACAAGTTAAGGAGGCAAAGAGATTAACATATTTGATTCATATGAAATGCGGGTAGACCTAAAATTTAACAACAACTATATGAGGTGGAGCAACTTACTTTCTGACAAAGACTGGCTTGAGTCTGGGACCAGTCTCCTCCTCAGAGTCTGTATACTCTTCATACTCTGATGACTCCTCCTCACTCTCCCCTTCAGACTTCTCATCTTCCAGGTCCATCACCTCCTACAGCAACAAGACAACCAGGAGAATGTGTGTTGTCCGATTCTATTATCACACACAACATTAAAACATACACGACATCTCACTCAACAGCCATCACACAAGGATATGTGAACAATCCTGTGAGATGATTGCTGATCACCTATTTCCCTATTTCTTCTTTGCTTGATTTCAAAGAAAACCTATTGTGCCTAACTGAGAGCCAAACGGTCAGAACTAGGTGTAATACAATTGACCTTCATCATATTTCCAATTTAGTTCTACAAGACCCGACATTTAGCACCATGGTGTTCACTACTTCACAATTCATAGGAGATGATGCTACACCTTGCACCAACATTTCAAGCACAGACATCAGACTGCAGACAAGCCTATTTTTTGCATACATTAATGATATCCTGTGTCAGGTCTGCACAGAATGTGAAGAAGGTCAACTAGGAAATAACTCTCGCATCAGTTTCTCGGTTACATGTAACTTTTTAGTGAGGTACACCAGGTTTACCTCCTCTTCCCTCCTCTGCAATGCCCTCTGTCGTAACAAAGCTCGCCTCCTTTCCAACTCCTGGGAATGAAAAATGAACAGGTGTCAAGACTATTGTATCCAAGTATACCTATATCATATGAACAATTTCTTTATGTTTAAGACATGTTTAGAAGAATAACAAAGGAAAACCGCTTCTTCAAGTGGAATGTACAGTATTCTTTTTTTTCTTCTTCAAATGTTTAAATACTGAAAAAGTAGTTTAGAGCAGAAAAAAATCTCAACTATAGCAAAATGCAACCCCTAAATTAAATTTGAGGGAATAATTCCAATGCTTTCTCCTGGGTGCATGTCCTACCTCAGATTTGAGCTCTCAAACCATAGTTTTTGTGACCCTATGCTTTTACCCAACTGATCTATCCACATCAAATTGAATTCACACTTTCAATTTCAGAATGACTGTAGTTTGAGAAGTTATCATATGTACCTCCTCATCTAGTTCCTCTTCCTCCTCACCACTGCTCTCTTCCTCCTCCTTCCACTTCCCCTTCTCCTCCACCTCATCCTCTGAGGCCACCTCAGCCACGATCTCTGGTTCAATGATCTGGCGTCTATGACGCGTCACCCTGAGGAACATCAATCATTAATAGATATGTGTATGTGTTCAGAAACAACAGCTACATGTCATATCAATGTTTTGTGCATCTTCGTCTTTGACTCCATCTTACAGTTACCTGCATATGTGCCAAGACCTAGGTCGCGCAATGCCACACTATTATATGTTACAAGGTTAAACTCGATATGTTTCCACTTTGACTATAACAAAGACACCAATGATCAGTCTTTTACAAACTTTAATGTATCACTAACACATCTGCTCAAATATTTACAAGATATCAAATACACGGTACATCAGACACTGCTACATATACCTAATCTTATCTCTGAAATCTCCAACTCCCTGCAAATTTAAAATAATGACCAAAAATTGTCAGGCCTTGACATTAGAGGTAATCAAACCGGCCAATCGCCTGTCGATCTCCTAAACGTAAATTCAGGGGAACGAATTTTCGATCACCAAGTAAACTACAGGGGAACGATAATTTCATGTGTTGGCAAGCAAAATGTGTGTTCAGTAGGTCGTAAATAACTGAATATCTCTTAAAGGAAAATCTGCACAAACTTTATGCCGGTTTAAATAGAAAAAGAACTGATCACTGATGTTGGTAAAATGAAAATGGCTGCTTGCGTTGGTGAGCGAAGGCTACTTATATGCAATGTGACATATTTGGCTCTGCTAAAATTGCGTGACCAATGAAATGTTTCGTCTCATAATCCCAAATAAATGTTCACACCTCTGAGGAGTTTGTAGACACACATGGTTTGAAAAATGACTTCGAAACAGAATATCAACTGTAATTTAATGATTAATATTTTAATTAATGCTATTACCACATTAAAATCAATTAAAGTACACAGTTAAAATCGATACATATAGATGACAATTCTCTGCATGAGTTTTCTTTCAAACATGATCAAACCTGATTCTTAAAATGAAGAAAACACATAGCTTGTACATTGGGGCCCATTATCTTTACGGGGCAACGAGGATATATGTACCATGAAATACTGCCACTGACACAAGACCTTTCAGATTGTTAATTTAATATGTGGGTTTGGGGTTCTTCACACCTATCTAGAGGGTGACGTCCCCCAGATTACAGAGAAGTTAGTGAAAAGAACGCACAGTACAAGGCTGGACGAAATGTGTAAGCTTGAGGGGAATCGATTGATGGGGTAGGGGTTATCAGAATTTTGATCTCCTCGATAAGAATTCAGGAGAACGATTTTCCAATCCCCTTGCTCATCCTTATGTCGAGGCCTGATTGTGGTTAGCATACATGAAATTAATGTCTCATGCACACGGATTATGCATAAATGATTGAGGGTACTGTACGGTAAGATCAGACGGCAGCCTTTGCGCGGTTCAATACCTGTCATCCTCATCATCACTATCTGCTTCCCTCTCCTGTAACCTCCTCAAACGTCTGTCCTCAATGACAGCTTCATGCACTTCCTCTCTCTCCGGTTCATTGTCAATATTTTTTTTCTTTTCAAGATTGAATTCTGTATCGGATTCTTCTCCACTACTACTCTCTGGAGCGAAGTCTGGTCTGCAATGTCAAAAAAAAAATTGCAGTGCAAAGTAAATGTAAAACGCACAAATCTGTGAATCTAAAAACTTTGTAACACTGTAGTAATATTGAGCATGTAAAGTAGCTATCACAATGAAATTAACTTTTTTCTCAAACACAACACACTGCTAAGAATGCAGATTGTTCACATCCTACAGTGTACTGTCATGAATGTGGATGTACAACATTAATGTAGATGACATTAAAGGTGAATTGATTTAAACCTCCCATAATACTGTGAACTATTTCCACTGCTACTGCATTATAGCATAATATCTTGGTTTGTAACCTGACTCTTGTTACTTATGAAATCAAAGCTCAGTTGTTACCTTTTTCCTGTTACATATCTGGCCACCTTGACCTTTTCCATCGTAAATTCACCTGAAAGTCAAATATTTATACAGTGATAACAACAGTTCAACATTTTACCAGTGATATTTCACAACAGCCTTCCACTGCTAATTCTCAGGTCAAACATTACACAGGAAAACTTTTTTTTTAATTCATTTATTTTATGGGTACTGAATGTCCTACTCATAACCTCATTCACTAATATGACAGTGCATGCTTTATGCGTACGGGAAACTGTCATTCTTTGAGAGGCACATGACAGACCTCTATTTTGTCAGTAAACTGACTGACGAACGTCAGACTGTGCACTATATCTTGTTGAAACAAACACAGACTCAAGCGTTACGATGCATGTCAGAATTTAAAAAAAGTTCATCTAAAGAGTTAGGGAAATTAAGAGGAATTTAACAAGATTGTAACAGCTACCTTTGTCGTTATAAGGCGATTTAATTTTAAGCCAAGGAGTGATAGTTTACCTTTTTCATTTTTGACAGGAACAGCTCCTGCTGTTGACTGGATGGGAACTTTGGCATTCCGCGACGACGACATGCTGGCGGTGTTGTTGTTGTTGTTGCTCTCAGGTCTTTTCTGTAAATATAGTTCTGATTACAACACTCCACTTCTCACCACAGCCCCTTGAGGACTGCTCCCTTTAGAGAAAAGCTTTACGTAAGATTCCTCTGCAACAAAGATATCTGCACGTAGCATAAAAATTGTTAAGATTTTTAGGTACAACAAGTCGATGTTTTGTGTATGTCAATGCGACACCTATACTATTTCCTGTAGGGGCGATAATTCTGTACAACATCCGGTTGGTTCAAAACATGGAAGACACGTGGGATAAACTGTCACCAAAGTTGAGTCAATCAACATTGAACGCTTTACAAAAACTGAAGTTTTCTCGGATGACACCAGTCCAAGCAGCCTGTATACCTTTGTTGCTTAAGCGGAAAGATGTAGCCGCTGAGGCGGTAACAGGAAGTGGAAAGACTCTGGCATTTGTCATTCCCTTGTTGGAAATGTTACTACACAGAGAATTCCCGTTGAAAAAACAAGAAATAGGAGCAATAATTTTGACACCAACTAGAGAATTGGCTGTGCAGATTGATGAAGTATTGTCTGAATTCCTCATATTCACTCCTCAATTCACCCGAATTTTGTTGATAGGAGGAAATAATCCACAAGAAGACCTGGATAAACTAAAAAGTCAGGGGTCTCACATTATGGTGGCCACTCCAGGAAGACTGGTGGATCTTCTACAACGGAGTCATCATGGCGTGAACTTGGCAGCTAGCGTCAAGTCATTAGAACTTCTCGTCCTTGATGAAGCAGACAGACTGTTGGACATGGGGTTTGAAGCAAGTCTCAACACTATCCTCAGTTTTTTACCAAAGCAGCGTCGCACTGGCTTGTTTTCTGCCACTCAGACAGATGAGGTACAACAACTGATCAGGGCAGGTTTACGGAACCCTGTTCAGATTACAGTAAAGGAGAAGAAGGTGACAAAACTGTCTGATGGTGTGACCCAACGAACTCCATCCACACTTCAGAACTTTTACATGATCTGTGAGAGTGATGAAAAGTTCAACCAACTGTGTCATTTCCTCAAGGAACATCAGACTGAGAAGCTGATGATGTTTTTCAGCACGTGTGCGGCAGTGGACTATTTCTCTCAAGCTATTCGGTCTATCCTGAAAAACATTCAAGTGCTGAGCATCCATGGCAAAATGAAGCAGAAACGCAACAAAATATTTGATCAGTTCCGCAGGCTTCCCAGTGGAGTTTTGATCTGCACGGACGTAATGGCGAGAGGGGTTGATATTCCTGACGTGAACTGGGTACTGCAGTACGACCCTCCAAGCTCCGCAGCGGCCTTTGTGCATAGGTGTGGACGGACAGCCAGGATAGGCAATACAGGAAATGCACTGCTATTTCTGAGGGAATGTGAGGACAGCTATGTGGACTTTATCGCGATCAATCAAAAGGTACATCTGAAGAAGATAGAGAAAGCAGAAGATGTGATTAATCAGCTACCTTCACTCAGAAAGTTATCCCTTGTCGACAGGGCCATGTATGAGAAAGGTGTCAGGGCATTTGTTTCGTTTGTCCAAAGCTTCGGAAAGCATGAATGTAGAATGATATTTCAGAAGAAGGAATTGAACTATGGACAGTTAGCTACAGGATTTGGTTTGCTGAAGATTCCCAAGATGCCAGAACTGAAAGGAAAGACGATTAGTGACTTTACACCTGTAGACATTAATATTAATAGTATTCCATATAAAGACAAAAGTGTAGCGGTGCAGAGAAAACTTCAAGCTGCTAAACCAAAGAAAGAGAAAGTAAAGCACATGAAAAGCAAACCATGGTCTAAGCAATTGGAAAAGAAAGAGCGCAAAAAGAAAAGAAAAGAAAAGAAGGCTTTGGCTCAGAAAAGAAAGTTAGAAATGACAGAGAATGACTTAGATGAGTTGGAAAAAGATGCTAGACTTGTTAAGAAGTTTAAATCTGGTAAAATAACAGAGAAGCAATTTGATGAAGAATTTGTGGGGGATTTGTCAGAATCCAATTAGAGGTATTATGCCAACAACTACACAGTACAACAGTGATGGAGTGATGAAGTAACATTGTGTGCGCAATAAGTACCAATGCCTACATGTTCTTGTTTGTTTACTTTGGTTTATAGATCTTAAGAAACCTTTAATATCTTGCTGTTGTTAAATAAAAGCTTGACTTTTTCAATTCATCAAAGAGTTTTGCATACATACTATAGTTACATGTAAAATATGTAGGCCTATCACTTTCCTACAAGCAGTTTTCATCAAGATCTGCTTTAACTGTTTATCGAGTTGCAGTTTGTGCAGAGTGGTGAAATATGCCTGTCTTTCCATCACCAGGACACAGTAGGTGCTGGTTTAATCTTTGCCTTGAATAGGGATCCCAGATATTTCTCCGACTCCAGTTCATCAGCAGGGGCCTACATCCTTAAGCTCTGCTGATAGAGAACAGAGGCAAAGGTTGTCAGGTTATTTGTCAAAGGCTGGTGGGTTAGAAGTTTTTTTTTTGTTCCATTCATTAGGCCTATGTTAAATTTTCCTCCTCTTGTAAGGCTGACTTCTCAGCCTTTTTGGTAAGAGAAACACTCTCAAGTATGGAGTTAAGCCATGTTCAGATGAATCGTTTTGGTTCTTATTTATGAACAGGGTGAATTAAGCATTAACCGATAGTATAGATAAGTGATTAGGAATTAATGAAAAATTAATTCAAGTGCTTGTTTTATGAATAGGGTGAATTGCTGCATGTGCATTACCTCAGTGATAAATATGCAATTTTTATGAACTATTAATGAATGTTCATATAGGCACTATTTTTTTCAGTTCCACTTATCAAAATAAATTTTGTATATGTCATAAATGAGAATTACTACAACACAGAAACCTTTCAAATGAAAATACTCAATTTCATCAGGATCTATTTTGGTAAACAAATACACATCAAAAAATTCTCAGGCTAGTTATTTCCCCTTTCTGGCAAAGTGCCACGAGCTTGTGACAAAACAAATACACTGATTGGTCAGTTTATCTTTAGTATGTCACGCGCTTACGATTGCTACACAGTGTCAAACTTAGCGATAACGAACCCTTTTATAAGTTGAAAAAGAAAAATATAGATAAAAACATTGCCTAAATTTACATGCACTTTCTTGCAATGCAGGACACTGTGAGAACAGTGTCATACAGCATTGACTTCCGGTAGGCGCGCTGATCTCTTTCATCCAATCAGCAGATGGCTTTCAAACGATACCTCTCAGCGGGAAACAACAACGATTATGACTTACTGTGTGAAAGATGCTGGGGAAACAATTCGGCTTATGACGTCTAATAAGTTTAGTTTTTTAGCTAAGAAGCTTTAGTGGGAAGCCTTGTACGTCTGAGATTAGCCCCATGCCGAGAGCGACAATGAGAACGATGTCCAAATCGGGCTTTTCCAGTCCAAGACCACAGCCACAATTCTTCCCAGTGCTTCAGACATTCTCAACCAAAAAGGTATGGCACACGTCCAAATTCCCAATGAAAGCTGCGTATATTTACACTTACGATAATGTATAGTAGTGAGTAAGTCAGTCTTAAGAAAGAGGTGCCCCCTCTTCCCGTTGGTTTACAGTGCGTGTCAATTTGAAATAGAAGAAAGCAGTTGATTTAAAATGGAATTATTTTAAGACACAATGGCGTATTTCGCTTCCTAAATTATATCCCTGTTAATATCAGCTATTCTAACACATCTGCCAAACAGATGTACCACACACAGAATAGAGACATCGGACCTTATATGCAGTGAATTTTTTGCACCCAACCCAACACTGTTGTCGAAGAGTGATGTCAAAGCATTCAGCAGAGTTGTTCCAACCTTGGGGAGGATAGGTTGATATCGCATACAGTTTAAGTGTATGAAACAAAGTATATGATGTCCTCAACATGAAGCTGTGCAGCCTATCATGATTGCCGTCTGTTGATCTCTTGTTAGTTTTATTTCCACATCTCAGTACTCCCGACCGAAATCTTCGCGCCAAGACTTACTTTAGGAATGTCTCTAACTCACCCCACAACCAGGGTGAACATGTCATGTGCGAAATGCGATATTCTCATTGGTTCTCGACATGTGGAACCTGAAGTTCTTTAAAGTGGACTCTTCTATGGAGCTATCGATACAAGAGAAGTGTAAAGGGGTGAACAGGTATCAGTTTGAAAATTGAAAGGGATTAACAACTGAAAATTAGTGTAAAATAGAGGTGAATGGATGATGTGTTAGAATAGAAATAATGGCTTCATTCACTGAGTATATACTGTGATAACTGCAGTAAAAAAGGAAATGTCCATTGTTTTTGAACAAGGCTGCACATTATTTCTTATATAGTTGGAATTTGAGTCTAATGGAATTCTGAAGATAAAAATCAGTGATGACATAGTTACCTCTATCAGTAAATATACATTGTATGTCAAATTTGTCAGGGCAAAATTGGAACATTCAGTAGGTAGACGGAACAACTGTAGTTCAATGTGTGGATTACTGTTTGATTACTGATAATGCCTGAATTTCTGGCAGTTCAGATGTTAAACTCCTGACAGCCAGATTTCTCAGCCAATACAGTAGTCTATTTTATTTAACTGTAGCTCTTGATCAGGTTGGTGTAGTATTTAAAGATGTCAACTTCCATCCTTTTACTGTGCTCTTCTTTATCTTTAAAAACATGTTGCTTGTTTCAGCGTCCTATTTTCTTTGGCTTAGTCGGTCTAAATCATTAAAAGGGCCATAAATTTGAAATGATTCACATGACGATGACCTGTAAGAAATTTCACCAAGGTGATTGGTGGGAATCAGATTAATGTTTTATAGTTAGATTATAATTATTGAACAGGGATATTGACACTCTGTGTTATGGTGTATGTCAGAAGTTTAATAAAACCACACTTGATTGTTTTCTCCTTGGATTGTAGATTCATGAAATTGGAGTTAAAAATATGCAGCAGTTCTCCTCTGAGTTTTTGATAGATTAAATGTCACAATTTTAAACTACCACACTGTCTAGCCATGTAACATCTATACATGTAACATATGGATGAATTCATGCATCAGTCTTACAGATGTACAGTGCATGTATGCACAAGTTGTCTATTAATACAATAAACATTAAAAGAAGGGACAACACCAGACCAAATGTATATGTACATCGTTAAATTATCCCACATGAAGTTAACAGAGCATAATTTTTTGTCTTGGTTACGTTGAATAACTAATAACGTACATTTTGAACACCGAAAGTGCTATTTAATTTTGATAAAATGTTATCAGTTTTGATCAGTCAGACGAGAGTTATCTCTGTATCCTGAGAACTCAGCTGTTTCCTTTTACCTCACCTGAATCCTGGTTTGCCTTTTAACCATATGTGCGCAGGCGACAAGGAAAGCGACATCATGTTTCCTACTACTTCAACATGACTAATCCCATGTCTTCATATGAATTCCAGATTAATAGTTGATTTATTTTTAAAAATAAAAAAAGCCAAGCACATCAGTTTCTACTCTACTTCCAAGTTATATTATTTGTTGTCTTTTCTTTTAAAATTATACAGATGCCCATTTTACCCAGAAACAAAACCTGTTAAACATAAACAAAGTCTGTGTACAGGTAGTGTTAATTATTTGAGCAGACTGGGGTTAACCAGATCATGTTTTATAAACACTTCTCCAGGAGAAACATTGGGGAAATTTCTTTTAATATTGCATGCCTTCTGGAATGTGGTTAAATATGAATAGCTTATAATGGTTCACATAATATTTTAGGACAGAGGCACTCCTGTGCATGCCCCACCACCAAGACCTCCAGTGAAGAGCTGTCCACCCATCAGCCGGATATTTCCACATACAATTGTCAACAGAGCTCAAGTTGTCTCCTTTAGGGAGCATTTAGACAGCTGTATCCTTTCATACTTTTGTGTGTGATGTTGTTTTGTTTTGACTTTACATAGTGCTGTAAGTAGTGTAAGAAACAAAGGGACAATACAAATGTATGTCACACTTAACAGCTGTGTGTTAGTGAGTTGATGCTGCTCTAAAAGGTAATCCCTAATGTAATTGAAGAGGTGGTAGTGTATGTTTTAAGACTTTGTGTTTAACTCATCACCGAGTCATATAAAACTGCAGCCATACAAGTTTAGTACTAAGGATGTGGGTCAGGTGATACACTTGGTTTTGTTGATTTTCCAAATATTTCTGGTTTACATCCCCAAATTTCTCTTTCTTGTTGACCGACAAGCATTAAATAATACCATACATCAAATGGCAAAAAAAAAAAAATGCTAAAAAAAAAGTAAATGGATTCCGTTGTGTTTAAGGAGCTTGAGTAATTAAATAAGCTTCAGCGCAGAATGATGCTCGATATATTCATTACTCTGAGTGTGAAAATTGTCATTTGAACTACTGAAAACTCGTCCCTTTTTGGAAGTACATTTCATTGAGCTTTTGACATTGCCATAATTGTAAAGTCTAAAGAATTGTATGAATGAAATGTCATCTGTGTTTAGTCCTTAACCAGACTTTCTCAGCCTGTCTCAGTACACATTATGATGAAAACAGCAAAGACTTGTACTTCCATCAGTGTTTTGAGATTGTCAGCAAGATAGGGGCTGGATCATTTGGTGATGTAAGTGATGCTTGTAACATTATTTTATGTATGTGTATTAGCTGTGGATAAAGTGGTTTAACAGTTGACTGAGTCTCTTTTCTCGTGCAGAATTATCATTGAAGGGTATTAACCAGTATTAAACCCAAATGGGAAATCATTATATATATATCATCTTAAGAGCAGTTTCACCTTGTAAGAATTTAAAGTATTGGGGGCTATCTCATATGATCTACACAACATGTAAGTCCTTACAGTAAGGAAGACTACATTATAAATTCCAATTCAGATTCAATCAGGGTCAGAAATGGTCTGAAGGTATCTTTTTAAATGTTATATCTTATTGTACTGGCAGAGGAGAACTTTGTCAAATTAAAGCCGGAGCTTCAAAGTCACTTTAGCATTGTTGTCTACTTATCTGTTTATGAGGATGTTTGTTTAAATGTATTTGATGGAGAATGTCAGGTTGCTATGGTTTGTCTACATCAGGCGTACAAAGTGCGGAGCAGGGAGGATGGAAAGTATTACGCTGTAAAGAGATCACGTGAGAGATTCCGAGGAGAATCGGATCGGTTAGTAGTCTTACCTCACATGCCTAAAACGATATAATTACTTTAGAGTAACTATGTGTAAGTTCTGGTGACTGCTACACTTTCAGTTTTTCTACTGGTAGGACTGAATGAAAGACATTTGACTTATTTTGGTACACTATAGGAGATTAACAAATATATTTCTGAAGCATTTATCATATTTGGTGATAGTGTAGTTTCATATACATGTATTGTTTTTTGTGATTTCTCATTATCATCATAGGAGATTATGTGCATTATTGGAAGTGTATCCCTACTTAACATTCACAGAAAGAGGAAGCTGGAGGAAGTCGCTAAGCACGAGACACTACCCCCACATCCTAACTGTGTGAGGTTTTTCAAGGCGTGGGAGGAAAGACAACACTTGTATATACAGACAGAACTTTGTCTTACCAGGTAGGTATCAGTGATAGTGGGTTTGGTGACACATTCATTTGGGCAAACCAGCATTTTGCAAATATTTGACATACATACAGACATATTCTGGAAAATCATATTGCATGTCATTTCTTTAGGGTCAACATTTTGCTGGTTTGGCTGCAGCTATAACTCAGAAGGTGTAAGTACAGGTACCTGGCGAAGGTCAGTGATGTACATACTCTGGGCGCTGCCATTTCTTCCATTCATTATAAACCTGATTCTCGTCATGTAAGTGAAACATTCTGAAGTATGGCGTTCAACATCGGTCTCGGGACCGGTAGATCCAGGATCAATCCTTGATCGAGTCACACCTAAGACTTTAAAAGAAGTTGTAACTTCCTCGCTTGACGTTCAGCATGAAGGGGATAGTGCAATGACTGGTTGACCTGTATCAGTATAATGGCTTGGGCGGGGCGGCTTACTTGCCTTCGGTAAGTTGTCTCAGTGAAGCAGCGCTAAACAAAAGAGCGGTGGAAATCCGTCCTGCTACAAGGAGGCACATTACACGTATATGTACCCTAAAGATTCCTTCGTCGTCATATGACTGGAAAATTGTTGAGTACGACGTTAAACCCCAAGCACTCACTCACTCACTCACTCAACATCGGTCATTCAATCTTTTGCACCTAAAGGTGGCAACTTTATTGTTCATGAGCATTGAGTTTCTAGGAGATATCTCAAATCCCATCTTTGAAACCTTCTCACTCTAGGTCAATTCTAGATATGCAGTCAATTGCACTTTAATACATTTTGTATCATTTCAGCTTGAATACCTTTGCGGAAAACCAACATGACATCACAGAAATAGTTCTTTGGAACTATTTAGTTGATTTATTAATGGTTTGTGTGTTTTGTTCCTATCCATTTTATTCTGATCAACATTTGTATTGAGAGTGAGATAATATGACTAATATTATAGTTTGGTTGAGGTTTTCAGTCATAGGCTCATATGTACTTTACTGTTAAGGGCACTTGCTTACTCTTATATGAAGCCTTGTAAAACCTTTATGTGAGTGCATTTGTCATGTAATCCTCCTAAGTCATCATACTGTGTTTTCATCTGGGTTAAGCCTGGTTTTCTATTATTGTAATCTTGACTGCTTTCTTGTAGGAAAATGTTGTCAAAGTTTAGTGAAAGATACCAGTGAAATAAATGAGTACCAGTAACTTCTATATTTATTTTGATGTTCAAAGTAACATATAAATCCACAATTAGTATAAACTGTACATGTATTTTCACAGGACAAAACTACTTCCCTATCAGACATTCAGTGTTGTGGATAAACTAGAAAGGCTGTGCCTGATATTGTGTCATCATTTATTATGAACGGTTATGTTTGTGACTTGCAGGCTTTGAAACACCTCCACGATCACAACCTTATTCATATGGACATCAAACCAGAGAATATTTTTATCTCTAAAGAGGGCATCTGTAAACTTGGGGATTTTGGACTTGTGATCGATCTTAGCAAGGTAAGTTAAATTGTTCTTTTTGCATTTGGCAGCCTGCGGATGGTCATGGGTTTCCCCTGGGCTCTGCCCGGTTTCCACCCACCATAATGCTGGCCGCTGTCGTATAAGTGAAATATTCTTGAGTACGGCGTAAAACACCAATCAAATAAATAAATAATAAATAGTATTACATATTCAGTTAACCATGAAATATCATTAAGTATGGTTTTAACCACAAATTAGTCAAACAGCCTTGGGACCTCATCTTTTGTGGAAAGCTTACCTGTATTTCTTGATTCAGGTGAGTGACTTGTCAGAAGCTCAGGAAGGTGACCCCAAATACCTGGCACCAGAACTAATGGAGGGACAATTTTCCAAACCTGCAGACATATTCAGGTAAAAAGTGGTGGCAAACGAGGATCAGATTACAAACATATCTTTGATAATTTTGCTTACTGAAATTAATCATAGTGTGTAATTTGGCTTAAAATTTCAGTATCAAAATCTTTGGTTTGAATTGTTATACTTCTGTCAGTGATGACGTATTGTAACATGGTACATGGCTTTGTCTGTCAGTAGACATTTGATCATCAACACTGAAACTACAGTACTGCTTCTGTAGGTTCAGCTACTAATTTACCTGCTTTTGGGCCAGAAAATGGACCCTGAAATCAGACTTCACACAGTTATGCCCCTTCTTGTTACATATTGGTGTTGTCTTTTCATGTCGTTTACACTAAATAATGCTTCTGTACCTACAATTAAGCCAGAATCTTTATTGAATATCTGAAATCTTATTATTGTTTATGTCATCGTTTTCCATTCCAGCTTGGGCATGACGATTTTAGAGTTGGCCAGTGACTTGGACCTGCCTAGAGGAGGGGAAGGCTGGCATCAGTTACGGAAGGGACGAATTCCAGAAGAATTTCTTCATGGTATGTTTTTTTCTTATGTTGTAGGCCTCATCGTTTGGTCATAGATTTGTGAAGAAGTTATAAATGTAGTGTTCAAGTGGCACTTTCTAGTCAGGCTGTATTATATCTTAATTGTCTAAAGGAGTTTGAATTGAGACTACAAACAGGAGGTGGAGGGGCCTCCTTGGCTCTGTTGGTTAGCGCGCCAGCACAGCATAATCAACGTCGTGTTTCAATGCTGATCCCGCTGGTGCCCAGTTACAGATTATTATGTGGGTTCCCCTGAATAATGCTGGCCAATATCATATAGGGAAAATATTCTTGAGTACGGCGAAACATTCTAGTAAAATAGATCAATTTGATTTATTGATTTGATTTGAGTTTTATGCCATACTCAATAGTATTTCACTTATATGATGGTGGCAAACATTATGGTGCTAAGGGGAAACATACGACCATCTGCAGGTTGCTGAAAGACCTTCCCATTTATGGCCTGAGAGGAAGCCAGCATGAACGGGATTTGAACTCACAGCGATCACATTGAGAGCCTCCAGGATCATTGTGCGTTGGCACGTTAACCACCTCAGCCACAGAGGCACCAAATAAATTAAATAAGTTATTATCATGTACTACTGTGGCAAAGAGGTAGAGCATCTTCTGTACAATTGATGACAAGGGTGGTTCAAAACTGAGACCTGCTTTATTTAAGATTTGAAAATGTGCAGTCTTGGTACTTAGTATAAGTAGTGGGTCAAGTACTGGTTGTCCTCTTGTCAGTTATTATTATAGGATTTTGGTGCTAAATATAGGACTGGCCTATTAAAAGAACTTGACTGTGCAAGGGGAAAAATCATTATCAACAAGTGTGAAAAAAATTCATTCAGAATATTATTAAGATGTTTAATTGTTAGATTAACCTGAACATGTTTCCTTCTGTTTTGTTGATCAGCTCGTTCATTTGATCTGAAGTATGTGATCAAGCAGATGCTGGACGCTGATCCTCGCACAAGGCCTACAGTGGATCAGCTGCTGGCATTTCCTTGCATCAGGAAGGTA
This sequence comes from Liolophura sinensis, assembly GCF_032854445.1. Lineage (NCBI taxonomy): Eukaryota > Metazoa > Mollusca > Polyplacophora > Chitonida > Chitonidae > Liolophura > Liolophura sinensis. The sequence continues at coordinate 45,396,687 of NC_088300.1, forward strand.
GGCAAATGTCAGCAAACATGTGGATTTATTACTGTTTTTCTCAGACTGTTATAGCTTCTCAGTTTTTTGTTTTACAATAAAGTTTAGAAATAGAATTAGGAATATTATAAAAAGAAAAGAATTGCTGTTCTAGATGTTTTTGAATTTTACAGAGTTGCATGTGTGTCTTAAATACTAATTAATAAGTCAGTTGTCCCAAACTTAACATGATTAATGTGTGAAAAAAAATTGAACATGGCTGGTCAGTTAAAATTCTTTTCATTTCACTTTTTATGGTATTGTTACTGTCTCTTCTGCACTTCTTTTGACAGGTCATGAAGAGAAGGCAAAGAGAGTACATGTTCAAAAGTGCTGTAAGTTGGAAAAACTTCATTTTGTGTTACGTTTTTATTTATTTGATTGGTGTTTTACGCCATACTCAAGAATATTTCACTCACACAACAGTGACTAGCATTATGGCGAGAAGAAATTGGTCAGAGCCCTGGGGAAACCCACAACCATCCACAGGTTTCTGGCAGACCTTCCCACCTACTGCTGGAGAGGAAGCCAGTGTGAGCATTTCTTGTTTATATAACATTCCCAACTATGAAAATATGGTATGAATGTATGAAAAAACAGACATGAAAACATATAAAGACATAGTGGTGTGTTGTATAACCTGTACTGAACGTTGTTTTGTACTCAAAATAGATTACAAACCATCAGACTAATACCCATGGCCCAGTTTAACAAAACTTCCACAGTATGTTCAGTATATTTGCTAATGTGTCTATATATTTTGGCTCAAACATTGGTGTCAAACACTAGAGCTTTAGAAAATTACCTAACTGTCTTTGTATGCTAAATATTGTGCTTAAACATAAGCAAGCACAATGCTGGCCGCCGTTGTATAAGTGAAATATTCTTTGGTACGGCGTAAAGATTGTACAAAAAAAGACCCGATAAAACTGTTAATGTAGCATAAAGGTATCAGTTGATGTACATGTAGCATGAAGATATCAGTTAATGTACATGTACCATAAAGATATCAGTTTATGTACATGTAGCATAAAGATATCAGTTGATGTACATGTAGCATGAACACATCAGTTAATATTAGTTTACAGGGTATGTAAATGGTAACCAATGTCTACGTTTCCCTGACAGATATCCACAGTCAGTCTGCTGCTTGGACGCATTCTACAGTTCCTGCTGATGTTGCTGATGGCAGTGCTGTACCCTATACGACGCTTCAAACCCCACACATCCTCCTTGTCCTCACTGGGGTCCCTGGGGTCCAGAAGCAGCATTCGCTCCATCTCCTCTAGCCAGCCATTCGACTCCAGTATCTCAGATGGTGAGCTCACCAGTAGCAAAATTTTGAACTAAAATGATTTTTGTACATGTTGGTAGAAAATGTACATGTGTACTGAGCATCAGCAGAAAGCCTTTATTCTGGTTCTCAAATGAAGATTTCACTCCAGTCATTTCGTTTTTGTGAGTTTTTAACTTAGCTGAGCGCACTGATTTTTTGGTAATGAGGACATTGTTATGCTGTTTTTTTTTTACTGAGATGAGGACATTGTTGTGATCTTTTTTGAGCACATTGTTGTGATCTTTTTTGAGCACATTGTTGTGATCTTTTTTGAGCACATTATGGTCTGTTTTACTAATTGCTGGGGGTTGTGATTTCAGACGACTGTTTTGAGGCTGATGTGAGTGTGACTAACAACTCTCTGGGTGCTCCACTGGACTCCTCATCTAGTGATACAGATCTCTATCACATGGGAGGGGAGACTGCCATTCTGGCGTAAGTACTTCAGTTGATCACAGAAACTTAAATCCTCCACAGGTCTGCTGTTTTTGTCTGCTTTCAATCAGTTTTCCTTTGCAGTGTTCAATGTTTAAGAGCTTCAGGCAAAGTGACAATGAACAGTCACGAGATTGTTTAAATACAACAGGTTTTCATGCAGTTCATGCTTTGCTTTTAGTGGCAGTTTGTGTAATGAAGGATTCATTCTGGTCAGAGAGCGATGTTATTTCTCATTTTACTCAAATCAACTCACCTTGACATACCATCAAAATTTTGTTAAATCATGAATGTTTTTTTTTTCTTTCTTCTCAGTAAGGTGCCATTACGCAATGCCTTCACGTCTCCCTTAACCAGAACCAGGTCTGCCAGAGTTCCCTCCCCTATGAGCTCCTCGCCAGTGGTGCCTTCAAGGATGAAGAGTTTCACCCCTTTGTGAGTGTTCATAACTACCTATGAACCTGTGTGTTTGCAGGAATTATGTTGGGTTTACAGGATTGAAGTCGAACCTAATTTTATGATTCGCAATTTGTACTAAATGGTAGCTTTAATAGACCTGATATATCTTCATGGCAGAAATTATTTTGGAATTGCAGAACATCTTAAACTTGTGTGTTACAGTACAGTTCAGTGTTATTTTCTGTTTTTTGACTGATTGTTGTGTTTGCAGACGTCTCAGTCCAAACTCCAGTTTAACAAGCAGTCCTGAGTTGGAGAGGCCAGTCACCCCAACGTATAACATGATGGGTGGAGGTGAAATGGATGAGCTTATAAAACCCACAATAGAACCAAAAAATCTTCTTGAGGTACTTTAATTTTTTGGATGTCAACTTCTTCATTTTTCACTTCTTTACCACAGTGATAAAATGAAGAAATCCATATTGTCACAATATGTGTTAAGGGAATCCTTGGAAGTCAATCAGATTGACATGTTCAAATTCTAATTGAGCAATTGTACTCCAAATACTTGCATTAGTTTGTAACACGTGGTGTTTCTTCATGTTCACTTTGGATATGTATCTGCTGAATATAGGAAATCTATCCCTTTACGATTTTGTCGGGGTATTAAGGCAGAACAAAGCCTCAACCGTACCTGGCTGTTCCACCCTCCATATTTCCGTATGTAAAAGGGCTAATTAACATTGGCTAAATAGAAAAGAAGTAATACTGTGAATAAAAACAAAGGTTCATGTCATTTGCTTGTAAGTCACAAGTATGACAATATTGGCAAGAGAATAATAGAAGTTGATAATTGTTCTGAAAAGCTTCCATGATCATAGAAAACTTAAGAAAACTATTTTCTCCCAGTCATACCCGTTTGTGAGTGTTCATAACTACCTTATAACTACATAGCTATCATAACTAATTAATTTGAAATAACTTTATTTGTAGTAGTGTAGTGAATTGCAAGAGCTGTATAGCCTCTGGCCTTATGCATATAACCTGAAAAAGAAATCTAGAGGTAAACCGAACAATTTCTGTTTTTTTCAATATATGTAGTTTTATTTTATGATAATATCAGTTAATTGCTGACTTTGTGTTACTGTAGATGTTTGAAGCAGCCAGCGATGAAGATTGAAGAACATCTGTGGGGAGATGGTCAGCATTTAGAGGTTGCATCCCTACTGAAAGGAGGCTAGATTCAGCAGACATGGCAGACAGCCTTTGACGTTAATAGGCATCCACGTGGATGTGACATAATGCTGAGAGCAATGAGGGCTGTTCAGGAAATCAGTGAAAAGAGTCTCGGAACTTTTCCCTGTGATGTCTGCTGTGCCAGTCTGTGCCTTAGGAATTTTGGTGCTTTCTATTAAGACAGTGTGTCTTTTCTTCACTGTTTTAATCATGCATTTGACATTTTTTTTTTGTGCTACAGCGTACATATTTGTTACATATGATATTTTTTTATGCTTCACTTTTATACATCCAAATAATGAACCAAAAAATACCGTTGTCAAATGGTTACTTTACTTCATTAAGTCGTTTCTTTCAGAACATATATGTTGTGGTCGCTAGTGTTTTGAAGTGGTAACCTTTTGGGTTCAGTTGTTGGCTGTCGGGTGAATTCTGAACATTCACTTGTTAGCATTTAGCTTTGTTTAATAGACAGATGTAGATATTTGCTGCCGTATTTCCATATTTACCTGCCTTATTCATTGTGTGATACTTGAAGTGCCAGATCACATCCCAGATTGCCACATGATATTTCCTGTGATGACTGAGGGCAGCATATATCGTACATTTATCTGTGACACAGTTTGGGTTATCACATTTTGAGCAGTTCTTCATTCCACTAGGCATTGAAGGGTTGTGACTTTGAATTTCTTACTTAAAAGAATGAGTTATGCCACTGGGATCAGTTATTGGAGATGTTATTCTAGATTCAGCCTCTGTTTGCACAGGTATGTGCTTAAGCATTCAATACTAGAATTAATTTGTGTATAATATTTAATGATGCTTTTCCATGACTGTGATCACATTTTCAATTTAACATGATTTTGAGCTAGATCATGAATTTTTCAAGCACAGGGAGAAGCTGGTAGGGTAATTAATTTACAACTTCACTGTACATTACAGTTCAACTTTATCCCAACTGCGCAGGATGAAGGATGAAGTCCACACCTTGAAAGTTAGTAGTATGAAGTATGGTATTTAGGCTCGTTTGAATAATACAGTAGTTGTTTTCTTTCCCGAACATTCCAGGTACCTTTGCCTATAATGGACCATTCAGTGATTGTCGGTAAACGAAAAGTAAATTAAATGTAATACACTTTATGGACGACATGATGTTGGGGGAGTTTTCTCTGTTCAATCTTGTATACCCGTTAAAATGTATCACTTATCAGAAAACTGATTGACATCTTCATGTATTAGGATTGAACTGTTAGAATCTCGTTACACACTGTACACATATACATGTTAGTCAGGTCGTATGTACAAATGTAAATATTAATCCCCGTCTCACTGCCATTGATGCACGAGTTGTTCGCAGATGTTACTGATAAAGTTTATTAGTCTAAAAGAAATCGTGTTTGTCGTGTGTATCCCTAAAGTTTGTCATGGTGTATCCCTAAGGTTTGTCATGGATATCCCAAAGGTTTGTCATGGATATCCTTTAGTTACATGATTACTTATTGTTGAATCTGTATATGATTAGTTATCCGTGTTAAATCTGAAATTATGTCTGGGCTTGGGCAGAGGGTTCTTGCACAGAGCGATCGTAGCCTGAGTTTACTGTAACTATCATGACGATATGCTTGATCATTTGTCGCCATGGTAGTTACAATCAACTTAGCCTACAATCTCTTTGTTCAAGCGTCCCTGTGTCATTGGTGTTTTGAGGTTAGTACCAGCCTCAGAGAGAAAACTGTTGAAATCCTGGCCGTTGTCCGTTGAAAGCATAGAACTTCAGTTTCGTATCCGAGTCCGGTCACACCCATGACATTAAAATCGACAATCTTGATACTCCCCAGGCTTGGCATTCAGCGTACGAGAATGGGCCCAGTCAACTGGATGTTAACATACAGCGGTTCATCATATCGGAACCTGAGGATGGGTATCCTCAGGGCTCTGTCCGATTTCCACCCACCATAATGCTGGCCGCCGTCGAATAAGTGAAATATTCTTGAGTACGGCGTAAAACATCAGTGAAATAAATAAATAAAATCATGTCTGACATGCGTGGTGACTTCGGCATGACATTGCACTGTTTTACTATTACAGCTCTATAACATGAAATGTCCAAGTCGAGGGTAAAACTCCCACGCAAACGAACATAATGTGCAGTAGTAATGAATGCCACATGCAGTTCAACGTAAAATTCTTGCCACAGTTCGCAACATATGCCTATAGGTTTAGACTGTACATTTAGATCACAACAGAGATTGTGTTATTGAGCAGACAAGGCAAGATAAAAACCAAATAATCGGTTTGTAAATGTGCTGTTTGAATTGTTTGTGTTACTGTATCTTTGAAACTCCAGTTCTAACGAAATGCCTGAGCCTTGCGGAATTTTTCGGGTATTCGATACTGCATAAATTTACATGGGACCTGGTCCAGTTGTTCAAAAGCGTAATTGGGCCCCTGGGTTCAGCCTAATGAATGAATGGTTGTCGAGAAAGACATACTTACAAAGACTCCTACATTTAGGCCACAAAAGCTATACCTATAATTACATTTAGTGGACAACCTCATTGCCTAAGAATTGTTGAGCACGACGTTAAACCCCAAGCACTCACTCACTCGCTCATCGCATAAGCTTTTGAGCTGAATGCAAGCACTCACTCACTCACTCATCGCATAAGCTTTTGAGCTGAATGCGTAAAAAGTAGCATAAGTGCCCAGGGTTTGTAGCGGAGATGGAAAGATGTATCTTTGCATCTTTTAAAGATGTAGGCCTCATACGGGTACATGACATGTAGGCCCTATGGCAAACGGTACCTGTTATGGATAGACGTCTCAGAAACCAAAATCTTGCGAGCTTTCATGTGATAGCTCGCGACTAAATTATTCTGTCAAAATGCAAATTCCGTCACACAGTTGTCCCCCTTGAACTATGTCCGCAGATGATATATGTATGTGCTGAAAGCATTTCCAGTCTTCCTTTTCTTAGGCGTTAAGACGACAGGCATAGAATATGAGTTCTGCGACGTTGGGGCTAGGGGAGGATATGATACGGCTGCTATGAGAAACGGGCTGAGTGATAGACGTCTAGACTCCATCATGCATCATACATATACACGGCGTGAAGTTTTCTAGACTCCTCGACACCGAGCAAAGCGTCTAAGGGTTGTCGGGATTATGCGCTGCATTCGTTATGATGGACTGGTCCGACTAATGACGCCAAACCTATTTAAGTTTGGCTGTTCTGACAGCCAGACTTCAGACAAATCCAACACACTTCTGGCCTCAGTTGTTCAAAACTGTTTTGTCTTAATACGCTTAAAAGATTTAACTTTTAGCAAAGTCTGCAATTTTGTACATATATAGCCCCAAAATAATTGTGCAACAGTATATTAAATATGAACTAAATCTGTTCAGTTATGCTTTTATTTTGGACAACGGCATTGGCTGCTGAGTTCGGCTAAACATTCAATATATAATATGGCTTAATACCACTTTCGAACAATCGGCCCCAGGTCTCTATAGGCCTATGGCTGCACGATAACGATTCCAGTCAGATTTGGCGTTAGTATCTCCTGTACAAATGCTACGTTATTGTATACAGTCAGTCAGTTCACAATTTGAACTTCTTGAAACATATACTTAGCGTGAAGCGGCGCCGAACTCCCAGCTGAGCCGATCTTACGTGTCGTCTACTCGAATCCGCCTTCCGCTGTTAAATACAGCTGCGGATTTCTTATGTATAGCTGGAAACCGTTAGCAAATAAAAAAAAATAAATATTATCTCGTGTTATCTAAATGATCTGAGATACGTGCAGGTATATACACAACATCGTTGTTATCAGTTTTGATTGTGTTGATCAGAGATGTATAACGACCACAGCCGTATCATCAGTGTGAAGTGTGATTATCAGAGGTGTATAACCACGGCAGCTGTGTTATCAGTGCGAAGTGCGAATACCAGAGGTGTGTATACAACCATGCGCTGCATCCTTATTATCAATATTAATTGTGTTGATCAGAGGTATGTAACGACCGCAGCCGTATTATCAGTGTGAAGTGTGATTGTCAGAGGTGTATAACCACGGCAGCTGTGTTATCAGTGCGAAGTGCGATTACCAGAGGTGTGTATATAACCATGCACCACAGCCGTATAATCAGTGTGAAGTACGATTATCAGAGGTGTGTGTACATAACGACCTCAGCCGTATTATCAGTGTGAAGTGCGATTATCAGAGGTGTGTGTACATAACGACCGCAGCCGTATTATCAGTGTGAAGTGCGATTATCATAGGCGTGTATATAACGCCGCAGCCGTTTTATCAGTGTGAAATCTGATTATGAGGGGTGTAAGTATAACCACTTTAGCTGTATTATCCGCGTGAAGTGTAATTATCAGAGGTGTTTATATAATCATGCACAACGTCCTTATTATCACTTTGAAGAGAATTGTCTGCCCATCCAAGCCTATGGCTATCAGTATGGAGTTCGATGATAAGGGATGCCTGCCCATCGCAGCCTATGATTATCAGTGTGGAGTGCGATGATCTGAACTGTTTACGCATTTTACAGCCTATGATTATCAGTATGGAGTGCGATGATCAGAATTGTCTGCCCATCCCAGCATATGGCTATCAGTATGGAGTTCGATGATAAGGGATGCCTGCCCATCGCAGCCTATGATTATCAGTGTGGAGTGCGATGACCTGAACTGTTTACGCATTTTACAGCCTATGATTATCAGTGTGGAGTGCAATGATCAGAATTGTCTGCCCATCCCAGCATATGGCTATCAGTATGGAGATCGATGATAAGGGATGCCTGCCCATCGCACCCTATGATTATCAGTGTGGAGTGCGATGACATGAACTGTTTACGCATTTCACAGCCTATGATTATCAGTGTGGAGTGCGATGACATGAACTTTTTACGCATTTCACAGCCTATGATTATCAGTGTGGAGTGCGATGACCTGAACTGTTTACGCATTTCACAGCCTATGATTATCAGTGTGGAGTGCGATGACCTGAACTGTTAACGCATTTTACAGCCTATGATTATCAGTATGGAGTGCGATGATCAGAATTGTCTGCCCATCCCAGCATATGGCTATCAGTATGGAGTGCGATGATAAGGGATGCCTGCCCATCGCAGCCTATGGTTATCTGTGTGGAGTGCGATGACCTGAACTGTTTACGCATTTTACAGCCTATGATTATCAGTATGGAGTGCGATGACCTGAGTTGTCTGCCCATTCCAGCCTTTGATTGTCAGTGTGGAGTGCGAAGATGAGAGCTGTCTGCCCACCTCAGTCTATGATTATCAGTGTGGAGTGCGAAGATCAAGACTGTCTGCCCGTTCCAGGATATGATCATAAGTATCTGTCCATCCCAACCTATGATTATCAATATGGAGTGCGATGATCAGGGCTGTCTGCCCATCCTAGCATTTGATTATCAGTGTGGAGTGCGATGATCATGGCTGTCTGCCCATCCTAGCTTTTGATTATCAGTGTGGAGTGCGATGATCATGGCTGTCTGCCCATCCTAGCATTTGATTATCAGTGTGGAGTGCGATGATCATGGCTGTCTGCCCATCCTAGCTTTTGATTATCAGTATAGAGTGCGATGACCAGGCTGTCTGTCTATTTCAGCCTATGATCATCAGTCTAGTGCAATGATCATCATGGAATGCAAATGATAAGGGCTGCCTGCCCATCCCTGCCTATGATTCTCAGTATGGAGTGCAATGACCTGCGTTGTCTGCCCATCCTAGTCTATGATTATCAGTGTGGAGTGCGAAGATCAGAACTCTCTACACAAAACAACCTTTGATTATCAGTGTGGAGTATGACGACCACAACTGTCTACACATTCCAGCCTATGATTATCAGTACGGAGAGCGATGATCTGAGCTATCCTCCCATCTCAGACTGTGGTTATCAGTGTGGATTGCGATGACCACAACCCCCTACACATCCCAGCCTATGATTATCAGTGTGGAGTGCAAAGATCGGAACAGTCTACATACCCCAACCTATGATTATCAATATAGAGTGCGATGAACAGAACTGCCTGCCCATCCCGGTCTATGATCATCACTGTGCAGTGCGAAGACCAGAACTATCTGCCCACCCCAGACTATGATTATCAATATAGAGCGTGATGATCAGAGCTGTCTGCCCATCCGAGTCTATGATCATCAATGTGCAGTTCGATGAGCAGAACTGTGTGCCCATCCCAGTCTACGATCATGAATGGGGGATGGGATGATCAGGGCAATCTGCCCATCTCAACCTATGATCATCAGTGTGGAGTGCCATGATCAGGGCTGTGTGCCCATCTCAGCCTATGATCATCAGTGTGGAGTGCAATGATCAGGGCTATCCACCCATCTCAGTCTATGATTATCAGTGTGCAGTGCGATGACCAGGACTGTCTGCTCATCCTAGCATTTGATTCTCAGTGTGGAATGCGATGATCAAGGCTGTCTGCCCATCCTAGCCTTCGATTACCAGTGTGGGGTGCGATGATCAGGGCTGCCTGCCCATCTCAGCCTTTGATCATCAGTGTGGATGATCAGCGCTGTCCACCCATCTCAGCCTATGATCATCAGTGTGGAGTGCGATGATCAGGGCTGTCTGCTCATCCTAACATTTGATTATCAGTGTGGAGTGCGATGATCAGGGCCGTCTGTCCACCTCAGCTAATGATTATCTGTGTGGGGTGCGATGATCAGGCCTGTCTGTCTATCTTAGCTTGTGATCAGTGTAGGGGGCATGTGTGCAGGAATATGAGTGCAAGTATCGGAGATGCCAAGTTACCCCCAGACTTCGCATAAACGAAAGGTGACGGGTATTTTTTCTTCAAGGCTGACACTATGAAAGGTGTTGGCCTACTGTTGTTCCACCCTCCTGTACTGTAATGACACAGGAAGTCATTTTCAGAAGCTGACATGAGATGAATTTGGCGGAGTGTGCGGACAGTATTCTCCATGTCGGTTTAAGTTTACGTCAACTACAACCACCCACAGTACAGCCTCAAGCTTCTTAGGTGTGCTGTTTGTTGTTCCATGCATCAGAGGGTCTGTGATCTGGAAAGGCCAAGGAGCAATTTAATTTGACATGTCGCTGTTCTCTCTCATATAAAAATAGCAATAATGCTGCAAGAGGAATAGATTTTTTTAATGTCAGTAATACTGAAAGTCGCCAATCCATTCTGAGGAAATAATACACTTCCTCAGTTTAATATCCACATCCACCGTGCTTCAGGGAATTCAGTGAATTTTTTTACGTCGTCATAAAACATATGTCGAAGAAAACATATCTAGAGCGGGCTGTTATTTCATAGATGTGTGTTCCCAGGACGCTGCATAGACAGTGCGTTACTATTCTCAAAGGCCTTTCCTAAGCGTGTAACATTTCACGTTCTTTGTGTAAAAAATTTCAAAACCACCAAAGCCTTATAGAAGACACCGTTCTAATGGTGTTATTTTTTTGATCCAAGCCGTTTGAAACTCCTGACTTTTTCTCAACTCTCGTTTCCAGTTTTATGCTAACGTTAGGTGACTTTCCGTTAAACTCGCAAATAACTCCTGGGCTCATATGTCATCCTGCTAGTTAAAAAAACCCCACATCTATACACTTTTTTAATCAGCGAAATGTGTATTTATTACTGCGACTCAGGCTAAATTATTAATCTGTATCTCTACGGACACCTGTGAACAGCCGGCATGATGAGGCTAGCTAAACTATGTTACCCTACACGCATCACGCGTTCACATAATATGACTTATATGTGGTCGCTCCGACAAATGAGCTCTTAATAGTTATTATTAACATTTATCTCAAACCAAGGACAGGTGTAAAAGACATAGCTAACCGACAGCAATCCATCACACAATATGGCGTGGTATATGCTCCATGGTCGTGCTATCTGTATATTTTCGAGATTCCTTTCCTGGAGCTGTCTTGATGGAAATTAGTGGTGGACAACGCTCACGTAGATGTGATCGTTAAAGATCACTTTCTTCCCATCAATATGCATGACATACACGCAGAACTTGCTCTGAGGGTGAAAAGCTAAGAGTCACATCTGGGAAAGTCGATTCGTCTGAGTTTGATTTATTTGATTGGTGTTTGTCACTGTGCTTTTTTTCACTCAGGTGGCGGTGTTCGGGGTTTATGGGTAATGCACACAGCAAACTTTGCCAGTTTACCTGACAAAGCTCTAACTGATTTAAAAGCACAGAAGAAACAGCCAAAACCTGAATTCGACCAAGCACCATATTGTTTAACTAAGGACCCCACAGTAGCAGCGGTGTGGACATTTAACCATTTTTCTGAGCCTGCGAGGCTCCATAAAACTCAAAGTAGTAAATTACAAGCATGGCCACCAAAACTACCGCCTCGCCATTTCAGCATTGGGCTGCTCATGAACTTACCTACAGAGTGTGACGTTGCCATACTGAATATAGTGAGTATTACAACTGAATAAAATACTGAATAGCAACGATCAGGCCATGTGATCACGAAGCGATATTAGACTTAAATCAAAATTTTAACGATTAAATTTGGTATGCTCCTTTCCGTTATTTTAACTGAAATTTGTTTTAAAATAACTTACCAAGAATTGTCTTCATCAAGCCATATTTTGACTTTGTTACATCAGGAAAAAACAATTTGATGAGTGGTGTGAGTTTTTGACAAGCCGGGACTACCTGAAGTTAATATCTGCTATATAAAGGGGTTGCATGACCTACTTTTGGCAGCCACATTGGAGTACTACAGCTATAACAGCCTATGTTTACGGGATTCCAGTATGGCCAACTGGCTATTGTTCCGCCATGGTGAAGATGTCACGTGTGATGCCTCTATATGGAATAGCAGTAAGACATATATGTATATGTATAGCTTATTACTGAATAATATGGCTCCACCATATACCTAGCTGTAGGTTGTTTCTCTTCTCTTTACCTGCATGTGCTTGTTTTGATTTTTTCCTTGCATGCATTTCTCCGATTATCTCACCTGATCACTTTATTCATGTCTGACCTCTCAATAAGTGTGTGCATGTTATCAATACATATCACGCTGCATATGTTTCTCACACGTCTACATCTCTTACCTTTGCATATATAAGCTTGCGCATTCTCGTCATTGGCATATCACTGACGTGCTTAGTGTGTCGAAATATAGAATATCGATGAACATCTTCAATATTAAAAGGTACGAATTTTGTTATAAGCTGTTACGTCGTTTTTACTGCCCAGTGTCTGCTAGCGCAGAATTCTTTAGTTCAGTTTTTCGCCAAAGCGAATAAAAAGCGACTTCAGCCAGGATGAAGATCAGATTTCCTTGACGAGGCTGTAATGTATCTTGATGCTGGTGTCTTGGAGAAGAATGCATTAGATCGCAGCAGCTTGGACGTTAGATAATGGACATAAAGGTAGAAGGCCCGCTAAGGACACAGTGGGTGGGGGACATGTGCTTCCATTGTGAGGCCGGGGCCGCATGTCAGGCAGGATGGATGCCATGCAGGGAATCTGTTCGTGCAATGATGTGGAAGACGCCGATAAGTGCATGATATGGAACCAAGCAGAAAACCTTGATAATTAGGGTTAAGTGAATGCGCTGACTTGTAACATCCGCTTTTCTGTTTTATACCTGGCAAGACGCTTAATTATTTTTATCTTTATTGGATCGAATTTTTGCATGTTTAAATGGCACAACTTTTAATTAAACACAGGAAAAAAAAAAGAAAGATTTTTTTGCATGTCGAACGTTTTGTTTTCCTCAGACTGAAATCAAAATTACTCTCTATTTTGGCATGTTTCGATTTGCAACTTCCTCCCTATTTTTTACCTCGTTGGCTTATCCGGTTGCACTTGGCTTTTCGCTAATTGATTCACTCATTCGGAACATTTTGCCTCACAAAAACGCTAGACTTCCAGTAAAATTGATGACATACCTTTGAAAGTTGATACACAACCAGGTCGTTATGAAACAATTGGAGTGTTCTACTAACAGCACGACGAACATCGGTAACATTAGTACCAATGTTTGATAACTCCGGTTCCTATTTGGCGCATAAATTTGGCTTGTCACATGCAATGCAGACCGCACGATATTCAGCAACAGATTCCTCTTCCTAACATCTAACAAAGAGATCATTAGCACAACTTAGTAGAGAACTAAATAACGTTCGTCACATCACAGTTCGCATATATAAGGAGTAGGAGGCAGAAGGTAAGGTTTGTTGATAATTTACACGATATATCTTAGAATCAGTGGCATTGATACGGCCTTTTCCTTCATAGGTAAATTTTTACCTCTTGACTAGGCAGAATACATTGCATGGGCAGCCGAAATGTCCAAATGTGATCATGTTTAATGAAAAGAGCAAGGAACTGACCACCTCTAATCTCTCTACAGAGTAAGATGCTTACGGTGTTAAAAACAAGTGTTAGTCCGAGATCAGATTTATATGCATGCTTAAGGAAACAAGAATGTCCCGCGTATAACTGTTGTTACAAGCCTCAGTAAATGAGGAACTTTTCCAACTGTAACGCATAGGCAGTCAGCTCAAGCTCTTCGGTATATTGGTGGAGGGCGAGAGATCACCAAAGAAGGTCAAGTACGACCATCTGAAATATGTATGAGCTCGCGGTCTACCGATTATTGCCACCAAAACCCAACGTACAGGCAGATGGATATCTCGAAGATTAAAGAACTGTTAAGGACATTGCTAATCAAAAGAAGCCAAAGTGTAAGGATGCAATTTTCTAACTTTAATCATGGTCATAAAATGATATGCTTAGAAGAATAAGGCGCGAACCAGTGATGATTTTCATTCTTAATTTGAAGTCGTAATTTTTGATTAGATCACTCTGAACGCTGTTTGAAAATAACACCCAAATAACATACCGTCACTATTTCAACCTCTATACCACTGCCATTAAGTTGGTTAGGGCGCAAGCCCAGTGTAATGATTCAGGAGCCTCTAACCAATGCGGTCGCTGTGAGTTCAAGTCCAGCTCATGCTGGTTTCCCCTCTGGCCGTACGTGGGAAGAATTGCCGTGGGTTTTCTCCCACCATAATTCTGGCCGCCGTCGTATAAGTGAAATATTCTTGAATATGGCGTAAAACACCAATCAAATAAATAAATAAATATTACTGCCACTATTACTACTACATTACCATAAGGCGGTTTTACTACTCTATTTTCCTCTCCGGCCGAAAGTGAGAAGGTCTTTCAGCAACCTGCGGATGGTCGTGGGTTTCCTCAGGGCTCTGTCCAGTTTCCTCCCACCGTAATGCCGGCCGCCGTGGTATAAGGGAAATATTCTCGAGTACGGCGTAAAGCACCAACCAGATAAATAAATTCAAATAAATAAATAAATAAATACCACTTTATTTTATTTATTTGATTGGTGTTTTACGCCTTACTACTACTATAACAACTACCATACTGTTACTTTTACTGATGGTAATATTACTACCACAGCTACTACTACTGCTATTGTAACTGTTACTACAGCTTTTAAGAATCAATACTACTACTAAGATTATTACACTACAACTGCTACTATAAATGAAGTACATGCACTAGTGGAAGTAACAGAACTTACTGATAGTGGCACTAGTAGCAATAATGGAAAATTGTGGAAAATATGATCATGTAATGTATTGACTCACCCATTGTATACTACACATGTGTACCTAATTTACAATTTGTGTAGCTCTTCATGAACGTTGACGTAATATTTGTTTTAGTTCAAGAATTTCAATGATGTTCACTTAGGCTGTGTTGAGTATATCTAGGTAATATGATTTTCCTGTGACATCCACACATATAAGTCTAAATTTAAATTTTTCCTGGTTTAAGTGCCTTCTTTTCTATCTCTATCTTTATCTGCATGAAGGGAGGATTTTGTCGGCACATCCGCATCGTGATTAAACCCCGCCTGAAGCCCGCTCAAGCTGGCAGAAGATAGTAACAGAAAGTGAACTACGTGCTAGGCTGTAAGCGGCTGACTAAGCTAATACTCCGCCAACGCTGCACTCCGTAATTAAAGCTGACACGCCACCCGCGCCCCAGAGGCCTGTGGATTTCTGCCCTTTCGGATCAGAACTGTGCATTAGGAAATGGAGAGTGATGGAAATTCAAATGTGACATCGGTGATCACGCATTTCATTCCGGCATCTATTTATTGGTACACGTAAATAAGCAGTTATAACTGTCTGCTTGCTTCTGTGTTCGATATGACTTCGTGCTGCAGCGGGAAACGCGATGACAGGATTCCAGGAATGGAACTATGCAAGGGAATCAGCGAAACATCAAAGCCATTTTGAGATATAACTGCGATATATGTACATGTGAAGAACGTCTACAAGAATGAAGAAAACGTTCCCGGGAATGAAGAAAACGTTCCTGGGGAAGAAAACGCGCTCATGGAATGACTAAGGAACCCTCTGGAATCCAGCCAACATCCACTGCTGCGGAGCAAGCATCCAATGTAATAAAGCAAACACCCACTGCAATGTAATAAACGCCCACTGCAATGGGCCAATCATCCTCTGGAATGGCGTAAGCGGGCACTGAGAAGAAGAAAAGGTACACGAAAATGGAGCAAACATTCTCTGGAAAGAAGGAAAGATACATCACAAATGGAGCAAAGTTTGACTGGAAAGAAAGAAACGCACACAAGGATGGTGCAAACATCAGCTGAAATGAAGGAAAGGTACACAAGGAAGGTGCAAATATTAGGTGGAATAAAGGAAAGGTATAAGAGAACAGTGCAAACATCCACTAGAAATAAGGAAACTGTACACTAGAATTGCGCGAACAATCACCTGGGATGAACAAAACGTGCATGAGAATAGCATAAGCAATCAGTTGGGATGAGAATGGTGCGAACAACCAGTTGGATTGATGGAAACGTCCAAGTGAATGAAGGCAGTGTCTAATTGAAATTAACATACATTCTCAGGAATGGAGCACAAGTCCACAGCAATGAAGGAAAACTTCGACGAGGCTGTAGAAAAAATCTACAAGAATCAATGAAAAGTCAACTGAAATCATAAAGATTGAGAGAAAATCATTCAAAATTGGGAGGATCTCTGAGAATAATGAATGTAAAAGATGAGAAATAGTTGAGAACTTGGATAATAGAAATGAAAAAAAAAAATTTATTTCCAACTTTCTTATGTTTCTTGGTTTTAAATTCGTACAATAATCACGTCCATTAACATATATACGTATACATTTTTACCAATATGCGTTGATGCATTGGATTCAATAAAACTTTAAACAGCAAGGGTATATCAACTTTTACTTCATCATACTTTGAATTTTTTGCATCCGCAGAGCTTGTTTTAATGATTTTTAATGTTTTTAATGTTATATCGTAATTGTTGACCATACCTTTACTTGTGGCCATACGTGTTTGCGCTGTTTATTAACCCGAAGTGCATCAGTGGTGCATGCGCCCTAAACAGAATAACCTGGTAAGTCGGCTAAATAAAAACCCTCCCCTATAAAATCATGACTCCTGTCACGTGATCACAAGCCAGAGTGAGGCCGAGGCCGGAAAACACAGCCATTGAGTTGCTATGACATTTCATTTCCTTTTCTCGCCACGGGAATTTGCTTTATTTAGTTTTGACGCTCCAAATGTAATGAGTTGTAGTGGTGGTATTAAAGGAGGAGGGAAAAAAAAAACAGATTGCCGATGAAAAACGCGTATGTTGCAAGGTCATATATGGTTCAGACTAGTACTGGGATGCTTCTCGTGTATATTTATTATGGGTAAGGCCGATGAATCATTAATGCCTTCATTTGGCTTGTCATAACCGGGCGCATTCCCAAAGGATTTCTCTACAGCCTATGATCTATTCTTAACCCAACATAACAGCAATACAGAGCTGTCACAGACTGATTGATGGATGGGAGCTTCAGCAGGAGCCTGTGCAGTCTGGACGTTCGTGTAAGCCGCCAGGGCAGTCACACTAGCTCGGTCCAGTACACCTGGCGTCACCTCTGACACGCGCTGATGACTTGCTCAACCTCGTAATGTCAACACCTGACTACTCGTTTTGACTAAGCTAACACCTGACTAAGCTGGTTTGTCCTTGAAATAAAGGATTGTTGTGACCCGCTGACTCGGTCGTCTAAAGCGTCGGTCTTGCAGTAGAAGACAGACTCGTTGACCTCTGAGGTCGCTTATTGGAATCCCATTCGCGAAGCGCAATGGTTAACAACCATAAAACTCACGAAAATTTATACTTGAAACGGCAAGGCCCGATGCCATTTGTTTGAGTGTTTTTTTTTAAAGACGGTAGGTATCAGTTCATACGTATCTGTGTCTCATTTTAGCATAACGCTCCTAGACGGTCACATCTTTTCATAAGATGATGATTTTTCTTAAAGAGCAAAATAGCATGCCAATTTTGTGAACAATTTACGCTGATGAAGAGAGGTGCAATTTTTGCTCGAGTGTAATTTGTCATCGCTTTTACCCGTCTGTCTGCCTGGTCCTCAACTTGTCTGTCTGCCTGTATGTCTCATCATCTACCTCCCTGTCTCCCTAATCATCTGATCATCCAGCTGTCTGTCTGCCTGGTCGTCTGCTTATCCAGCTGTCTGTCTGCCTGGTCGTCTGCTTATCCAGCTGTCTGTCTGTTTGTCTGGTCGTCTGCTTATCCAGCTGTCTCTCTGCCTGGTCGTCTGCTTATCCAGCTGTCTCTCTGCCTGGTCGTCTGCTTATCCAGCTATCTGTCTGCCTGGTCGTCTGCTTATCCAGCTGTCTGTCTGCTTGTGCGTCATATCATCCATCAGACTGTCTGCCTGAGTGTCTGATCATCCTCCTCTTTGTCTGTCTGGGTGTCAGATTATGTACTTGTCTGTCCATATTGCCATGTAAACGAATATGCTCCAATTAAAAAATGCTACGCTTCTCAATGTTGCCCGTAAGATACGTTGTACAAAATTTATCGTTAATAAATTTGATGTTTGAACAACTCGCCAATGAATTACGCGGAGAAAGCTTTTACGGAGGCAAGAGGGCCTTGTACACTTGCTAATGTCTAACAGAGACATTGCTGAATCAAGGCCCTAAATGACGTCCGTGAGTAACCATCACACCTCAGAGAAATTAGAGTAAATGGAAATCACAGCGTAAAAGTATCTTTTCATCTGAGAGCTTTGCCATCTCGCGATCACCCACGCCCCCATATTAGCGGCATTAAGGTGGGGTAAGCGTATGTGGCACAGTCGTCCAATCCTCTTCACGGCCGATCAGCGGCCAATATGCAAACACACCTCAGGCTTTAACACGGCCAAATTAGTTCCTCGCTCATCACATCAGACAGCGCTCTGTTTGCTTTCGTCTTCACAAGCGAACAGGACAAACATTGAACCACTGCAGAACTGTTAGCAGCCAGAAATTTACACATTCTGTTAGACTTTGAACATTCCTCCCGTGTAGACAATAACACTTTCTGACATGTCATTAATACTGCGTTGAAAGTTTCATTAGGTGCGAATAAAAACCGAGCAAAATTTGTCCATCAGGACACAGCTAATGTTGTTTTCTGGAAAGCTAAAAGCTCCCTCCAGATCCTGTCAGCAGGGCTCACCCCGGGAGCTCAGCGTCTCGTCGACAATCCACTTCTCCCCCACCCCCCACCTTTCAATGGCCTCTTCCCCCGCTCGTCTGTCGTGACAATAAAGAACTTATTTCAATCGGATTTCTGCCCCTTGACCGTTCCTTGAAACCGTATGTACTTCATTTTGTTTACCTTTGTACACTAGGATTATTAATACTGTAGGTACATTTTTCACATTGTCTTAAGTGATTTACATGCACATCTATTAGACTGCATCCCACATATGATTTGCATGTACATCGATCAGACTACATACCACATATGATTTACATGTACATTTATCAAACTACATACCACATATGGTTCATATGTACATCTATCAGACTACATACCACATATGATTTACATGTACATCTATCAGACTACATACCACAAATGATTTACATGTACATCTATCAGAGTATGTACCACATATGGTTCACGTACATCGATCAGACTACATACCACATATGATTTACATGTACATCTGTCAGGCTACATATCACAAATGATTTACATGTACATCTATCAGAGTATGTACCACATATGGTTCACGTACATCTATCTGACTACATACGACATATGATTTACATGTACATCTATCAGACTACATACCACAAATGATTTACATGTACATCTATGAGAGTATATACCACATATGATTTACATGTACATCTATCAGACTACATACCAAAAATGATTTACATGTACATCTATCAGACTACATACCACAAATGATTTACATGTACATCTATCAGAGTATATACCACATATGATTTACATGTACATCTATCAGGCTACATACCACAAATGATTTACATGTACATCTATCAGAGTATATACCACATATAATTTACATGTGCATCTATCCGACTTCATACCACATATGATCTTGTCTTGAGTGGATATAGTTTTACAACAAATGCTTTGTAGACTGTTGTATCTGTCGCGTGGTAAATACCACTACTTTTATGGGAAACCGTGTGTTCTTCTCGCGGAGAATTATACCAAAGCTAACAAACGTATAAGAAGTTGTAAAACAGAGGTTTTCAACGTCTATGGGTTCACGTATTGCTGACAACTTAAATTCCACGCGAAATGAATAAATAATGGAAAAATAAAACAAACCTATAATAAAGTCAGAATTTCTGAATTGAGGGGAATTTACGTTGTATAAACTTTAAAGTTGTGGTATGGCACTTTTTACGCCCGCCATATCAATGTGGTTATTGATAACTGAAAGATGGATTTTTCGGGTACTATGTTTCAAATCTATATCGGTCTGTCAGGCCGCAGTGACATATATCATGACATGCTCTCAATACACATTTATTTGTTGCCCTTTCTTTTCTCATGAGCGCAGTTATTAAGTAACATTGAAATCTGCCAAAGACAGAAATTCAGGGAATATTAATATAGCATACGTTAATGATATTGGACGGAGAAAGCCAAGATTTGAAGTCATAAAAGTCAACGTCAACAGAGGATGCGAAATCTCTATTGATTTAACGAAGAGAGACATCAAAAGATACGTCAGAAAAAATTATAAACGATTTAGAGAAATGTTAGTCTCGTGTGGTATATTTATAAATTGCTATTCTTTTTATTTCATTATAAAGACACCACAGGATTTGTTGTTAATCGCTTTTGGGAATGGGATTTGGGAATATCGATCTTATGTGCTGTGTAAGATTCCAGATTTCTTCTGCGTCCACGTGTTTGCCTTGTAACTTTTTTAAAAAAGTCTCAAGGTCGCGTTGAAACAAAAAAACCTGAAACGCACTGGCAAAGCATTGTATTTGGTATGGCAAAAGTTATAGCGATTATTGAATTAAACTCTTCGAGGGCAAAACTCAGCTTCCTCGCAATCTTCTCTTTACCCTTCTGATTATTCATTCAAACAAGTAATATGGCCGAAGTGGTTAACATGCCAGCCCGGGGGAAACCCATGGCCATCCGTAGGTTGTTGCAAGACCTTCTCACGTTCGGCCGGAGAGGATCAGCGACATTAGACAGGATGATCATAGGGATATGTAGTCCTAATATATCACTTTATGTATATATCAGGTTTAATGTCTTACTTCACATTTCTGATATATTCTTTTGGTCCTCTTATCAAACAAATGCGACAAATATAGAAACGTTTCTTCATTGTTCGAATGCTTTTAGATCTCTTCCAATGCCTGACAATATTTCTATTATTTTGTCTCATATTTTGTCTACGACTGAAATGTGTATATAATTCAATTTAATGGTTGACATTTTGGATTCTCCTGACAGCGATGGCGTGATATGATATGATGGCTTCAGAATATTAGTTTTCTAATTAAATGCGCACGTACACAAATTATATAGCCGAGGTTTACAAAACGTATCCACCATTTTTATACGTGTTTAAAGCAGAAAGAAATCCGGAACTCACCAGGACGTCGTGAGTAGGTTAACAAATAGGCGCTTTAGCATCAAAAAGACAAAAAGTCATTAAATATTTACTTTAGTGATCACTTCGTGCAGCATTTTGTTTTTCTATTTCGGTCTCCTTGTTTTACTTTGCATCGTGTTGTATTTGTTTATAAATTTATTCCATTAACTGGTGTTTAGGCCCTATCCTGGTATACATGTATACGGTTCACAGGTGGAGAACACAGAGCATTGTTAGAATCTCCTCACCTATCTGTTTACCGGGAAAACCTCTGAATATAGAGCTGCCACATATCCCATAGAGACCGGGTCCTAGTAGAAACCTGCCTTTGTAATCCGGTATACATTTATAGGTTTTATGTAAATGTATATTAAATGCGATGACAAGACAGCATGTTTCAGAACAATTCTGAAAGCAGTGATATGATACATTGCAATCGATAGTTGCAAACTGTTGCATTTTTACAACCTAACTCTCTTTACACCTTTATGCTAGGGAGTGTGTACGTTGCCACTTTTTCAAACATTGCAATCGCTAGTTGCAAACTGTTGCATTTTTACAACCTAACTCTCTTTACACCTTGATGCTAGGGAGTGTGTACGTTGCCACTTTTTCAAACATTGCAATCGCTAGTTGCAAACTGTTGCATTTTTACAACCTAATTCTCTATAAACCTTGATGCTAGGGAGTGTGTACGTTGCCACTTTTTCAAACATTGCAATCGCTAGTTGCAAACTGTTGCATTTTTACAACCTAACTCTCTTTACACCTTGATGCTAGGGAGTGTGTACGTTGCCACTTTTTCAGCCAATTTACATTAATAGTCGGAATAAAGCCATGACAGGTTTTTCGGGACTTCACCAACGACATCACAGCATTTTTTAATAATTCTGGACTAATAAACCCTGACCTCTAATAAACTGCAGTTAACATCTCTGCATTGTTAGAGGCCTGTAATTTGCCACTATCTATGCATTTACATGAACAGTTAGAATAAAACCTTAACTGAGGTAAACTGACAAGATGCCATATTTCATCGGTTACGTGTGACAATTTACCAGCTATCACACTGTCATCGTTGCTCTGGTTTTACTGGTTACGTGTGACAATTTACCAGCTATCACACTGTCGTCGATGCTCTGGGTTTTCTCTCTCTGCTGTACGTCTCGGTTACATATGTCTATCCATTTGCCAGCTAACTCTCTGGTATTACTCTCTATGCTGTAGTCTTTAGCATCTGCTCACTTAGAAACATTTGCTTTATCTGTAATAGTGTATGTCAATATCACTATTACGATCAACAATATACACGTAACTGCAAGTCTCATGTACATTTATTTTGTTTCCCAATAACCAAAAAAGAGAAAATATAAATATAACATCCCAAAGAACGATTCTGTTCCATGTAATCATGCAATGTATGAAAAACATTTGTAATAGCTGACAGGAAGTAACTCTTTCTATCTGCTTCTATAAAGAAATGTTTTAATTGGTACTTGGATGTCGCCCTTGCAGGCATGGAGATGCTCTTGACTGCCGCTGCGCCTGGTACTTCCGGTCGGCAACAGCCCCTACCCAGCCACACCCCAAGGGTCGTGTCTAACGGTATCGGTGGTTACTCCTGAGCACACACGAGAACTTCTACATCAAGTACAGACACAGGTGGTCCGCGTTAATCAGATACTGTATAATTAGCTACTTTGAGGTGGTCCGCGTTAATCAGATACTGTATAATTCGTTACTTTGAGGTCTTTGTGTACAGAACCATTATGGACAAGGATTACCGCGTATATTGACCTCTCTGTATAAATGGCTGTCCACCGATAGAATCACATCCTTGTTACTGTCCTCATGCCCATGGGCAATAAATCACGAAATGCTCTTGCTCTCTACGACAGACCACAAACCTACTATATACTATAGATACTATACAGTATATAACTTCCTTCAAAGACTTACATATCTCAAAGAGAAATGACTTTCCTTGTTGAATGACCTTAATGCGCATGGCAATGGAGCATTCTTGTAGGTGGTGCACGTGGCTGGTGCACGCGCACATGGGTAATGCGTGATGGAGACCGCTTGCCTACCGTGGTACGATCGGCGCGGTCTCATCGCTCCATCATGAAGCGCTGACACCCGAGATGGGTACAAATCAATAAGCCGGCCATCATTCTGATCAGATTTGCTCGGGTCTCTGCTGACCTCAGTTGGGATATTGACCGGCGGATTCAAATTGCAATTACTTTAATTAAGGATATCTTAGTAACAGATATTTGCCAGATTACGTCTGCAAACCTTCCCATTGATGGCGTGGTTGTGAGTGAGCAGTTTTGAGCCAGCATCAATAACCCAGCTATATCAACTGTCCATTAGTTAATTGAGTTGACATGACTGGATCTATAACTAACGCTCTAGCTCCGCTATCTTAAGTGGTACATGTACGCTCATAGTCTTCGCATATATGTCTCCAGCAGCGCCATATAAGCCCGCAAAAACAGCTTGCAGTAAATGAGAAAATTAAAAGAAAGCAGAAGGAGTCGCTCGGTCTAAACTCTATTACAGAATATCAAACATACGGGAGTCTAGAGAGTCAGATAGGTCAACTCATAACTTGATCAAAACCTTCTGTGGTAGGCAATATGAAGTGTGAAAATGACTAGTGGTGAAGTGGTTATTTCCTTGAATGGTATGGTTTCTCTGAAGACTGTCCAAACGCCACCTAGATCATAATACATATTTACTTGTGGTGTCATTGCTATAGATATATAAAAAGACCACAGCATAGAGAGTAACACCAGAGCGGCAGCGACGACAGTGTAATAGCTGGCATATGGTCACACCTAAAGTTCATAATTTCTTTCGAACAGTTAAATTGACGGCTACTGTATTAAGTTTTGCCTTCAGATCTATGTTCCATTATTACCTGAGTTGATGGAATCTGTCATGAATAACTAAGAATAAATTCGGTATATAAACTATATCAATATTCAGTGCACCTGCATTAAGTTTATAATGGCTGTCTTTTTGTGGAGACCCTTAACTGTTTTATATGAATTAATAAAGACATAAAGAAATTGCCAGGGTGTTATGCTTTTACGGATCGATTCATTCCCTTTAACAAGTGGTATATTTAAAAAATCAATCTGAATTCAGCTTCTCTGTAGGAAAGACCAGTGAAACTTACAAAAAAAAATTTTTTTCTCTACATTCAAGTGCCGTCCATTCGTCAGCCTGTACGTCGGCCCTTCCCGCTTCAATTCTGTATTCAGTGTTAACGGGCTTGCCACAATGTTCCATTGTTGGTATACGTAAATCTATCCCAAAACTTTATTCCTAGACGCATCTTTACAAGAACTTTTGTAATTTGTGAATATGAAATAACTGCAGCATACAGACTAAACATGGCTTATATACATGTGCTTTATGAACTGTCCATTCCTTTTTACCCGCGTATGCCATTACATTATGTATCTTCATTTAAGTTCTAAGATTTTAATTATAGCTCACCTGTTTTATAGTGTTAAATAGCTCTCATATCGGTACAGTGCTCTGTCACAATGAGCTATAATTAACCCAATACGCCAGACATGTTGTACAAAAATTCATATTGCGCCCAGTGCTGTCTTCCAAAATTGTGTTCGCCCCGAGGTCTATATAAGATTAAGTATTATTGACATAGAGAGAGCTAAGTAATTTAACAGAAAGCTGATTAACGCCTATCTGCTAATTAGTTGTCGTCTAGATGGCTATTTTGGTGTAGTGAGATTATTGTGGCTGTTATGCTGATCTAGGCATATACTGGACTGTGAAAATTTTATACAAGGAAATAAATAAATAAACGCTTATGGTTCTGCAATGTTTTGGGTTAAAAATTCATCTTCTGAAAGAATGTTTGGCCTTGGTGACTGAATGTAGTTGGTGGGCGTCAAATGTTGTTATTTATCGTTTGGGTTAGGGAATTCCCACTGCTCCTTTCTTCCCACAAATAGAAACATAGCTATTTGCACTTGGCTACAGAAACGCTTGATCTTGCGCTTGGGAGAGTGCCGATTGCCTTTTTTATTTCTGGAAAGATAATATAGGAGGTGTTTGGTGAATTGCGGAATTTTGAATTACTTTTACAGACCCTTTAAACACACGATCAATCCATAACATAACTGCGGTAAGAATGAAATCTTTTCTGTCCTTTCAGGACGGTGTTGTAGGTAAAGGTGTATATGACACGACTTTATCTCGGATCACGAAGGTAGTACAGGTAAAGGTGTATGCGACACGGCTTTTTCTCGGCTCACAACGGTAGAATAGGTAAACGTGTATAGGACACGACATTCTATCAGGTCACGACGGTAGTATAGGTAAAGGTGTATATGACACGACTTTTTCTCGCATCACGACGGTAGTACAGGTAAAGGTGTATACGACACGACTTTTTCTCGGAGAACGACGGTAGTATAGGTAAAGGTGTATATGACACGACTTTTTCTCGGTGAACGACGGTAGTATAGGTAAAGGTGTATATGACACGACTTTTTCTCGGATCAAGACTGTAGTACAGGTAAAGGTGAATATTACAAAAGGTTCTGTTCTGCCAGGGTATACGCATAAATGTATGTACATTGTCCGACTTTTATACAACTACATGTAGGTCTCCTATATAGGCAAATGTGTACATAACATGAATTTCTGCCCTGTCATGAAGTGTGGTACGGTATCGTGCATTGTAGACAATGGTATACATAGCACATTGAAGTAGCTAAAAGTGAATTCAAAGCCGAATTATGTCCTATCAGGACGGTAGCGGAAGTTAAGGTGCACATACAATCTTATTCAGTCCAGTCAAGGGTTTGCTAAAGTTGAATGACTTTTATAGATACATCTTAAATAAGTAAGTTGTAACATGACTGTAATTAGAAAGAAGCCTATAGATGTACATTTTGCTTCTGACACCAAATCGCCACCTTATAAGTGAGAACACCAGGACAAAAGATTAGTCACGCAAGCCTGCAAACCTGGTGAATATATATGCGTGATGTATACAATGCAACTCATAACTAGCAACGTCGGGTTTACAATGGTGAGATAGAAATGAAGACCAGCCTGTAAATCGTGTAATAATACACGCTGTCAGAGTTGATGAAAATTTACGTTTGCGCCCCTGAAGACAAGAATAAGGAGCCTTGCAAAATCCTTTATACAGCCCGCCTGTGATCGGTAGGACTTTTCACAGCCACGGGTGTGATTTCTTCAGGGACGAACGAGGCGAGAGTAGTAAATCTAACGGCTTGGTGGAGAGGTCGTTTATAAACTGCTGGAGGAAGACAAGTGTTAAACGGTAATCCGACCACAATAAGGTATGTGCACGGTAGATAGACGGCAGCGCAAGCCCACGTCCATCTGGTGTGAAGTCGTGGGGAAGCATACCATGTTACGGTGTGATCAAAGATACACACTTTGATTGGAAGATTTTGTTGTGCTCGTTTTAATTACACACGGGCAATTGGTTTACGCCATTTTACTTCTTTATGAGAACAATAACGAAATATAAACCCACACTGATGTGGCCAATGGGATAAATACAACAGCCTGAAACAGCGACGACATTGTGATGGTTGGCAAATGGCCACAGGTAACCGGTGAAATCCGGTCCCTTTCAGTTTACCCCAGTTACTGTTATATTCCAACTGATCACGTAAAGGATTTCTTGTTCTCACGGAGAGACATTATATAAAGGCATAACAGCCGAGAGACAACACGATGAACTACCTGGCCATATTTAATCATTATTTAATGGTTTGTTGCTTCAATGTCGTATACTCCACGACATTTGACTCAGACGAAAGGTAACAGTAACTGTAACTTAAAAAGTACATCACAAACCTCCTAACTGAAGGCCAAAGCCAAATCAGTCGGAGCTGGACTTGGTGACTTGACCACAGTGTTGAAGCGGAACGAGTCAACCTTAAGCTTGGAGCGGTTATCCTAATCATATACACATGAAATCAAAGCCTTAAAATTACACAAGGGCATGGGTTTTCCTTACTATTCATGTAGTAATTTTCCATGTTCAATCTCAAAAATATTTCGCCTAGTAGACTTACCATGCCATACCACCACATGCATCTTGTATTTTTCTATACAGCATATAAGAAACATCAGCCAGGCATGACCAGCATTTTTTGAACTGTGATTACTGAAGTGAAGTCATTAAATTTTGTCACCTTGGCAACTTCCAGGGGTGGGAAGTAACATTGAGCAAAAAGGTTTTACTTTCATCGAAAACAGACAAAATTCTTATATATTTTAGCTATAACAATGCAGAAATTTATGGTGTATCAACAGCATATAATGTCTGTGTGACAGTATTATCCAATCAACAGCACGGATTGCGCATGTGTAACCCTAAAGGTTATGGTAGAATACGAACAACTACCTGGCTATATTCAAAGTAGCCGTGAATACGACCCTACCTGTACTCGGCATTGTGTGAATCCCACTTACTGTATGGATTATTGGTTTTCTGAGTACCAACCAAGGACTGATTCGAACTCTTATCAAAACCGAATTCTAGTCGGCATTGGTTTTCATGGAATTGGTGTGATAGCTGAGAAAAGTTTCCAGCAGATGAAATAAGAATGATCTTTGTCCAAGGCAAGTTTACATTAGATTCATGTCTGGAAGGAATGTGCATTTTAAGCATATCTAAAATGTCACCTTGGGAAGATGGAATATTCTGATGGGCGAGCAGCGTCTGGGATGTTCATTTCTACATACCACGGCGTCTGCGTGGTGCCGGGTCTAGCAGACCGATAAACACTCATCAAACCATCGGCCGGAATTGCCCCGACATATCTCCATTCAGTGAACTCTGATCTGTGGCTATCGGTGTCTTGATAAATGTCACTTCAGCACTGCTGTGCAGTCAGGAGTGAAAATCGTCGTTTGCTGAAAAAGAAATGGGAATAGTTAGACTCTGACGAGCGGACCAGCGACTTTACATTACCAACGGTTCGATGAAGACGCCGTAGTTCAAGGGAGTCAAACGGCCAAGTAACTCTGGGTGATGTTAGTTAGGAAAGATCCTGTCCATGTATGTCTAGAGTAAATGTTTCGCTCAGCAGTATACATCTTTGCGGACATTGTGTGTCTTGGTATGTACCAATAAACGTCATTGGTACATGCGTTAGAACCAAGAAGGTCTGAATGAGCGTTTTGTTTGCGTAACCGTGATTACCGCGTCTTCCGCTCGTTTATTTTGACCATAGTGGCTGCCGTCAAAATGAGAGCGTTCATCGATACAGGCCCATGTTTAACAAACTAAGTTATTTCAGTGCGAGAATAATTCACAATTGTTTTAGGAATTATACAAGATATAGTCGCCCAATCAATAAATGAAAGAATAATTTTTGGTATTTTATGCGGACAACGGTAGAACTTTAGAACTATCCATATCTTAAAGGAGATAAATGTCATCACCGTTCTAAAGTCACGGAAAGTTACGAGAATAGTTGTCCAGTCCGTGCTTCTTCGCTGATTGGCTGCACGGAGCTACGGGCTTCATGATAACTGGTGTTCTTTACTGTTATCACTTGTACAATCGAGTTAGACTGTCCTGGTGATAAGAGGTGGTTTTGGTGGTATTTAAAGGTACTGGTAGTTAGAGAATTGTTACAGCAATAACAAGTCAGGAGGTTTGCCAGATTTATTTATTTACGCCTTAAGGATATTTCATTTATACCACGGCGGCCAGCATTAAGGTCACAACGATAGCGTTGGTGAGAGGCTCACAGTTCAGTGTAGTTTGTCAGATGCAACCATGCAGATGTACTGTTATTTTACCCAGTTTTCCTTCCTTTATACATTTTACTCCGTCTTGTAAGTGGCATATTCTATAGTACTGCAACAAAATGTACAAATGAAATCAAAGCACCAAGAAAAGCAAATTTGACCTGAAATTATCTTAAATATTGTGGTAGGCCGATAGAGTTTCCGTTTTGAGGCTCTCACACCTCCATGTTTTCCAGAGTTGTGGTGATTTCTGCATTACAATTAAGTCAGCGAGGTAAATCTCATCCCACCAATAAACTGGAGTACACGCGGTACTGCTGTTACAACATTCCTCAAAGATTTGTTACCATGGACGATAGAGAAGTGGGTTTCCGTCATCAATAAGTAATGGGAATCATACATAAATGAGAGCAATTCGGCGGGCATGTCTGTCCACCCGAGAAAGGTCAAGGGTTAACTGGTCACGTAATATTCTTTCAGCTCATTGCAAAAAGTTACAGTTCATTAGCCATGTCTGAGCGCCATCACACTATCCTGCTGAATGACTGACACGAGGTTTGCAGTGAATATTTTACCGGACATTACAGTCGCATTCTTAATTTGGTTTGGTTGCATTAAATCACCATATCAGACATCACGTGGACAACTCGGCCTGGCCTAACTTTTCTAGACAAAAATCACTGCAAAAAATGTGGCTTACTTGGCTTCTAAAAACAATCTAAGAACTTTTGCAACATCTTATTCTGTATACATGCTTCTCAAATATCTGGGTGTTGGTAGTAATAATGATCATTTATTTATTCCATTGGTGTTTTACGCCTTACTCAAGATTATTTCACTTATGCGACATGGGAAGAAACCGGACAGAGCCAGGGGGAAAACCAACGGCCATCCGCTGCTTTCTGGTAGACTTTCTCACGTGGTATTGTAATAGGGATCTCGAGCTCCATGTAAGTCCTCTCTGTTTAGCTGTGGATCGGTTAATCTGTCGGTAAGTCTATCTGTGAGTCGGTCAAACTTTGTGACATCCTATCTTTTAACACGGGCCATTCACTTGACGCAGGGCCTTGGTGCAAGGCGACAAGAATTTCTTAAGGGCTGCCACAGCTATTGCGAAAGTGGCCTGCTTTGAGACACGTGTCACACTATATACAGTTATTTATTTATTTGATTGGTGTTTTACGCCGAACTCAAAATATTTGATAATATAGGCGGGCCAGCATTAAGGTGGGAGGGAACTGCACCAGATTAAGTCTGACTGCTGCAAGTGAGGAAAGTAAATTTACGGGAGCATGTTGAGAATAGTGTTTTTTGTGTGGCGTGTGACGAAAACAGTAAACAACAGTCATTAACACCTTGCTGTCTGTATACTACATTTGGATACAAGCTGCGAGTTGAATCAACATCCACCTTCGATAATCACCAAATCAATTCCTCGCACAAAGGTTGACACAGACACGCAAAATGGTGATAAACATTTATAAATTACAGAATTAAACCGGTATTATCCAAGCCAGAAGTAGGTTTTAGGCGTAAAAATTCTGCGTTACTTTTATCGGTTAATATTTAGGAAAAACACAGGTACAGTTCAGACCGATTTTAGCTCTATCTACTTACCTTCACAAACAACAATAAGGAGGATATTTATTTATTTATTCAATAATTTAACGTCGTGAACAAGAAATTTTTAGTTATACGAGGGCGGGTCAGGATTATGGGTGTCTAAACCAAAGTACCCATGAATTAACTCACCGACCTTCGTCAGGCATTTGACTAAAATCCTGACTAAAAGCCGCAGTTGAGCTGGTGAGAGCTGAATCTGAGCCTCAGACCTATCAGTGGCGTGTCGTAAATTTGTCCCTTTGTGTCGGGGGTGGAACCATTTGCGCACGATTTGCGGGGCGTGTCCTCATCCGGCTTCGCCGAGACAAACGTTTTAGTCATAGGATCCAGTGAAGTCCAGATCATTAGTCCTGGGAATAATTTAGCCCGGGCCAAAAGGTATGAGGGTGGATATTCTTGTATCAAGCTTCAGTACTGTTGCTACTGCATTTATAACCGCACATAGAATTGAACTGCTGATGTATGGATTTTAAAAGATTCTGTATGAAAAAGGTAAAAAAGAAAAAAAAGAAAAAAAAAGAAAAACAGACAGAAAGTCACGAACGCTAACATTTAGAATTGGACAATTAGAGAAAAATAAATTAACAACCATGTGGCAGGAAAAAAATAAAACCCCTTATCAAACGGAAGTAGTATTCCAGATGTAAAATCCTCCTCTCCTATTTATAGCCGTACAAATCTCTCACCGTCTGGGACTTAAAACAAGATGACACTTTGAATACTTTCCAGCGGAAATTAATGTTCTTTGTGGATTGTCTCATCTTAGGACGGTGTCTTTGACTTAAAAGTTTACATGTTGAATTTAATCCTCCTTCATTGGAACCATCAGCTATGACCTGTCGTGAATGAGTTTGTTATGTGTCACATCTCCGCAGACTAATCTACAGGCTACGGAAGCCGGGATAGGCCATTTTTTCTGAATGATTTTTACAACGTGTATGAAGCAAGATATTACCTTTCACACATTCCAAATTCTCCGACAGCTTAACAAAAAATGTTCTTGGTATTGTCCCGGCTATTTTTCTTATGCAATATAGAGCAGTTCTGTGGCGTTCTTGTTACTCTTGTAATTGAAAGTGGGATGCAGTTTGGAAACGCACATGCGTCGACGCTTGTTTTAACGCACATCATTATTACGTTTCTTCCCAAAACGTACAGGCGACATACATTATAGGGTGAATATAAAGTTTAGGCCTGCCTGTCGTGGAATGTTTCACATTTCATTCACTTGCTGAAATTACCCGTTGACATAAATGTGCAATTCAATTAATGACATCATCTATCAAACAGTGCATCACAGTTCCAATGGTTACAAATTGCGTAGCTTTTCTATGAGAGAGAGAGAGAGAGAAAAAATTTCTCACATGAATACGGATGTGAACAGAAATTAGCAGCAATAAAAGAACAACCTTTTTAAAGATTGATCAGTTTGATTTTATAATGGTTTGTTAATGGTCTGCCATTGTTGTGAAAACACATCAATCGTGAAAAACGAATGCCTAGAGGCAGCGGACTTACATGTACATCGATATTGCAGTATTATTAAATGTACAGGGAAATAGTCCATTCCTGATGAAGAATCGTAAACTATCGTAAATCGTAAAGAATTGAAGTAGTGGTATGCAAGACAAATTTATGTTGACAACTGTATCAATCAAAAGTGTATACGATGCTCAACACCGGAAGGAGACAAACATGTCACATATGGCAAATCTTCACGTCAGAAATTATTCAGGTGGACATCTGTTATATCAGCACAGTTAGACAGAGCAAGGCTCCAAGTACGTCACTTCTTGTCCGGACTATTGCACATTTCGACATTTGATTTATTTATGTATTTGATTGGTCTTTTACGCCCTACTCAAGAATATTTCACTTATAATACGGCCAGCCTTATGGTGGGAGAAAACCAGACAGAGCCCCTGGTAAACCCACGACCATCTGCAGGTTGGTGGTAGGCCTTCCCACGTACGACCGGAGAGGAAGCCAACATGAGCTGGACTTAACTCACAGCGACCGCATTGGTGAGAGACTTCTGGATCATTACGCTGCGCTAATGCGCTAACCAACTGAGCCAGGGAGGCTCTTACTTTGACATTCTTACCGCTGATAATATTTACAAAGCCACACATCATGTCACTCGTTGAACTTGAGTGATGTGCTAGTATAAACGTTACAGTTCAATTTAAAAGCTTCCTTTCAGATTCACAAACGTCATATATTTCTTTGGGTAATATGTTCTTAAAGCTCTTGCCTTGGCCTTTTTTTTGTTTTTTGTTTTTTTTTTGTTGGCTTTAATTGCTGTTCGTCAATAGGACACCGAAATAACGTTCATTATTGTCTGTCAATGCAACAAGCAGCACAGAGCATACGAGTAAACTTTAATGCTTCTTCCACTGGCGAGCAGAGTAAAGTGATAGACAAAGTGATAATCTGTTGAATACCGGTATTTTTGGACTACATAGTAGTGAGGTGTCATGTTTGGTGTCATTGACTTGGTGTCACAGTGAGGCAGCCCTATATATATATGTCGACAAGAGAACACGTCTACTACCAGGAGACATCGTAATATGAACGAAACAAAGCAGGAAACGACGTTATGCTGCGCGCCATGCAAAACAAACTTACAGATAAAAAGCTATTAATGAAATGAACGAATGAAGTCTTCCTCAGTTTATGGCAAAGTGGCGAAAAGCTGCATCTACATTTCTTTCCTGGTGGGGATCTGTTCTGATGGCCAAGACATCCTCAACGTGGTTGACTTTTGTTAAAGGACTTTAGAGGTCTGTTTAGAATTGCTTGGTAGCTGGGAACACTAGATCAAGTATAGGAATGAATTAAAGACTCGCAAACAGTCTATTAATTTTATTTTGTAGCAATCAGCCATCCCACTGACTAATGCTTGCCACAAGATAAACACCTCGGCTGAGTGCATATTGTACCAAACAATAAACGTTTCCTACCTCCGGGGGCAATATTTCTACATGGATGGGACTGAGGCGGATTTATACCTATTGACACTTTTTGTCCACTTATGACATGTGTACTGAATGAACCAATCCCCCAGAGGCTATATCAACCTCTGAGTGTGTACACAGTGACTGTATAGTGTCGTAGAGAGTGGACTGTTTCCTTCAGGTGTGAGAGGATGTCACAGGTATGACAATGGCAGACTAATATTGAGATAACCTGACCGCCGCTGAGTTCCCGTATAGCACCATATCTGGGTGTGTACACAGTCATGTCATTGTGTCGTAGTGACTGGATTTTTCCCTCAGGTGTGAAAGGCTGTTAGATTTGTTACAATAGCATGAGACCACATCTGGGTGTGTACACAGTCACGTTATGGTGTCGTAGCGACTGGGTTTTTCCCTCAGGTGTGAAAGGCTGTTAGATTTGTGACAATAGCATGAGGCCACATCTGAGTGTGTACACATTCACGTTATGGTGTCGTAGCGATTGGATTTTTTAGCTTAGTTGTGAAAGTCTGTCAGATTTATAAAAATAGCATGAGACCACATCTGGGTATGTCACGTTGTGGTGTCGTAACGACGGGATTGGGTGTGAAAGGGTGTCAGATGTGTGACAATGTCTCAGTTATATTGAGATCACCTGTTACATAGCTAACTGCGACATGTATAACACCTTGTACCTCGGTTACATGAGCGTATGACATGTAAATCCCGTTGCTATTGTTGACAGTGTAATATTTATTTATTTATTTGATTGGTGTTTTACGCCGTACTCAAGGATATTTCACTTATACGACGGCGGCCAGCATTTGGGTGGGTGGAAACCGGGCAGAGCCCGGGGGAAATCCACGACCATCCGCAGGTTGACCGTGTGATATGAGCATGAGCTAAACCATGCCTGTTAAGTACGTCGCTCCTCCCTCACACCCACCACTACCCCCCACCCCCATCCATCTTTGCGAGTGTAACAAATAAACATACTCGGTTTACCTGACACAAGACAATAAAATGCATTAAGCTCTTCGCAAATCTTCAGCGGTCGCCATGTTACCGGAAGCGAGGTTATAATTTAGCCATGAGTCACTGATGCAAAGTGCTATTGATTACCAAAGCAATACAAACTCTGCGCCTCACTGGTTATCGGTACATTTATACAACAGAGATGACCGTGGTTAATGTAACTAGTTAATGTACAGCTTTATCAGGTTTGTAAGGACAGAGACAATACCTGTTGTAGTCATACTATCGCACGCGAAAGGTTAGAGTTTGGATCCGGTCCGGTCGGCAACAGGGTCTGATCTATACACAAGTACCGGAAACGCTCAGGTGGGATCCTTTCCTCCTGGCTGAGGGATATGATACGGTTTCAGGAGTGACAATGTTAACCCCCGCTTATGATACGAGAAATGTGTAATATGGAATTTTTATGACAGGCTAAGTGTCTCTCCAACTACATGTATGTACCTATGTGAAAATAGCTGAATGTGTGTATGCGTATGTGCCTAAGTAATGTACATTGCAGTTGTCATTATCCATTTGGTGGACGGTGTAAATGGTACTGTGCTAAATCAATATTACATAATGTGTATTAGAGAGGTACTGAATGACTGAATAGGCCTACATAGATTACACAATAAGCTAAGTCACCTCAGCCAAAGTTTATCCGGCCATGGGTCAGGCTATATGTCATAAACATTTTATTGCCGTTTGTCAAGTATGTATGCTTGATGTAGCAACCTGAGAAAATATCCGTTTTGTGCGCGCGTGTTTGCTTGCTATTGTTATAATCTAATAGCAACAAGTCAACGGGCTGTAGTATGGACAGTTTTGACCTGGATGGTTTGTTGCCTATGCCTTGGCCTTATCAAGCACGAAGAAATAAAATCAAAATTTATTCGTTTTGAATATGTTCGTGTGCAAGTTTTTGGAAAAAGTGTATCAATGAAAAGGAATGATACTACCTGTGATGGCATATTAACTAAAGACAAAAACGACAAAATATGAAATCTTTGACTGAAATGTTTGTGATATAAGAATTATATATAAATCCTCTTCAAACTCATTTGATAGGTTTATTTCACTTTTCATTTTTCATAATGGAATTATTACTTGGTGTATATCAGGAAACAAAAAACTAAAAGTGTGCAAGGCAAGATGGTTCTCTGTGGTTATTCGGAACTGATCAGAAATACGGAAGGCCTGAAGCGGCCTTTAATCGTGGAAACAAAAGAGAACGCTTCACCATTATTCAATAATTGGACATTTACCTTTCTGATAATTACAAAATAATGATTCGATAAAAAGCCTTCCCATTTCCCTTTCGGGTTATCTGTTGTATGCTAGTTCCATAAACCATATCTCATAAATTTGCAACATGAAGGAAACAAAGCTATTATGCCGCCATATAAAGGCGAGGAATGTAACATGAAAACACAGCGTCTTGGTTAAGATCAGTGCCAGGAACATGTGGATTCTTAGACGGTATCCTGTTGAGACCTCAACCATTAATAACGCCGGCAAATGTGGAACTCGGTCCTGTATGTCATCAATCCTTATCGATTACTAGTTTCTGTCTTCTGTCATCGCTCTAATCAGCAGGTTAACTACGATTATATGGCACTTTACTAACGCACCTTTGCGAGGTCGAGGGACAGGAAACGCTATTTCATCCCAAACCATCATTTGATGCCTCTGGACGTGACATGCACAGTAATGAGATTTCATATCTCATATCTTGTCATGAAATAAAGCGCACTAAGCACATCGGCTGTATGCTATAAATCTAAGAGAGATTTATGGGCGAGATATTTTTAATATCTACCCACAAGACAAAAAATAAATACCTGTGGATTAGTTTTTTTTATCTTACTGCCACCTATCTCACAAATAAACATACAACAATTCTCCAATGGAGGCAAGCCTGCACGTTACAAAAGTACATGTTTAACAAGAAAACAACCCCAAAATTATTGCTTCGTTTTTCTTGTTTGTCACCCACACCAATTTTCCAAAATATTTTCTTTATTCACAATATCCACAAAATACACACAATCATGGCCTTTAGTATGTAGCGTTTCATACGATGGAAATAAAGTGAATTAGGAAGATTTCTGCATGTATGTATGTATACCGATTTATTTATTTGAGTGTTTTTTTACGTCTTACTCCTGAATATTCCACTTATACGACAGCGGCCATCATTATGGTGGGAGGAAACCCGGGGGAAACTCACGCCCATCCGCAGGTTGCAGCCAGACCTACCCACTTACTGTGGGAGAGGCATGCATATATATATATATATATATATATATATATATATATATATATATATATATATATATATATATATATATATATATAGTGTTTTGTCAGCAAGTACATTCAATGTAGATTCTATGCTACCTTGGAGAATACATTCAAACCACCTTGGTATCTCCCGCCAGATTTGTGTTACATGTTCGCAAGAACAAAATAGATGGACAATTGTTTCCGGTGAATGCTGACAGAAGGTGCATAAGTCTGTCTCAACTTTGTCCCATTTTTTAGCAAATAGTTACCAGAATTCTGTTAAGGATGTTAAATTGAATATACTGAATGTTTGTCGCTACCTACATATCAAAAAGGTTGCTATAAATTTTATTACCAATCAACAGAACCAGTGATTTCATTCTCACTGGCCCATTTTCTGGTTCCACTGCTACACATTCCACCAAACACCGGTACACAAAGTTAACATCATCCTGAATTTTCAAGTGCACTGGACATTGCCAATCCCCGTCTGAATAAACCATTTTTAATATAATTACGCTCACTTTAAGGCAGGTATTGTGTCATTGCATAGAATAGTATAAATAGTTGAAGTTTCCAACCTTCTCCTGTAGTTGGTGAACTTTCAGGAAACTATCTCTCCTTTCTGTTACCAAAACACTAATGAAACACACTCCGTTATATGCCCAATTAGCAATAGCTTTCCATTCTGCTATCGGGGCACCATCAAACAGATTATCATCGACGTAAATTTTGACCATGCTCTAAGTGTGTGTTTCCAAAAGGGGCTTTTCCTTCTTCCTTTAGCACATTATTGTCGACATAATTCTGTGGAAGCCATTATTTTGGAAAAGTCTCTTGATCCACTGTGTTTTCAGTTAAGCAGTGAAGGACTGTAGATGAACCATGTCCAGCCCACCTTTGGACCTTGGGGTAATTAATATCTTTCTTTGCACTTTGTCTGGTTTTCCAGACCAAATAGAGCTATAAAACATTTTTTACTAGTTTTTGAAGAAGCTTTGGTTTAGGTCAGGCAGCACCGGAAATAAGTTAACTAGGATTGGAAGTACGAAAGATTTGATACGATAATAATAATCTTCCGTACAGCAGACAGATTTCTCTCAGCCCATGCGTCTAACGCTCCACGAAGAGACACCATTATTTCATTAAAGTTTTTTAATGCAGTATCCTTCATTTCGGGACAAAACCAGATTCCAGGTAGTTTGACTCCCCTCACTCCTGGATCCCAGTTTATTTTTTAATGCGGGTATAATTTTACCAAGCTATATTTCTGAGTTCCTTTCCAAAGTATTTTTTCAATGTATAGTTTGGGTTCAGAGGAGTATTTGAATTTTTCTAGAAGACCCATGGTTTCAGACAGGGACTTTTCAGATACATCCAAGATCATGGTCGCATCGTCTGCAAACTGTTGAATTTTTAATTCATTATTTTCAATCTTTATTCCTTCAATATGTTTGTTTTCCTTTATAGACCACTGAGATCGTTTCAGCAACTATAATGAATGGCTAGGGCCAGACAAGATCACGTTGCCGACAGCTCCTCTGTAGTTCGAAAAATTTTGATATAAATCCGTTATTAATAACAGCATTTTGATCCATTTTGGAAAGTTGATATCCATCTATAAAGGGTTTAGCTGAGGTTGAAAGATCGGAGAGATTTTTTCAACATAGCTCAATGAAACGGGGCCAAAAGCTTTCTTGAAGTCAATAAGAAAAGAAGGCTTGGTAAGTTACATTTTTTTCCTGTATTACATTAAATCAAACCAAAGACGTGTAATTTCCCCTATATATCTACCGTTCATAGATCATTTTTGTGTTTATGATCGACGGTAAAACTTTTGTTATTCTTTTCCAAAAGAACTCGATATTATTTTATAATCGATGTTCACTAATGATACAGGACGCCAATTTTGCCATCTTTTTCGATCTTTTCCTTCCGGCATAATATGAGACTCTGTTTTTGAAAATCAGATGGTCAAGAGAAAAGTTTGCAGATCTTAACAGAAATAGTCCTTATTCTTTCCAAAACATCTGTAGAATTCCATTGGGAACCCTCTGACCCTGGTGATTTCCTAGTTTTCATTCTAGACATATTTTCTGTCAACTCATCCAAAATCAACTTGCCCTCACACGAGTCTTGTTGTTCAGTGGTAATGTGAACAGAATGGTTTAGAAATACGTGGTCATTTTCTGTATTTATGTTGTCAGTGTTTCGGTTTAACTGCTTTTAAAAGTCAAGAATACTTTTCTCTTGTTTTCTATGAACCCATCATTTGTCTCTCATTAGTTTTTATTATGTTGCTATGCTTTTCTAATGAATGCAAAAGGGGAACATTTTCATTATGTTCTACAATGTTTGCTTTAGATCACATGGTAACGGCAACTATCTTCTATTTCCTTGCCTCTAGAAGTTCCAACTGTAATTCTGTACGTATAGATTTTAGCCCATCAACATTGTTAGCATTAGAATGACCAACACTATTTTCGAAATATTAAAATTTTACATTCTATTTCGTTTTCTTTTTCCAGTTTACTACGTTTTTTCGACGACTGAGTATGGAATGGCCTGTGCACTTCAGTTTTTATCAGTTCAAAATAAGTTTGGTCATTTACAGATAACAACTTTTTCCAAATTTTCTATGTCGCCTGACCCATAACACTGGTCGAGAGATTCTTTTCTTATTAGTGCAACATAATCTTCACCAGTCAGTAAAGAAGTGTAAAATTTCTAATATCCCCGACCTTATTCTAGCTGTGTTATGCAATTTTTAGTTTGGTTAAATTAATATCAGAAAAACAGGAAATACCGATATTCGCCTGATGCTCCTGCTGTAAATCTCCGTAAATTAGAAAATAATCTTGGCGACTTTGCTTGAGTCAAAACTCTTGTTTTGCCGCCAAGTGAACCGTGGGTTGTAGGCTTTTGATCCCTCCAGATGTCTGTCTGACCAAGCCTTAACTTCGCATCTAGTAGTTCAAGTCTTGCCTTTTTATTATTATTACTGACATAGTTAAATGTGTCTAATACGAAGTCTTGAACACAATTCCAGTCTCCACACGAGACAATAGTGTCATTATATATCTGTCTGATAATATCGAAAAGATTTATAAAAAATAGTGGTGTATCGGTGTTGGGACCATAAACATCCACAAGTGTAAATCTATATTCAGAGAGAGTTAAGTTAAGAATTGGAAACCTAACATTTTCACTTCTTTTGTGGATCGTTACATATAGGGTAGCTGTAAACAGGTACACCTGCACTAATCGTATGTCCGGGGCTATGGAAAGACAAGCAGTTGCTTTTTAAATCGTTATTCTCCCAACCATGGATCTCATGGAGACGCCTGAACGACCATTTTGCTCTGTGCAGCCACTGGAAACAACCCCTTAAATACGAAATGAATTAAAAAATAAATAAACTAATTTCACACCAATGACGTGCTAAAGGTCACAGAAAAACATCTAATGCTTTAGTGCTTTTCAAGACACTCTGATACCATAACAGATGTGTATCGTTACCTTGGTATTAATGTAAAAGAAAGCTAAAATGTGAAAGCTCATCATACAAGCATTGAAAGACTGTAGATGAACCATGTCCAGCCCACCTTTGGACCTTGGGGTAATCAATATCTTTCTTTGCACTTTGTCTGGTTTTCCAGACCAAATAGAGCTATAAAACATTTTTTACCAGTTTTTGAAGAAGCTTCGGTTTAAAAAAAAACTTTATTTAGCTTTATTTTAGCTTTAACTTCATTTACTTATAGGCATCTGAAAACTTTGCGTAAAAATACTTTCATTTACTTTTTCAGATTTTTGCAAAAGTGTTAAACCATTGAAATATTTGAATTGTAAGGTGGGTTTTATGAGGCATACTGACGGTGTCTAGGAAATCTGACGTCACATCACTTTTTTCCTGATGTTCATCAGAAAGAAGCAATTTTTAGAAATCTTTCATCGGTAATTTTTTACTCATAGTTAAAAAGAGTTATTCCAATATTCAGTGTGTGATTAGAGTTGGAAAAACTTTATGTGACGTCAGAGTTCCTAGACTCTGATAGTATAAAGCCCCACTTAGAATTCAAATGTTTGCACGCCTTTAACTCTCTTCACAAAAATGTAAAAAAATAAATGAAAGTATGTCGCATGCATAGGTTTAAGTAATCTATTTAGTGATGCCTACCTCGATTTTTAGAGGTGTTTAAATGTGTAGAATGCAATATTATAATACAACCACATAGAGCAAGACAGTGGTAGGTGACATAGCAACATAGATTGCTTCACCTCAGTAAAATCGAATACTGCGCTTCTGTACTTTCTCTTTGGCACACACCAATATTGTGGTACACACCACAAACAGACATCACTGAAATATGACACCAGAACTGAACTGCTGGAGGTGGATCGATCAGTTGGGAAACGGTCATTTACTGATGTGTGACACCAGAACTGAATTGCTGGAGGTGGCTCGATCATTTGGGAAACAGTCATAACTGACATATGACACCAGAACCAAACTGCTGGAGGTGGCTTGATCAGTTGGGAAACGGTTATTACTAATGTGTGACACCAGAACTGAATTGCTGGAGGTGGCTCGATCATTTGGGAAACGGTCATCACTGACATGTGATTGCAGAACCGAACTGCTGGAGGTGGCACCATCAATTGGAAAACAAACGTTTCTGACGTGTGATACCAGAACTGAACTGCTGAAAGTGGCTCATTCAGTTGGGAAACGGTCATTACTGATTGAGGTGATACCAGAACTGAATTGCTGGAGGTGGCTCGATCATTTGGGAAACGGTCATAACTGACATGTGATTGAAGAACCAAACTGCTGGAGGTGGCACCATCAATTGGAAAACAAACGTTTCTGACGTGTGATACCAGAACCGAACTGCTGGAGGTGGCTCGATCAGTTGGGAAACGGTCATTACTGATTGAGGTGACACCAGAACTGAATTGCTGGAGGTGGCTCGATCATTTGGGAAACAGTCATAACTGACATGTGATTGCAGAACCGAACTGCTGGAGGTGGCACCATCAATTGGAAAACAAACGTTTCTGACGTGTGATACCAGAACTGAACTGCTGAAAGTGGCTCATTCAGTTGGGAAACGGTCATTACTTACTTGAGATATCAGAGGTGGACTAGGGCAGGTGGCACGATCAGTTGGAAAACAAACATTACTGACGTGAGATACCAGAACTGGACTGTTGCAGATGGCTCGATCAGCGCGAAACAGACACTACTGACGTGTGATACCAGAACTGGGCTGCTGAGGTGGGTCGATCAGATGGGAAACGGACATTACTGAAATGTGACAAGTGGACTAAAATGCCAGAAATGATTGGACACGTTTTAGAACGCACAAGAGTGATCCTTGATACTCTACCGATTGTGCCTTAATATAAATACATAGATTAAGATACAAAAACTTGATGGGTGATGGTGATTGAATCCTTTGGAGGACAGACATTACTGATTGGAAATGCAAATATGCATGATGGATTCTGTTACAGAACTCACGTTGCTAGATGAAGATACCAGGATAGCTAATGTGTCGTATAACCGAATTGATTGTCTTAAAAACATTTGACGTTTTCTCACAGTAATTTTTCTCACAGTAATTCGGCAAACTGGCAGTTTACACCAATCATCAGTCACACTGATGCGCGAATGTAACGCACAGCAAGATTAGAGGGTGAAGAACCTTCTAACTTCATGAGCACATGCACGACAGCTGG
Source organism: Liolophura sinensis (assembly GCF_032854445.1). Taxonomy (NCBI): domain Eukaryota; kingdom Metazoa; phylum Mollusca; class Polyplacophora; order Chitonida; family Chitonidae; genus Liolophura; species Liolophura sinensis. The sequence continues at coordinate 45,439,584 of NC_088300.1, forward strand.
CAGTAAATCTGACACAGCATCCACCATGATCCATTTATTTGATGGTTTGAGATGATGCTGTTAACTGCGCGTGTATTGTGTCTGTAGGATAAGCATTATCTTGGCCGTTCTCTCTATTCCGGTGGACTCACATCTGGTGCAATTTGTAGTCACCGTGTAACAAATACACCCCTGAGATTTTATCCTCTTCCCCGTTACCAACTTAATAGACAATTGGGCTCAGCTTTATGACTGGCTTTGGGTATTGCTGAACACAGCTAAACACAATAATTTAAAACGTACGACGGATCAAGAACCATCTAGAATTGTATTCAACACAAACAACTACAATAATTTAAAACGTCTGATGGACAAAGAACCATCTAGAAGTGTAATGTGTATGTCTGCTGGGATCCATTTACGATGGTAAACATGTTTATAGTCATGGTGATAAATTCTTCCAATTTAATGTCGTCCTGGAGCTTCAGTGGTCAGTACTCAAATACTTATATCATTTACCTTCATCCGCCTTTATTGACCTTAAATCCGGAGATGCAATTCCAGTTCAGCGGTAAATCCTAGGCGTTGTATAGAGAGCAGGAAATGTAAGCAGCCAGATTAACTCTTTTCTTTATTTCAGACTTCTTTGTCATATTTTTATATACAAGAGCTAAATGCAGTTGTTGTAGGGGAATGGGGTGGGGGGTGTTTATGGGGTTATGAGCATAGAGGAAGTTTGTGTAAATGTGCGCATGGTTGTCAGCTTGGGGTAAGTCTAGGAAAAGGCAAGGGTTATCTGTGGCTGTTTCCAGTCCAGTCAGCTGGGAGCGCTAAACCAGCCTGTAACAGGATTGGAGGTGCTTACACAAGAAGCACTATGAGAACAGCCACAATGCTTTTAACGGATTACATCGGTTGAGGGATATAGACAAGTGCTGGAGCTATATCTCGGGCGCTTAAGGCGCGTTTCTAGTCTCACTCCTGAGGGATGGCCTTAGGACGGTCAAAAAGGCTTGAACAATCGTGGGACATAGACAAACTAAGCCGATTTCAGTAGCTAGAGATACCCACGACCAAGTTCATCTCAACTCACACGTGATTTAACTTGATAAATACAACCCCTGTACGTGGCAAAATCAAAAGCACATCTGATTTCATCGAGTGCAAAATCAGTTAAAATGCAAACCGAGACAACTGTTTGGTGTTCTTTGATTCGAAATTTTGTCGAACGATATTTACGCTGAACCTAGTTCTCGGCCGATCGATTTAAGACAGTTCGGCCGACGACTTTTTCTCCCAAAAGAACATAAGCAAAATATAGGTACATTGAGATTTTATTAAAGATCTGCCAACGACAGATACTAGTCTATATTTAAATCCCAATATATTTCTGTGTTGTTACCAGTACCCCAAAATATCTTATTAGAAACAAACCATAGTACAAATATAAACTCAGAATCGTAATGTGTATCAATGCCAATATTTATTTATTTATTTATTTATTTGATTGGTGTTTTACGCCTTACTCAAGAATATTTCACTTATACGACAGCGGCCAGCATTATGGTGGGAGGAAACCGGGCAGAGCCCGGGGGAAACCCACGACCATCCGCAGGTTGCTGACAGACCTTCCCACGTACGGTCAATGGCAATAGATAAATCTAGTGAAAGACTGTACGTTACATTAAATGCTCTGACTTTGTTTTAGAATCAAATTACAAAATAACCACAAGCGTAATCGGGGTCTAGGATATATGTTATGTGAGGAAGCACCCACGCTGAATGACGTCATCAACAGTAACTAATTGTGATGTGCTCGGAAATAAATGTCATGCCCCATATTTACATACAAGGTGATGTGATCATACTTACAACGTGAACACTCGCTCACATCTATAATAGATGATTTTAACCACATATTATGAGAGGAAAAAATCATTGTCACTGAATGTGAGTTTTCTCTTAAATTGTTTCATCCTGTATTTAACGATTTGCAACTCAATAAAACTGTCTATTCCTATATAACATTACATAAAAGGAACCTCACAATTCCTTTACACTGCCCATATCAGATGTCACTGGATATGTGCTCACTGTTTACTGTATTTTTGTTTCAATTTGCAATCATGCAGCTTTGGATGACATTGAATTAAGGCCATGCCTGTAGACTTATCTTCTGATTTCGTGTATCTAGAATGACGACCGGCCAAATCTAGTCTTGAAATTTCACGTGGCACCGAGAGAAAACCCAGGACTAATTCATCTCTTTGTCGCTGTATCATTCTGAGCTCTGAGGTATATAAGGTAACGTCTAGGGGCAGAATAGACCGCGCGTGCGTGTTGATGACAGAAGGCGGTGAGATGGCGAATTTGTGCTTCTCGGGAATGTCACACCTTAGCCATTTTTGGACTGCCTTTTTGCGCCTGTAGTTGCTTTTATGGTATCTTCGAGGCAGAAAATATCTAATTTTAATACTAAAGGCCAAGAGCTTAAAAGCTTTGATAAATACAGAGGATTAAATATTCAGCTTATGCCCAAGAAGTAAACCGGGGAAAAAAAAAAGATGGGAGGTAGCTGGAAATAGTGGTCTGGTCTCTTGGGAGGTTGAGGACTTAATCCATTAACAGAGCAAAGCGACCCAAGTAAATTATTTACTGATCGACTCGTATGGACTGCCAATGCAAACCGCAGAAATAATACTGCTCGATGAATATTTAACCGATGAATCCAATCAGTTTGATGGATGCTTCTGAATAAAAGGGAGTTTTATTTCATTATTTTAATACCCATTAGATGAGCAGCTAACAAAATCTCCCCAGCAGAGGGCTTGAAATCACCCAATATGCCAGCCCAAAATATCTCTCCATTCAGCGCCATTCTTTCATCGTGGACAATGGGTTCTTCTGTTCATGTTTAATATCGTTATCGAATGACTTTACCATAGATTAAAAAAATTGTAAAACATAATTATAAAAATATAAATAATTATAAAAAAACTATTTTCATTTTGCGTAATTTCACCAGAGCCTATACGTCGTACTTAAAAACGTATTTCAAAACAAAGAAAAGAGAGCGAATCACAAGGAGATTTCATGCGGATGTATAGCCACCAAGTCAAACGTGTAGGACTGCAGGTGAGCGACTGTAGTCTACGCATCTTATTGATTTGACCCAAGATTTTACTAAAACATGATGGTTATGAAAACACACCAGTTTTCTGTTCACATCATTGTTTACTAAATGTAATGACCATTATCACAGGATTTTGAGCTATTGTAGGCCTGTCACGTCTAATATATTGCAAGTAACATCACCGCATTTTTTTACCTAATTCCGCTTTCGCCGCAGAGGTAGGGGACGTGTAATTTGCTACTGTTGAAATCAAGCTGGAAGGTTTACAAACCGGACTTCTGTCATAAAAGTCGTACAAGTGAAACACTTCTAAGAACAGTTAGACTGAAACGTTAACTGAAGTAAACTGTCGTATTTCACTTGACACATGTGTCCGTTTTACCAACTACATCACATTGTTGGTGCTGCTCTGGTTGTACTCTCCATGTTGCAAACCTTTCGTATTAAGGATTCATGCCCAGAGAACTAAAGAAGATTGTGATTCCATTTATTGTCTAACAAAAAAACAATGCAGATACATATTTGAAGTGATGAATAAGTTTGTATCCTGATATTAAATTTCTGTCAGTAAAGTATTTTGGCGCAAATGATGCCGTAGTTATTACATATGGCTCCTGGTTTTCAAATATTTAATTACATAACATAAATATTAATGGCGAATTATTGGCCATTTCACCATCAAAATTAACGTTTTGTTATTGGCGTGAATGGGTTTTACTATAAGCGAACAAGCTTACAGTACAATCAGAATTTAGAATGCAAGAAGAGACCATCAAAATTATCAAAAATCAACAAGGGGAGGCAACCAGAATTTATGATACAAAAACAGGCAACTAGAATTAACATTATAAGAAGAGACAAGAAGATTTTGTACAATAAAGAGACACTATCAGAATTTATATTATAAGGAGAAACAAAGCGAGTTTATATTATAAGAAGAGACAAGACTGTATGCTGTCAGGGGAGACAACCAGAATTTAAATTATCCAAGAATTTATATTATAGAAAGAGACAACTAGAATGTATGTTATATGGAGGGCAAACATATTTTATACTATGCAAACAGACAACCAGAATAGTTACCTATATAGAACAGAATTTCTGGGAGCATGTGATGTTGGACAACGAAACACATTGACTTCAGACACTGAAATAAAATACGATTTAGGTTGAAACGTTTTCTTGGAAATAGCACAAACCACTCATTTTGCCTCCCTCCACTCATCTCCACACCCACTTTAATCACAATACAAACCATGCTTAGGGCGGTCTTAGGTGGGACGTATCGATCATGTTTATGTATGAGTTAAAATGTCTCCTCTGATAAGGGACAAATTTGAACTCATCGCTGGCAGCAGTGTGTTTTATATTTGTTTCTCCATCAGTAAACCCCGCCAGTTGATTGATGTTAGCTCGTATCCGTCTGGTGTCTGCCCAGAAGTTCCTGCAGGATCATGGTCTGGACACCTCATATCTCATATCAACATACACATCTCCCCCTCCCCCCCCCCCCCCCAACCAATTCTAACCACACACGTCACAAGCCTAGGGCACAATGATCTACCACGATGTTTACTCTAGCAAACACATCCTGCTCATATAGAGCTACTGCAGGAAGCGTCCATGCTTTCATTCACTCCGCGAACAATAAAACAATGGCGATTGTCTTCCGTCGTTCTGTGACGATCGAAATCCGATCCGTGAACAAAGTTCCCTCCCGCGGCACTTCTGTATTTCTGGATATCTCCTACGTCAGCGTTGTTTACAGCCTTCCCGGTGTTTACTCATTGTACTGCTTCTTTATTTTGCTGATGGCAGCATGCAGGAGTAATTCGTAAACACTGCATGGATGATAGTCCCGCCCACTCGCTCAGCCTCTTCTAGTGGTCACACCCTCAACCCAAGAGTTGAGAAGAGGTCTAGCTCACAGTTACAATAATTTTTTTTTTTTTTTTTTTGATTGGTGTTTTACGCCGTACTCAAGAATATTTCACTTATACGACGGCGGCCAGCATTATGGTGGGTGGAAACCGGGCACAGCCCGGGGAAAACCCACGACCATCCGCAGGTTGCTAGCAGACCTTCCCACTTACCAGTTACAATAATAAGTTATTCACGAAAAGAAGGTGTTCACACTTGGTGTCACAAATTGCTTGTAGCAGTATTTCGAGGGAATAACTTGTCATTGGTTTCAAGGGTTCTTTTATATTATCAGTAATAATAATCACCATCATCACGACCATAGCGATAATAATAATATAATTATTTACTGATCGACTCGTACTGATGATTATTATCCTTTGCTGCTGCAAAAGAATACTTGGAATTGTACATGCGAAGCTTTTGCAATAACCACTGAACATATTTGTGTTGTGTTTGTTGTATTTTAGTAGTTTCCTTTAGAACACGCCATAAAATGATTAAATTGTCTCATGATGAAATTTCTTGAACAAGAATGACTTTGAGAGGAGTCCACACCTGTAATATCGAATAATTTGACGGTACAGGTGTTTTGTACCTAAAGTTTAAAAGACTGCTTGCCAGATAGTCGCGAATATAAAAAAAATGGTTTCCCTAGGTTCCATTAATTGGCTTTCTTTGTTTGATTCTCCTGGTATTTATCACAAGTGACAGTGATATTTCTGAAGTGTTTTAGCGGCAAGCTTGTAAGGGTGAGTTTATAGGCTTATCTGGTGACGTTTATAGCGTAATGCCGTTTCCATTGCAGGTCAGTATAACGGGAGTGGTAAGTTAGATACACGATGATTCATGTAACGCAGGGTATGTGTATGCATAGGTTAAGGTAATGAACAGTAGACTCAAATATGTTGTGTATATACACAGCTAGGTGCAGACAGAACGAAGAACACTGGGGAAATACAGCAAACAAACTCTCATTACACTGAATGTGTCGTGTGTTCAGCAGCCAGGAACTCGCCACAAGGATCACGGGGATTAAGCGGAACTGACCGGAATGTTTACCCACGTCCGACGTATGGCTTTGTCTACTCACCATGGGAGCGAGCAAATGGAAAAATCTCGTCAGCTTAAAGCACAAAACAGCGTTTGGTTTTCATTAAAGTGCTTCGGAAAATTGCTTTGGGAGCTTTGTGCTAAATGTTTTCAAGACAAATGTATTACATACCATGGAATAAGCTATGATTTAGATGCACCATTATAATATAAGTTCTCGAACCGTCATGAATGAACCGTCGAGTGAGATGCCGCAATAGTGAAGACGGAGGGTAAATGGACGGAAGATGAAAAATACATGCGCATCGTGCCACAGTCATCAGCACGTCGTGTGAGTGCTGGGAGCTCAGCTAAGCTGTCCATCATGAAGCAGAGCTGTACAACAACAACACAACCCGCTTTAGGGACCGATTCGGCATGAAGCGTCAGGAAAGTTGGTCAATAGATTAATGACTTCGACGCAAACATTCTTGTTTTCATGTTTTCGTGATTAGCCTATTAGGGTATAAACTGAAAAGAAGGCACGAAGCCGTAGTTCATGGCAAGCGCCTTAACGATTCGTCATGGGTAAGCCTAAGGTGAAGAGGTCGAAATGGCTTGGTAATAAGCCGTAAAACGGTTTCCACTGAGCAGTAGTATATTCATGCGCCAAACAGTCATACGGTTCACAAACAAAAAAGCACTTGGGGGTTTATACCTCTGCTAAACATTGCAGACTTTTGCGACAATTTAGAATTTAGGTATTCTGTGAGTTTAAGTACTCGGCTCAAAACTTTCTAAATAGTACGCGAAATTAACTGTATTATTTGCGACTACCAAGGGGTGACAATGTTTTAGCGTAAGGAAACGTGTTGTTGTTTGTCTCCCGGTAGACCCGCACGTACCCAGCGCGCAATATCTCCTGTCCGTCATGTAACATGGCATGCCCATTACCATACCTGAATGATATATTTGGTAACGCATTCATATACCCTGAGTCAGACCTCGCGATTGTTGATTCGAAGATCTACTTTCTGTTCCAAACTTAAACGTTTTGACTGACGACTCTTGGCTACCAAAGAAGAATTATCTATATAGAGTTTTCATAAATACGCGCGGACCATGTTTTATCTGTTGATAGATGAAATTGATTGTTCAAAGCTTTGAGAAGCTAGCCCCCGTTAGTAGTGTATAAACCCCTCCTTTACTCTTACATGAATAAATTCCAGTCATTTGGACCTGAAGACAACAATCATCTAAGTCAAAATGCATCTTAAGGTGTCTGGTAGAGTACTGTTCAGAAAATGTGATGAGTAAACAGATAATTGGCTGTTTAATTCATTCATTATTGATAAACACGGTTGTCATGAATATACTATCAATTTCTTGGTGGCAGGAAGCTGAGGTACCTGGCGTTTGTTGTCATCAAATACTCGAGAACAGCTAAGGGGAATCAGAATCTTCAAAAATGCAATTAAGCGTCCAATTTTCGTATACCAGAAAAGCCTCAAGTCAATTATCACAAGACCCATTTCCCAAAGGACCTAAAACACCAGTTTCCAGTGGAATATGTTAGAACTAACACGTAAATAGTAAACAGAGATGACAGCATGAAAGTGAGGAGCAGGCATTAGTATTTAGTGATGCAGGGCAAACAGTAAATATTGTAGATATGACTTCCAATTCCAATTTGAACGAGTAGAACATGAATATTTCCTATCGGTCGATACAAATAGGTATCTCAATCGCGCTTTGGTTCCTTTGATTTGAACGCCTGAAGCTGCATGTGATTGAACTCTTGTCCCCTTCTATTCAATTACAAGTATGAACTGAACAGTTACAACTCACAAATTTGTTCTTAAATGGTACCCGATCACGCATTCTCGCACACATAGCCGCTTGACGGTTTTTACAATTCATGGTTTCATGTTTTAATAATTTGTGTTTTTGTCATTTAGTTAAGGAAATGGAAATGGACCACACCCAACAAAAGGAAACAATCTTGTGTTGTTCAAGATTATAATTTCATGAAGACTATTGACTTAATGCAGTCGAAAGAGGTAGACCGAGCCGGTGGAAAATCAGAGCGAAGTTTGATTGATCCGGACAGCGACAAGATCACATTACGGCTGTTATGTTTGATGATTATGTTCAGTGGACTCAAGCAAGCATCTGGGGCCTTAATGTGATCCGCGAAATGTCGAGCTGCAGGGACCCCATAGTTATTTTTCGATCTGGATGGAACTGATATCACCCGCCACCCCTCGTATCCTCAGAGCCCACCATCGTTCAACACGACGAGTTGGGAGACAGGGAACCCTCCCAGGAAACGTACTGTACGAAGGTACTGGTCGAGGCCTGGTCTTATGAGTATATGAGTGTATCAATTTCTAATCTGCGCAGAACTTGACGGTTCTGTATGCACGGCGTGACACTGGGGAAATCGTCTGGCTATAGTTGCTTGGAAACACTTCAACACGCGATATATATTGCATACTGAAAGGGTAGGGTTTTACCCGAGACTTGTAGCGCATTCTGAAAGATGCCATGACTATGGAATGTTACTATGGAAACTTCTTTGAAAGCAAGAAGCAATAAGTAAGCTTTGGGAGAGGCTGGTTTGAGTTGGTGTAACTGTAACTCTTGAAACGTCATGGGCCGTCACTGACACAGAACCATGACGTTGTGCTGCTAAGGTGAGAAGTGCAATGTATTACCTCGCTAGGTGACTGACTGGAGGTCTCATAGTTATGGTCGTCTACAAGGTTATATGTATACATACATAGAAAAATACACACGTGAACCTAAAGATGACTGACTGAAGTTCTCTCCTGCCACACTGATCGCCTCCAAGGTCAAAGTGCACACGCGTTTCAGCGCTGAGTCAAAAAGATACATGCACGAACTTCCAGATGACGGACTGAAGTTCTCCCCGAGCCGCACTGATTGCCTCCAAGGTCATCATACACACGCGTCTCAGCGCTGAATACAACTAATACACACTCGTGGTAACACAGTGAAGTTCTGATACCATCACTATGAAACTGTAATCCTTGCAGTCCCTAACGAGCTACACTTTAATCTATTTTTTTTTTAGAAATAATGTATGCATTCATAGTGTTTTAAATATAGTATTTACACATATATAATTCACTGGATAGATCCTGAGAAAGGGTCACGATTGTGTCTAATTCTGGTTAATCTGGGGCTAGAGATTGTATATTCATCGTGTTGAGAAAGATCCCCACGTTGGATACATCAACAGTTACAATCAAAGCACAACTGAGATACATATATTGTGTTTTCAACAACCTATATTTTAACATGGTGCACGATTTGAATACTGATTTCACTTAACTGCCTAGAACATACCTTGCATTTTTCTAACATAATTAAAAACTGTTAACTGTTTCTCTTTGGATGATTCCGTCCTATTTTCCTACGTTATATACTTTCTTAGTCCTTTGGTGGTTTGTTTTATACGTCGGTTAGGGCATCGGCCTTGCGATTATTGACCTGAAATGTCATTATTTGTTGGTTGGTATACAAATATCTGTTTCGACGCACAGATTTGGATAAAAATCAGAACAACTCAAAATTTAAAAAAAATTGAAGACGCTGAACAGGCTTATCTACAGATATGTCTAGCAGTTTTTATATGATTACATGTTTTCAAAGTGATGTGTAGAGGTAGACATAAATGTAACGCATGCTACTGTAACGGACTTGGAATGTTCTTCAGAAGCTGTCTGTGACAACAACAATACATTCAGTTTCCATAGAATTCCCGCGTTCAATTTCATGATTGTCAGTTTGTGTACTTGTCACTCTTGTGCACAAAGTTGATTCTACCACACAGTGAACGTAAAATCAACGCGACCCTTGACTAATAGATTCTGTCCACGCGATGGGTTTGTGTGTTGAAAGTTGACGTGTAACCGACTTAGAAACTGCTGACATCTGACGTAATAATGAGCTGGTGCGTCATGGAACGCTGAGTCGCAGATAACCTAATACAACCTAGGCCCGCAATCCTTCAGAGCCGCACTTAATACAATTTCCATAATTGATACGATTTAGCGCGCACGACCAAAGTAGAGTGATTATACAGCCAAATGGTATTTTAAGTCAACTACAATTAGGAAACTAATGAATTATGTCGTTCCGTTACTCCGTAAAAAACTGTTATCTTAACTTATTATTGGCACAAGTATACAGCAATCTCTTTTGTTGCCAGGATCGTGGCCTATTTGGCAGCGCGGATATATCTACAGTTTATTAATGTGCGGTGTGGCTAGTATAACGTTGTTTCCCAGCCCAACAGTCTGGTGTTACTGTATTTAAAGGCCGCAGACAATTGAAATAAGTTACACGAGCCCCACAAGCATTTGTAAGGCTGACAAAAGGGACAGTTTCAGGTTTCAGGTGATGCCGCATAAAAAGTCAATAGTAAGACAATAGCCGGGATATAGTGTGTCGTTTAGTCCAAACAAAGCATTTTGATACCGGTTTCATGATGCGGTTTATTCGGACGACGATATGTTGGCTTGTCAAGGGTTCCCCGTGAAGCTGAGGGTATCGGGACTGAGGCGCTGTTCCCTGGCTGATCACTTGATCACAGCGCCATTGAGAGCTTCCCATCAAGTCGCACACTTTCACTTTATGTCGACTTATCGACCTTAACTATCTCTTAACGGCCAGAAATCACTAAAATGCCCCTTTAACCGGAGCAGAAGTGAGATAAGCGGGAAGCGGCCATTTTATAGGAGGAAGGTTAATGGAGCCCTATGTGCCGGGACTGGGCCGGAAATTGCCAATACGCCATGTGCAAACATCGCGTGACCACGATAATCTTCCGCCATTGTGAGTCCCATCTCTAAATATGAGCTAAATAACCCAGTATAGTGCCGTGGCTGCCTTTCATATTGGCACATCAGCACAAGGAATTAATTCCAAGGTCTTTTCAATTACTTTCTGTTTTTTCGAACTCCGACCAGTTGGCATATGTCCCGTGAGTAGCCGATGGCAGCCTAACTGTCCCGGCTGATGTTTGCCTGAGACCTCATTCAGCGGGTTAACTGCGGGTTATACGGCAGACGTTGCGCGATCAGTACCCTCTATAATCGTTACCGTCTTGCAAAACAGGTGTGAACTTTACTCAGATTATTTTAATGACAAGTGATGTCTTTGTGTTTTTTGTTACTTAACCGTGTTACGAGCAGGGTCGAGCTTCCTGCGTTTGCATATTGCTGATAAGATAATCTCGAGAGATGGCTTTAAGGAACCCCCTTCGCAAAGGTGAAACACTCCGACCCTTTTGTAAGAAGTGTGTTTTCATTGTTGCCATGATAAAAAGTGCAAACGTCTACACGCATGGTGCAATAGGCGCAAAGTTTTCTTAACTTTTTGACTGTAATAAACTTAACGCAACCCACGTATCTAAAAAAAAAAAGGTGTCGCAATTACTATGGTACCCGTAAACGATTCTGAAGCAAAGTCAGTCTTATATATTTGCCGACGCCGCAAATATTGGCTGTAATATGTATACTGTGGCGAGGTTGGGTTCACATCACTGCGCGAGTGGTATGATATCTCTCAAGGAATGCTCATTGTCAATAGCCTAAAGTCGACCTTGGAAGAGTACCAACTACAGCGTATAATGGCAATATCTGAGATATCTCAGCGTCCAGACCTATTACTGGTTATATGAACGGCTAGACCGCTTATGTAGCGCTCGTCCCCATGTCCCGGTTTAATGAGTGGTCATCAACTTAAAATCATTGTTAATGGGCAATTGCCGCCGGACGAAGTAAGTTTAACGCGTGTGTATACATGGGGGAGCCCTGAGTTTTATTGCCCAGTCCTTTACCGTTGTTGGACGGTCAGGGTAAGTAATGAATTACTGCAGACTCCCAGTTTAGATAGACCTCATCTTGGTGACGCTTTTTGGCGGGGCCTCCGATTGATTAGCTATTATATCGTTCGAAACATTCAGTGACTCTTCACCATGTGTGTCCTACACATGGCGTACCAATAGAATGTCCATATCCCCAGGGTGGAGCTTTAATTCGTCCGGTATCAGCACAAAACGGCCACTACCCAATTATGTCTTAGTTCATCCCTGAGGAGAGATTACGGGTTACAAGACGAAGTTCATCTAAGGCCGGTCAACAGTTGAGGTGAGTTACCATTTCGTTCCAACTAAGGCATCACTCCGAGGTACTATTCCTTGTACAGGTCAAGGTGTGCCTTCTGTTGGAGTCTCCGACCAACATGTGCAGCCGGTATAAAACCATGGAATGGCCGTTCAGTGGAAGTTGGATCGTTGTCTCCTGTCGGCTCTTCCTAAAGTGGTGAGAGGAGATTACACCTCGCCGGTAACAATGGAGCGCTTCACTTTTATCAAACTTGACACAGGATCGATTGGGATTAGGCCTAACACCGAAACCCGGCTTCTGGTTGCTCAGCTTCCTCCTTCGACCTGGTCTGTCCGTCAACGCCTTGTCATCACACCAGACTCGCAAAATTTACTATCACCAAAATCAAATCAGTATTTTATCATCCATCCGGCCTGGAATTGTTTCAGCGGAATTCAATTTGGTAAATGGGCGTCGTGGCTGGCTGTCTGCTTGAGGTGAGCGTGTATACCGATCCCCCATGTTCGCCCCGCCGGCCAGCATCACCGCTAGCAGCCTCGCCTAAGTCCACACCAGCGCTCATTGGCTGACATCGGGTACACCGGAAACACGTATACATTTTTAACAGTGCTCGTATCGAATATTCCATCACGGAGTCAAGAAGTTAGAATATAATCTTTCCTCTCAATTCGCTGTGTTTCACCCCCATATCTCTATAGTAGCGGATGGTATAACTGTGTCCGGGACTGTAGGCGAGTACCGGAAGGTACTCTCTTACCTTTGCTGCTTACCTGTCACCCCGACACTCAAGGCTTAAGGACCGCCTTCACCCCGGCTCCTTCTGGTGAGCGCCAAACAACAATCATGTCTCTAGGAAAGCTGGAAATTTTAAAAGGAAAAGTGTTATTACCACCGAAAGAAGTTGCAAATGCTGCCAAGACGAATATTAAAAGGTAAGTAATCAGATGATTTTGGTCTCCAGGGTTCATGCAATTAACCCTGGCAACATTCTGTGCATCATGGCTTTCCACTTGAAATATGGTTTCCCGAATTGCGAACTACAGAGCATTCAATTGAGTTTGGTAGAGGAAATGCCCGAGGAGAAATAGAATCGAGGAGTAGATCGTTCTAAATGACATTATAGCTTTACAGGAAATTGCGGATCGCAACGGTTTCCGTTGTCAAGTTAAACTTCGAGAGTGCTGGCACGTGGTCAAAATTTCAGAAAGCCGCTCTAGAAACATACGTTGCATGATAGCAGCACGTTATCCAATCAGTGAAAATCATGTCTGTCCGCTCGGACACCTCTATGCATTAACTAATTTTTTGTTGGATATTATATGAACTATCCAGCTTAGTCATTGGTTTAGTTCCTGTAATTTACGGCAAACGGTTTCAGATAAATATATATGGTCTCGGCTAACTTCTACACACCATGGGGCAGGGAGATGACCTTGAGCAGTACTGTAATCATTACATAAAAAAAAACCTACATGCTACAGGGCACAGTATTGCAACCAATCTGCTGATTAAACTGGGCCTTGTAATTCATTGCTTTCCTTTAGAATGGCGACTTTCATCGGTACTGAGAATTCTTTCAGATAGATTAGATAAAGCTGGTGGCGAAATAGAGCTAACATTATGTTGTGCATGCATATGGATCGTTATGAGTGATCGTCATGCTTTCACTTTAAATCTCTCGTGTTACAACCTATTTTGATAGATATGATACATAATGAAGGTTGTTGTCTCGCAACGTTCTACTTCTCGTATTTAAATCCTCGTCCCCTGAGATTTGGCGAGATTCACGTGACCACGTGCTGAATTATTAACGAATGACGCCATTGAATTCCACGGGGATTGGCGCATTCGATTAATAAGCCCCTACAGGGAATACGTCTATGTTTGATGCAGTGATAGCTGATAGTGTTTGTGCGAGTGTGCAATTGTCGGGAAAAAACGAAAGCGTGCTAATGACTGACAAACGTCAGCCTTGGGTCGGCAATGGAGTCCATTCGTCCTGGTTATTCATGCAGTGTACACCAGTATCCGGCTAAACCTTCATCGGACTCCAACAACGATAGTCTGCACAATGAATAAAAGAAGGATGAAATAAATGCTATAATACTTTAATGAATTTACGACTTTATGACGTCGTCAAATTAGAATTTGATTTTAATAAAAGTGTATGGGTCTTTTTTCCTGACAAATTGGACAGTTACCTCATTACCCAAAGTTGAATATGGTTTGTCTTCATTGAAATTCCTTGAAAAAAAGTAAATAGTGTATATTTCTTATGAGATAAAGTACACTTCGCGTTTTTGATCGAACTTCATATATCGCAGATGTTCTCCTTCTGGCTTCGAATTCTTTAATCGGGAATAATTAGTTTTGAACCATTCTTGTGATCTTCGTGGAAATGAGAGCTGTATTAGCTCTGATGTCTCACAGAATCATCGGTTACCCGAGTAACTGTCGGTGTAATCTGTGACCAGGGGGCCGATTCCGCCGTCATCCACCAGACACTTCCTCCTCCCTACAACTTTTGGCTATATTCCGTGGTAACGCTTATGTCCTGGACCCCGGATCCTGGCACGTGTTATGCTCAGGCCGTATTCCCCGGGGTCCTTACCCCATTGTATGGTGCACATCAATGCAATTTGCAATTCTTTTATTTCCGGCCAGAGATCGTCTATTGGATTATTGAGGTCGGTGAATTCTAACGGTCCCAGATTTCCCCGGCGAAGTGTGCCTGATTAAGAGAGGACAGACATTTAGCAGGTTAACTGTGTACTCGTACGCTGTTATATATTTTCGTGCATTTTGTAAAGACTGGAGGACATAGCTAAGACACTCATTATAGTGTTTTTGTGGATGGTGCTAGGAGTATTCTACACGATATATAAGCTTATTCACGGAATGTCAAAGGGCTATTGACAGTGAACCAGAAATTAGATGATAGACTCCCACTTCAGAGGAATCAAACACTGATGCTGATCGTATTTCAGTGAACACCAAGCCATTGATAAATACATTCGTGTAATTATCACTTAGTGGTTATGTAAGGCTTGCGAGGAGGCGAGCGTTGTAATGGATGGCGTTGTCTGCAATTCTAACTAAAACAGCTCACATATAAGTGGTGTTTGTTCTGTCATAAAGCCCTTGTGAAGGTCAGCCAACCGTAACCCATCTCTTGTAGGAATTGTATCAATAATGGAAGCATACCTACAGAACTGAATTATTGATTAACAAATTCCGTTTTTTCCCCCCTCCGGTTTAATGTGATTTGGTCAGATTACATGTAATATGCTTCAGCGGCAACTCTGAAACAATTTCATGTGAATGCGAAACCACGTATTCCGCGTATGGCTTTGAAGTTCATAGGTTCTGTCTGTATGATATTACCTTAGTTCACTACACAATGATATGGATTCTGTTCACTCGGTACAACCATCCCTTTTACACACAAATGTCGTGTACGCTGAGACAAAGGGCTATTCGCTGGCTATGTCATCTAAGGTGTCACTCTCGTTATAGACGTGAAGCTTTTGACCCAATGAAGTCGAGGCGGATGTCCCATGCTCGTCAGAAGGATTGTCATGGACATTGCGGTTATGGGACCTGTGCATGTTAGTTTCGACCGCAGATAACATATATTTATTTCAGATGGCGGAAAACATAAGGAAACAGAATGAATCGAGTTTTAGAACGAGCTCAGAACTTATTCAACGGGCTTATTGCTGCAATAAAAAAGGCTTAAAGGTCTTTTTTGACTTTAAAAGATTCCAATCGCAAAAGGTAAATCGTGAACAATATTGTCTATATATCATGGCACCTTCTCCCTAAGGTCTGTTCCACTGCAGTCCATACACATACGTCATAGCAAATTACGGAACTACAAACTGTGACAGGGGAGGTACTTGTATAATATGTCTCCTTATAGCCACAGCCTAACGAGAAGCCTAGGCGTCGTTGTTATCGCATGGGATTCGGCTTATGCTGCCGAGAATGGCCTATTACGGGCCCGGCAACCTGCAGGAACCCGTTACTCTGGCGTGTTGTAACGTGTTGTAACACGAGTGATCTGGACCGACAACCAGATTCTGGACCGACTAGATCACGAGGGAAATGGGATGACACGTTCACAGCAGCGTTCTCCACTTTTTCATGCCTGTTGGGACCTGTGGCCATCGTCACGTGTCTGTCATATTTTATGCGCTTTTCCCAACTGATCGCGCTAAACAAGACGAATCGACGATCTTATGACCAGTATCTCCACATAAAAAACACTAGTCGATACATTATTCATATTTAAATTTCAGACTTTAATAGAAAATCCTTTTCGCTGCTTGCTAACGATGTCAACTGTTAATAGGCCGGTGCTGAATATGAAACATCAAGTCGTTCTTAAAAGAAGTTGAAATTGTATGTACTTTCTTTCAATTATTTTACCATGGGTGATTTTGTATTGTATTCACCAAGACGTGGCCCTTTTCCAATGTTTCCACGTTATTAAATGTGATAAAAACACAGCATTATGAGTACTTCTAGACTAGAGACATCAAATGATTTGCGGTTTAAATTACTGCATTGTGTTTACCTAATTCTGCTTAATACATTGTGGTGGGGGGTGGGGTGGGGGTAAGTTGCTACTATATGTACACATTTATACGAACATTTCAAATAAAACTGAGCCAAATTTTCACCGGTTACGTGTGACCATTTCACAATAGGCCTAATACCACACTGTCACCGCTGCTCTGGTTTTACTGTCTATATTCTTCTCTTTTATAATGCCTGGAGTTCATTTCATGTCGTTTGGGTTTTCGTATCCATACTATGAAACGGTGTCATACTGAAGTCCTGTCTGTCACAGTGATCTCAGTGTCACGCCATGTTGGCGAAATATTTGATTTTGCCCCCTCCCCCCCCCCCTTCCCTCCAAGATCTTGGTTTCTACGTTTGCCAAACATACGGAATGAGGAACATCTTTACCCAAGATTTCATATATACAAAAAAATCTTTTGACTGATCAGAGGATAAAGAATAAATCGTGTGCCAGACCATTCCAAGTTTTTTTGTTTTGTTAGGTGTGGGATGAACTTTCCTTCATGGACGAAATAGGCCGGGTGGCGTTAAAGAGTAATTAGTCATGATAAAACTGGCTACCTACATTATTTAGTCACGACAAAATCAGCCGTTACTGTGACATTCATGTACAATAAAATCAGCATTAACTGTGTTATGTGTTATGCAGTTACGACATACTCGGCTAATGCCACGTCAGTTTATCCAGTAACGAAAAAAAAATGACACACATGTGTAGACCTTGATTAACGTTAACTATATATCTTGAACTCTTCGATTTGTGTTTCCTAACAATATAATAAACTGTTGAATTAGATTTTTTTTTTTTTTTTTTTTTTTTTGATTGGTGTTTTACGCCGTACTCAAGAATATTTCACTTATACGACGGCGGCCAGCATTATGGTGGGTGGAAACCGGGCAGAGCCCGGCGGAAACCCACGACCATCCGCAGGTTGCTGGCAGACCTTCCCACGTACGGCCGGAGAGGAAGCCAGCATGAGCTGGTCTTGAACTCACACCGACCGCATTGGTGAGAGGCTTCTGGGTCACTACGCTGCCCTAGCGCGCTAACCGACTGAGCCACGGAGGCCCCTGAATTAGATAACAGGTTGAACAAAATCACGGAACTGTCTGTGTACAGTGTAAGTGAAGGATACAGCTAAGTGTGTTAAGGAAGATCACGTATAATCTCCATCCTTACTTCCGGTTTTGTCTAGACGTCATGATGGCTGATTTCGTTGGCATGGGTGCTTCGTAACAAGCTCACATGACGGGTGACCGAAATATATTTAATTCGGTCTCTCTGAGGAAACAGCATTAATTGACAGCTTGGTACATTTTATGACGGCTTTGTTCGGAATCCTACATTAGAGATTTGGTTAATAATCTGAATACAAAATTATGCATACATTTTCTCTGGATTTACCTCAGTTCGGTGTCGCGTGGCCTCCCATGGGTCAATCCGTATAGCCTAAGCCACAGCGGCCAGAGGCCAATACAGCGGCGACGAGTGCCAAAATCACTTAATCTACTATTTCATCACAGCCGATACATTTTGCCTAAGTACCAATTTCTCTCGATTGTATTTGCATGTGTGATAACGTTAATGTAATGACATATTTTACAGACTGTCAAGTTTTGCGGTCTGAGGTTTTCTCGGGAGAATTCCCGTTATTGCAATCCTTTCTGACAGTACACATCCGCAGTGTTACTCATTTAGGTCAATTCTGCGTGAGTTGTGTATAGGCCGAATCGTTACACATTTACTTGTACACACGTGGTAAAAATTGCCATTGTATTATTCAACGGGAATATTAATTTCTAGTTTTTCTGTGTTATACTTGATTGGAATATAATTCGTCAGCTTGGTCTATATAGATTAAATATTTACCTAGTTTTGAGTTGTAGATGAACGGGTCATTTTCTTAATAAATTAATATCAGGCTTTGACAGTTCCAGGTCAATGCACCTGTGAAATAAATTTATCTTTTTCTTTTAACGTCTAACCTTGAATTTTTATCTTTAAGGGTAGTTCTAGCTACATGTGAATTTTATATCCAACTTGCTACAGTAAATAAATCGACAGAATTTAGTTAGAATTGATATTAAAATATTTAAATGTTTAGCAAAACGAAACAATTAGTACATGTGAGATGGTCGTTATTCTTAATATAACCATTGTTGAATTCATACAAATATTGCAGTTTAGCTCCATGTAAATATACAAATTAATATATCTCGGATACTTAAAGATGCATTAAACCTAATTATTACGGAGGACGAAACCCACGCTCATAATATGATTAGAATTTTGAATTATTTTCGATTGAAATGAAAATTTCGTAAGACATGTGAACCTGCTTGATAAAAATAAGCATAACCGTCTTTAAGGAGATTTTGAAATGTATTTGCTAATCACCCTGTTAGGAAAATGATTTTGGTTTAACGATGCTTTCAACCAATCAAAATGTAGAGAGCGGGTATATTAAGAGTGTGTGTATGAGCATGTATTTCGACCTAGGCAACATATTGCCTCAAAAACAAATTTATAGCATTCTGCTCGAGCGTTATATGTTGACACATATGCATAATGAACAAACAGAATCATGTATTGAGCATTCTCTATGATAACATACATGTGCAGAAAATACAGTATACATTGTTTTTCCCGGATATATATTAAAGTGAAGAATGAAACGGACTAGGTCGTTAATAAACTCATGGAGCATATGCACATGCGCAATGGCATATTCAACTAAATTAATATAACTAATTTTGACAAAATGAACTACAAAGGTTAATTCGTTAGCTGAGGAAATTCAGTCCGTTTCTCCCTGGCTCCTGTTTCGAGCGTGTCCACGATATGCATAAAAAATTGCCGATGTGGCGTTAAGCCATAATCATTTATTCATTCATTCAATTCGTCCAACATCAAGAATGTTATGTATGAGGCGATATGAAGACAGATCTTTATGAATTAAAATGACTTTAGTCCTGCGCAAGGCATTCTGTTGAAAGAGAGCTGTATAACATGAGCAAATCAGCATGGCCGCGACATTCCGCAAAAGTTAATGTCGTGTTGCACTCAGGTCCGGCCTTAGCTGAATGGCCCGTGTTAAAACATACAGGAAGTCAACCTTTTTACCAACCAGCCGAACAACAGATTGACAGATCGGCTTACACACAGAGCTGTTTGTCGCTGCTAAAATCTATTTTGACAAGAAGCAATATAATGACTGTATCATTTTTAAATTTTGCTTATATGATTATGATTACTTGCCGTTTGTATCACTTCATCTTAACATCAGTATATATTCGTTTTCTCGGTTATTTTGAGATGTGTACAGGATATTGAAAAGGGAATGCCAGGAGGTTAGTCAATGCCTAGAAAAGTGTGGCTGTTTCCTATATGGGTTCTGCTTGTTTTTGAACAGCATTGCAATCATATCAGAAATTAATCTTAAATTAATGTATAAAATAGATTTTTTGAGGAAATGAATGGCCAACCAAGTTTTAATTACTCACTTTATTTTAAACCTTGTTGTTATGTTTTATATTTTATGAATATTAAATTTGTTTCATGTCGTTGGTAAATATATAGTTTTTCTTGCCTATAAAAGTGCGGTTCTGCTCTTGTAATGAACTAATGGTTTTATATACAAGACGTAAATTTAATTTGTCAAGTCCGAAAAACCGAGATAAAGCTATATATAAAAAATAAATTCATAAGGTCAGTATTTATTTATTTATTTGATTGATGTTTTACGCCTTACTCAAGAATATTTCCCTTATACGACGGCGGCCAGCATTGTGGTGAGAGGAAACCGGGCACATCCCGCGGGAAACCCACGGCCATCCGCACGTTGCTGCAAGACCTTCTCACAAACTAAGGTCAATATGGTATTTCTGACAAATATACACTACTAGGTTTACTATCAGATTATTTGTGCATGGACAGTGCTCATGGTTATGTTATATGCGATTTTAAATACTATTACACACACGGCATATACTAACTACTCTGAAGTGGGTTTCATGGTAAAATAAGTTTTTCAAATGTGTATTTCAGTGTTAATAAAAATATTGTCAAGATGTGTGTTTTTGTTTCTAACTTTTATGTCATTATTTATATGTTATATAATATTAATATACAGGCTATAATCTGTAGACCTGTCAAAACGTAAACACTGAAGAATTCTGTTGATGACAATTGTGTATGTGTATGTATGGATTGCGTTCATTTATTCATACGCCTCTGTAGTTGTTAATACATCGTCACTATATAAATGAGTTCGTCCGACAACGTAATTCATTATTAACGTCAAAAGAAATTCTATAATCTGAATGTTCTTACCTTTGCCATTTCTATATATGCAAAGAGCAACATTTACTAAGCAAAAGTCTCATTTATCAGGTCTACATACGCATAGAAACTAATAAATAATAATCGCCCTTGACCATTCATATTCTGTGCAGCCAAATATAGAATCTTTTCGACATAAAATGTTGTATTTATTTCGACAGAAAACGTGCGATTGTGAAATACAGTGATGAGTGATTATAAGGCTTGTACAGAAATTTGTTCACCCCACAACTACAGACGTGTTTAATATGCGTGTACATTCACATCCACAGCCTGTAAACAAGCAGTTATGTTTTATGACACACTATCAACCAACGGCATGCACTATGAACCAAATCGAATGAATTTTCGGTTGTGAGATGGAACATAAACAGAGACCCTTATATTTGGATTTCCTCTCTCTTTCTCCCTCAAACACATGTTGTTAAGTATAAGTTTTACAGTTTTTTCAAGGCATTGCATGTAAAGTTTTCAAGGCAATTTAAATACATTTAATGTTATCATTAATAATATTTTCTAATATAATTTCTAATATATAATCTAATATAAATCGGTTCTAAATAATTTTCCTAATGTCAGAAATAATTATCTCGATGCCAGAGTTTAGTTTTCTAGGTGTCTGACATATCTGATATCTCGTAGGAATTATATTTTAATTGCTGTAGCTTTCCTTATCATTTTCGATATTCCTCAGTGCAAATCAAGTGTTGTAAATTTTTGTTGTTCTCGCTTGTAAATAAATATAGACGGCGTGTAGACTACTCAAGAATTCACGTATAGGAATCCTGATGGCCTAACAGTTTGTGTTTAGCACGGCCCACAGTTAGGGTGTAGGCAGCCGTGTGACATTTCAGGTAACAAGCCGTCATCTTGCCTTAAGTCTTATGCAAATTGTCTGTTTAGCAGCTAGCTTCTAAAGTGATGCAGGTAAGCGGCATGTGGTTGTCTAGGCTTACTTCGGGGTCCCTCTTGAGAGGTAAGTAGAGAAACGGCCCGAAGGAGGACGAGAGGCACGAGGACAAAGGTGTATCAGATGACGATCGTCGGTACTCTGTGCGATTTCGCGGATAAACGTCGGATAATGTATGTGTAAAGCAGCTGCATTGTAATAAGCCGTATTGATTCCTCATTCAGTCTGCCTCGCACCCATTACATGTCGACGTAAGTGAACTCAGATCGCTTCCTTCCCGCGACAAAGAACCCTCCAACCCGCTCGAGTTGCTTCCAGAAAAATACGCCGTGCGGCTTAAAACCCTAGATAGCAATATTTTGACATTTGACGGATTTCATTAACGTTCTCAGAGTGTAAGTGCCAATCAAATATGTTGTCTCTAATCGACTCTGCGCAGAGCCGGGCTAATGGCGGCGTTATGGCTTGTTCGGCAAGCCGTGCTTTCCGCATTAGACCTGCAATTAAAGCGGGAAAGCAAACTGGCATCTGCTGGAGCACGTACAGGCTGACCAGCCGGGAAACGAGCACTGAGGACAGCAATAACACTGGGCTGCGCGGTATAGTCAGCTCCCCGAACACGGATAGTCGGCCTAATAAAATTTCTTTATTTAATAGAAACACTCCCAAAGGGCGACAATTGTGGGGTGGAAATGAGCGGTCTTATTTACCACATTACACGCGTCGTTCCTGTTATGGAGGAAGGGGATGACACGCCGGGTGTAGGCTGGGTTCTGATTGCGGGATGACACGCTCTCTCTGCGCGCTCTCCGTACGATGATTAGTTTGTGTTTCTAATTAACACGGGAATATCCGTCCCCCACATAACTCTGTCACAACAGCGGTCAGCTCATCAGTAGACTCGACGAATACGGCAGATAAACCCGACGTTAGCTTATCAACGCAAATCACTGGCTTGCCACAAATAAATTGCTTGTGAACATTAATAGTTTCACGAGGTACTTCGGTGAAGTCTAAAGTGTCCGAGTCACGTAATTCCGCCGAAGTCGAGACTGTTTATTACATCTCTCACCCCTACCCCCTCTGTGGTCTGTAGTAATCCACCTGTTGTCTACCCTAAGGTACTTCTGTTCCGCTCACATCCCCGTGCTGTAATTGGCTACACCTCCCTACATGCCCCCCGAACGCCACATCTGTGTGGCATCCTACGCCTCTGTGCTGAGCCATTTCTGCCCTCTTCATCTCTACTCCCTCCCCTTTTTTATTGTCTTCGACTCGTCAACTAACTTACTTTGGCTTTCTCCCTTGTTCAGCCATATTTCTTTTTGTTCTAATCCACTTAAACATCTCTCTGTTACACCTCATTCCCTCCCGTCCTCTTAGCCATCCCTTTGCTTCACATCATTCACTCTACTCTAGCATTCTCTCTGCGACACCCGATTCCCTGTAGCCCTCTCTTTGCTAGACCTAATTCCCTCTGTACACGAGACATCTCTATGCTACACCTGATTCCCACTAGCTTTCTCGTTGCTACGACTAATTCTTACTTCTGTAGCCATCTCTTTGGTACACCTCATTCCCTATACTCTAGCCTTCTCTTTGCCACACCTAATTCCATCTTTACTCTAGCCATCTCTTTGCTACACCTGATTCTACTCTAATCTTCTCTTTGCTTCACATAATTCCCTCTACTCTAGCCATCTCTTTGCTACACCTGATTCTACTCTAACCTTCTCTTTGCTTCACATAATTCCCTCTACTCTAGCCATCTCTTTGCTACACCTGATTCTACTCTAACCTTCTCTTTGCTTCACATAATTCCCTCTACTCTAGCCATCTCTTTGCTACACCTGATTCTACTCTAACCTTCTCTTTGAATCACATAATTCCCTCTACTCTAGCCATGTCTTTACTGAATCCAATTCCTTCTACTCTAGCCTTCTTTTTGCTATACCTGATTCACTCTTCTCTAGTCATCTCTTTGCTACTCACTATTCCATCTCGAAAGTGG
Source organism: Liolophura sinensis (assembly GCF_032854445.1). Taxonomy (NCBI): domain Eukaryota; kingdom Metazoa; phylum Mollusca; class Polyplacophora; order Chitonida; family Chitonidae; genus Liolophura; species Liolophura sinensis. The sequence goes on from NC_088300.1 coordinate 45,463,656, forward strand.
CCGACCTGGGCCTGATCGGGTCATACCAAAGAATTTAAAATTGGTACTTATTGCTGTCTGGCTTGGTACTTTGCAGTGAAAGGTCAGACCAAGGAAACAGAACTGGTTGGCTAAGTGTCCGTATAATGTGACTGGATTGGGTATCATGTCTGGTGTCTGCTGCGTGACACTCCAGTGGCGGCAGCACTTTTGACGCATATGTAACGGTACACACACCTACACACGGCTCCTCGTCGTCATATGACTGAAAGATTGTTATGTATGACGTAAAACCCTAAGCCTTCAATCATTCCCAGTCCACCAGTTTGCTGTACGTATTTTTCCGATGTACATTGACGCACTTGTATGCTATGTTCCTGTATATTTATTATATGTGTTCTCCCCTCGTATTCTTTCCACTGTGTGCTGACACACTTTTTTCCTACTGGTCCCTTCCTTGATCTCCTTCTGTGAGAGCACAATATCTACCTCCCAAGAGCATGTTTGTTTGTTTGTCCCCAACCGTTGAACTCCTTTCTCCTTATTATCAGTATTGATCGATTATATATATAAAAACCCCCCAAAAAAACAATTCAAACATCATGCCCCTTCCTTGTGTTTTTGCGTGATTTGTGAAATATCATTAATTTTCTGTATTGCAGATTCGTCTATTAACTCACAGTCAAGCACAGACAATAATTTTAGTCTCGAGTAGAAGTGATTTTTTCTTTCTTTCCATTTTTCTACCTTTGAATATCAAAAGTCATAAGTTGTTGTTCGCCTTGTTCTCACACAAACTCCATATCACTATAGGAACGAGATTGCTATAAGGACTGAGAAGTTCTATTAAGTTAGAAGCAGGCAAATATTCGTTAGGAGAAAATCCTTCCTGTGTATGAGTGGTCAGTTTTCTTGCATGTACTGACTTCCCTCATTGCTTACGTCCTCATTACGTATTCCGTGTTTAGTTATCGGACCGCCTTCACATCAATGTTCGTAATGGCCTGTAGGAAATAGAAAAAGAAAATGGATGGCCGACCGGTGAGACTTGAATACTTGATTTTCTCATTTTCTCATTATTGTCGGGAGTTGGAGATTCAATTGAGAGCCTTTAAGCGACCGGGATACAATCCAGCCGGCCGGCCTGTCGAGGGGCATTTCGCCGTTTGAGGTGTCAAAACATTTCAGCAAAGAACTCACTCAGAGATAGAAAAATCAAAGTTTAATCATTTTGCCTGACGTGCTATGCACGCTACACCACTCCGAGGTGATAGACTGTGAAATGGTGCCGTTCACATCATGTCGTTTCTGCGGAGCGTCCAGCTTCGGAGAGAAGCCTCCCAGATTCCTCTGTGCATTCATCATTTACCAGTGGACAGGTTCTCTTAGAGATGGGCACATCGGTCAGATAACGGCACTCTGCCAGGTCATTGGAAGCCCTTAATTCTCTGCATGTCTTCCCTGCCTACATCTGTCACCGGTCACAATCGCCAGTACATGGTTAACGCGGAGGATCGTCACAGTATACATAGCGTGGAGGCGGGGGAGTCTATACCTCAGTCTCCAGAGATAACGCATGTAGCGCTTTTAATAGCTTTCAAACAAGGACAGACTTAGAAATCACGATCGTTTATATCAGATATTTTCCTCATGACATGATGCGATTAAAGTTCTTATCAGTTTCGTTCTGTTAGCGGATTCACTCTTTAATCAAATCAAGAAAGATTACTTTTTTCTCTTATCTGTAAGACGCGAGGAGAAATTCATGGATATGAAGAGAGTTTCGAAAAACAAATCCCCAGTTTCATGCCACTTTTTTTATTATTCATTTATTATTATTATAATTATTATTATCAGTGAAATATTCTCGAGGTCGGCGTAAAACACCAATCCAATAAATAAATAAATGATTATATTTGGCATCTTTTCGTTTTTTAAATAGCCTGGTGAAGACAGTGTGATTCGGTTTTCAGTAAGCTTACAGTATAGCGGCTGAAGATCATCCACAGCCGTAAAACACCGCCGCCCTCATTGTTACGTTAACTCACGTGTCGGACATAATTTAATTTGATGGACAAACAGCCCAGATGTTGCTTTGTAGGCTTCTAGAGTAAAAAGTATAATAGGATTATGTTTGATCAACAATGATTTTATGTTCAGTTTTTATTATTTAGCCCGATCCAACCTGTTGCTGCGACATGGCAACACTGATTTTGTAACAAAAAGGCTTGAAAATCCACAACCTGCTAACAATGAATATTTTATATTCTTGTTTATTTACTTATCTGATTCGGATTTAACTCCGAACCCACGTGTTTTTGAATTCTTCCACGGCATTCGGGTTTATGACTTAAGAAAACTGGACAGAACGGAGGAAATCTCATCCCCATGTCAGGCATCTCGCAATCCTCTCGACACAGGGTTGTACCCGAGCAAGTGTATGTAGTCTGCAACCACAGATGATTCAACATGGAACCCTTTATATTTTCACAAGTTTGTAACACTTCTACTCCTTCAAAAGAGAAAATTTCACATTCTAGCAATTTTATGCCAGACACAGCTCTCATGAAACAAGAGGTCTTGCACAATAATAAATGTGGATATTTTAACTTTTAAATGGTATAGTAGATATTACATTCTTACACAACAAAGGATTTTTACTTGCCACCGTGGCTCAGTTGGTTAGCGCGCTAGCGCAGCGTAATGACCCAGGATTCTCCTACCAATGATGTCGCTGTGAGTTCAAGTCCAGCTTATGCTGGCTTCCTCTCCGGCCGTACGTGGGAAAGTCTGGCAGAAACCTGCGGATGGTCGTGGGTTTCCCCAGGGTTGTGCCCGGTTTCCACCCACCATAATGCTGGCCGACGTCGTATAAGTATAATGTTTTTGAGTATGGCGTAAAACACCAATGAAATAAATAAATAGATAAATTTTCACTTCCTGTCAGATCCACTATGTTATATTCTAGTAGGACGAGATACTTTCTTTGTCATTCAGGACAGGATGGTATGTATGCTGGAAAGGGGGGGGGGGGGGGGCGTGTAAAACGAAGGAAAACGAAAATCTTCCATACTTTGAACAATGACTGAATGAAGTTTTGACACTCTTCTAAGACTGAAAATTTGACAGCTGTTCAAGATTGGGAATTGTTCAGCCTACATGATTAGAAATAATTTTTGAATTTGTTATTAGAATTTGTGACCCTTTCATAAGATTTACGCTGCGTTTATGATTATATTAATTAAACATGACAAAAAAAATGTGAAGGGTGTGGAAGTGGGTGGGGGAGGGGGTAGTGGAAACTGTTCCAGTGGGTTGTGGTTAACTCTGACCAGTGTCCACTTCAGGTCATTACTAAGGGTCGCCGTCGGCGGTCACCCCCTTCGAGCCTGATGAGATGCAGACTTGTGGCTTTTGGTGAATTGATTCTGTCCACAAGTGTGACCCATCAGCACCCCGAGCTGACATGAAAGCTATTACATTACAGGCTGTGCTAGTTTTGACAAAGTCACGTGACCATTGTCCTCAAACCGTCCTGAATGGTGGGACGCGAAAGAGATCTCCACTCAGTGGTATCGATGTTCCTCAGAGGGACGGAACTGGTGGTTATAACGATTGACCGTCTGTCTGGACCTGAACACCTCTGCCCGAAGCAGAAGGAATATACGGACGCACTAGCACTATGCGCAAATGTAAATCGCTTTCATCAATCAAGAGGGATTTAAGCTTTTAGGGGGACTGTGTAGAATCAGTTGAACAGGGGACACGGGTCCTCGTAGGGGCCGGAATGTAGAGAATGAAGAAAGCGATGCTGTTTAAATGTCCAAGTGTTGGACTGTACACCCATGGACAATCTTCTGATTCGTCTTTTTTCATTTTTGATCCCACCTTGTGAGGGGTCCTTTCTGTAAAATTATCCTGCATACGGACCTGTGTCAAAACGTTGAAATATACAGGACGCGAGTGTCGCATGTATTCTGCTTATCGGTACATTATGAACTCTAATTTAAGAATTCATAGTATCACCAAAAAGAAAAAAAACAGAAAATGCAAGAAAAATGATTTAGAAAAATGCATGATGAATTGAATTTGAAGACTGTTTGGAATATTCAAAAGCTTGAAGCAGCGTTATATTAAAGTTTTGTTGGCACGTGCATATTTATGCCATTATTCTCCTTTAGGTAAAACAACACGTGATTAATGTTTTCCTTTGCCACTAACTTTTCTTAAACGGATTGTACATTTTTGCAAATATCTTTTTTGAAATTGAATTGTTTTTTTTAAGTTCACTTTTTGTGTTGTTACATAGTTTCTGATTCCAGTGACACCTCATAAATACGCAGGACATTTTTAGCAAAACTTGATTCACATTAACCTTGAAAAAGAAATAGCATTAAAAGGTTCGCAAAAAATGAATAAATTCATCATTTTCTTTATTCCTTATGATCTATAGATCACGCAATGTAAAATAGCAAAAAACTGATCAGTCGATTACCTCGTCAAACGATGCATTTTACAGAAGTGATGTTAGTTCGGCTATTAATTATATTTCCTGGCTGGCAACTTACAAAATGTAAATATGGACTATGTGATTCAATGTCTCGGCTTGTCCGTATGCATTTTAGCCGTTTATGGAAGAGTGATTTAAAATAGTTGTAGCCGAGTCCACGCCTTTTGCCTGGTCGGTTGCCTCTCTCATTGAGAAGTTGTGTCGAGGAGCTAGGGAGTCAGTAAATATGGCAGGCCTCGTGGGGACGAGACCAGTTATCAAGGACATATTTACATAAGTCGGTGAGTGAGGCATCGATGTATTTATGTTGTCCTTCGAACAATGACTTTAGCTTCTTAGTATCATAGCAGAAAACTATGTAACATTAAAACTGCCTTCCCTCGCGACAACGGGTTGACATAAAATCAATATGGAGTCGGTGGAACAATACTAGCGCTGTCAACCAAAGTTTACCCATCTGCCACCAGGGACACTGCTGGGAGGGAGTTGTGATGGCGTCTTCGTGCCGTTCTTTTCATCCCCTCCTCTATGGACTTCTAACTTCCTTCGCGTTCCATTCAAACCCAAGTTTTCCTCTTCCGTCTCTTTATGACAGAAACCAACCTTCATGCTAAGGACGCTGATGGCCTCAGATTGGAAGCATTCCCTGTCAATGGCAAAGCTTTTAAACATTTCCCAATTGAAATCCCATTCCGCTTAAATCGTGTAATTATTAAGTTTTGTTTGTGTCGCTGTCCGGCGTGAGAAAGCCATATTTATGCGTAAACCGGTCGCTCAAAGGCGACTTGAATGCATGCGAGGGCTTCCGTTGTTGGCTCTTCCTCTCAGCACAGACTGAAGACAAACAGGGAAACGAGCCACTATCTCTTGTCCTACAGAATCCGAGGACAGACTGAGAAGTGAGCCGACTCATCTTGCCCGCCGAACCCGATGACAAACTGAGAAACGCGCTACCATCCCTTGTTCCACAAAACCTGACGACAAACTGAGAAGCGAGACGCCTTCTCTTGTCCCACAAAGCCTGAGGACAAATTGAGAAACGAACTGCCTCCTCTTGTCCCACAAAGCCTGAGGACAAATTGAGAAACTAGCCGCCTCCTCCTGCCCCATAAATCGTGAGGAAAAACTGAGAAACGAGCCACCTCCTCCTACCCCATAAATCGTGAGGACAAACTGAGAAACGAGCCACCTCCTCTTGTCCCATAAAACCTGAGGACAAACTGAGATGTTAGCCGCTTTCTCCAGCCCCATAAATCGTGAGGACAAACTGAGAAACGAGCCGCCGCCTCTTGTCCCATAAAGCCTGAGGACAAACTGAGATGCTAGCCGCCTCCTAAAGTCCCATGAATCGCGAGGACAAATTGAGAAACGAGCCGCCGCCCCTTGTCCCACTGATTCTGGGGACAAACTGGGAAGTGAGCCGCCCCCTCTTGCTCTATGAAGTTGGGTGACAAACTGGGAAATGAGCCGCCGCTCCCTGTCCCACTGATTCTGGGGACAAACTGGGAAGTGAGCCGCCTCCTCTTGCTCTATGAAGCTGGGCGACAAACTGGGAAATGAGCCGCCGCCCCCTGTCCCACTGATTCTGGGGACAAACTGGGAAGTGAGCCGCCTCCTCTTGCTCTATGAAGTTGGGTGACAAACTGGGAAATGAGCCGCCGTCCCCTGTCCCACTGATTTTGGGGACAAACTGAGAAGTGAGCCGCCTCCTCTTGCTCTATGAAGCTGGGCGACAAACTGGGAAATGAGCCGCCGCCCCCTGTCCCACTGATTCTGGGGACAAACTGGGAAGTGAGCCGCCTCCTCTTGCTCTATGAAGTTGGGTGACAAACTGGGAAATGAGCCGCCGTCCCCTGTCCCACTGATTTTGGGGACAAACTGAGAAGTGAGCCGCCTTCTCTTGTCCCACAGATTCTGAATCTTTCCATCTAAACAGATATTCGTATACCAGCCGTCAACCAGTAAGAACTTTCCAGATCAACAGGCAAACTGAATAGCGAGGCCACTGCGTTTTATTTAGAAACCCCAGGACGACGGAAGAAGAGAATCAACTCTTCCCTCTGCTAGTATGGATTCAACAGTATAAAATGTTCTTGATTCTACACGAGCGGACGAGACCGGAGGAAAACCACGGTAGTTGGGAAGTAGATTACTATGACTCACACAGAATCATAAAATGCGATAAAAGAGCCAATTTCTCCAAGTATGAATTTTTTGTACTCCAGTACAAATTAAATACTTTCTTAGTCGTTCCTTTCCCAGAATTAATTAGTCATCCTAGTGCGCCAAAAGTCGAGGTCTGTGACGTTTTAACACTCAAAAGTATAGAAATTTCTGCTAACTTTGCTTTTTGTGTATATGGCACTAACTCGTATACCTCAGTATAGTACAGCCAGTTGTGTAGTAATGTACTAGAGTCAAAGCCAAAGATTGTGTATTTCCTAGTGTATTTCTGATTCTGACTGGCGTTTCACGCCGTACTCAAGAATATTTCACTTATACGACGGTGGCCAGCGTTATGGTGGGAGGAAATCGGACAGAGCCCGTGGGAAACCCACGACCATCCGCAAGTTGCTGATAGACTGAGGATAGGACAGGAAGCCAGCAGGACTTGAACTCACGGCGGCCGCACGGGTGAGAGATTCCTGCACTAGCGCGCTAACCCACTCCGGCCCATCCTAGTGTGTGTGTGCGTGTGCGTGTGCGTTTGCATGCGTGCGTGCGTGCGTGCGTGCGTGCGTGCGTACGTACGTACGTACGTATGTATGTATGTATGTATGTATGTATGTATGTATGTATGTATGTATGTATATGAATGAATGAATGCATGTATGCTTGGGCTTTAACGTCGTACTTAAATGTTTCAGTAATGCAAAGACGAGGACTCGTTAGATGTGTGTAGATATATTTTGTCTTCTTGTGGCAGGGAACTGCTGCGGGCACTGAAGTATCATGCCTAAGACACGAGATATGGCACCCCAGCTAGTCACATTATACTAACACATGGCCAACCAATCCTGTTTGCTTGCTCTAACATCTCAGTGCTGAACGACAAGAGAGGCAGCCACAAGTACCACTTCTAAAGTTTAATCCCGGATCTCTCGACTTCGAGACTGACGCGCTAACCATTAGGCCACCGAACCGAAGATGTGGTGTAAGGTCCAGAGTGTGACGTTTAGATGTATATCATGTGTGACAGTGAGAGTCACAAGTCTCAACGAGATAAAATGTTTGAATGGGGGAGTTACAACCACAGAAGAAATTCCCAGCTAGACGAAGTGTATAGCTTATAGAGTCAGGCAAACGCAGACTCCAACGAGGTCTGTTACACTCAGACATAACGTTATAGTTTTGTAGTTAGCTGTCATATATAAAGCTTGGAGTCTCGATGTCAGATTTAGGGTAAAACTTGGGATTGTGGCTACCCGATCATGCGTTTTCGTTAATCAGACAAGGACCATAGCAACCAGGTACAGAGTGTACCTTCTATAGACAAGTACAATCAGTTTAGTGTATGGCTTATGAGCCATCCAAATGTAGAAGGAGTCCAGGAGCTTTACGTGCAGAAGCTTTGGGTGATTTGAAAATGTCCTGTTGAATTGGTCTTTGGTAAAGCACTGGCTCCGCGCACCACTGGCTAATCCGACGGCAATCTTCATTGGGCTGATGACGAGAATTACGGCCATTCCGTCGGCTTGATTAGATTGCCAAATCTTATGACGGAGTGTTAGAATAACCCCTAGAAGCCCGCAATCTGTTAACACTCCCACTCGGACGTGATTCGCCAGTCAAAACCAGCTTACAGGCAATTTGGTCCGGCGAATGCCCTTCGGATCGAAGGCGGGTTTATTCGCGAACAGAAGGCGGCAATAGTTCTACGATTTGTCTATCTGCTCCACTATAGCATAGAGCACTCGAGATTTATGCCGATTGTCGACTTGCCTTGATGAATGGCTAGGCTGCGGGCAAACTTATAGAAAATGAAAAGGCGTCGAAATTTCATTAGCCCGTCGAATAAAATGTAATACAACAGCATTAGGGAAAGACACTTTTGGCTGTAACCCAATTTACCATCCTCAGTGACTGGTGGTTGTTGTAAGTATTGCTGAGACGGCCCTTTTCTAACCTTTGTAACTCTGTCAAGGGCGGAAGAGGATTGCAGATCCGCCATAGACGGGATCAATGGACGCTTCACCAACAACAGGCCGTTTAAATTAAATAAGCTCCGGTTACCAAAACGAATTCTCTCCCCATCAAGATCCAATGCAACTTTGTTATGATGCTGAATGCAAGCCTGCTGTCACCAGGGTCGGCTATAAATTATTTACTGATGCCTCTTTCCTGAAAAACTCCATGGGCAAGATTAGGTTATCTATGAAAGGAAAGTCTTAAGGTTCCATGATATTAAACTCATCAGATTAGGAAGAATTGGAAATTTTTCTCGAGCTGAGCTGGATCAGTTGGATGTGTCAGACGGGGATAATTAATGCCTTCAACCCTCGATGGGCTTTACTGGAGGATTAGCGACTCGATAAAACGTGTATACATACATTACACAGTCGTTCACAGAGCCACGTCACTTACTGAGATTCGTTTGAGTCCCCACGGTGAAACAGTCTGAATTCATTCTGATGGAGCTGCGAAACTGTAATGAAATAACAACGAGAGAAATGTCAGAATCAATAGCTGACAGGTTAACATCACCGGTGAACATAATGGGGATGATATGATGATTCTTCGCCTGACTGAGCTAACCTGCCTCACATACTTCATGCCCTTCACATCAACTCTTCCAGACAACCCTAAAAGATCCTCTTCCATCTGCTCCCCGATACGCATTTAATAACATTATAGTTTTATTTTCCTTAAGATTCCTTAACGATCCAATGCCCAATTCAAGTTTTCCCTATAAATGTATTTATTTCTTTCATTTTTTTCATTCAAAATAAGCAAATAGGCACTAGGCGGGATATTTTTAGCTTAGTTTTCTGGGGCTGCCTATCATCTGTAGCCCAAAGTGGCCGTCGACTAACTAGCTTTCCTTAGCTCACGACATCGTTAAATGAAATCAATTTTCTGACTCTTACTTTCGCAAAGTTTGCAGACAATGACAAAAATTCTAGCTGGTATGAGGCTAAGGGCTGTACGTGATAGATGAAGGCTAGCTACGCCATGTTCAATATCCGGCGGTGAAAACGCGCAATTTAAGGATTTGGCCAGAGACACCCCAGTCTATTCACCGCTCCGTTCTTTAATAAACTCCGTTTTGGAGAAGTGGTCCTCAAACAAGAGAGCGACATCAGCTCTATTATAACATACAGTTAACAAACGTGACGCTCATGCTGGACGGACCAACTCCCCAGTAAATGGCAGACCATTAAATTACAGTCAGCAAAGCAAATCTCCACTTTCCATACGTCGATCACCCTATTGTACTCATTCCAAACTGAAAAACCATCCGCTGAGGTAGTTCACGGTGGAAATGGCCACCAGGCTTTGTGGATAAGGTGCAGAGTGTGGTAAAAATAATTGAGCCCCGTGATATAATGCCCATAAAGAGAAATGTGTGTCTGCACTTTGTTCAGAACGGAGACATTTTTGTTAAGAGAAACAATAGCTCGTAATTCTCGACTTATCATGAAATATATATGAAAGTTATACCATCTGCTAGAAACAAATCACCGTCTCGCGCATGGCTGTTCAATATTATTATACTGAACCATGCCAGTTGAAGACAGAAATCTTGTGCCTCCGACGGAGTGAACCTAGCCAACACCACTTCACCTTATTTGTAGACGCTTTAGCGGAAAAACTTCGCGCTTCTGTTAATGAGAAAATATTGGGCAAGATAAGTTAATTGAAAAGAAGTCATATGTGGAAGTCTTTATTTTAGACATCTTTCTAGGGTAATGATTCCTTGGAGAGCATGTTATGTCACAGTATATGAGACAAAATAGCAAGACCGTGGCGGGTACGTCACTTCCTGTTCGCAGCTTTGAAAACTATAAGAAGTTCTGATTGGTTGTTATTTACATGACCATTCACCATGTTGATCTTTGAACGTGCTGAATCGGTATTTCATGAATATAAAGCGTCTCGTCCCAGCATCGCAAAATGGAAATTCCGTTCCTTTTAACGAAAGAAGCAACGACACTGTGCATGCTATTTGATATCTGACCATACATTTTTGATTAAATAGCAACGGCAGTGTGGTATTTGGCATATTACCATACATGACTGGTGAAGCAAGTGGGGTAACAGTTTGATGCTGGTATAGGAGGGACTGGTTGAAATTGATGAAATACAATTGATACTTTCACACCAGGCTTTGGTCTAAAGCGATGGGGGCAATGCTTAAGTTGTAGACTTGAACACAGTTTGAACGGAAATGTTATGTTGTGCAAAAACGCATCATTTGCCATGAAAAACTAGTCAACACTGTGGGAAAACCCAATGGCAATTCTCTGAGTAAAGCACGAATGCAAGGTTTTGTCATCGAACAAGACACTGAACATTCTCGTTGATTAAGCATCTCTTCTATACCACATGCTGTAAACATAATACCATTATCATCTCGGGGCAAAATCTTTATACAAAGTCCTAGTCAAGCCTACCTGGAAAATAAAGCGGAAGGTAAATGGGACATTTTGAATGAGACAAAAAAGTAGGATACGAGAAGAGAGTAGGGGTTTGTGTTTGGATTTTGTGGTCCTTCATACGTCCGTAGGGCGTCGAGTGAAATCCAGCCCAATGTCAGACAAGGCGACTTCATCCTGGAATCCCTACCGTTACAACTCTCATGCATAATGGAGCAATTGTTCTAACCTATTGACTCTATTTCCAATGGTTGGGTAATGTGGTAAAAGCTTTTAGTCGCTCATGTTTAAGACATTCAAAATCTATGGCAGCAACGCGGTAAAATCCATTATGTGAGCGGCTCCGTGACTTATACGTCATTCTGTTTGGCATGCACGCCGCTAAGCCAACGGGAAAAAACCCGATGGCTTCAACGCTTTGATCCATTTTCAGATTTATGTGCTTTAGCCGAAGAAGAATATGACTTACACACAGCCCAAAGCAAAGCTGGACGTTCATACCGTAACGCCCAGCTTCGGTCAAATATACGTCCACGTGGATAATTTCACTGAAAAAAACCTGCTCGAACCCTACCTTATTTTTGCTATCCACCGATTTCCTAAAACTCCCGTAATGTAATATGTCAATGCCAGCATTGGTCAACCATCTTTCAATAGTAATCTAGCGGTTTAAACCTTCGGATCGGACAACTCAAATCAACGTCTGCCATGTTTGAAATTGTTTTTCATCTTCGGGCAGCGTGATGGGCCGCGAAAATTTTATCTCGCCCAACATTCTGTTTCCAGGGCATGCAATTCTTAATGAGAATGTTGGGTAGGATGGCTGTGGGCTAACTTACACACCGTAACACTACTTGGCAAACAACGGTGTATATATTATTTCTTATCTGCCACGAATAAGCACACGAGTCACAAAACAAGGAAGGTGGAGGGCAGACTATAGGGGAAACACGGGTAAACTTATCCCGGAATTTCAGGATCGAAACATGCTTAATTAGAAATATCATAACAGTCCTGACAGAGCCATCGGACAAAACAGGACTGTTATCATTATTATCTGGTTTTTCTGTTGTAATCGCGCATCGAGATATTGCCCCAGACAATCAAAGTCAGAGCTGATAGATTATATAAATACATATATATGTAATGAGAGCTTTAAGGTATAAGAGTTCAGAACACAGAGGTTCTTTGCCACGTATTGATGTTGGTGGTTGTAGCGCGGAAACCTTGCTGACAGGAAAAGTGACCTCGGTAACTGATACACTCAGTAGCTTTTAACGTGAGTGTGATTAACGTGAAATTATACTGCTACGAAATGAATAAACTGGGAGATGAAAGAAACCAGTCTGAAAAAGTCACAGGGAAACCAGGTACGTGGAGCTGATATAAAATTAACACACCTGTGTCTTACACCTCAAAATAGATTTCCCGTGATTCGACTAGCAGTTACTGCGCTTTGTTATAGGCATATTATGTGCTCTACCTGTAAATATTTTATGGCTACCTATATTAATTTTCTGCCCATATGGCAGCTTTATTGGCGATGAAAAGGTTTGTAGGCTTATATCGACTTCGGTAACGACAAAGATTAAGGTGTGAGGGTTGGGATTACTCGCCGGCACGGCATCTGCTTGCAGAAGACATTGATTTAGTTTTACCACGCGCGTGTATGAGGTAATAAATCGAGTAATGGCAGGCGTACGATAGAATTACCGAAAACCCATCAGAATAAATGCGGTAACTGTTCATGTGGGCGATTGTTCACATAGTTTCACTTGACACCTGTTAAGGGTATCTGGCATTCACCTTATGTATGATATCCATAAAATATGACGTTCTCAGTGAGGGATGCTCATAACTTTGATGCATGCTCACATGTGTTTGCTTGTTTGTTTATCTGAATGTTTGTATGAACTGACAATATTTCGGTCATACAACTGCGGGTTTTCCTTGTAAAATACTGAGCCCATTGTCGACATATTGATAGTGCTGCGTCAGAGTGCCATGTCCAAGACACCAGGCCTGACGTCCTCACAGCCGTCACATTGTGCTGACACCGGGCAGAGCAGTCCTTGGCCTACTCCTCATAAATTGTGCGCCAACTGAGATACTACCAAGGCTGCCAATTCTCGGAGGGAATCACGGATCCCCATGGTAGAACCTGAGTGCTGGATACTACGTTGTGTCAGAATTGTACCTATGCAATGTTCAAAGTACATGCTTAATAAAAGAAGTCTCTAAGAATGAATTCTTTAGACCAATTTGCTGTGGTATTGTACCATGGTAGAAAATCAGCACTGCTACCAAAGACCTCACGCCATGACGACAATAGCTCTTCTGCCAGTATATGGCCTCATTATTTCAAAGTACCGGTATATCAAGTTTAACAAAACCTGATTTCACTGTAAAGGTATAACCTTGTTCGGAATTTGGACAAACCACTACCAAATATAATCATATTCATGTGTTACTCAACCTTGATATTGCTAGGAAAGTAAAACACAAATACTGTGACATCACCGTGTTGATCCATGACAACTATCAAGCAATGGAAGTATCGTGGTGTCACTACCAAAGTGTAATCATTTTCATATAAGCAAGACATCGCTGTGTCAATTGCAAAGTATAACTATTTCAAAACAAACACAAGACGGTGTTACCATGTTTTACGACTGCAATAAAGCAAACTGCGTTCCACAGTCCCATTCAGTACTATGTCGTGATACATGGGTTTTAGACGGTATATTCACTTATTTGACTGGACTTTAACTAAGTACCCAATAACCTTTTCATTTATTTATTTGTTTTATTGATATGATTGTTGTTAAACGCCGTACTCAAGTCAACAACTTCACACTTATAAGAACAGTTGATAGGTGGATGAAGTAGGAGTTCCCAGAGTAAACAAACCCATTAGCTATAAGTATGCCTGTAAACCATCTATCTTATAATGTGAAAATATTAATATTTTAGATTATAGATTAACTTGTATCAATGCGATCATGCTTCAGCTGATTATATCTTATGTTACCATATGTTGTGAAATTGAGCTCATAAAAATAATTAATAGGTATTGTTTTACCAAGGTATGTATATCGATTCTTTTAGATGTTTATATGAATGAAGTTGGCTTGTATGTCATATAGTTTTGGGTGTCATTTCGTACTCGTACAGCACCTGTTGTGTCCGTTCACCCATGATACACATTTAACAGTGAAATGTCGATAAGCCAGCTGGCTCAAAAAGCGTGAAACACTATATATGTGTGATTCTGGAGAGATCCGCTGTATAGGCTGAAGTTTTCTCAAGCCATCTTCATCCAGCCCACTTCCATATCTACCACCCTCCACAAGGCAATCGATGATTTTATTGGCCAAAATGACCGTAGATGAATGCTCCCTGCGTCAGTGGATTAGACAAACTGCAATGTAAACTAGTGTCTGTAAGTCAGCATCGATCAGCTAGGAAGGCATCCATGTCAGCTTTCATACACATCCTTTCATACACATCCCATTAAGCCATTCAAGAGCGCCCACCATCGGTTGTTATAGTACTCTCAAAAGTTCCACCAACACACCGCATCTTTATTCAGTATTTACTCTTTCCATTGGTGAGGTAGCATCGGTTACACAAGCTGCATGGTGGGCCTGTGTCAGGCGCTGGCCGTCGGGCGGTCTGTTTGATGGACATCTGTCATCTCCCGCCCCTCTCGCACCCGTCATCCGACCAGCTACCAGATACTTCTCAGTCAGCAAGGCTTAATCGGTGGACAAGTTCAATACAGAACAAACAATGAGCGTTTAAGATAGAAGAACGATTGGTGATGAGGAGCTAAGGGTAACAGAATAACCAAGCTTGACTTTAAAAGTCACGCATTTACGGACTGACAGGGAGCGAGGCACTTATCAGTATGTTTGCCGCCAAAGCCTCGTCCAGGATTCTGGCTAACATAGAATACGCTAGCCGACGGTAAGTCTTCATATTTACTTTAACCGCCTGTCATTATCCTATTGATGCATTGAAACTAAAGTTAACTGTTCATATGACGATGTATAAGGCCTGTCAATGAATTGTTAGTAAGACTATGGAATATTCAGGTAACTTACCTGCTTTCACATGTAATATATATCCGGACGAGCGCACCCAGGAATATCATTCCATAATGTGGTAGTTGTGCATGCTTACGAAAACAATCATCAGTATTTCTACCGCGACACTCAAAGCGATTTGGACGAAGGACTCAAGTACTAAGTATTTATAACACTTACTGTAAATTTTTGCGAAATGGCTTAACAAGTAATGTGGCTTTCACATCTGTGAAGATAATATGATGTATATTCTTACTGGACATGTATTCCAGACGCATTCAGTGCTAATGGGGAAAAATAAGTCTAGCACTTATAATCGTGATACCGCTCCCATTTCCCTTATAAAGTTAACGAAGATTTAACGTGCAGTAAATTTTGTGATAGTTTTTTTTTATGGATTTATAATGGTGATTATCATGTATTGATTATGAACATTTTAAATATATAATTTCCCGTAAATTATATCTCTACAAATTTCTTATCACTCATTGTCAGATAGATTAGAATTTATTTGGCTGCAAACCCGAATTTTTGGGATATTTTTAGTCATTCGTTACGGCAAATCTCAATTGAGACTAGGTCTTGGAATGAGCAAATTTAATTGTCGGGGGTGATATAGCAGAAGATTACGGTGGAGTGAGTGGTTCTGTACGTACGATAACAACACACACGCCTTCTTCTATTCCACTTTGATGATGTCCACGCCGTGCAGAGAAGCATAATGCTGCCCTGATGTTAATCCGACGCTTAATTGAATTACCCGGAGAGCGATGAATAATAGAAGGCAGTCCGTCTGCCGACTATATAACAACGGATAGGACTGATTCCTCTCTGCCGACAATCGTACACCTTGTGAGCTCTCAAAGACAAAAAGCCTAATTAACAATCCCGCCGCTAATTGAGGAGGTTATAATTTGATTAACTCGGGCATTGCTGGGCTGAGGAGGTCAAAATCACTCATTTATACGGAACTGTTCCAGATAAAACAAAAACTAGTCATCGTATTGTATTGAAGAAATGGTCCCGGCCCTGCATCAGTTGTCCGTGTCCTGTCTTCTTTCTGTGTACAGCCACCCGCACATGTAGTCCTCATGTCCGAGCTATACACGCCCAAATTAACATGGGACAAAGGAATACTACCTGGCGTCGCCTGATCCTTAGTTCTCATGAAGGTTCCTGGTGCTCCATTTTCTGTAGCCCTGTGTGACTGGGATATGGGCTACTAACGGAGGTCGTCGACCCTGATCAGTCCTCATGACGACAATACTGCCTGGTTTCATCTGGTCCTCCATTCCCGAGAGGATGTCACCTTCCTTATGGGTCGCAGTTCCTCATGAGGATGAGTTAGCCGGAAGTACTATACCCATAAAGATGGGATACGGTATTAAATCGACATTGTCAGCTCTTAATAGGGATCGAATCATCGAGGATCTCTGTTGACTGTTTGCCGTCACTTTGAACGAACAGTCACAATAGTTGAATGTTTACACATCAAACATTGCTGCATTGTAATAATCTGGGTGGAATGACCCCGTGTCCGCTAATAAATATCTGTTGAATCGCCTCTGATACTGTGGATGGTCAATGGAACCCATAACTTCAAAACCTCTATGAGCAGATTTCAAAACAAACCTTTAAAACCAACCGTCTAGAATAACAGGCCTTGAAACAAATAAAAGTAAATGTGTGAGATAAAATACTGTTTCTACAGTATGACAAGAGAAGTTTAAAACAATTAGATGACGAGTAATTCCTTTGTGGGACAACTTATATGTGCATGCGTCAAGTGCAGTTGCGTAGGCAAATTGCTTTTTTTAGAGATGAGGGGTAAGAGAGGCGTTCTCAAGTAGGAGTTGATGTTTTGGACTGTGGGCCTTTATTGCTCCATTGCTGGCAGGTGGCGAGATCTGCTGTCGCCGCTGCAGCAACCAACGGAATGCAAGTCGACAAAGGTTAGCCTGTATGTTTTTATTATAATGAGCAAACCGTACCTTAAACTTCAAATGTGTACCGTTTTTAATGTGTATCTACACGGCCATTTTGTGCACAGTGTAAAATAAGAGAAGATTCCAGGTTTTTGTATCAGGCACAATCAGTAGGTTTGAGAATTGTACTGAAATTATGTCCCCTGGCACTTCAGTTAACTGCGCTTTGTGAAATATGGCATTTAAAAAGTCTCTCAAAGTTTATTATCTGCTTTGGTTGATTACAGGATGCATGAACAGGTCCTGTTTTAAAATATCAGTCAAAAAGTAATACACAAGGACATAGCTCTTGACATAATGCGATGAAATGTTTTGAGATTTCGTTTCGGATAACCCTTAATCATCAATTTACATATAGTTATCACAGAAAACATTTCTGAAAGCAGTTCTGGGTGAATATAATGGAACACGCGAGCTGAGATAGAAGCTGGAAAAGTTAATCAAAATAATGGCGTTTTTTGCTGTTCCAGAACTGTTCTGTTTCCTAGGAGAATGTTAAGATGATTATCTCTGAAAAACATCTCCCCAGGGAGACATATTTCCCACACTGTAAATAGATTTTTTTTCAATGTTTTCCTTATTAATGCCACCGAAGTCAGTCCTGAGTAAGATGCGTTACGCTATGTGGATCACTCTAGCAATTGCCTATCTGTCCGTTCATCGTCAGGAAACACTCAACATGTAATTTTGGTTCAAGCGCTTGTAAGCAAACAGCTGGCTGGCTGCTTCCGAAAGGCTTTTATATTGTTCAGGTAGGCCGCGTCCAATTTGGTTGATTGTGGTCTATTTATTCCACCAGTGTTGTTTCCACGGTTGGATTGTATGTTTAGCTGGTACCTTAATGGTTCACCTCTTGGCGCCTGACAGAGCTATGGGAGGGTCGGGGAACTACATAGACAAAGCTTCAGTGATAAGTCAAACGATGGAACATCTGAGAAAACAGAACAGTCTGTTTCATATCGGGTGAAGCCCGTCATGTTTTAATTTTTGATTATCCGGCTTTCTCCGAGATTTCAACCTGTTTTCATGGATTCCTTCCGTTTGTGTAATTGAATTTTCCCGGACAGCAGAGGTTTCTCGCTGGGAGGCCGGGTTGCCTTTGATGGTGACCACCAGGCTGGTTTCTGCTGCCAAGGCCCCAAATCGTGACAAATGCCAGCGTAGTGTAATTGTGTTGTCAGTGCTCAAACTGGCGAGGCTCTCTCCTCAGGTCAGCCTCATCAGAGCAACGGACAAACACTCACCGACACGTTTCTCCCTGATAGCCACATAGCCAGTCTCATCCACCCCGCTTAAAACCTCTACCAAAACTATTAGTACATTTTGCATAACGTGTCATTTTAAATTCATACGGATTGTAAATCACAGCTTACTTTAAATTCCATATCTGCTGATATTCAAACCGTCCAAATTGATTTTACCTTTGACGCAGGCCATCGTTGATTTGACCACATGTTATGTAAATGTTATTATTGGATGGGAGTTATGTACACTGACATGGAGAAAGGGAGTGATGTTGGGGGGGGGGGGGTGAGCGGTTGAGGTGAGGTGTGTTAAAAGTTGGTCAGCTAGCCGCTGTTGACGTGTCTAAGAAATCATGAACCGGCGTCAGAGGCATACAAATCGCGTCTTGTACATGTCTTTGTCTGTTGACCCATCCACTTAATGCCCAGATATCACTGGGAAAACGGCTTTCAATATTTGCTTTGTATAAAGGCCCTATGAGAATATTTGCTTTCGACCGTTTGTATTTCCCTTTCTATGATAGAAATCCTACGGTCTTCTGAGCACGGACCATCCATGCTCTTATTCCCCGAAGTAATACTATGACGTAACATATGCAAATGATTAAATCGATCTGGATCTTAATAATAGCTGTGTATTACTCCATGCACAGTGCCTTACTTTCGAAATTGTATGGGTCTGAAATTTGCTGAGGATGAGAGATAAGGGTGTCGTTTTACGAAATACTTTCCCAATACTTCGATATGGTGCTCCAGTGATGCAATACTGTAATAATGTACCTGTTTGGAACCGGCCTACTTCAACGAAACAGTCTTGAAATGACCATTTAAAGAACCATATAAGGGCAGCTTAAATGCCAAACAAACATTAAAATAAAATATTCCAGTACATGCAGAGCCGTAAACCGAAAATTTTAATTAAAAAAAATAAACAAACATGTTTTTTTAGACGCCATATGTTAATGGGGAGGTGGGAGGGGGATTACAAAGAAAACAATGTTTTTTCCATCGAGGTAATTTTTTATTTACTTTTACGGGCCCGTAAACATCCAGGTGAATATACTGCTAAAGATTATTAAATGGGATGCTTGACTGACTCAAAATTGTTATAAAAATGTGTGTGTTACATGGTATTTATAGATAGTTCCATTTTTGAAGAGCGACAACTAGACCACATGTCCTCTTTGGGTTCAGTCATTAGATTAGATAGAATACATATATATGCTTTTTAGTTTTTCCATCTTACATCTTGTAAGAAAAAAGTAATAGACTTTCAGCACAGTGGACCTGTTTGATCATAAGGAAACTTTACAAATGTCTGTCTCTGAATCTCGTGTTGTACAGATTGTTCATACAGAATCATCTGTGAGTACACTTGAAGCTGTCAACGCTCTCTACGGACGACCTTATTTTAATCAGATCTGTGTGTGACAATGAATTCTAATTGGATACCTTTAAACGGAAATCTGCGTGAGCCAAACCGTCATTACAGGGAGGCCATTTGCCAAACAAACCGTGCTCCTATATGACACGAATCACTTTGATATCCACCGGAAGTCGACTAGGCCGCAAATGTTTTAGATGATTAATCAATCAAATATGAGGCTGTACAATCCAGGCTGCAAACCGAGAGGATGGTTCTATTGGAGCTTGATGCTTCGGATCGCTCTCTGATCTTTGCCAGCCCGGATAACTCTATGATTGAAGTTTTGATATTTATAAAGAATAGTGTCTACTTCATATGCGTGTAAGGTCACGTGACGTGACTGAACTCCGGTTGTCTACAGGTTACAACATTCGCTCAGTTGGTCTTTATTTGAAATCAATCCGTCAGAGGTTAAATGAGAAATGCCAGATTTCCATGTTCGCCTGTCTCTAGCGTTGGTGACTTACACAAAGCGACCGTCGAAAGTTGCATATTACGTGACAAGAATTTCTCACCCACAAACTCCCTTTACTTCGCCATTTCTCAGCTGAAGATATTCAGTCACAGATCTCACCAACTCCAATTTCCGCCAGTGTTAGCGTTCTGCATCTGTTTACGCATCACACAACACCAGTCCTTGTTCAACTAAAAGTTTCCCTAAAGAATAGTTTAAATTACTTTAACTGCTAGTGTGAGAAAAGACGTAATTTTTTATGATATGAGAAAAGAACAATTCTGCTAAACGTTATTCAATAAATTCCCAGCTCATGTTTTGTTTGATCTTGTGACAACTAACTCGGAAGCGAAGTTCATGATTTGTTGGGAAGTGTTTTGTCATAATGAGACCACTGAGGTTTGTTTCATCAGACTATGTAGTACATTGTCAGTTATTTTGACCCTGTACTACGACTATTTAGAACATATGGTCATTTTATTGTTTACCTTTTGCTGTTTGTTCATATTCTTATTGTCCATGTTGTATTAAGTCTTTTATTTTATAAGTCCGCAGTTCACGGTTTGTTTCACTTTGAGCTATATGTTCAGGCCCCGTTTATTCTTTATAGATGCATCCTCCACGGAGGTTATGCTTTTAATGGCGTTTTATATATGTCTGTCTGTCAGCAACTTTACAGAAAACATTACGCAAGGGCTTTAGATGAAAGTTTTGCTCGTGTTACCTTGCGTGGGCGAAGGGCCAATCCATTACGTCTTGGTGGTGATGCTAGTCAGGACATGGATGTAGGAATATTTAAACGGCTCTTCACAAATTGATGTTCATGTTTTGGACAACTTAATTGTGTATTCCTTCGTGATTATTTACAAAACATGTTGTCATTTACTCCAAGACTTTATTTACGAACGAGCTTCTTCATCGCGAACTGACAAAGGTTTCAGCTTAAAGACTGTTTTCTTTTTATCTGCAGATTAATGGGGAAAAAACAGGATGAGAAGTCACTGGTCAAAAACGATGAACTGGACGAGGTGTATTCGGACGAACCAGAGGAGAAAACCAAACAGAAAATCCCATGCACATGCTGTCGTTGTAATTGTGCTAAACGATACATGGTGGCCATTCTCAGCAGCATCGGCTTCGTCATATCATTCGGAATCCGATGTAACATGGGAGTGGCTATAGTGACGATGGTGAAAAATGCCACATCACATATATCAGGAGAGATGGAAATAAAGGTGTGTGTAGTTAGCTAGACTCTTTATTAGCTATATACTTCTAAGAGTATTTTAATTGTCGGGAAGAGTTTCACCCAGGGCTCACTTTCACTTTCTTTAATCTTCAGCACCAGATATGAATACGTTACCATCCCCTGTGGTTATACATCCTTACATCAGAGTATAGTCTCTTCACCCTGTTTATTGTCTCATCCTCAGTTATTGCCTCATCACTGGATGAACAGTTTAACCACCGGAAACGGTTCATTTCAATCCGAAATACAATATCTCTATCCACTACTTTCTCTAATAAACAATGTCTGCCATCTGTATAGTTCTCACTTCAGCTACAACGTCACAATTCAGCACATTCTTTAGTTCTCTCTAAGGTACAGTCTCAAAGACAGTCTTACTTCCAGGTCTAGTTTCTGACCTTTTTGATATCGAACTCCGTTCCGGAATTCTGCTCAAAGTTACCACTTTTTTCTCGTGACCATCTTTAGTGTTCTTTGCTGTTGGAGGTGAGAACTGACAGATCGATTTAGCTCAGCATTTCTTACCGAGGAAATCTCTATTATTCAGTCTCTTAAACTGTTTGTTTTAAATCCCAATTTCCTTCAGCCAAGGATCTGATTGTAATCCGAATTATTTTTTTTCTAGTTTTCGTTTCTGACTCGTGTAAATCACTTTACCCGAGGGGAAACTGGAAAGGTGCAATTGTCTCCATGCGTTTTTCTAGCTCGTTGGAATTTCACTCGATAGTCCCGTTGTTTGCACGCAATTTGGACATGTGTTGCACAGGGAATTGAATGTCGTAGATCTTATTTTTATTCCAGGCCATAAACGACTGAGAACATGCTGCTTCTGGTGTCTTAGCGCCAGTGGCCAACCTGCTGAACAGCAAAACGAATGGAAATTTGAATGTCTTGAGACCATTCTGGAAACTTTCCAAATTCAGTATTTTTAAATGTGATCTCTCCAAGGGTGTAAATCTCTTTCCGTTAAGTTTATTCCACTCGTGAAAAACTTATACTTATATATAATACTCGTGAATTTGTCATTCCATTCAGTTTGATACATTATTTTGGTGTAATGGTACCAATATTATTATACTCGTGAATTTGTCATTCCATTAAGTTTGATAAACTATTTTGGTGAAATGGTACCAATATTATTATACTCGTGAATTTGTCATTCCATTAAGTTTGATACACTATTTTGGTGAAATGGTACCAATATTATTACACTCGTGAATTTGTCATTCCATTAAGTTTGATACACTATTTTGGTGAAATGGTACCAATATTATTACACTCGTGAATTTGTCATTCCATTAAGTTTGATACACTATTTTGGTGTAATGGTACCAATATTATTACACTCGTGAATTTGTCACTCCAATGAAACTGATCCACTAAGTTTGGGTATGCCAAGGTTAAGATACTTAAATTGAATTTGGCACTCCATTGTACTTGTTCTTTTAACTTTGGATATACCAAGTCATGAAGGGGATTCATTGTCTTATTTTCTCAAGAATACAATGGATGCTTTCTACACATGGTACTAATTGGTAAATTGGTAAACATAGTGTGGCGCACTTGGTTATGGAAGCTGAAATATTTGTAGGTCAGAGACGTGTCCTCTTCATTGATTCCTAAGCCTGTATAAGAGTGACGTCGATCGTGCAAATTTACCTTTGACACCCTTAATTGTCCGATTTGAAACACGAGATTCTGTGTATAAACAAAAATGAGCGTATGGTTTTATTGAATATATTATTATGTTTCTCGCCTGTTCGTTTGAGGCGTTATATTTGAGGTTTCTCGTTTTCTAGGCGAATGGTAATGATTTTCCCCGGACACACAGCATTTTCCTCCATCAAACCTGGCTGTCAGGCAAATGAAGCTATCTTAGATAAAGCGACAAACACATATCAGTTAAATAAAGAAATTATTGTTGTCGAAAGTCTGTGTTCTTAAACATTTCAGACGACAGGCGACGTTTATTTCGAAATGAAAGTCGTACATTTATTTCGGCTACAGGTCATGTCCACTTTCCTTCACTCGAACGACTGGTTATCAACTACTCCTGAGTGAGTGGTGCAAATAAAAAATACAAAAACAATGCTCGGTTGTGACAGCCCCTTTAGTGTCGTATATAGTAAAGGGAAATTCAAGCAATCGGAGAAGATTGTTCTGAACGTGCAGCACTTTGGGCGTGCATTTTTGACGAATGATACAAAAATAGATACAAAAATAACAGGTAAAAACGTATCATCTGACACGTAAACCATTACAAAAGATTATCGCATATTTCAAAATAACTAAGAATATTATATTATTTTGTTTTAAAATGTCTCTTGTTCTTTGTGTATACAGCTATATAACTGGCTGTAGAACACATTGATCCGGAATTTGAAGTTTAAGCTTATGGTCAGGACAGCATATAACTGTCAATGGGGACAGAGAAAGTGCTTTTCGAGTATTCGTATTATGCCAGAATAATACTGCCAGTTTCTGTCTCCACCCTTGTCCACATGCACGGAGTACCGGTCTCCAAATAACGGTATTCGTTTGAAGTTCACAGTAAACGATGGTCGGTGCCCATAGCGTTGGTATGTTGGGCAGAGTAGGTGGTTACGGAACAGAAACGATTGTGATCTGCAGGACACAGCAAATCAGCCATTAGCGTCGGTTGTTTGCCGCTGGGCAGATCCCGTTCGCCATTAGTGCCCATAAATAGGGATTTATACTCGATACCTATCTCATCAAATTACAGTTGGTCTCAACAAAGCGCAGACATTTTTTGCATTACGTGTCTCGATCTGGCCTAAAAACGACAAGCCAAACTGTACCTCTTAAGCGAAACACAGTCTTGCCATCTTTTCGTTTGCGCACTTTTGTATACTGTCTAGAATTCACATAGTGCTTTTAACTCCTGCATCGTATTTCATGATATCAGCACATGAAGTCATGTATCAAATGTACGCTGTGTAACGTTCTTTCAAGACGTACACGTGCATACGTTTACAATATAACGTTCATAATCGAAAAGTCTTTCAAGATGTACACGTGAATATGTTTAGACTCTACCGTCGCTAATCTGATGTTCACTTTCAACAAAACTCGTGTTTTGTCTTGACTTAAGTTTCTATTGTCTGAAGTTATTCCAAAATGTACATTTGTATGTTTTAATTTATATTCATTTCCGTAGTCAAATGATCTCTGACTATGAACATTTGAATACATATTCACTTAAATCTATATTTTCTGAAATTCTGTCAAGATGTTCGTGTGTATATGTCATGACTTAATTTTTTGGCCATGACTTCAGTTTACGTTGTATTCATATTATTGATATGATTTATATTTAACTCCATACTGAATAGTTTGAAATCATAATTTGTTAAAGTTCTTTCAAAATATAAATGTGTACGTATATGTCTTGACTTCAAGTTCTAATAGTTAAAGGCTCTGTCATGAACTTCTGTTGTTTACAATTCTTTCAATATTAACATGTTCGCATTACGCAAATCGACCATCTAGCTTTCAGGCAGGTTTTTTTTCACTGATTCCACTGATCAATTATGTTGTTTCCGCACACGGAAAATACAGTAAATAGGCTGCTTTTTGATTTGCCCTGGTCGACGTTCGTGTACAATTATAAGACTCCATTACGGGCTGGCCTCGGTTTAAGTCGGTTATTGTTATAGAGCAGATATACAAGTGATCCAGCTCTATGTACAATCAAACACATACATTCACTGTGTGCCTTGCGGAAAAGCGCAAGCACACCTTCACTTATAGACCAATATTTACACTTCTCTTAAAACCCAGTGGAAAAGCTTATGTAGAGAATGCACTGTAGGTACAAAATGGCGCTTTTATTGATGTGCAGCGATGTTATTTTTTTAAATATTTTAGTATCACAAACATTGACCTCCTTAATCCGAGGACCAAGCTTAACGTCTGACGCTCCGTGTTGGGTTATCTTTAAAATGAGATATCCAGAATTGTGTATAACAACAACCAAAAAAAATCCCACGTATTCTGTTAAACATACCGTATTTTGTATTTTGTTAAGTTCATCGCATACACAGCTTCTTATGTATATGATCTGTTTTTGCCCGCCCCTCATGTGAAGAAGAAGTACGAATTTTTATCGGCCTTTTTTTCGGCATTCCAACTTCCATGGGAATCAAAAGCCGGTTAACTAAACCTGTGTATCCTTGCATGTCATATTTTGTCGTGGGAAAATCTTGGATTTACTTCCTCAGATTTGACATTCGTCACATTTTTAGTGAAAGGTCCTGCTGTATATGGTGATGATAGCAAATAATACAGTCGATATGAAGTTTATAGTCTGTAGCACGTAGCGACATTTGGTCGGGGGTGCACAGCGGTCACCGTGACATTTCTCGGATGGAGAGGCAAGGTGTCTGACTTTGGAAATTAATAAACACATCATCGATCATCAAATTCTTGACCATTGCAATACATGATTAGTATATATAGTTCACCAGTTTGTCCACAAAACGTCACCGCAAAAGGAGAGAGGGGATATTGGCGGCCGAGGTGGTTAGGACGCCAGCGCAGTGACCCAGGAACCTCTCACTAATGCGGTCGCTGTGAGTTGTTCAAGGCCAGCTTATGCTGACTTCCTCTCCGGCCGAAGGTGGGAAGGTCTTCTAGCAACCTGCGGATGGCCGTGCGTTTTCTCCGGACTCTGTCCGGTTTCCTCCCATCATAACGGTGGCCGCCGTCGTATAAGTGAGTACGTCGTAAAACATCAATCAAATAAATAAATCAATAAATCAACAATCAAAAAGAGAAAAGGGGGGCCTCCGTGGCTCAGTTGGTTAGCGCGCTTAGCGCAGCGTAATGACCCAGGAGCCTCTCACCAAATGGGGTCGCTGTGAGTTCAAGTCCAGCTCATGCTGGCTACCTCTCCAGCCGTAAGTGGGAAGGTCTACCAGCAACCTGCGGATGATCGTGGATTTCCCCAGGGCACTGCCCGGTTTCCATCCACCATAAATCTGGCCGCCGTCGTATAAGTGAAATATTCTTGAGTACGGCGTAAAATACCAATCAAATGAATAAGTAAATAACAAAAAGAGAAAAGAACAATAGTCTACACAGCTTAGACCCAATTTACTATAGGCCCTATATTATGTGCTGCCTGAGTGGAATATTAAACTCAAGACACCAGACATGACTTCCCACCAACTGACTCCGAGCAGTGTACAAAACTTGATGAGGTAAAACCATGGATGCTGCCTGTACACTTCCGCTGCCCTCTATTTCAATCTATACTCCTGTCCAGCTATACCCCACACTATTTACCCCACACAATTTACCTCCCACAGGTCCCAGAGAGAACTATTCATATCATTGTATCATTGTGGTAATGTCTGCTAACTCGAAGTAGGTCGATGAATTTTGTGTAAATGTACAGATACCGTTTATTCTTTTCACAGCCGCCCGAGTTCAGTTGGACCCCAGAGACAATAGGAGTTGTGGACAGCTCGTTTTTCTGGGGTTACATTGTGACACAAATCCCCGGGGGTTATCTGGCTTCTAGACTGCCAGCCAACAAGTAAGCGTCTCTTGTTCTCTTTGGCATCGCTCCAGCGACTCCTCAAACAGTCTTATCTGACACTGCTGCTCCCCAGGTGACAGTTGAGCCATCCGCCAGACTTAAGTGGACATCAATTTTTCATTTCAGATGTTGCGTAGAGATAAAAATATTTATTTATTCAAGAATGTACAACATTTTCCTTAAGCCTTTCTTTGCGAGGAGACTTCTGAGAAAAATCTGTTAATTGTAATGCAATATCGTTCATCGTTGCTTACAGCCTGATTGGCTTGGTAAGGTGACGATTGCCTGGTGCCATATTGTCAGCAAAAACTGTGTTTGACCCTCCCTGGTACATGCCCTCACTTATAAGCTTTCTGTGTAGCCATTTTCCGTCTCTATCTAGATAAGCCTTCAGTATAAAAGTAAAAGTGTTTTTGCCGACCTAAAAATCTACACTTTAAACAGTGTCCAGATAACGATGTTAATTAGTGGCAGAGTGCTGCAAAGTGATGAGTCACGTCACAACATGTTTCAATATCCACTCCACATTAGATGGGGTTTGCCCGTGGGAAGCTAATGGACATAGGTGAAGAGTTGAAAGCATCAGCAGGTCTGCCAAAGCACACATTATGATGGACTTGCCACTAAAAAATTCCGCTTGAGAAGCGAACAATTGTGGCTCGTTAGAGACAGTTTATTATTGTTGCCACAGCAGCAGAGCTACGGCTATTGTTAGGTATAGAGAACTGTGTTGGCCTATAGTATTAAAGTTACAAAGGGTGCACTCCCCAAGGATATATCAGTCAGGGAGGAGGTTTGATTAGTCTAGCGGGTGGCAACCCGACTCGGAGCATATGTCATTAATATTAAACCAAAGAGCAGAAAGCTTATTAAAAACAGTCATCTGAAATTACCCCGGGCGAGAGCAGAAAAAGCTAGTGAACGAGCCGATCCTATGCACCGGTTCCATGTGCGCTCATTCAAACCTCAGCGACTGAGCCGTGAGACGGAGCTTGTTATTATGCTCAGCCTTCACATATTGAGGCTTACAAACATTGCCACGAATAACAATATAACCCAGACAGTAAACAGCTATATACTTTGAGCCTAGTTTCTATGGATACAACTGTGCCCATGTTTGATTAGGTCACGAACAACATTTATCATAAATTCATGGACAAAAATCAATAAATCACGAAACGTTTCAAATTAATTATCATTAGGCTGGAACCAATTAAATGTTGATTGAAGCTTGGATATAGGTGTAAATACTTTTTTGCTGTTGTTTGAACTGTGGAATTTTAACACTAATAATCGTTGATGGAAATTGTCACATAGATTAACATGTGTAAAGTTGACATGTGAAAGCCACAATCGGCTAAAGTAATGTAATTTTCAAAGACTGGAAACTTTCTGATAAAATTAAAAAAATAAAAGAGCAGGTATATTGTTTTTCCAGATTGGTGTACGGCAATATTTGATATTTTACTCATAAGAAATTGTCTGTTTTTAGATCTTTGGTTTGGCCATCGCCACATCGGCCTTTCTCAACTTGTTCTTACCTGGTGCTGCCAAGGTTCATTATGGTTTGGTGATGGCTGTTCGAATTCTACAGGGCCTGGTAGAGGTAAGTCACACCTCCTTACTCCTCATCCCCACATCCACCACCCACATCCAAATCCTCCACCATCATCCAGATCCTCCACCCACACCCAGGTCTTCCTCCCCCTCCACCTTTCCTGACTCACACGGGACATGGGAGACATTAATCACACAGCTCACTCTGAAGTACAACACACGCTGCTTGATCCCCTTATTGTTAATTAATCAAGGTAGACAGGTAACAATTTCATCAACTCACAATATTCTTGTCGCCTTTTATGTTCCCATTTGCTATTTCGCTTGAATGCTTTATTGTGTGTGTTTTTTTATACAACAATAACAGACATGTAATAAAACTATGCGGCCATTTACAGTTTGACCGTGGACAATTTCCTGTGCTATAACCGTATTGATCCTTACGGTTTCCCCGTTCTGGCCCACTCCGTGCTCAGGTTTGACTTCATTTACAACCTCCACCCGCGACACTTCTGCGACGTGCAGCTTCACAAAGCGATGTAAACCTTGGTTTCCATAGCCGAGTGGAAACTCCAGAACTTCTGTGACTGTACAACGCCTCAGCACATATCGCCTTTGCTTGTAGTGATGCATTAGCCTTAATGCTCTTCGACTTCCAACTTCTCTCTAATCTCATCATTTTGTCTTTGTTCGATGATATTTAGCTATTAACATGGGCCTAACGACAGATGTCACGATTAATAGTATTGGCCGTTATGCGTTGCCTGTTGGCCACGTTAGCAATGTATAAATGGCACGCTAGTGAGAGAAGGCCAGCAGTTGTTAGATTAAGTCTGGATCGGACCTATACATCATAGTTAGCTGATGAAACTGTTTGCGGGGGGTAAGTCTTGTCGGCGGGTAATTGGTGGCCAGGAAATTATCCCCACCTCGAATCATTCATCATCAGACTGGGGCAGCGATGTAACCCGCCATTCGTTTGCAACTCGATACTCTCCTGATTTGGATTGTTTCTACTGACGTGGTATCTACTTTCAGGCTGATGTAGAAATAAAAGAAACACGAAAACATATCTCATATATAAATCAAGGTTTATAGTGGGGGGTTTTCTTGTCTTTAAGCTCAAAACGAGCTCTATCTGCTAGACCTGTGGAAGAATTAGCAACCTGGCCTGATC
Organism: Liolophura sinensis; assembly: GCF_032854445.1. NCBI lineage: Eukaryota > Metazoa > Mollusca > Polyplacophora > Chitonida > Chitonidae > Liolophura > Liolophura sinensis. The sequence continues at coordinate 45,493,484 of NC_088300.1, forward strand.
AAAGAAATGACACATCGTCGGAAGAATACCAAGGCAAACATTCATACCTATAAATCAGACATTGTTCATCTTGTTGTTTTTCCCGGCCCATTGCAACAAGGCACTAGGACAAGTTTACGGACACCACATGCATGTTAAATGCCACTGGTTCCAATCCGCCTGACATCAGTCATTTCATCCAGCTTTGTCACAACGTGTTCAGCATCTCGTTTATTTTGACCGGCTATTAACCACTCTGACTTTAAAACTGTATAACTTGCGAAGTGATCAAGAATCTAGTGTCGATATTCATTACGCCAGGGCAGTTTTGGGCCGGTAAAGCTTGAAGCGTCAAAGAGAGGGAGAGAAAGTCAGAGACAGTGAGAAAAAGGAGACCTGAGCATGACGGACAGCCAGATCACAGCGCCTGTCAGCGCTCAGCTTGATTTATAAGCATTCGTAAGCCTCTTAAAGGTTTAACTCTGCTGTTTTATCCAGGGTGTCACCTATCCGGCCTGTCACGGAATCTGGCGTCATTGGGCCCCACCGTTGGAGCGTTCCCGGCTGGCAACGATCTCGTTCTGCGGTGAGTCGTGGTCTTGGTCCAGGCCTGCTCCCTTTGTGCTGTTTTCATGTTATTGTTTATTAAATGTGATGACAACATAGGAATTAGGCTAATATTAGAGCTTTGGCGTTTAATAAATTTATATCAGAATCTGGTGCAGCCATGGTTCTGTGTGACGTGCGAGTTGCTACAATACATATATTTAAGTGATCAGATAGAACAAAAGACTAAATGAGGTAAACTGACCAGGTAGGTGTAGTCATATGTCAGTTAGCATACTGTCGTCACTGCTCTGGTTTTACTCTCCATGCTGTAGTTTTATGTCCCGTAGTATTCGTCAGAATTCCATTCTCCGCAAAGTGTTACTACAATGTGATAGTAATGATTAGCTTGATTAATGATTGACCCAGGAGCCTCTGACCAATGCGATAGGCTTTGAGTGCAGCCTTTGGTGGTTTCTTCTCCGTTAGAACGTGGGAAGAATCTGCGGATGCTGAAGGGTTCCTCCCGATATCTTCCCAACACAATGATTGCCGCCGTCGTGTAAGTGAAACATTCTTGAGTACGGCGTGAAACATCAATCAAATAAGTAAGCACACTGTAATATCGCCAACTACGAAAACCACTATTAGGGGAGATCAAACATATCATGTATCGTCAAACTAAAGTGGCGCTGACTTAGTAGTGAAATTGTTTATCAAGTAAAATTAAGAGATAGCAACCGCCATGATGGAATTCTCCACACTCCAGTGGCTTTATGGTAGATGGCCCCTGGCGTGAAGTTCAGCATCGATGTTTTCGGGACTCAGGACTGTCAATTCACCAGAAGCAATTTTCTCGAATCTCGCATTGTCACTTCGAATTGAGAGAAACAAAGATTTGTACAGCAATTGGCGTATGTCAGTTGATATGGTTCCAAACTGAAGGCGACGGACCATGGTTAATGGCCGATCGTCGTATGAGAGGAGGAAGGGCGAAGGGGGCAATTGTTACCTGATCGATTACCCCAGAACAGAGCAGCTACCTAACGGACTGGCTAGTCACCAGCATCCTCGGCCTAACGTCTTCTAGTCGACAAAGGCGCAGAATCATTGAATTTATTTTGATTGCCGCCCAAGAGTTGTCTGAAATCACACTATACATGTGGACCTTCACCCCATGGCTGGGTTAATGGTTGGACCTCTGTCGAACAACTAACATCATGCATAGATGGACACGCGCTGACTCAGATAACTAATACACTTGCCAAGCGGTACAGCCAATGCGTCGCTGACTCAGTGCAGCTGGTGCTGCTGTGGTTTTAAATCAGGGGTTTTGTCATTTAACTGGAAAAAGGCAATAGTTCACTTAAATTCTTGAATAAGATATTAAAGGCCAATCAGGATATTAAAAACTCATAAATATATGCGGCAGTTAATCTCTAAATAGTTCGTCAAAAGTTATATTTTAAGTTTAGCATCCAAACCACACATAACTTTGTTTTGAAGATTTTCAAGACTAAGTATGCATGTCTCATGTATAAATTCTTGAATTTCAGGATCCTATGCGGGGGCTGTACTGGGTATGCCTTTATCCGGGCTCCTTACGGACTATCTAGGCTGGCAGGCAGGATTCTACTTTTTCGGTAAAATGTTTGCTGATGGGAAATTAGAAATAATAGCAAAAAAAAACAAAAAAAAAAAACGATAACACGACGTGATACGCAATTCAAATGACTCCAGAGATCGAATCTCTTCATTTCATTCTTTTTCTTTCGAAGGCATTTTCAAAATCTTTCGACTTTTGTGCAATTCTAAGAGCCGCCTTGAATCGCTTTTTACGGTTATAATGAGTGTACAAATGTCACAGTGACCATTTTTCAGTTGTTCGTCGTAAAGAAGATATTTCAAAGAGCTGGAAAACAATATAGAGGCCATACACTTTTCGTTATCTGATTGCAAAACCTGGTATCTGCGTCGATATTGGAATTGCCACCTCATCTGCGATGTTGTTGTTGTTTTGCCCTCAGGTGGCATGGGGCTGGCCTGGTTCACGCTGTGGTGGTGGCTGTCGTATGAGCGCCCGGGGCTTCACCCTACCATCACGGACGAGGAGAAAATATACATCGAAACCTCTATAGGAGAAAACACCTCTATTATACCCAAGGTAAATGAAACTGTGCTGATAGCTGGATCAGTCCAACCCACTCATTAAAACTATATCGCCAACTCTGAAAACAGGTAATTAGTTGACAGTCAATTGGGGTCACGATGAAAACACTATTACAAAATAGTCCCAAATGTGGCTCAAATCGTTGCATTATTCAATATACTACATGCGCTCACAATATACACATGCCCTTGTAGCTACATTAAAGAGAACCTATCTTTGACCATTTGCACATGTTCATCGAAAACAGATTGCGTAAAACATATTTTGTAATAAATCTCATTTTCTCTTTCACTTTAAGAATGTGAAAACGCCTTGGAAGAAGTTTTTCACCTCGGCACCGGTGTACGCCATTATCGTAGCGAACTTCTGTCGAAGCTGGACGTTCTACCTACTCATTATCAGCCAGCCCATGTATTTCCACGAGGTGTTTCATTACGAGATTGGAGAGGTAGGTGTCGGCTTTGTCTTATACTCCACACTGCCTTCACGTTTCTCTCTGTGCCAGTTCAATCATCTCTGGTTTATACACATCAAATAAGCATTTCAAATTTTTACATTCTTACGTAAAAGGAGTGAAAAAATCGGTGTTCTGTACTTTTGTTTCTCGACGTGCCACCCATGCCGATGTCATGGTGAGAACTTCATCAGCTCCGGAGCTGTTAACTATTATTTAAGTGCCATTACATGCAACTTAATAGTTCAATGTCTTGTGTATAACGCCTTGTCCCATGTACTGACGTTCTAGTGGTTTCTTATTCTGTGTTCTCCAGAGTGGCTTCGTTTCGGCTCTGCCCCATCTGGTCATGGCCATTATTGTGCCCATCGGCGGACAGTTGGCGGACTTTCTTCGTACTCGCCACATTCTGACCACAACCGTTGTGAGGAAAATATTTAACTGTGGAGGTAAGTCCTCTGAACATCCAACATCTGATTGTGGTCTCACTGCTTGTGGGGCCTTGGTGATAGTAAGCGGTCCACAACGCTCATGAGGCCGTTTCTGTACTCTAAGGCTCGTTAGATACCGGTTTCACCCGTATGATATGCATATCCATACGTCAGTCGTTATTGTTGGTAATAAAACCCAAAACTGCTAACATGGTAACTTGCCAAAGATCAGTGCTTTACTCTAGGCAACCCAGTTTCCTTCTCCTATAAAACTTACCGACTTCATATAAGTGAAAAGATATTGAGTATGGAGTTAAACAACAATAAAATAATTAAATCTAAGGACTGCTGCTTAGAGTGACTATGTAGTTTTACCTCGTCTGTGTATAGTGATATCTGACTATAAGTACAGATTACATATAGTGGTTGGCAACTTTAACTCTACCTATTTAACTTAAGGCATACTCTGTAGGTAGACTCGGTAGACGGCAAATTAAACTTTAGAGGAAAACAAGCAGATGGCATTTGCTAACTTCACGTCTAAGAACAACAAAATTGGATGTTTGTGACATTTGCTGTTATCATAGGGAAAGATTTAAGGGTGCATATGGCAGTTGTCATTTTTTTTTGTATATATCTGACCCCATGAAGTATGAAATTCAGGCAACTCCATCTCCCCGCCTGTAGTTCTAATGCGTTGGTGCTGGACATCTTACCGAAAAGAGGTCTTGAGCTCTCTAGTACAAAAAGGGTGGAAAAAACATGTCTATGTGGCACGTTCAGTATTATAACAGTTGTCAAATATTCTTCGAAACAAGTCCGACGGGGATTCATATTATAACCTTGTAGGCGCCGATCTACTTTTATGGATCTTCTGTTCATAGAAAGGAACTTGATGGATAAGCTGCTTATCAGTTTTACCGGTACCGAGAGAAATCATCATGCAAGTACAATGATCTGTCTATATGTCTTTTTGCACACATGTGCAAGCATACGGAAAATTAGACATAATTAATAACAGCAGATTTTGTGTTCTGCTCTGAACTACAGCAGTCATGTTTTGTTATAGTCGGCATTGACATTCGAAACTGCTATTGTAGAAGTTGCTAACATTGTCCAACTATGCTGAGATTTTATGCAGTAAACATACATGACAGATGAGAGCTCCTTCTCTCTGTCAGGGAACGCAAGCTTAAGCACACCCTTGAGCTGTTTTATGTATACAAAACTACTTCTGATTGAACGCTAATAGGGAAAACTTGCCTTCTTCAGTCGGCGGAGTGTAGCTAACAGGCTCGAGTTTCAAACGGAAGAAGATGCCTTAAATAATACAGGGAAGCCAGTTTTGTGTCTATAAGCTTGCTCCAAACCTTTGCTCCCCTCTCCTCCTCTACTCTAACTATTGTCCAAACTCTGAGGCGCTTATTCCCAACACAATGTTTTATTATAGGCTGCTTTTCTGCCAGAAAATATCTGGCGGATAAAAAAAGAAGTCCTAAGCTTCTTGCGGAGAAGTTATCGAAAAGCCCTTTATTACTATTACTGCCTGGTAATTAAGGTCTGCCATCCCAGGCTTCTTTATAATCCGCTATAGAATGCTATCAAAGAAAATCGCCTTTTGTCCGGCCGCAGCCTACTCAGATGCCCAACCATAACACTCCATTTCTTCGGGAGACGTCTCACTTCAATATCATTGGCGGACGATATAAAGGCCTGAGGCAAGAGGGAATCCTCAGCTGGAAATCCTTGTAATTAAATTTGAGTCGCCATGTCCCTCGCATGTCTGTCCAGCTGACTCGACGACCAGTGACTGTGTGGAGCGCCAGGATGTGGACAATCTTCACTGCACCGTCTTACTTTAAGTTGCTTTAAAACCCTCCGGCCTTCATCAGTCAGCCGTTTTTATTTATTTCAATGAAGAAACTAGTCGTGCCATAAGCTGGTGAAGGCGTGCTGACCTCGATAAGCCTGTCGGTGGTATCAAAATAGTCCCCAGAACCTACTCAACTATTTTTGTTGACGCCAACAAAATTATCTGCCTCTCTTTGAAAAACTTGAATAGAGGAAGATTTTGAACAGATTACATTTTATTTTTTACCTATTTCAAATTTTTTTGTAATTTTTTTTTGTAATTGCTATTTTTTGTTTCTAATTCTGTCAAAACTAGATGAACTGGTATTAAAATTTGAGGACGTGGGATAGGTGTTCCAATAATCCCTAGTTAATAGTTTCAAGGAAATGAAAACAGACGACAAACCTGTACTCTTAAACGTGCCTAAACAGAAAGACTTGTGAAAACCAGTCATGTTGCTTTATCAGTCTATTTCCCTCTACTCCAGATCCCCAAAATTAACAGTAGCACAGAGTTTACGGTTTTCAGCATTACAGATTTGCTCATAACAATTAGATATCATATTTTGCACAGGATGAAAGCATGGTTACGTATAAGTAAGTTTGTTATGAATCATGAAGCGCAGCCATTGCGAAGCTCAAGCGCAAATAAGGCAAATCACAATCTATTTCTAGATAAGAGGAACAACACGAACAATTTATATGATTTAATATGATAAGTTCAGGTAAAAAGAAACCGGGTGATTTTTATGAAGTCACGAAAGGACCTTGATTCTTCTCAAGGCTTGATAAATCAGCCCATCCTGAATTACCTAATACTAAGTTCGCAAACATGTGGTGAATCTCATCTTTCCTTTCACTTCTATAATATTACATCTAATTTGTTTCCCTGTTCTGTTCAGAAAAAAATGGAATCAACATTATCGTTGTGTGAATCAGCTTTCCGACTGAACGAAAATTTAGTTTTCGAAGCAATATATTTATTTATCTAGAGTCATTGCTAACAAAGGGATAGTGAGTACACGCATAACAGAAAATGGTTGTCTTCTGCAGTTGTTACGCAGGCGATGTATTTCAGAATAGAGTTTAGTCCGAATGCAACTTGTCAATGAACATCTTCAAACTGGGGCCTCAAGTCGATGAGGTATGGCCGTGCAGGTCTGCGCCAATGTTCCTAAGACGACGCCCGTAAAACCCTCACCTACTCAAACCTATTATACTCCTTTGATATGCTGTTTAATATTAGATTGTGATTCTGTTCCTTCCATCATTATAATTCCATGTATTTTTACGACCTGTTTTTTTTTTCATCTTTAAAGATCCCTTTATCTGCGTAAATTCAAGGTTTAACAAACGTAAACCAGAAACATTACCAAACTTATCTACAATTATTTTGTAAGCATAACCTAGGACGTGCTTGACATATAATTTCGGCCGTATGCTATGATCTTACAGCCCGTTTAAAGCATCCATATGTTCACCATTTCTCCTTGCACTTCCGTGGGTTTAATTCCCTAACACTGATGACGTTATTTATTCACATCTTGATTGAATTGCCAGTGCGTTTTCCTGAACGGAACACAACAATCTCTGACAAATAACGACTGATTAGCTTGGCACTTTGAAGTGCTAGCGCCGATAGATTGTGTCAACTCACGGCTATTCGAAGTGAAGTGTACAGAAGGAACAGCTATCGTGATTACAGCCCTCTTATTAACCAGTGATCGCGTTAGTTTTAGATATTGATTTAACATGTGTAATTGTGTATCGGGTGCCCTGGGTTTGTCCTTCCAGCACATCCTATCTCCCACTGACGCAATCGCACGCAATGAGTCATGGCAGGAACCAGTGTTTGGACAATACATGCTTTTTTAGGGAGACAATCGTCGGTTAGAAACGTATTTAAGCGAAGTGGACGGAGATATTGGTTGCCCGTTACTATACGAATCTCACCGAAGCGATGGCAATCTCTGGTTCCTGGATAGTGGCTTGTGGCGATGTGTGTAGGGATACATAAATGGGATTTGCTGCGAGGTGAACAAGTAAACTTTTATCCCGGCATAAACGCACAGCTATAGTCTCTTGCAACCTTTGCTCTTACAGAAAACGCGGTCAGCCATGGTCCTGTGGTAACCACATCTTGGTATCGGCTTAAAATGAATAGCATATGTGCCTTTTCATTGTATCTAACATTCTAAAAGAAGTAATTTTTAGTATTCTCTAATCATTCCGTAAAATATAGAAGGTAAACTATCTGAAAATTTAGCATTGAAACAGCCAGACTATTGCAGTCATTGGAATGGGGCATTGCAAACTCTTTGACTTAGCACGTAGAAATTAAAGTAGACCTTAATGCCACAGTTCTGCAATTTTTAAGATTTATATAGCGCAAGGTCATTGGTTGTCAAATATATTAATGACTTCTGCCGGGAGTCTTCTATGCCAGCTCCCCATGGCCCTCGTTACTTCACATTATTTGTGTGTTGATGTCAATGAGCGTCTAATTCAGAAACTTGATTGTTGAGGACACTCCATTCAAAGCGTTCGTTTTAAGTGTCTAATATATACAACAAGTCTGATTGGTGGTTTGTCAGAATGATCTGAATCTTTGTCGTTAAGCTTCATAGTTGCATCTATTTCCGCTCCACCTGGAGGCACGTGGTATTTTAAATACCAATTACAACTATACAATGCATATACAATATAGTTGTAATCAAAGCGAGAGAGACATTCTTCTTTAGAAAATATTTTATGGCTTCAAGTTTGAGACCTGATTTGTATTTCATTTCTGACATCACAGAAAACTGATGACTACGTCTCTTTTGTATATAACCAGCCTCGTTTGATGACAGCTTCTTCCGTATACCTAACCTTTCCTCCTGTGATGAAAGCTATGGTTTTATTTATGATCAGCCCTTTTTATCATATGTTTCATATGAGTATATATAACTGGTGTTGGTTTTTGTTTTGTTTTTTGTTTTTCTGTTTTGTTTTGGGGTTTTTTTTTTTTGCATAAAGAATTTTCTTTGATCGCATATTATTTTATTAAACAATAATATAATAATGTCGACGTTGAGGCGTTATCTGCCGGTAGATCTGTCTTCTGTTTAACAAGTTACAATAAGATGTGACCTTCTGTCTACAGGCTAACACCGCTATGCTGCATGTCACCAACTTCAGTGTGATGGTAAAGTTCCTGTTTGGTTTTTAGGTTTCGGTCTGGAGGCAGTGTTCCTGCTGGGCTGTGCCTTTTCCCGGGATAATCTGTCCGCCATGGTCTGCCTGACGATAGCTGTCGGTTTCAGTGGATTCGCCATCTCAGGTGACGTAAAGTGATCTCTCGTCCTTGTTCTTCATGGTCGAACATCGTTCAAAAAGTTCGATAACCAAGAAGCCAAAAGGAGAAGAGCTACGAAAGTGCTTTTTAGCATCACGACTGGCTGTAAGAGATATGTCCTGTGTATTTCAGCTCCAAAACATTTCCAATTCTTTATCTGCCTTCTTGGAGAGTTCCATGAATAAACAGGAATCCCATTGGATTCAGCTGTAAACGAAAGCAGCGGAAAGGCGATTTAAGTGTTGGCAAAACATGAATAGTTTATGTGTCGTTTTACGACTGCTTTTCCTTCTCCGCGGCCCTTTTACCGTCCATGGGAGGCGTGCATGAGTCGGTCAGCCACCTACTAAAGCAGCATTATGTCTAGAGGAGAACATTACTGGCCAGGCTATAACCCCAAGTGGGAACACAAATCGCACAAACCTTCGGTGCTTCTCATATTTATGGCGTTTTTCTCTTTTGCAAGTTTTTATTCGGGTTATTGGTCAGTTAAGACCAATGGTGTAGGAAACCTGACCGAATTATGTCTTACTTCTGTTAAGGAAAATAATATTAGTCGACTGAAACCAACGTTTTCTTTCCCTTGACAGGTTTTAACGTTAATCACCTTGACATCGCTCCACGCTACGCCAGTATTCTAATGGGCCTGTCTAATGGCGTCGGCACCTTATCCGGGATGTTGTGTCCTATCATCGTGGAGCTTCTAACCAAGAATGGGGTAAGTTCATTACGACAGCGGAGCTAATCGTCCGGCTAATTGGATGAACTTCGCGACTGAGATGTGTTTCACTTAGTCACTCCCACGGTTCAATGACCCGATATCGCTTTAAGCCTTTCACTGACAATACGTACATACATCAATGTGTCGTGCTAACGCCTCGGAACAAATTTGCTTTCCGGACTTTTTGTACACAAAAGAAACGTCTTTACCCTTAGATCCTGGAAGAAACTAGGACTCGGCTTCCGGTTCCAAGAGTGTCTTTGTCTCACTCACTGGAGATATTTCAGAGCATCTTCCGTGGGATGCTATTACCCTGTTCCAATTTATGTAGGACGTCTTTCATTCACACAGTTAGAATTCGTCTGCCCCGTAATGGATCCTTCTTTCATTTATAAAAAAAGTGAGGCGACTATCACAAAAATTGAGGTTACTATTCTGACTGTAGCAGCGGATATATGAACTAAATGATTGACACGGTAGAGACTCAGTTACATGTATGTATGAATTCAGTGGCTCAGTCTCAAAATAGTTCGGTTTTGTTGCAGTCCGCAAACGTTTGATTAGTAAGGTCCAGTGTTCGAATCCAGATATGGGTGGTTTGGCTTCGTTTTTGTCAGACATCAGGCAAAGGGTAGTAGTTTACTTCCAGCATAACCCTGAACGCTTTCGTATCCCATGTTTGAGTTGTACACTGGTTACATTGCCATTCCATCAGCTGGTACGGCATGTCATCTTAACTGTTGACTCCATGGGTATACCCATGGTCATACCCGTACTTTATAAATATACCGTGTTTTTTTTTTATTATTCTCTGCAGACCAATCTGGAATGGGAGTACGTGTTTGTGATTGCTAGTGTGATCCATTTTGCCGGAGTTATATTCTATGCTATCTTCGCCTCGGGGGAGAAGCAACCTTGGGCAGAACCCGAAGGAGAAGATTCTTGGAGACCAGAGGACACCTTGAAGACGGACGATTACGGCAAACTTCAGTCTTACGGCTCCACCATGGCGGACCGACCTGTCTATGAAACTAAGGAAGAACTGGTTCAGAAACAGTCTTACTTCAAGCAAGTATCGGAAGACTCAGACGATCAGCTTCCTTGATCGTCTCTTAAGGCTAAACCTGTTTAAATTTAAGACAATATGAGCGCTTCTGAGCGACTCCAGTGTTAAGTTAGCTGCGTTTGCCGTGGACAAGTTCGGACTCTGGGGAAAAGGTTGAGAGTTACATAAAATTATGGTTAGATCGTACTGGTGACCGATAGTGGCCTCTATGGTCAGGATCGGTGGACAGGGGCCCGAGTTTACCAGACAGTCTTTCTTCTCATCATCTCTTTTAAGACGTGACCATTGTGATACCCAGATGTTAGTTAACTGTTATCGTGTTATAGGGAGTGAAAAGTAGTCCGTCAGTTTGTTATCACGTTTGGTGAATTCGCGGAAGTTATTTTTGCCTGGCCTTGCAAATAGGAAAAAATGTTCGCTTATTGCGCATGTCTATTTCAACTGACCGTTATATGTTCAGACTAACCTGGCTGTTTTTAGCATTCACTGATTACAATCGGCTGTAAGTGAAGTCGTCGCATAGATTACCTTTCCCCGATTGACTGCGCTTAGAGCGAATTGATTTAAGGTCTTGTTTCCGATCTAAATTTGTGCATTGCTGTTGTGGTATAAATTTGTGGAGACAAACATAGGATTAAGGTGTCTTCTAAAGTCCTTCAAAATAGTGCTAGGCGCCACTAATATGAATACTAAAGGACGGTGCACACTCGCACACACACACACACACCCACCCACCCACCCAGCCATATATATATATATATATATATATATATATATATATATATATATATATATATATATATATATATATATATATATATACAGTTGTTGACACGTACCAGTTATATCTTCACTCAGTTACAGTTGCGATCTTCGATGCTCAAGTGTCATATAACTAACATTACGACAACAGCTGCTTGCAGTGTTGAGCCAAACTGATGAACATATACACAGGAAACTCCACGCGACTGTCACATCCAAGGCCATACACCCACCGATAGATACAAATCAACATTTTATCATCTTGAGAGATGGAAAGTCAGCGAGAGTTGGCGTTGACACTTTTAAACTTCAATCCATCTTCCTTTGTAATTTAGTCTACGAATTGAGACATAGGAAAGATATCACAGGTGGCAATTCACATCTGTGGTCAACGGAGGGAGGGGTTGACATTCACGGGAGTTAAACAGAATGCTGCTCAAAGGTGAGGAATTCGGAGACGTCAGCTCACCTATGCTGAGTTCGCGCTCCCTAGCACCTTGATGAATATCATTTTGTACCGGAAGAAAGCCATCGGCCATTTTTGTTCTGCTTCTGTTCGAAGTTATATAGTACTACAGTTATACTGTAGATACTGGTTGAGTTGAAACTGTTTTCACATGCTGTAGGGTATCCACTATGTTATAGAGACCTTCTGTTCGGAAGGCACCGGTTATGTTTGGACCACCGACTGTTGTGGAGAATTAGCAATAAACACGGGGCACTACCACTCAACATTTGTTGTGTTATATTTTTACAGATGTCATTGCTGTATACAATAGATATATCATTATTGGTCTTTGAAGGAACTTTTATCTCCTTTTATAAACATATGTATACAGAAACTTAGGTTCTAGCGTGTCCAATTCATATAAGAATGGTTGCTGAATCTGTTAATTTCCTCAGTTTACATCATTACGAATGGGTTTTAATAAATTGTTATGTGCAATCTGTACGAGATGTGGTGTTCTTTTTGTTCTATTGCCCTTTTTCTTCTGAGTATGGATCTTTCCACGATATGGGGGTGATATTCCAGGTAAGGTAAGCTGTATCTATCCAACGATTTATATGCTTATGCAAGAATTGTTTTTAAGCATAAACATGGAATCAAGTATGTAACTTAACATGACATTTCACCTGAATTGCTTCATTGTAAAGAAGCATTATAATCCACCAAAAATCCAACACATATTATCAACTTTGTAATGAAGCCTAACATTGTCGGCTTTATGGCTAAGCAGTGTGGTACCCAGTCAGCTGTGTAATGACGCGTTGAGATTCATCAACATTAAAACATAGGAGTATGACTCAAGTCATACTTAAAACATAGGAGTCAATTTTATAGAGAGGCTTTGTGGTCCACCACAATTGTTGTTCAAAGTGTGTAAGGAGTCACCAGTGATACCCAAAACACAGAATGAAATTTGCAGGTGCATGCCATAATTTACCTCGAAGGACAATGGCACAATTTCGGGAATCAGTTCTTGTCTTTCAACCGTCATGGATTAAGGAATGTTGTCCTTTACCTACTTTATGTGAGACAACGTTCGTCCATTCGCTGACAGGATCTTATAAAATACGGTTTCCGTCTGAAAAAAAAACGCTGTAGACAGTGTATACATGTTAATGTTGAATTGTTTCGGTTATAATGTTTCTCTAAATACATGTACATTAACCAGTATCTTAATGCACATTTCCATTTTAAGGGCATTAGTATTGAATATATACCATGAATATTAAAGGAGCGCGAGACTTTATTCCACCAATGAAAACTTGTGTTTCAGCTGGAATGTATTTGCCCAATATATAACACCATATTACTCTCCCGTAAACAATTTCGGCAAGTACTCCTTTTCTACAGAGGTCCAGAAGACAGCATTATTATCTGTAAGTCAGGTGAAGACCGTGTCTGTTCCCCTTTGTATTCGTATACCAGGGTGAGGAATCAGGCGGTGCGCTTATAGATGTGCTACGTATATGGAGAGTCAAGATTGCGCGGGTTATCGGGCCTGCACACCTGCTGATCGATGAGCCCAGGATTACCACACTAATAGTCCTTGACGCCAAACGGCACAAGTGATATCATTACAGACCGCTTCTAGGAAGCTATGCGTGGCGATGAGACTAAACGCACGACCAAGGCCTCTTTACAACAATTGAAAAGCCACTGCTTTTCCCATTTCTCAGGTTACGCCTTTGCAGAAAAAAACTGAGGTTGTAAGAAGGTAGCCCTAATATATAGAAAACGTTTTCTAGTGTACATGTAGATCAGATGGTGACGGGATAATAAAGGGGAAAAGACCGACTGAATGCTCGTCGAATTCAGTAATGGACTGAGAGCAATGGACTCCATTGACCGGTTTTCTCCCACCATATTGTATGACCGCCGTCGTGAAATTCCTGAATACAGCTTATCAAATAAATAAATGAATAAATAAATGACTGACTACATGATTAACACAAAACAATTGCCGATGTAAGCCCACCACTCGTAGATCGTGAACTGGAAGTTCCAAGTCGATTATAGCAAGATCCATTTCCAAAAACAACCCATAACACTTACCGACCGAGTTAACAGTGTTACTGACTAATGTACCAGTTTACTGGGCTGGCCATCGACTTGGTGTTTCCCTAATGGTTAAACCACTAAGTTGCGAGTTGTTAGGTGAGTAGCAAAACAGATTGTCAGTGAGTGACAGGCTAAGAGAATGAGGAATTAACAAAGGAACTGAGAGTAACTGAGGGGAACTGATTTATTTATTTGATTCGTGTTTTACGCCGTACTGAAGAATATTTTACTTGTACGATGGCGGCGAGCATTATGGTGGTAAGAAACTTGGCAGTGTCTCAAGGGAGACCCGTGATCTTCCTTAAGTGGATGACAGACCTCCCCACGTGCGAACGAAGAAAAAGTCTTGAACCGCATTGGTTGGAGAGAGGAATCAATTGAATGAATTGTTGTCGGGTATATCTGATCGCTGCTTTGAACAGTATGCGTGATGATTTCAGATGAAGCTTGCGTTAACGTCCTCGGTACGGCTTAATCGACCCCATATAAGTACTGGAACGTTTCTTAGCGCTCTCCCCTTGATGTGGGTATGCTCCATGTTTAAGCACTCCTCCTGTGTGAAGCACTAGATCGTGTCCCGTGACATCTTCAAGAGGCCGCGCTGTCATTTTGTTCATCTTCGCCCTGTCTGTGGTTCATTCCGTATACACTAGAGTATCGGCCGGTGGAGAGATAAGGGGGCAAACCACCATCACATAACGAACCCGGTCAATCCTCCTAAGGGTTCTTTACTGAAAACAACCGCCACAAAGGAATCTCTTTCGCGATGACTTCAACTTATCGCTGTCAAAAGACAAGAAAAGTTTCACTTCTAAAGCGATAGGCCATCTGTACTGAGCATTGCACCATTGGGAAGATGATAACAGCAATTGAGCGCTAGCGCTGACAATGCAAGTCTGTGGTTCAATCTATAGCCACCTGCCTGCTGCTTATCTGGCCTTGTTGAATACAAAGAAATCATCAGCAGATATAGGGTTGAAGATGAAGACGGTTGATGGACCCAGGTGTAAACTTCACCCATCGATATTAACTGTCTGGCTAAACAAATGACAAGGCGCTCTGTATTCAGCAAGTGTTTGGGATAAAACCTCGCCAAAGTACAATTCCTTAGTGGGCACGGTGTCAGAGACACAGCTGCAGATTTACAAAACCTTAAGTTCTATAGCCAAAAACCATTTTTGATCCACTACGCCTTTCTTCTCTTTGAATATCGTATTTTTTATATTTTTATATATATTTTTATATATTTTTTTTTCATAAGACAAATTAACTCGATTAACTCAAGATCATCTTCTTCTCACCTCCCCCCCCCCCCCCCCAGACAGATACAGTTTGATTGGTGAAAATCGTCATGTAAACCACTGGTAGTTTGCCACTTATGGGGAGAATGAAAAATCTGTTCCTGTGACATTGTCATGGAAAAAGAGACTTCAAAGAGGTCTTCTTGCCACTTGCCCTAAGATTTAGGTACAGTTTTATTAGTGAAAAAATGGACGACAGAGCTTAATCACTATAAGCCACTGTAAGTTTGGCATCCAAGAGGGGTGGAGAAAACTGACCCTGTGTAAGCAACACTATTAGACGGGGAGGGCAATCCGTGCTCTTTTCTATGTGACTTAGACACTTTGTTAATGGTAAAAAATGGACGAGGGCGCTTATTTGAATGGTAACCCACAGTTTGGCATCCAAAGGGAAAGCTGTCTCTGTGCGAGTGACAAAGAAACTGACAGGGCAAAAAGCCTTTCTTGCTCTTTAAGACTAAGATACAGTTTGATAAGATGTTGAATCGACTGTTTTGCCACAACACGATTTGCACCCAAGCTAAATGTGGAAGATGTCCCTGTGGGAGCGACCCAGAAACTATAGGGCACATGAAGCCCCTGGAACCGTCACAATCCAGAAAGACGGCGTTAAGTAGGTTAGGCAAAAGGCCATGCATCTTCATCACGCAAGATTCGGTGTAGCTTGTCGTTCACATAACAAGTTAGAGCCGCCTTAGCTATCAGAGTTCCTTTAAAGTGGCCATTACTCTTCGTGCGGCACAAAGAGAGCAAGTCATCAGTTCTCACAGTACTATCATCACCCTGTAATCACTCTGAGGCCGCCCTTACTGATATCAGTCACTGCCACGACGGGTGTAAACAGTGTATCATAGTAAAGGCGTATAAAACTGATAATAGAAGACAATTTCAAACACCAAGGCTTCGCGTTTATGTTTTATACAACCGAACACGAACTGAGAAGACTCCATCAACAATACATATGTATATTAGCGTAAGATAGAACAATTTCAAGACTTTTTAAATGGTACTTGTTACTGGGTTTTGGTTCAACACGGAAAGGTTAGAACAAGGAAACTTGGCCCGGTGTCAGTATGATGTGACTGGGTTGTTGTTATATCTCGTGCCTTCGGCATGATACTTCAGTGGAGGCAGCACTTTGGCGGCATGGACTCGCTCTGCCACAATTAAGAAAACGCAGGATATGTACACACACCTAATAACTCCTCGTCGTCATATGACTGAAAAGTTGTTAAGTACAAGGTTAAAACCCAAGCATCAAGCATTAAAACCAATTCCTGAATAGCAACAGGCATTCTCGTAGCAACTCGTCTGTACATAAGGGCTGATACAACACAACTGTAACCGGGCCACGCGTCCGAAACGACAAAAGCCAATACCTAGCTGCATCAAACATGCATCCATGCACTGTATACGACTAAATAAAAACAAATCTGTAACTAAGACATCCACCTGATAAGACAACACAATTTACCGACCGGTTAGGGACACACCCACCATTCGTGATAATAATCATTCACAATATGTAACACAGATAACATTCACAATCAACCATTTCACGTACTACTGCGTGTTGAGCAACCCGATATAGGGCGAAAAAAGGGGATACAATTACTACCAAATCTAGTAAAGCTCACATCGATTTTCAGTATGGATGCACTTAGATCATACAAACATAACCACATTATAAAATAATATTCTCCAAGAGGGATTACAAGATATTAGCATGCAGCCATTCCAAGATTCTCCATTCTACGCAAACACTCTTAAACCTTATCCGTCGTCATGGGTTTGGGAATTATGACATACAGCGAAATGCTATACATAGTATCCTTTCTATTTACATATGAATGAAATAGTCAAATGAGTCGACGAGTCCGGCGTGTCCCATAAAAAACTACATATTGGACACACAAATAAGCCCGTCAAGGCTTCGGGGGAGCCAACCTCCAAGGTTTTGAGGAGTCAACCGTCAATGTTTTGCGAGAGCCAACCGTCAGGGTTTTCGGGCAGCCAACCGTCAAGGTTTTGAAGGAACCAATCGTGGCCGAATGGTTTAGGTACTTGCTTAGGACATACGAGGTTTGAGTTGAAACCAAAAAAAAAAATGGATATCCCTCCCTCCTCGGCTGGTGGGCCTTGGTGATGATGGGAGTTTGTCCAGTCTAATATTTGTTGGGAACCATCTGTCGTCCTCCAATACTATGTGCGTATTCTTACATGTCACATGCACCTGGAAAAGATTGTCAGTAACTTGTTCAAGGTCGATGGTTTACCCCATGCATTCACTTTAGTTTCTAGAATCTATAAAACCGACCACAATCGTGTAAGTCAAAATTTCTTGAGTTTGTACAGTATATAATAAATAAAACCTGGATTTTGGTTAAAGGTTGTTGTATTTCTGGCCTTTAATGTCGGTTTTAAGCGCCATTAAATTCTAACCGCCGGACTGTGTGTCAGATGAGCATAACATTACGGCTACATCAATGACTTATATAAATAAATAAATCTGCTGCCCACAAATCATGTATGCATATACCCAAGTAAAGTATCGATAAAATTTATTTATGTGTGTTCGTTAGTGATATCATGCAACACATGAGACGTAACAGATCCCAGGTAAGCTACGTTATATATCCCACATAAGTCACACAGGTCTCTTAAAACAGCAAATTCAAACCTTAAACTACTGATAAACAGCTTCTATCACATTGAATTGGTCACATGTAAATCTAAGAAAAGACAATTTTTGTGAATAAATTGAAACCATATACATAACCCGGTTATGTTCGTATATTATTGTCGTGCATACTGCGGGGAGATCGAAATGAAATCTATCGTGCTGCTAAACAGATGTTTAGAAGGCCACATTCCTTTAGGCACAAATTAAATTTTAATTTGTACCTTATCCCTGACGTATTTGTAATTTGATGAGTTAATGGAAAGCTAACATCCAGATGTGTCTGGTGTAGTTAGCAACTCATCACCATAAACTTCTCTCTGCAGCTGGTGAATGGACAGAATTGATCATTTTAAGGTATATCAAGCTCTATACATTATTTCCCATTCGTATTGACACAAGATCAACATGTACGTTGGAATATCTATCCAGTTAGAAATGAATCAGATGACCCATAACCTTTATGATGGCCAAAGGAATCTATTGTTGTTTGTTTTTAAGCCCGTGTCTATCATTTCACTTTCAATAGATTTCTTTTTTTTTTGTATTTTTCTGTATCAGTTTTGAATAGAGTTTGTCCGTTTTTCCTCTATCTGTAAGGAGAGACGTCTTACAATGACTTGATAACAAAAGATTGAAATAGAATTATATGGCATCCATTATCGAACCTTCCAGAAGAGCCTTTGCGACGACGAACTTCGCAGTATGGGAGTTCTCGTGCATAGTTGACATAATCTGTACATACGAGCGCTAAGCTCCCCCTGGCTGCTAGCGCTAGCAGGATAACGTTTAATCCCGGTCACTCTTGACGGGATTTGTCACGGACGCACTTTTTATTGAATGACAAGTCAGCCGAAATCGGCTAATTTCACATGGAAATCAGCTCTGTAACTGTGATAAATGATCCGAACTTTTTTGTCTTTGAAGAATCCCAGCAGGCCACGTGCTTGTGAAAAGCTCAGGAATGACAGTAAACCGACACATGCCCGAGATACCTAGTTAACATGAAGGAGGTCATATAACTGATAAGGCAGATAAACATTAATCACAGAATAAGCGTGTATTGACACTATTTAGTAGATTATTGTAACACTCCTACGAAACGTGAAACGTTTGTTGATCTACAATACGTTTGCAGGCGCAAGTCATTAGCTGATTGAAATTCAAGAATTGTTGCGATTATTGATTAAGATGGCTGACCATGGCTTTTAAGTTCATACATAAAAACTTTCAATATTTGAGAATTGTTCTTTATTTTCATCACATCATTATCACATGGAAGATTCTTAAACACTTTTCCAGAAAATGTTTTTTTTTTGCTTACATTCTGGCGTAATTATACAATAAATACAAAAGATGCTGATAAGGTACCGTTATACGATACAAATCCCTCCACGGTTGATTGTCAGTAAATAGGGTGAATGTGCGGCGCAACGTTTTATGTCATAGCAGCGCTTAAAGTTTGAAGAATGGATCAATCTCACTTCATAAAACTCAACAACAATTAGCCAAATGAATATGATATTATAGCCTAGTGTATATAGGAATGTAGATTTTCAGAATTCCAGGATAGTATACTATAAAAGATAACACTATAAAACTGTTCTACGGGACAATGTATATTATTTACTGACGTTGCGGCGACAACCTATCGCCATCAACAGAGTAAGGTGTGAAACCAAAAGAATTCCTTTAGGAACAGTTTTATGGTGTTATCTTTTATAATAGCCTAGTGTAGTTAATATTCATAATTTTCCTTAAAGTGTTTGGTAATGTAATCATCAAAATATGCTTATACACTGGTGGATCAACGTGGATCAACTCTAACTGGATCGACCCCGACCTCATGTTGGGGAGGTCAGATACGAGTCGCAGGTCCACGGTTTTTCTGAACTACCGCTTCCTCCACCCACAAACCTGGCCGCCATCATGTAAGTGAAACATTCTTGGGTAAGGCGTCAGACACAAATCATTCATTCAATCAATTAATCCAAACGAATGTTCAAAAAAGCAGTAAAAAATTATGAAAACATGAATTAGAACTTAGCCACATAAAGAGAAATAGAGGTTTTCATTGATGTCGACAAGGCGTATTACCAAAGATTGCATATTCCGGGCGAATGAACTAAATAGGTATCTAAACAGTACATATGAAACTCTTTAGGTTATGCAGAAAAATATCTCAAAGAACCAAACGGCTCTAGTCAAAATTTTGTCAAAGATATCGATCATTAATTTCATTCTGTGATCTTGCAGCAGATCTATGTTTGTATCTATTACCCCTGTTTAGGTAGGCAGTTGTACAAACATGGCGCGATTTGAATATTAACGCCATGTTTATATGAAGTAGTGTGACTGGGACACATTCTAACTTCAATTTCATTCAGTTACTTAATTTCATTCTATGATATCTATGTTTGTATCTATTACCCCAGTTTATCTTATATGAAGTAATGTGGCTGGGACTTTTGTATCGGAACTTGTTTACTGACTTTGTATATTTTACAAAGATACACCGTTATGGGTTACATAACGGGTTTGACGCACAACACATCACGTCATTCCGATTTCATGAAAAACTGTTCACTAGTTTCTCCTTTCAAGTATCTAGCTTTCATCAACATTTCTGTTCGAGACATTGTGATGCTAATTCTGTTTATGAAACAGATTTCTCGAAGTTTGGCTTCGAACTTTTTAGGATTTTTTGGCAGGGTTCAGTGGTGATTCTGAACATTCTCCCAGATCACAAATGCAAGGTATTTTCACAAAAATTTTGATTTTTATAGATAAGTCAAGAGGGCGAATCAACGACATCGTACCACGCGGCGACGGAACCCAAATCCAAAAAGCGACAATTCGGAACACAACATTTCGACTAATGAATGCTGAGGTCATTGACTTTTTTCATTCATGTGCTGATTAATTGTCAGTTGCTTTATTTATACTGATAAAACGAAAAATACATATGATATATGAAGCCTTTAATGGAAGCATTGAATGATAATGACAGAAAATTATGCAAGACAAATGTAGCACTTGGACAGGAAATTTCTATACATTCTCCTTCTCTTTGCTTGTTAGGCCATAGTGACAAGAAGAGGGCAACAACGTTAGTATGGATGTTTACGCAACGTTCGTTCAAAATCGTGCACTATGACACAAATGTCTTCCACCAGATGCTGCGCATATCAGTACACCACATGTTGGAAAATTCGCAAGTAGGGAGCCAAAGGTCGGTCTTTTACCACTAGTACCGAGAACTCCGTTTTCATTCACTTGTAAAACTGACCGCCATCGTGTATATGTAAGTCAAAAAATGTTAATTATAACGTTAAGCAACAATCAACAAAGAAATTCAAAACATTTGTCCTAATCCTTCGAGTGTCTTTGAGTGTAAACAATAACAATGGTCAACATTCCGTACGTGGTTCACTCACGCCAGACATCATTCGAACTAATCATAATCTTCTATCGGGACAACCGAGGCCGAGTGGTTAGCGTGCTGGTGCTGCGCAATGACACAGGAGCCTATCACCGATGCGATCGCTCTGAGTTCTTCCTCAACCGTCAGGAGTTGGAGGTCTTCCAGCAACGTGCAGATGGTTGTGAGTTTCTCTCAGGCTCTGTTCGGTTTCCTCCCACCATAATGCTGGCCGCCGTCGTATAAGTGAAATGTTCTTGAGTACGGTCTAAAGTTTTTTTTTACCTCAGTTTCAAATCACAAATAGGTTTCAGTCGCAATACTTGCTTTCCTATTTTACCAATAAAATCACCTATATGCCAAAACCATCAACTTGTATCGTATATAACGGGTCTCCGTGGATCAGTTGGTTAGCGCGCTAGCCTTTGAAATTGTCTTTGTTAATGAATCTCTCACCAATGTGGTCGCTGTGAGTTCAAGTCCAGCTCACGCTGGCTTCCTCTCCGGCCGTACGTGGGAAGGTCTACCAGCAACCTGCGGATAGTCGTGGGTTTCCCCCGGGCTCTGCCCGGTTTCCTCCCACCATAATGCTGGCCGCCGTCGTATAAGTGAAATATTCTTGAGTACGGCGTAAAATACCAATCAAATAAATAAACATATATAACAAGCCTAATAAATAGTCGTCAATGGCTTTTTCACGAACATCTCCTTGTCATTAAGATTCCGAGGACATTGAAGGCTGGGAACGTTTTAAAATTTTCCTTCAGATGCTAGATTCGAAACATCACTTGCCCAGGTGACTCGCCCACCCTAGTTACTCTTTAGAGCAGCGTTTAGACATTAACCTATAATGTTGCTGTATAAATGCACTTTTAGGAAATGGAGAGCTCATGCTTACAGTAAAATAATGCCCAAGCATAAAAGTAGCTTTTCAGGTATTGTTAAAACTTAGGGAAAAATGTTAACTGAGGGAAAGAAGGAAAGTAACATTTTAGCTTCTTTCATATCCAGAAGACACTCAGAATGCCACTCAAACGTTTACATTATGTGTAACCACTCGCACTTCCCTCTATCTTTCGTTGAGAAAGGTACACTAACCCGAAAACTGTGACAATTTAAGCGCCCTCATGAATATTAACTGTTTAGAAATTTTTGCTCCTTTTTTGTTATATTAACCATCAAAAGTTATTCGTTTGATCACTATCTCTTCTCTGTTACCTGTTCAATATGGCTGTGTACAAACGTACCTGTGCACAGTGACATACGATCCAAGAGAGACAACTGTGTATACATCTGAATGTCTTGACGAATTCCTTAAGTTATCTGCCTTCGCAGACAGGAGTAATGCCACTCGCCCATACGTGAGCATCCAGTCCGTGTCATATGGACTGGCTAAAGTGATAAGCCGATTAGCTGGCTGTTATATTAACACAGTAAACTCTGTCATCGCTGTACTTGCAGTACATGCAGTACTACAAATGTAAAGTTTAGTGAACTGCCATAGATAGTTAAAGGCAATGAAATAGCCCATTGAGTAAAGTGATGAAAAAATAAATCAACCTCCGTTTTTGTTTGCACTTAAGATTTCTAAATATATGTAGAAGTTTTAAGGTGGAAATTACTAGGCGTTTTTAGTTTTACTTGCATGCAATGAATATTTCAAACATTCCATGTGTACATGCACTTGTAATATGTGCTTAGTATATGTTACACAGAATGTTTTTTGTGTTTCTTACAATTAAGTTTTTTCTTATGTATCTAAAATACTCAGAAACATAGTTTTGCGCCCATGCAACAAACCAGCCATTGTGCTGGCTTCTGACTAAATGATTATGGCTTTATAAAATGTAATTAGATCTATTCTTTCAGGCGCCTTAAATAATATACAGTCAGTTTAGCTTTAGTTTGTTCACACAAGTAAATTACACTGTGATATGATTATTTGTAGTTGATTTTGATTTATATATTTGGTGTTAAAAACAACAAACATGAATTTGCACTGCTATAAGCACCTATAAAGTTTCTTATTTAATGGCCGGTCTGTCGATGGGTCTGTCGAGAAATGAATGCAAGATATCTCAGTTTGGCCGAAACGGCTTGCAATATATATCAGTCGGTAGGCTTTTTTTTTCTTTCTTTTTTTTTTTTTTTTTTTTTTTTTACATTTTTTGGTGCTTTAACATTTGTCATTCAAATGGCGAGGTGTCTAAGTGTAGGACAACATCGATAATTTTTACATGCATGATGTTGGTCACTTTTACATGCATGATGTTGGTCAGGTTTATGAATAGAGAAAACTGACTGAAGGCTGGATTCGAACACATGACGTCACTGAAGCCACCAAAAACAAGGGGGAATTTGATACAGTTATAATCAGTACAGCAGTTCCGAGTATGAAGAATATAGACATTAAAATAAACAAGCCCTTCACATGTTCTTCTTTTCTTTGTTGCATTTCAAATAGACTACAATCTCTTCCTAGTAGGCATAACAGCCAAATTTCTAATTTACTATCTTCCTACATTCCGATATTTTTATTCAGTCTCATTGTCACAAATCGAGGAGACATGGTTAATAACATGTTATACAGGTGTGATAGCAAGACACGTATATGGCTGTTCATTGCCGTTTACATTTTCTAGAAGTTGTACTTTACAACTGACCATAATCAGGTAAGTGTCAGGTAAGTGGGTAACCGACAGTCAGATTACGCACACTCAGTTAGCACCGCTTAAGCGATGACTAACATGAACATCCTATAAAACCATAGACAATGTATATACTACATGGGCCCATGGCATTCTTTTGATTGCAGTCTAATGACTTCCTGTTTAGTTTCATCTCCTGCAGTCTGAGCCATCAGAGATAAAAAAAATTATTTCTTTCCGTACGATGATGTTGATTAAAAACCGTCAAAATGTCATTTTATTGACTCAATAAACAGCACTGCCTGTATTCTACAGGATCAAAAGATACAAAAAATGCATAAAAGCACTCAGAAAACACTAACGCTGCCTAATTTATCACCTTGTAGACCTAAATACACTCCGCTGATGACGTACCTCTCTTGGAGACATTTCTAGACGAGTTGCCACAACGTCACTATCTGGGAAATGTTGGAATTCAATACAGCAAATATTGTGTCCTGTTGACAAAGCTTCTTCTGTCGGAAGCTGTCTTTGATGTCTTCAGTAAAGTGGACCCATCTGAGAAACACACTGGATGCTCGTTCATTTCCATGGATACGTTCAGTGTAAAGTTTTTTTTACTGTATAAGGTTGCGGAAAATGGGACATTCCTGCTAATTAAGAAAGTGAGAACGATTTTTTGCTGTGGAAGGTAGATGTTGATTCTTCCTTATCTATAGGATGGCAGGTATCGATCAGTGTCGTCTGTGCCACTCCTTCTTTGCAGCTGACGCTTCCCAAGCTAGAGTTAAGTCCCCTGGCGAAACGACATATAGGGTACACTGGCACATCGATTTTCATTACGTTTTATGTAACAAATTTGTCACCGTTAATTCCCTAAAATATGTATCACCAAGCATTCGCCAGACACGATATGCAATACCACCACGTAAAGCCTGAACACTGCTCTATAACATAAAAAAATTCAACCAGCCAAGAAGCCTTGGTAACCTCTAGGGGTGTAAGTAGTTATCCCGGGTTATGGATACTTCCAATACACACAAAATTCTGCTATTTTGGACGTCGAACAAAATAAGTGTACAGTAACGTATAGTGTGTGACCAACCCATATTGTCGGTGTGTGGCAGTAATATTATCTAATCAGTGCCCCAACATTTGTCACTTCAGAGGCAAATCTTAGGCCCCATTGTATAAATCGTGCATGTGTAGTCGGTCGAAAAGCCGTTTCTAATATGTTCAGCGTGACATAAACTATGGAACTCTGGATATTCCGTCTCTAGTTAATGAAGGAGGAAAAAGTTTTTATTTGATCAGCATAGTATTGACTCGGAAGGCACTACAAATTCATCTAAAATCAATGTGTTCTGCTATTATATATTTCTCAGGCGGTGCGTAATGCAAACAAAATTTCTAAATTGCATTGATTCTAGTTTTTGCATTAACCCTGCCATCAATGCCGTTCAAAATGCCGTTTTGTGTACCTCGCCACGATATGACTGAAATAATGCCGATGTGGCATTCATTTTTTTGTGTACCAAAATCAGTTATAAATGCAAAAAATGCAAAGCGAAATTGTCTTTGTTATCTACTTTGTTATCTGTCACCGGCAAATTGTGGCATTCACCCAATGAAATAACACCATTAAAGATTTCATGGCGAATATGTGTAAGGGCTCGTTAACAGAGCACGTGAATAATATTAGACGAGCGGTCTATCATATCATGATGTGTCATAAAGACAGCATATGCACTTATAGATTCCTTACACAGCAAAACGCATAAATATTTCTTCTGATTAGACTAAGCACAAATTTAAACTTACGCTAACAGACAAATAGGGTGAACAGTTGGTTGCCTTTGTGGTATAAGCAGGCGCCTAGGAATCCATATACACAGCCGCAGAGGGACCAATGAGGTGTTCTGGGAACTTTGTGTAATAATATAAATTAAAAATACAACATGGAGAGAAAAACCAGTGCAGCAACGACAGCGTGAGAGTTTGGAAATGGTCTCAAACAGTCCGGGAATGTCGGTCTCTTGTTAATTTACCTCAGTTAGGGTTTTATTCTAACTGTTTATGTAAATGCTTAGCAACTTACACGTCCCCTAGACAAACATACAGTCACGTTTATTGTAATTTATTAGACGTGGCTGGTCCACAATTATCATCACGTCTGATTAATATCCATATGTGACAATGAAAAGGGACCAGGGTCCGGTTCCATGATGCTCATTTAGGTAAATAAACCCTTAACTAGAATGGAAACGTATGTGGTAGAGATATAAAGTGCACTCAACTAAGGGCAGCTTAACACTAAGTAAGCTTCATCAAACCTCCTCGAGACACTGAGGACAGTTCATCCCTCAGCCGGGGTCTGTTGGCTCTAACCGGCGTCTGAGGACTTGGGTGATGGTTTTTTATGGTATATAAACATGCGCAGTGGAATCTGTGTCGTGACATTGCCGTCCAACCTTCTTGTTGGCTATTGTGGATAGGTATCCTTGTTGGCTATTATGGATAGGTATCCTTGTTGGCTATTATTGATAGTTATCCTTGTGGTTTATTATGGATAGATATCCCTGTTGGCTATTATGGATAGTTATCCTTGTGGACTATTGTGGATAGGTATCCTTGGTGGCTGTTATGGATAAGTATCCTTTATATCGTTTAAGAGTGGTATACAAATGCCGGAATTGACGCGTTGACCTGTGATGTAAAAAGGAGTGACATGTGAATGGTCTTTGAGGTACAAGTTGGAAAAGAAAAACAGGTGCGGAAGAAGGAATGGTAAAAAATTTGTACAACGCAATTTATGTTAGTAAATGTATTACATTTAGTAATCTTCTAAAATGAGAAGTGACAATATTATATTTATTTAAAACAATGTCTGAAACTTTCTACATGTATTTAATACCTCATTGTCTGAATTTATTTTCTTACCTTTCTGAATGAGGATACAAAATAAGAAATCAGGAAAGAAGTATGTAATTCTGTTCGACTTTCACATGAAAGAATGTGTTATTTGCATAAGATGAATTCTTTCCAGCATTATTGCAGTCAGTATGTATCCATGATTTTGATAATGTGGTAAATAGCCTGCTTTCCATGACCAGGTTATCATAAATGTCACTAATGTAACTAACGATGGACGTATCCTTTCTCAACCTTAAACAGAAGGTTAGTTTAACGAGAAATTTTTGATGGGTGCGTTCACTGTTGTGAAATGTTGTATCAATATGTCTGTTCATGCCTTGTAATTAAGAAATTTCTATTATTTCCTATAGCCCTATCCAGTGTCTATCCCAATAATGTGCAGCCTGAACGATAACAAAAAAATCAATGAAAACAGGAAAGGTAAATGCATTTTTACCAAAACAAATGGAATTTAATACACAAACTGTCTTTTAACTTTACTTTCGATGCTAAACTTGAATTGTTACTGTGTTGGATTACTGTAATAATTCTGACAACAAATACTTTTTTTGTCAGAACCGTAGTAAAAGATGAAACCAGTTCCCTTTACGGGAGAGAAGAGAAAATCCTGCATTTAATGATCCATATTTAGTAGTCTGTGCCTGAAAGTGCATGAACAAAGCAGTGTCAGACTTTCTGAATAATATACTCTTGGAGGGAGATGGTGTAGACAGAAATACAGATGCACTGGTTAAGTACGTTATATTACATAAATGCAAGTAAGGTTACCAGCTACCAAATGGCCAAGCTTTTAAACATGTTGTATAAATGTACCGTTCTACTAAGCGACTCCAGTGTGCCACTAAACGTATTCTTGTTAAAAAAAAATTGCAAAACGGCGGAAAACCTGGAAAATGTTGATTATTAATGATCATGATTACTGATGATCAATAAGTTCTGTTATCTTCTTGTTTAGGTAAAAGAAAAAGAAGAACCCAGAGTCACCTCCCTATCCTTCATGAAGGTTGATAACCCCGATATACTGTAAACATGTTATTCTATGTGGTGGTTAAGTTCAAGGATATAACGCATGTGTATTATGTTTAACCTGTACAAAACTGCACGTAGAGCAATAAGATAGCAACCTCGCCGTACACTTACTGACGAGGAAATAATCGTCCAGATCCTGCTCAAAGAGATAACGAAAAGGTATTCGAGTGCTATACCAACAGTAATTCTACCAGTCTTTTTAGAAGATTTTTGTCTGACATTGATATGTAAGGCAGTTGGGTAAACAAATCACGTTGTTTTATTGGCTGATTCCGCTTCTTCTCGTTGAGCTACTTTCCCATATCGAAAGCTTTGGTTTGCACATACTATCATTGTTACTTCTAGAAAACTAATTTATACTCAAGTTGGAGCTTATCTATGGAGCAAGCATCATCAATCAATGCTTGTCGAGCTGGCTGTTTGGAGCACCTGTTCGTTTCCACGGCTATTTGGCGAGATTGGACATGCCTAGTTGCTTCAGTTGACGCTGAGGGCTTTGGCCCAAAAGTAACCATATGAATATTTAATTGGCCGGAAATCTTTGGTTGGACAGCAATAGTTTGCGCAGCTCTCTGGGTAGTTCTGACTGTTTATACACCTGTTAGTCTCAAAACGCGGAATTCAGAGCGCAGAGTGTGTTCCACCCATAGCCTTTCAGGACCTGTATTACATCTACCACTGGAAATGGGATAAGCTTCACCATACGGAAAACACTATACTAAACGAACTGTATCTTATTTACTCTTGTGCTAGCGCCATATGATAACACAAACCTTCCTAAACTCCTAAAGAAGATGTGATTTCTTTGGATATTTCTGAACAGGGGGACTTAAAAAGGCCAAGATGTCTTCGGAGGAGGCGACGCATGCCCGAAACTCCCTGGCGCCCAAACTGTCGATGGCGCCAGGGCGTAGACACGACAACCGGGTTGTCATCAATGTGGGTGGGAACCGGTTTGAAACTTACAAATCTACCCTGAAGAACATTCCGGACACGCGGCTCTCCTGGCTAACGGAGACCTCAGCCCACAACCCGGATTATGACCCAGTCTCCGGGGAATACTTTTTTGACCGCCACGCAGGCGTGTTCAGCATGATACTAAACTACTACCGGACGGGGAAATTGCACACCCCGAATGATGTGTGCGGGCCCATGTTTGAGGAAGAGTTGGCGTTTTGGGGTATCGATGAAAAACAGATTGAGCCGTGTTGCTGGATGTCCTATAGCACACATCGTGAGGCCCAAGAGACTCTAGCAGAATTTGACGGTGGAGATTTAGATCAACAAGACGATGACTTTGATGACGAGGATATCGCACAAAGGTTTGGAATACAGGAAGGCGAAGGACCGAAGCGGATGTCACTTTGGGAAAAATGGCAGCCGAAGATTTGGACTCTGGTAGAAGAACCTTACTCTTCCCGGGCGGCTGAGGTAACGAAAACATTTCACCTCAACACTACATCCTCATCAACCAGCCAAATTATCAACACCTATTCTGATACTTTCCTTTCTCTGTATTCAAAGTAATGGAAATAATAAAAAACCTAACATACAATTTGAATTATTTATTTATTCAAGAACATTTCACTTATAAGATGGAGGCCAGCATTATGGTGGGAGGAAATCGGAGAGAACCCCGGGGAAACCAGCACATATGAACATATGCATAATCATACTTTGTTTCTAACATTCTGACAATACTGTACTTTTATAGTTGGTAATTTACATAATTAACAGGCTTATTCATGTCATGTCACGGGAATTTTCTGCTAGGTTTAATTAAAATATTATACATGAATACGTTTCTGAATTCGCAATTTGGATTTCTAAAAATTAGATTTTGTGTAATTGGGGAAATTAACTTTATTTAATCTATATGATATAATTTTAGATCTATGCGTCGACGTAGATAACGAGCCGTTAAGAAAAATGGACGTTCCGGGTCAATAATCGCAAGGCCAATTCCCAAAACGACGTTTAACACAAACCACCAACTAAGAATTAAAAAAGTAAATAAAGTACAAAATCAGGACGAAATCATGCACAGCGAAGCAGTCAACAGTTTTCAATGATATTGGAGAGATACAAGAAATGTTCTAGTTGAACGAGAACAATGATTTATCAGTACCATTAATTTACCCTTGCTAAGATTTTAATGCAATACAGACAAAATAAATAGTTGCATGTAAAATAGCAAATAAATAATAGAATGAAGAGGGTAAACAGAATAGACAGACTATGTTCTCTGGTTTTAAAAACATACTAGAAACTAAAAACATACTACTATACTGTACCGTTTCATTCATTTGACAGCGTTGCTGTGACACAATGGGATTGAGGTTAGAGTATATTAAATATATTTTATGTGATTTTCGAATTTTAACTGACTTTTATTCGTTATATTGGTTTCCTGCTTGTTGCCGAAGGAAAAATTGTTACCCAGTGCTAACATACTCACACACTGGCTAAAATACTGTCATTGTAGCTTCAAAACCTAATCACCCATTCATTCATTTCTTGAGCACCTCATCTGTCAATCCCAAATTTTGACATTTTTTTTCCACAAAAGGATGAGCTTTCATTTTTCATCAATCAAAGAGAAATATGTTACATGTTATGGCATATTTGTTACAAGTGACCTCAAAAAGGAGGCATAATCAGGGTTGAATAGTCCTCTTTCAACTGTAATTGGATCATTGATTGCGCCTGTGTGTACTCCATTGCACTATGTACTGCCATCATCAGGATCAGCTCGCCATATTCACATCTTTAATCTGTAACGGGAAAGTGAAGCGCTCATTCACAGAAATAATGGCTAAATGGGTTACGCTGTTAATGTTATAATGCTACAGGCCCCAAAGGAAATGGCCTAAATGTTTTAAATTATATACGAAGCATGATTTGCAGAACAGTACATACGTTGCATCTGAAATACCATTTAATATGTATTTAAGAGTCTTTGGTAGTTTCTGTACAATTGTGTGACGTGCACATCTTTGTCATGTACATGATTTTGAAAGAAACCTCAAGTAATAACGTCAACGCAAAATGGCGTCGTGTGTTCGCGCATGATGTAATATCAGACAGAAGTGGAAATGAAAGAAAAGAAATCCAGATTACCACGGTCTTTGTCATCTAACCCTTCTTAAAACGCATACATTTTGGATCTGAAAAAAGTGCTTTACCTTTTTCTAACAAGAATTATTTTATTGTCGGAAATGTCCTACTGCTGCTTTACTTTTCAAAAAATCAAAATTAAACACGGTCCTCTTATTAGTTTGATTATTCAGTACTTTCGACTACTTTTGTTTAGTACAGTTATCACACTATCGTAGCTGGTCTGGTGATGTTCTTTATGCTCTACGTATTTAACTATATATGCACAATGGCTGAACCCCTGATTGTTCGTGTTTTAGGTTCTAGCCCTGGCCTCCGTCGTTTTTGTGGTCCTTTCAATCACGGAATTTTGTATGGAAACTCACATCTTGTTCAGAGAAACCACTGATACCAACACTACCATGACTGAAGACTGGACAGTCAGCCAAATCAACAACGAGTCAGAGCCAAAACTCTATCTGAGTGTCATGGAGTATATTTGCATATCATTCTTCACACTGGAATTGACTATCAGGTTTATCTTCAGTCCAAGCAAACTGGAATACATCAAACAGCCGTTGAATTGGGTGGACTTTCTATCAGTGATCCCCTTTTACGTGACGATTTCTGTCGATGACTCTCTCAAAAAGTCCACCGGCGTGCAGTTCCTGAGGGCCATGCGCCTCATTCGTATCTTCCGTATCCTAAAACTGACCCGTCACGTGAGCGGGCTTAAAGTTCTTGTACATACTGTGAAGGCCAGTGCCAAGGAGCTTCTGCTCCTAATTCTCGTCTTATTTATCGGAGTTTTGATATTCGCCTGTTTAATCTATTTCGTCGAGCAGGTGGACGAGCACGAGAAAAACTCTTTTAAGGACATTCCGCGGGGTTTCTGGTGGGCTATTGTGACAATGACCACCCTGGGGTACGGGGACATGTACCCACGGACTGCTCTGGGATACCTGGTCGGTGCTATGTGCGCCTTGTGCGGTGTCTTGATGCTAGCCCTTCCAGTCCCTGTTGTGGTCAGTAACTTTACCCTCTACTACTCACATGTTCAGGCTAGGTTGAAGTTACCGAAGAAGCCGCGGCGTGTGCTGGTGGGGGCGGCAGATGCCTTGAAGACTCAGACTGCTGTTGGGGAGAGCTTTGACAGCCAGGGTGGTCAATCACCACAGGGCAGTATAGGGTCACTCAAATCCATGGGCAAAGAGGATAGTTCAGAAAGTGCTGTGGGTAGTTTCGACAGCGGTATCCGCTCTAGTAAGTACCACCATACGCGCACACACGCACAAACTGTCAGATTCTCACTATTGCTGGTTTATTCTTTGAAAAGGGCATTGAAATATAGCTTATGCTTGAAAAGCGGAACCTTGTGTGTCCATGACCTTTCATTCCAACATTTATGAAAATCAGCACAGACCAGGCCATTACCCTGTCCTTCGAGGACAGGAAAGCTTACTCTTGGTTTTTATACCTTTGTGGTAAGAAATTATGAATGAAATGCCAAAGAACATGTTTGACCCTTGGGCTAAAGGAGCTAGATTAAAATCAACTTAAAACTAAAACAAAAGCAGATTTGTGAAAGAATTGAGATTAACTTTTCTATGGCTTTTTATTCAGAATAGCAGTTACAGTGTCACAACATTTACTATAAATTTTTTAACTATGAAAAATAACGTTCTCCCTATATAACGTGGACGAAACAACATGGCTAATGCAGCAGTGAGCAAGGGAAACGTCCAAGATCAGACACATAAGACACAAGTGACTATATTCATGTAGGATCTGGTCATCAACATTTTCAGAATGACAAGTAGCCCAGCCAATGGGCGAGAATAAGATGGTTTGTTGGTCGTTGACAATTGTGAAATGATGTTGACATTTCCCTAAAAAAACTATTAAAGCACAGCGTTTCTTTCTGTCAGGAAATGGTACATTCACCCGAAATAAAACCAATTCCCCCCAAATTCGTTCGGTTTTCAATATGCAGCTTATAAACAGAAATCATTATCTCCTCTATGAATATCCTTCATCAGGAAGAAATGCCCTAGTGTTGTAATGAAAACTTTGGGAACCAACTTACATGAACTAGATCACCTGTGTAGTAATTTTACTAGACACTACTTTATTTAAGCGATTAATGCGATATAACGATCGATATAACAGCCTAGGATAATAGCTTCTATCACTGCGGTAACTGAGTCGATAAACCCGAAAAAATAACCTGTGCATGTATACAACTGTGGAAGTTGAGTAGATGTAACGGAAGGTGAAAATACATTCGATTAGATGAAAATATGTGTAAAGAAGAAATAATAACTGTCATCACTTTGGCAGTTAAATCCGTGGTTCAGAAGGATGAATGTTTGCGCTGGGCTTGCTATGTTGATGGTACAATGCTACTGAGGATTAACTGATGCCTCTGGGAAAGCTAAGTCGACGAACAATGTAGAAGAATGATATCCTCCTGAGGGTTAAGCAGCAAACACCGTGACGGGTTTTTATAATATTGCTTGCTGATAGATATTTGCTTCACGCTGGCCTTTAAAAAAAATATTTTTTACTTATGTCTCAGCGTATTATTTAATTAGGATTAGGGAGTAACTTCTCCCTATATTTTACACTACTCACCCTCAAGCTGGCTTTCACACAATAAAATGTACAATAAATGTACAGCGTGGAGAGTAAAACTAGAACCGCTGATAAACACGTAAATGGTGAAATCTGGTCTGTTGTCAATTTACTCCACCTGTTCATGTACAAATGTGTAAAACTTAACAGCTTACATGCCCCTTAGCACTACAACAAAGAGAATTAGGTAATACAAATTCAGTGATATTACTTGCAATTTACTTTGTATTAGACTTCGCTGGTCCAGAATTACTCAAATTCTGTTTTGTCATCACATTTAAAATGAAATGAAACATCATGATTAAATGAAATCGACAATCCGGTTTAATTTTTTTTTTGTA
This sequence comes from Liolophura sinensis, assembly GCF_032854445.1. Lineage (NCBI taxonomy): Eukaryota > Metazoa > Mollusca > Polyplacophora > Chitonida > Chitonidae > Liolophura > Liolophura sinensis. The sequence goes on from NC_088300.1 coordinate 45,527,451, forward strand.
TACTGAAATTAGGGAATACAGGTTTAACGTTTCCCTCTTTGTCTGTATTTCATTTCAAACCAAAAATAAAATTAAACAAATCTGTTTAAGAATAGTTGACAGACTGTTAATAATGATTATTTGCCAAACGAGCGAAACTAGAGCAGCAACGACAGTGTGATAGCTGGTAAATGGTCACAGGAAACCGGTGAAATACATACTTTTGTCAACTTATCTCATTTAGGGTTTTATTGAAGCTGTTCATGTAAATGCTTAAACACTAGCAAATTCCACGCGTCTAGCACCATGGCGTAAGTAGAATTAGGTGAAAATATGCAGTGATGTCAATTCATTAAATGTCAATAGTCGAAAGTTACTAAAAATGTTGTGTTGTACCACATTTAGCATACAATACCATTAAATTCCTTTTGGACAATCACTTGATGCTTTTTGGACTTTGCATTAGGTTCGAGTGCAGGAAGTGATTCGACAGGCATTAGTGTGATATTTACTGACGAAATTGCCCAGTCGTCCCCAATCCGGGTGAAAACGCCACCAAAAAATGTGACTAAGAAACCGCCGCCACCGAGACGCCAAAGTTTGATGCCAGGAAATACATCTAATAACTCTAGGAGAGGTGAGAATGGTTTTGCATTTTCTTTCGACAGCTTCAGTGAGCCTCCATATTTTGCCGGTTCTGAGACAGGTTTCGTTTCCAGGTAAATTATTACACTAATGACGCTTAAGTGATCATTTTCATTCTGTAGGTTCTTTGGAATATTTTATACTTGTTTTGCTTCAGACTGCCAAACTCAAGACAACATGACACTGATCCGTCTTGTGTTGAAATGTCATGGGTTTCCTTCGCCTTGAGCATGGCTGTTATCTATGGCTGTGTATTCAAGTTGACCAAATTGCCTGTAGTTTTCCGTTTTATTAAATTGGAATAAAATGTACGGAACAATCATTTATGTTTGTACAGGGAGCCAGTCGAACGGCCGACGTGACAGTAATCACAGAAAGGCGAGTACGAACCGATCACACCGACGTCGCTCCATCATGCCTGAAATGACAGAGGTGGACATTGACTGATCTCATATCGAGGCCATTGGTTGATTGACGCAATGACGTCCCTTTGATAACATCGCCGCTGCATCCGTCCTTGGCGGCTGATCGGAAACTTGAATATGTGATTTTGTGGGATGGACCGAATGTGCATGTTTTATCAGGCTCTTGCCTTAACATATGTGTGACATATATCCTGGGAAGATTAGGACTTACATGCCCATATGCCTAATTCTTGGACGTTCATGGACATTGGTCCTTCCGAACATTTCTCAGTGTCGCCAGGGTCACACTTAGTGACATCATGGTGTATCTCTATGGTGACGATTTACACCGTATGCTATCACAACGTCACATAGCGCTCAGCATATGCACGCAATTCACTCAGCCTTATGTAATCCTAAGGAGTGTGCTAGAACTGATATACACGTAAGCACGTAATCTATGCGTCATCACTTATTGTGTATTTGTGGGCAGTACCAGTGTCACGTCAACGTTAGTTTCACAATTACAGTCACTGATTATCACATGAGAAGGAATACCTCCCAGGCTATCCGAACCTTTCTGAGGCAAGGTGTTTTATGTGTGAATTTGCATTAAATATCAATGGATTTGATTGGTTCACGTGGTCAAATAACGGAAAAAAACAGTATCTCGTTCAAAGTAAATGTTTTCATTCGCCACGCGGTACATTTCATTGCGTGTCTGGGCTAACTGTGACTTGAAGGAGGGGATTACGGTCAAAGAGTTCAATAATTGTTCAAATGTGATATGAAGAAAGAAGAGAGCCGGAGGAATTTTATTTTTTCTCAGACATTATTTAATATTCTTCAATAAAACGAGCATAAAAATGTGTTTTAAACAACTAAAGCCTATGTATTTATGTCAAACGTTAGTTTGAGTCTCCCTGTGATATATATAGAATCGCTGAGGTGGTCAGATCAGATTCATGTCGCACGGTTGTGAGCGAGTTACAGCTCTGACGATAGGTCAGTGGGTTGGTCAGTTACCTTGCCAGTCTTTGCATTCGAAATCTCACTGGAATCGTGTACTTTTTGCCTTCCCTCTGGTGAAACTGATCGCTCTTTGGATAAAGTTAAATGTGAAAGTTAACAGTCAGAGCAGCATAAGCTTAACTGTCATGAAAACTTAGGACTAAACACAAAATTGTATTTACAAGATAAAAAATCAAAAAATATTCAAAAAAGCGTCTACTGTAGAAGAATCTGGTCAAGTTGATGGTTTAGGAGGATTGGGGTCATCTAACATAAAGTGTGAATAGAAAACTGTGACAGGGTGTGTAGTATGCTCCTCCAAGGTGATACTTGAGTGAAAAGACCGAAAGCGACTTACTCACAAAGTTAACAAACATGTTTTCGTATCAAGATAATTGTTTCGTAAACAAAGTAGATAAAACTTACTCGGTCAACTTCGCTGTTGATCTACGTGATTACCACAAACCAACAAGACCAGATCATCAGGGGACTGGTTGTTCGAAAGTGTATTCAAAGTTAGACAAAGTTTTAAGTGGCTATATACGCGCAAACAGTCGATGAGCGCAAATCCACTGGAATTTTCGTATCATGTTAGAATGCACCAAAAAATAAAGAAAATTTGGTTTGATTAGCCAATAACGATTTGCAGCCAAAAATCCCTTGTATACACTCTAAAACTAAATAACTAAGTATCAGACTAAAGTCTGGATTAAACTTCGGGTTCAACTCTTAATACATTTTAACCAACTGGCCCCAAAAATTTTCGCAGGGACTCTGCGGATGTGCATTTGGACAGATGCCTTTCTGAAGATACCCCCTTCGTATTGAGTGTTTGAAGCGCTGAACGTTTGCCTGCCGAAGTATACGCGTACAATATGTCCGTTCGTATTGAGCTGCTGGAGCTCTGAGCGTTTGGTTGTCGATGCGCACAATGTATCTCAGACATGGCCGGATTAGCTCTGAACAAGAAGAGGACATTAGATAACTGTGTAGTTATCCGCTCGCTCTGTTACAGGGATCGATTCGGAACGCACACGCACAGCTGCTTGTTCTACGTCAACGGCTCATGCTAATTGATAGGGCGCGTGATGAGAAGCGTTTACCCAAGTAGCACATTGATTCGCTCTCCAGTACTCGCCCACCAGCTCTCTCTTTCTAATACAGGCAATCTCAGCGACTTGTGATAATTTTAGATAAGGAACAAACCAAACTTCATTTTTATGATGGATTTCTATTGATTTATTATACGAAAGAAATGGCGTCTGACTGTAAGAAAATCGTTCCTCAACGTCACTTTGGGATATATTTACACTAATGAGCGGAGCGAGCTGTAATTTGAACTAGATCATGAATTCATCTCTCCAAGTACGTTATCGCCTGTAAAAGTTGTTTTAACTGTTTATGCTCCAGGGTTAGCAAATCTGCGGTGATACTATAACACTAGAAAGTGAATTTTATATCTAGTATCAAAATGTACACTGCCTAATGAGCTCAGAGGTTGACTGTTGAATAAAATGTGAAGAAAATATTTTACAAACAAGCCAAGAAGTTCACAGGCTGCACTATGAGTAGACTGGTCAGAACACAGGCTGCACTATGAGTAGAAGGGTCAGAACACAGGCTGCACTGTGAGTAGAAGGGTCAGAACACAGGCTGCACTATGAGTGGACTGGTCAGAACACAGGCTGCACTATGAGTAGACTGGTCAGAACACAGGCTGCACTATGAGTGGACTGGCCAGAACACAGGCTGCACTATGAGTGGACTGGTCAGAACACAGGCTGCACTATGAATGGACTGGCCAGATCACAGGCTCCGCTATGAGTAGACTGGTCAGATCACAGCCCACATTATGAGTGGACTGCTGAGATTGTCAGCTGCAATCACATCGTTTCATTTAAACGGTGAAATTCATTAATACTAAACACTGCACATAATAATGATTATCTGGGATTAAGGCATAGGGCACTGCTACGAGTGGAAGGATTAAGCTAAATACTACCATACGCATCAAACTGTTGACCAGTTCACCAGTATTTGTTCAGTCCGTGTGATTCATAAATATTTCCTTAATACATGTATACTTCAGACTTTGATCAACGTCCATGTGACGAATGGCCAATTCTAGCTCATATGCTGCTCAAGTGAGCAAGGAACCTGAAGTACAATGTACTACATGTTATTTTCTAGTATAAACACAGCTTGCATCAGGATTGGAAATCGGATATCTTTAAAGATCGGCGGCCCCCTGACCAAGTTTGTCTCCTCCGAATCCAAAGACTATTCTATTTGCGTGCGCGCTTCCTGGGGATTCTGGTTGTGTGGTAGGTTTATCCGTGTCCTCGGAAGTACCCACGTCTTCGTCCTGGGAATTTCCCATCTTTCGGAGGTACAGTTTCTTAATGGTGAAGAAAACGACGCTCAAGCAAAGGCCGCTTCCGCCTACGATGAATATACCTGCCATATGGTCTATCTTGAAATGTGCCTCCTCTGAACTCTTCGAATCACCTGGTTTGTCACACTTTCTGTGTTCAGTCCACCATCTGAAAAACAAGTAGATGAGGAAAGGTAATTTGATGTCTTTATTCACTTATTTGATTCTTGTTTGACTCCATACTCATACTCTTCTTCAAATTTGGTGGAAAACGAGTGAGTGAGTGAGTGCTTGGGATTTAACGTCGTACTTAACAATTTTTCAGTCATATGACGACGAAGGAGTCCTTAGGGTGCATGTACGCGGAATGTGCCTCCTTTGTTGTAGGACGGATTTCCACCCCTCTTTTATCTAGTACTGCTTCACTGAGGCGACTAACCGAAGGCAAGTAAGCAGCCCCGCCAGAGCCATTATACTGATACGAGTCAACCAGTCGCTGCACTATCCCCTTAATGCTGAACGCCAAGCGAGAAGCTACAACTTCCTCTTTTAAAGTCTTAGGTGTGACCCGACCCTGCATCTACCGTTCCCGAAGCGGACGCTCTACCAACCGTGCTATCCGGGCCGGTTGTTTGCGATGGAGAACGAAGTGCCCGGTGTAAACCACCACCTTTAGCAAGTTTATACTGGCAAACCCTTTCGCCATATTAGGAGAAGATAAATGGTCCACAACCAACGTTACATTAAATAAACAGCCACAAGAGTGTCTTTTAGTTTGAATCTGTTTCAGTTGTAATAAGCCAAGTCGGCATTTCAGAACTCTCGCGAGTTCACGCAGGTTTTAACGAGACAAGGTGGGGTTTAAAAAATGTGATGCAAGATGTATTTTCATTATAGCAACTACAGTGAAACCTTTCGCCAGACTTCTGACATGCTGACTTGGCTTAGTAGGGCCCCGCATGCAATTTTACTCACAGCTGAAACAAAACCGTTTTTATTTTCTTCAGTCTTGTGTTTTTACCAGCTTTTCTGAGTGGCAAAACTTAAAATAATACTGATCTAATGTCAGAAATTCCTTATCAGAAAAATTCTCACTTTTTAATGAGCATGTTGATGTAGCCACTTTCCCGTAGCCTCAGTATGGCCATGTCGAGTAGGCGTTTGCTAGTGTTTCCTGCCGGAAGCCCTATGCCATGTTCCAACCTCAAGATGGGTAGGCCTACCGCCATTGTCTTACATAAGGTCTGTTCCTTAAAAGTGTTGATGCGGTAGTCAAAAATCAGGGCATGACCGCCAGCGGCCACACGATTGGCGCCCTCTTCCGTCGTGGTCACGATACCGTCGTGTGAAGAGATTTTCTGCCAAATTCCTTTAAATAATTCTTCTTTGCTCTCTCTGATATAGGACATGGTAGAGGTATGATCCACCACTAGAGGGGCGAGGTCATCAGATTTGAGAAGGTCTTCAAATGTGTTTACCCCTGGATCTAGGTTGGACGTGGTCAGGAATGCGGCCATGTTGGCTGTGTAAGTGGACACCGTAATGAGCGCAAAGAAAATGTAACCTGTGGTGAGAATTCTCTGTGGTGTTGACTTAGGAGAGAAGTCTGTGCCCCTCATGAGTAACACGCCTAAACAAAACCATAGACACTCTTTGGGCGTGAACACTCTGGTCGCCTGAGTATCGCTTTGACAATCCAGAAGGTAGAACATCACACAGAGTACGAAAAACGCCGTCAGTAAGGCATACCAAAGTGTAGGAGAGAATGGTTTGAGGAATTGGAAGATTGACAGTGTCCTCTGAGGCTTAGGAATCAGGATGTTTGATCCGGTAGTGAGGATGCCGTGTGTAAAATCTATCACTTCCTCTCGGCTTGACGTGATTGACAAAGCTCCCAGAGCCAGCATAGCTCTCTGTGAATATAACAACACAAATTATGACTTTAGCTGTTTAATAAATGAAATTTGGCCGCAAACTTTCCGAAAGAGTCAGTACTATTTTAATTTCTCACATACACTTATATACCACTTGATTTATTTATTTATTCATTTATTTGATTTTTTTTTTTTTTTTTGGATTGGTGTTTTACGCCTTACTCAAGAATATTTCACTTATACGACCGCGGCCAGCATTATGGTGGGTGGAAACCGGGCACAGCCCGGGGGATACCCACGACCATCCGCAAGGTGCTGTCAGACCTTCCCACGTACGGCCGGAGAGGAAGCCAGCATGAGCTGGACTTGAACTCACAGCGACTCTCATTGGTGAGAGACTCCTGGGTCATTACGCTACTATATACCACTTGTGGTACGGTTCAAATTTAAAGTAATTAGATACATTGCCGAATAATTAATAAGGCTGAAATCTTAATACTTGCTAAATGTAGTTGTGCATTAGTTCTATGAATTAATAACATGACCGACTTGTTATTCTTGAAGCCACAGCATTAACTTGTAACGTTCACATGATGATGATGAGAACAGCTGTAATTACTGAGACACAGTTATCCGAGGTTTCCACTTTGACATGTTATTTACTTTTCGTGTCCGGAATATCGATAATGTTATAGAAAACTGGTAACCGATTCTTTTATGCGAGCAAGCAGCCTTATTGTTTATCCATATGTTTCGTCCATTAAGGAAGTGGAGTTCGACAAAGGACAGGGATTTGATGGTTTAATACAGTACATGGTTTTAGCCGCCGACAAAACAAATTATCATCATCGTCAAAATTAACGAAACCCGTTATACATTCAGCTATGTCTCACCATAATATACCAGCTTATATATTATTTACCCGAGCAAGGATTTCTCCATCATGCCTTATCATCTGTAGATGAATTGGAGAGGATCAAAATTTATGTCGTTTTCAGCAGTTATAAAAAAAAATCATCAATATGTACTTTTTAATGACAAGATCTGCTATTTTACATCCATATTCAGTAGTATGTCACCATAATATACCAGCTTATGTATTATTTACCCCAGCTAGTATTTCTCCGACCATGCCGTCCCAAATCCCGTTCTCTCCCTTCGTTCCATAGCTGTTATTTGGGGCCTGGTAGATCTCGTAAGTAAACAACAGTTCTCTCGACAGCCGGTGCAAGAGGTCTATGGAGAAACCAACGAACTCGTTCTCACCACCGTAATTCCGACCAGTTACGCCCTTTTTCAACATCACAAAAGGAGCATCCTAGCAGCAACAACAACAAGATGTAAAAACTCATTTCAACTGTTCGTTCTCTTTCCCACGTTCTGTACCGAAAAATTGATCAAGCATTCGTATAAATTCGGGTACATATTTACGTAGTCAAAACAAAAAGAAACAACCTCGTTGAAGAGCTAGATATTGGCATAACTGTAACTTTGTTAGGAAAGATAACCCACCACCACGACAGCCACTTTGACGATGTTAGGGAATATCCCCATGTCCTCGAGCTCAAATTCCTCGTCATCCTCGCTCTCGGTGAAATTTATCCGTGATCTTCTGCTCTCTTTACCCGTCGAAGTCCATTCTCCAATCTATAAAATAGAGCACAAGAAAATTATTAATTTGATTGTTATTTGACGCCAGACTGAAGGATTTTTCACGAGATGGCGGCCAGTTTTACAGGTTGAGGAAACTAGAGTGCAAAGGGTAAACCACTGACTATTGGCACTTTTCAACGTGTGAGGTGGAAGACAAGTGATCTCTAAGGAACGTTAATCTGTTTAATTGGCTAAGCGAGTGCCATCGACCGTTTATTGTCATCAAGGCCCTATGGGCAGCGATAGAGAGTGGGAGAATGTAGAAATTCCCTGTCCAAGGCCGCGTTTGACCTGGCATCTTCTGTGTCCTGGCGACTGAAAGGCCCTAGAAGCAAATAATTAAAACGAACTATATAACATCTTGCCAACATACGCAAAATGTACAATAAATGCTTAAGCCCTGTGTCAGAGTACTCCGCATACAAATCTCGTTTCCCTTCCACCCCCCACCCACACCCCCACCCCCCCCCCCCTCCACCCCCCACCCCCCGCCGCTTTTACCAGCAGGAAATTAAAACATTACAGAGAAATAAAATACACCGGACCCGTGAAAAGTCACTGTAACTTACCAGACTCATACCTTGTTCCTTGAAGGCATGCAAGAGCAAAGCGTTAGCTTCAAAGTACACATGAAGTTAATGGTAGGTATGGTTTTAGGAGTACCTTTCTGAACACCTTGGCGCCTCCATATTTGTACAGATGCAATTTATAGTCACTTCTCTCTCCTCGCTTGTTGAAGTGAAGATGACCAGTTTCTCCATACACACCAGAAAGCTGAAAAAAAAAACAAAAAAACAAAAAACGAATGAAGTCAGTAAATTAGTGTGTGAGTGCTTGGGGTTAACGTCGTACTTAACAATTTTTCAGTCATATGACGACGAAAGGAGTTCTTATAGCGCATGTAATGTGACGCCCTACCGAAGGCAAATAAGCCGACCCGCCCGAGCTATACTGATACAGGTCAACCAGGAACAGCTGTGTTATAGGGGTCGGGTAGTCAGTAATTGAATATTTAAATAGATACCGTTTTTACTCGGTGTGCAGAACGCAATGTGGATGTAAAATGGTCCGTTCTATTATAAGCGTCATTTGTTATACAGTATGGATCTTTTTATGAATCCAGTCTCAAAGAAATAATGTATTTTTAGTTCAGGATTTTAATGTGTCCAAAGGAGATAAATATCAAGAGATTTTAGATTACGCAGAAGTTGTTTTTTTTTTGTTTTGATTTGGTGCATATATCTTAAGGGTTAATATTCAGTCATTCTCTGACCAAGGTGACATTATCCGGCCTTATAGAGCATTCGACTTAACAAGACATCATTCGGTTAGAGAGAACATTATTTTACCATTGTGACATTATCCAGCCTTACATTCAACGAAACAAGACAGCATTCGGTAAGAGCATTATCCGGTCATTGTGACATCATTCGGTCAGAGAAAACTTCGTATTGTCACTGTGACATCATCCAGCCTTACAGAACATTCAACGCAACAAAACATCATCCGATTAGAGCGAACATTATCTGGCCATTGTGACATTATCCAGCCTTATAGAACATTCGACTCAACAAGACAGTATTCGGTACAAGAGAACATGATCATGTCATTGTGACATCATTCGGTTAGATGGAACGTTATTTTACCATTGTGACATTATCCAGCCTTATAGAACATTCAACACAACAAGACTTCATTCGGTAAGAGAGAACATTATCTGGCCATTGTGACATCATTCGGCCAGAGAGAACATTTTCTGGCCATTGTGACATCATTCGGTCAGAGAGAACATTATCTGGCCATTGTGACATTATCCAGCCTTACACAACATTCAACACTACAAGACAGGATTCAATAAGAGAGAACATTATCATTGCGGCATCATTCGGTCAGAAAGAATTTTACATAGCGACTGAAAACATTACCCACTTGATGAAGAAGAAGAAAAAATATCACTCTGACACCTGTTTGATGTGACGTAGAAGCTTCAGTGATGTGAAGTCTTCGTTACTGGCTTTAGCTCCCGCCTCATCGAAGTAGCCCTGCATCGCCTTGCCGATCACTACAGCTGAGTCAGCGGCCATGGCGTAGTAAGGATTCATTATCTCTCTCTGCGGGTGGATGAACTGGAAGCTGAGGATCTCGCACTTCGCTTTAAACAATCCCAGGTTGACGTTATTGTCCAAACCAGCCAAAGCATTGAGCAGAGAATACTGCCAAATATATAGGCAATACATATATACAACCCATTAGTATGGAATATTTCTCAATGAAACAATGGATATACACACAAGCGTAAGGATGGATATACCCACATGCACATAAACCGCTATTGCCATAAAATCATTTTAAATAAGATTGCAAACATGTAGACTAATGGACTGGGGCCCAAACATGTAGGCTAGTGTTTTGGGGCCCAAACAAGAAGGCTAGTTGAGTGGGGTCCAAATATCTAGGCTGGTCGACTGGGGTCCAAACAAGAAGGCTAGTTGACTGTGGTCTACACATGTAGGCTAGTGGGCTGGGCCTTCAGACGTGTACTCTAATGGATCAGGATAAAGATGTTTAGTGTCTTCAAAAGGTTGTTGTGCAGGCATGCCAACGGATATAATAGTGACTAGTAATTAAATGTTATCTACAGTTTTTACCTAAAACATTTACTTACCGGCTCAACTATGACGAAAGCAAAATCTTCTTTCTCCAGCATATTAAATTTCTTTGCCTACAAAAATACGTTGGTATTGTCTGTATGTGATGAAATAAAAATATGACATGGATTATCTAAGATGGAATATAATACTTATAGGTTATTGGATTGTATGGTCCTGTATGGACGAGTCCTGGGCGCCTAGGAAAGGGACGAGCTTGTGAGTCCCTTTCCGGCGCCCAGGACGAGTCAAAAACTTAAGTAAATAAACTCGAACGCTAAACAAATTGGGTAAAACCGTGCTAATTATTTCATATCGCGTAACAATAGCGGATAGCCGGTTGTGGATGAATATGGAATACTGAATACAGCACTTTCATTGGCTGACGGAAAACTGGGTCTGGCGCACGTGGCCAAAGCGGTATTTTACAAACAGAAGTGTAAAGAAAAGGAATGCAGACGTTTCAGTGAAAATTGAAAGTGCAGCTATTGAAAACTTCGACACCAAACAGACTAGTGTAATCTTTACAAGATGGGGACGAAAGAGAAGTAGAGTTTGCTGACAAAGTTAGCTGATTATCCTTGGGATTCTGTGCGGAAGTTGATGGCATCGGAGTCGGGAAAACTTCGTTTGTGTGCACTTGAACTGACCGGCCGGGGGAGTGGATGCGCGGGAGATGGTTGACTAAAGGCGCGATTGCCCTGAAGTAAACTCGACATTTGCTTCTGCTCTACGTGATCTAATTTAGAATCATACTCCTGGATGCTAGCAAGGATTTGACAAATAACTTTGCATAGCGCTTCGCTTCAAGCTCTGACTTCGCTTTTTTCTTGTAGGCCATATAATTCTAAGTTATCACTAAACTACTACCGTCATTTTTATTCATTCGGCTTTTACCTGTTCAGCTTTTCTTAAAATTTACACTCAGACCTTGTAACTCGTGTTTCTCTCTCAGTAAACATAGTAATAACTGATATTATCTGCAAATCGGAAAGCCCAGATGGTCTATGTGTTACACTATTAAAATAGTAACTTGGTTCTAAAGTGTTACAAAATGTAGACACCGATTTTAATCAGTAGATTATTTGTTCGCAGCTTTAGGAGGGCACCTAACCGAAGTTATTGCACGAGTATATTGTTAAAATAAAAGACAACATTTGACACAATGTGTATATGTGTCGATGAAATGTCCCGCATATACTGTAAAAAGCCTACCTTTTAATGTTTGTGGTATAGTATAACCGAGATAATGCAGTTCAAAATATGCAAAATCCAGACATAGAAAATCCGCCATGATATCAGTTTTGACCATTCACTCGGTAACCCGAAATAAAAAAACCCCATTAAATCTCACCTGTTCCACAACTCCGAATATGAGCTTGTCTTCATGGTCACGTGGGCTACAGATGATGATTTGTCGCTCAGCCATGAGCTCTGCGTGGCGCAGAACGATTTTGATGAATTTCTTGGTATTTGTGGAATTGTATGGAATTGAGAATGGGATGAGTGATATTCTATCGTCGGTCATTTGCTGAGCCAAGTCTGAGCATTCTGTAACGAAAGCAATAAGTCTTTAGAAAAGCATGTATAAAGTGACTCTCCATTTATGTTAACCATTAAAGGTGTTAAAGAAATTGACAGGATATTGCCAAATCCACATTGCACATGGCACCTTGAGATACAGTCTTGTTTAAACCCCTTGTATAAAATTACAAATCACGCTTCAATGTTACCCTTATCTACCTAAATTAGATCGGCAAGATTTAAATACGATCATATTGAAGTGCGCGTAAAACCCTGCAAGAAAAGTGAAAGAAAAAGCGTATTCGACACTTAATCCCTGGATGAAGAGACCACTTGAAAATCTTTTTGTGAAACAAAATAACTATTTAAATGATCATTACAATGTTTTAGAAAAAGAGAACATCAGTTCACCAATTGACAGTGTAAAAATCCCTTAAAGCCAATAAAGCTGAGAAAAAAAAATCTCACAAAGCCAAACGTTCTGTCAGATTTTTCAAATTCAAGGGTGATAAGTTGAGTAAACCTTACCCTCTCGGTCTTTCCGGTCAGGCATAATCATGATGGCGCTCTTCCAATGGCGAACGAGGAACAGGTCAACCACGGCCATATTCTGTTGCTCTTGAGGTGGGACTAGCTCCACTAAAGTCGCCCAGTTCACCGTGTCCTCCACCCTTGTCATGTCGCTCCAGTGGTATCCCTTCCCGGCCGTCGTCAGGTAAGTCACGTTGAGCTGTTCCAGCATCATGGCTACGTTCATGTAATACGGCCCCGCCACGATGTGCGTCTCCACTTGGTTTGTCCGACTTTGTCTTATTAACTCTGACGACAAAAGAGAAGATTATAGCTTATAGAGATTTCTAAGCTGGGCAGTGGCTTTCTAATTATTTCTTTATTTAATTGTTAATTGCAGTGCTCAAGGTGGCCACATTTAGGCATTTGAAACATGAATGAAGGAAACCGGAATAAACCGTACCAAGTTACACAGGTACCACACAAACTACATGACTTAAAACTGCACCCACATGAGCTGGGGTTTGATTCGACCACGCCTGGTCTGTACGTCACGTGTGGAAAAGTTCTTCAGTAATTTGCAAAGGTAGATGGTTTAATCCGAGCTCACAAGTATGCCAGATCTGCGACCTATCGTTCAAATGGAAACTTATGGAGAATAACGTTCAACAGCAATGAAATAAATAAATAAATAAATCACCTGATTGGATATTGGTCCATCCTTTCTCTGGAAGCTGTAAATGGGTGTCTACATCTACTGAGTTCACCGTTATCTGAACACAAGCCGGCAATGGGTGGTGTTTGTCTCTGTACTTAGCGAAGGCCTCTTCGAATCCCATTCTACTGGGACCTTCTCCAGAAAATAAAACTGTACAGAAAGGAAATTTCTGATAAATCAGTTTGCTTGTCTTCAAAACCTTGAGATCGATATTGGTTTTATTTTATCTCGACTAACAGCTTAGAAGGGCATTTTCTCTGATAGAACGAAGACAATCACGACTGAATTATAACAACTGTTAAATCATATGGGTGGCTGCCATTTTGGGGGTGTTGAGTTGATGTGGGTGTTTTTATACGCCAGTTACCGATGACGGGCTGTATAAGACCAGGCTTTGTATGCATGAGATCACAAGGCAGTCCTGGACTTCCGTCAGACTTAGTCTTCTGTTGGTGTTATTCCTGAACTTGAATTTGAACCTGAACCATAATTGCTTGTGAAAGTTCATTGAATGAGAATGAGGATGAGAGTGGCATTAATATAAAAATTTCCCCAGGAATGTCACAATTTTAGACTAAGCCGGACTATAAGCCTTATGTCTGTAAGACAGCTTTGGGACTCCGGGGGCCTGGGTATTCCATAATACGCCCATTTATCGCCCCGGTCGAAAGTTTCTCAGAAGTTAGACAAAAACTTTACGCGATCAAAATAATGTAGTATACCTGTTTGCTGAAAGCAATTCTATTAGCAGACAAAAAGCTTTTCTCTGTTATTGGCTGGGGTCCAAGAACGCACTGGATTCCAGCAAGCCCTTCACCTTGGCTGGTAATTCCACATATGGTAGCTTTCACAACAGGAAATTAATCACTAAATGTATACCTGTATTTTCTGAGCTACTCTGCCACTGACAACATACAATCCAAACTAACTTCAGCGTCTATGTAATAATAAAAAATATACCGAAACAAAGCTTCAACGCTATAGGCGAAAACATTGCATAGCTTGCTACCTCGACGTTACCACGTTTTCTGTAAAGATCTGTTGAAACGTCACAAATCAGTCCAACATAGATGAGATTATACAATATATTTACAGCATTTACTATTTAATTGTACAGTATTGCTTGATAAAAGGCATTCAACGACAGAAATATTGATTAAACAGGGTCTTTGACACCTGCATATAAGATATTGAGATCTAGTTTCAAGGTTTTTCTGGAGCCAGAAATAAACTGTAGACCTGCCGACTTTGTCCATAGATTAGGTGTGGTAGCTAATCTAAGTACGCTAATTCTGGCTTTCTGTCCGGTCGTACGTGAGAAGGTCTGCCAGCGGATGGTCGTGGGTTTCCCCCGGGCTCTGCCCGGTTTCCTCCAACCATAATACTGGCCGCCGTCGTAAGAGTGAAATATTCTTGCGTGCGGCGTAAAAAACCAGTCCAATAAATAAATAAATAAATAATCCAAGCACTAAATACTAAATTTTATATTCCAAAGACGTATCATTGTCAGCAGAACTGTCATATGGGTTGTACAAATGAACAAATGACCCTTGACCAATGGGTTCGGGAGTACGAAACTAGCTTTGTATCAACGCAATATGTAATAAACATGCAATTTGTAACAACCATTAAAACTTGCCAGTCTGAGATTGGCATTTTGTAATAAGTTGTTACAAATTGTAACTCTAAGAGTGGTTTTTGGTAATGACTGATTCCT
Source organism: Liolophura sinensis (assembly GCF_032854445.1). NCBI lineage: Eukaryota > Metazoa > Mollusca > Polyplacophora > Chitonida > Chitonidae > Liolophura > Liolophura sinensis. Next base: position 45,542,508 of record NC_088300.1, read on the forward strand.
GTCAAGAAGACGCTGGAAAGATAGCCACACCTAAAGTGGCTAAAGTCATGAATGAGAATAACGACGAACTTTTATTGAGCACATATTTGTTACATTGAATATATATTTGTTACATTGAATATTTGTTACATTGAATACATATTTGTTTTCCGCAGTTATTTTGCCAACTATCACACAGTCTTTGATGCCCTAGTTTTGTGCTCAATGATGTAATCTTTTATATTCTGTATACTGTGTGGGTTTAAGATATGGACTGTGAATGTTGATAATAGACATAGTGACTGACAGATGTGATAAATAAGAAAAATGACGAAAGCTGCATCTAAGAACATATTTGTTACATATTACATATTTTGTTTGTATTCTATTATATATCTAATTATAAATATTCAACTTATTTCATACATTTCATTAGAACATATTTTACTGAACATTTATCCGTAACCTGCAAATGGCCCAGTTATTATCTTTTGTTATGCAAATTTAATGAAATGCTAACTTTTAGTTTTAAAACATTATATGTGGATATTGAGAGTAAACAGCATAAACCCTCACAGTACCCCCCCCCCACCTCCCCCCCCCCACGGTAAACATTACCAACATTCTCGGAAAATATCATAAACCCTGGCAGTAAACATTACAACTCCCCGTTGTAAACACAATAAACCCTCACAGTTAACATTATACTCCCTCGACGAAACAATCATAAAGTATTAAGGAAGACATCAAAAACCTCCTGAGCAAACATCAGACACCTTCGCAGTAAAGATCACAAACCCTAATCATAAATGGTCAAACAGTCTTGGTAAAACTTTCACAAACTGGTCATCTTCAGATGAAATTTTCCATTGTCTTCTTGAGACGAATAAGCTATTACAAAAAGCCACTCTGGGAATGACAATTTGTAATAAGTTATTGCAAAAAGCCACTAGGAGAGTGACACACTGTAGTAATTATTACAAACTGCGTTTCACTGCGAATTGCTTTAGCGTCTTCAATAAGTTCCTAAAGGAAGTTATCGTCATTACTCTTATTCACAACACATGTCAGGTTAGGCTTGGTCATCTTTAGATGAAAATTTCCACAGGAAACAGGAATAAGTTATTACAAAAAGCCACTCAGGGAGTGGGAATTAATTGTTACAATTTGTGTTTTTCTTACAGACTGCGTTGTTACACAGCTCCGCTCTGATTTTTAGGTCGCAAAACACTAATGCAATCATTCAAATGAATATTCTAATAAAATACTATAAACCTAAACATCTGTTCAATTGTCCACACTACAGATAACATGAAACGCTTGTCATGAAAATTATTAAATACTATACAGTCTTTAGTAAGACATAATTTTATCAACCTGTCTTTCACTGCAGAAACTGTCAAGGAGGCAAAACACCCCCGGCAACATGATATAGACGACAGAAGGCCCATGCTAACATGATATGTAGCAGACAAGAACGCCTCAGACAAGGCACTAAAATGAGAGAAACTCGGATAAAACACAAAGCAGGTGTGAACCTAACAAAATATGTACAGCGGACAGAATACCTCACACAAGACGCATTAGGAGACAAAACACCTCAAACAGATCAAACAGAGGGGAAACCTTAGAAAAAACGCTAAGCCGGCGGAACACCTCAGACAACATGATATAGCAGTCAGAACACCTCAGATAACGTGTTATAGCCGTCAGAACGCCTCAGACAACGTGATATAGCAGTCAAAACACCTCAGACAACACGACATGCATGCAGAACGCCTCATGATATAGCAATCAGAACACCTCATACAAAACGATATGGCAGATAGCAGCAACATGCTAAGCCGCCGGTAACACGTCCAGCAGACGTGACACCTCATACAAGCTGCCAAGGAAGCAAGTAACGAAGCAAGACACACTCAGCGCAATAGATAACTGATCCAATCACCCAGGAATGTTGAGTCACGCACTGAGCAAAGAAGATTGGACATATCAACGGAAGCTCAATTTATCATAATTATGCTATAGTTAATTGGTATGTACCTCAGTTTAAGGCCAAGACAGCGCCTGCTAAAACATATTTCAATCGAAAGTAGGAAACTCAAGCTTTCTAAAAAGTATCACACTTTATTATTTTAATGAGATTTCACAGAATAACATGTAAAACCAAATGACAATACTGCACAAACGGCTGGTTTGATTCGAGGCAGAGATCTTGAGAATTTTACCCAATCAAAAACGTTGCCATCAGATTGCGCGGTCTAAGGTATGACGTAGCCTTTACCCATTTACTCCATAAAGTGACATATGATAACACAGCACTACTGCATACGACATCATTTGAGATCGTTTACAACGATTTAATTTCGTGTAGCCGAAGGTTCATTTCACACAGTGTTGTGGGACAGGCCTGTATCATTTACGGACTGCCACAGATGTAAATTCAGTTGATTTACAAGCTTTGTAATATTCAACGTCGGTATCACAAATTGTCATACAGTATAGCATACCGTCGTGGTCCAAATCGCATTCATCTCCTCAAAAGTCCCTAGGCCTACATAGTCACTCTGTTCAAATTATACAAGTATTTTTTAAAAAATTTTTGTCGTTCATTTAAGTGTTTAATCAGCAGTTTGTAAGTAACAAATAGCAGAGTCGGTGCAAAATTCATTAGGGATGCCGAAGGTTTATGGAAATGAGAAGACGGCATCTCACTGAACAACGCTTAAAATAAATTAAATCTTAGGATATATTTTGTTTATTTGATTTCATTAGAACTGAAGAATTTAAATTTTGCTCCTTCGTCTTTCTCGCATAAAAGGGATGTTTTTTTCTGTTTTCTTTTGTAAAATGCAGTAAAATTATTGAAACACCATGATCAAACAGAGGTGCTTTCTCTTGACGTTCAGGGCTGCTTTCATCTTAATAGCCATTGCTACAAAACTGAAGCAGAAAATCCAGCGACAGTCGAATACCCCGGCCGTGCATCTTCAGGCTATGTAAACAGTGTGACTGGAGTTACTTGTAAATGATACAGTAACCCTACTGTATCAACAGTTCAAGCCGCAGAAGAAATATTCTTCCTGTATGTCCGAAATTTTCGAAAAACTATATTTATCACTTGGGTCTTCATTGCCGAAGAACTTTTTTTATCTGGCATAGGTAACTGCTTACACTATTATGCGGAAAATACCTTCGACGTTAGAGACCTAGAGTAAACGTGACATCACCTTGTTATCGATAATGGAGCCGTGCTGAAGCTGTGTCAAGACAAATTTTCACTAAACTTTAACTGGTTTGAAAAAAAGCTAAAAAAAATATTTAGCGCTGGTTTAAGACACGCTAAATATTACTCTTTCAGTGGACATAAACATTAGTCAGGTGCTGTCTTTCACTTTAAAGTTGTCCGATTAAAAGCACGTGACGATATTTGCCACCATTGATGGATTGCTGCACGTCATAGGAACATCCATTGATTATCTAGCAATTCACTGGCATGCCAATATCCTCACTGAATGCAAGTTTAGAGTTTTGAAAAGACACACGAAGGTTTACGGATATTTAAATGACATGGCGACGTAATAATTATTTAACTGATAGGTGTCCTTCGCCATATAAGAATTTTCCACTTGCAAGATGGCATTCAGGATAGAGCTGACAAGTCTACTATTAAACTCGCAGTTGAAGGAGAAGGTGCTGGATTAGATATTGAGACCCCTTTGATCAGAGGTGTTGAATCGTCGAATCGAATCAGCTATTTAACTGTCTGCGGCAGAGAAATCCGTTGACGACTTAATATTTGATAGATGTGGTTTGTGAGCCCACTTCCTGGGGGGTGTCAAACCGTAGGTATCACAAACCATTAAGGGAGAAGAAAACTTAAAAAACATGACACTATAGGCTGAAAAGAGCACATTTTTTCTATCTGGTGGTGCCTGCTGCATAATTGTGCCATTTTTCCTCGCCATACACGTAAAGCCTGAAAACGGCAAAGCTGGCATAAATCACCGAGTCCATCGTGTCCTCCATCTTTAACACCCGGTAATTTATGCTGGGGGTCTGTTGCCTCTCAGCCAATGGGAGTCGTTAAAACTGTCGGCTTGTTCGTGTAAACTCGGAACCTACGTCGAACTGCACTTCGCCGGTTTCCGACGGCAATTCTCCTCCTAACACAAAAGACTTCAGGACTAGTTCTTAGGCAAAATGGAGTCGCCCACAACGGATTTTGGCGATCACTTAATTTATAGTTTGTCAAGTACTCTTTTCTGTGGTATTTGATTGATATTTAAATTTTCTTCTCTTTTAAAGCGAAAATAAAGTCAGCCACTAAAGCTAAATTAATTAATAAAGTAGTATTCTAGAAATGTTCTAAAAATATTTTTAAAATTTTACACCGCTTATCAACAAAGTAAATAGCAAACATTCGTCAGTATCCAGCCACTCATTTAGTGACGCCATTTTGCCATGGTATAGCTGTCTAAAGTGACGTCACAAAATCTAGGAGCTCTCCCGTAACATCGGTATTAAACAATATAACAATGAGAAAATACCAACAAAAACGTCTGATACCCAACTAAAGAGTATCAGCTTTGTCGTCGTATTTTAGTAGTCCTGCTCGTCCTCGTCCTGCATGGGTGTAAACATAACTGGATGTACCGACATCAGGGAATTTACCGAATATAACAGGATCTTTTGACTGATAACAGACCTTTTCATTCAGATTTTGAGAAGATATTATTCCACCGATGTATGTCAATCCACTATAAGATACCACTCTGACAATCGAGAGCTAATTGTTTTTTAGACGTGATAGCCAATCATCGCGGGAAGCTTTTGACGCTAGTGATTGGCCAAATTCGTAAGGCCCTCTACAACATGCCTACTCGGAGTGAATTGTTCGTCAGAGCCATATCCCCAGTGCTGAACTTCATCTTCTCGGTTTTCAAAAGTTTATAGAAATTTTTACATATTTTTCTGTGGTGTTTCCTATATTATGTTTTCTATGTGTATATAATGGTAAACTTTATGTTCACTTTAAAAAAGACGTGTATTCTATGTAAATAAACCAGGGCTGTTAATGGACACCCCAGACAGGTGTTATGGAAAACGCCTGCACGATATTGGTGTGTTTTTTGTCAATATCATGACACGTCGTAAACAGCTGGCCAAAAACACATTCAGTTGATTGTGCAGTTTGTACACTCCAGGGCCTCTTGGCGCGCACAGTAAATGGCACAGCATGTGGTAATGGTTTGCCGTCAAATTTCTACTCATCAACACTAAGTCAATGTACAACGCCATTTACTGACCACAAGGTTGTTCATTTGGAACTTTAAATCCACCAGTGAAACAGTGCTAAAGATGCGAACTATATATATTGCTTATCCATTCACGTTAATAAGACCCAATAAATAAATAAAAATATCCTCTCATTTTTTGGATTAGTATGTAACACGTAAATCACTTACCCACATTCAGGGTGACCTCGTCTGTGGAACAGGCCTGGACACCCTGACAGTTAAGGAGCAGGAAAATGAGGCAGCGCATAGGTGTCCAAAGCGCCATACCTTGACACCGGCCCACAACTACAACACGCGACAACCTCGTTGCAATGTCCACATCGCTTTGTTCTTATGATATATGATAAACACGAGGGTCGCAGTTTCATCCAATCCGTATCTATCTTTCAGCGCTTACCCTGAGCGTCACTCTAAGTTAATTTCCCTTAGGTCAAATGCTCGTAGGTATCGCTTGTTGGTACTTCGGTTGGTATTATCATAGTCCTACACCCAGTCACGCCTGACATTTGGCATGAAGAACGGGTTATAAATATTTTATTGGGAGCACGTACAAAAGAAAGGACAAAGTTTAATGTTATTTTATTTTCCATAATGGCCAGTGACAACAACACGATGTAGAAACACAGTTGCTATGCATGTGTGTGTGCTATACATATATTAATATATAAAACGATGAATGTGGATATAAAAGCCTAAAATGGAAACATGGCAAATACAGGTAGCGTGTAGACAACATTTCAGCAAGAAAGAGTACTAATTTAGAAATAGAAAGGCTATGAAACTTTCAGAATGCGAGACAATTAAAATCGTCCACACAGTGTTTAACCGCTTAAAAAGCCGACGATATTTGTCGGGTCTAATCACTAGTGAATACCTATTTAATTGGATTTAGTAGATTTGGCTCCATGCAAGCTCATCGTTGAGGTTGCATCCAGACAACCCTGGGTCCCTGGGGCCGCTTATAGATATGACGCATTCGACACACTAATGTAGCTGTCAGCCCACATGCCTGATCATCCATAACATGCGTCCCATGCGTACTCACATCCCGATCACGTTCAAACGATTCTGTCCCATGCGTGTACTGAGTTTCACTCGAAGATCAATTACAAACATGCTAAAGTGCTGGATCCCGATGATGTATCATTCTTTTGGCACCTCAATCGGTTTGGCCAGCAAATAAAACTTTTTGAAGAGAAAAAAGGCAGCACTACATGCCAACCCAAAGAGGCCCACGATGAACACCCCTGCCATGTGTTTCAGCTCGAACTGGATCTTGGTGGGGCTCTTCTCCGACTTGCCTAGCGGGTCACATCGCCTTTTGTCGTACCACCACCTAATAACAGATACACAAGCAAGGCTCTGTACATTAAGACATTTTAAATTCCATGTGTATTTTATATTGTTTTGTGTGTCGGCGTAAAATGTCCTGTCATTACGATGCCCATGAAAAGACTTCATCAATGAGAAAGCCGTTTCCACCCAAGTAAAAACGTTTGTGATTCAGGAAGCCTCGTTCTCATTTACAAGGCCGAAAGATGTTGTAAAGGCGAATTTTCACTAATAAGCAGTAACAAACGGCCGCAAAACATGAGAATGACCATGCCCTAAGTTGATTGTAAATCACTAAGATCTCAATAGTAGCCATAACTAACAATCGACACCCTCTTGCACGAAGGGATTGTAAGCTAGGATAACTGTAACCTACAATCAGAAATTACAATCGGGTCGACCCTCTTGTGAATATTTACAATCTCACCGAAATTAACCTTAAGTACAAATAGGCCTACTTGCCTTAGATAGACTGTTAGTTAATATTTTTCTACTCATTTTGCAAAGATGTGCAGTATAATTGTCTTAGAAAGATGATAGCATTTTTTCACATGTTGTTGTTGCTAGCTGTTGAGTCATTATGATGTAGAACTCTTTTGAAAATGAAGGTAAGAAAACTTATTGGCCGTTACACTGTTCATTTACACAGGCCACCTTTATGGTTGAGTCAAATTTGGGTAACTAGCGCGATTGTAACTTTAAAAAACATTACAGTCGCCTTACAATTCTTTTTTTCCTTTATTTTTACAATCAACGGTAAAGTCCCTTCTAGAGTCTACAATCGATTGTTAATACAATCTCTTTGTGCAAGCGGGCCCTTGTCGAGAACTGCTTCCGCCTATAGTTGAAAATGCCTTCACACGGGTGAGAAATGCTTCCACTAAGGTGAGAAAATTGAGAACAAAAGTAAAATGTCGTAAACCGTAAATTATTTATGCGCCGTACTCGTAATTTCCATTGAAACCTAGAAGTTTTTGATATTTTTATAGTTTGCTGTATTTATTTGCTTTCATTTCACAATCTCGCCAGTTACCATATGAAGGCTCTTGAGGTGTTGCATGCTTTCGCGAAGTTATATTACGTATTACATTCTGAGAATTACCTTTTCCGGAGGTTTCTTATGGTTCCATCTTCTATCATCTTCAAGAGGGCAATGTCTATTTTACTCTTGAAGGGTGCACCCGCCGGCATCCCGATGCCATGTTCCTGTAACATAATGGGTGAGGCCACGGAGCGAGTTTTGCATTCCTGCATCTCCGCGTACTGATTGATCAGGTAATCGAACACAAAAACACCTTTGCCGTCCTGGACAATTTTGATAGCTTCGCTGGCGTTGGCTAGGAGCCCCGAGTGGCTCTTAATCTTCTGCCAGAGACGATTGTACACCGGCTTGGTACCCCGCTTCAGGAAGTTCATGGTGGCCGAGTCCGCTACCGTGTAGACGTGGACGTTCTTTGTGTTAGCCAGGTCCTCCAGCGACTCGATGGTCTCTTCGATATTCGTCGTCGTCAGGAAGGCGGCCATGTTGGCTGTGTAGGTAGACACAGTGATGAGGACGAAAAAGGTGAAACCTGCCGACAGTATTCGCTGTGAGGAGTGGCGCGGGGAGAAGTCCGTGTCTCTTCTCATCAACGTCCCCACTGAGAACCAGAAGGTTTCCTTCATGGTAAACTGGCGAATGTCATAGGCGTAATCCAGGGCGAAGTACACCAAGGACACCAAGAGGAAAGATCCGACGATAGCGAGCCAGAGGTTAGGCGAGAAGGGTTTGAAAAACTGGAATATGGTGAAGGTTTCATTTGGTTTAGGTATGAGGATGTCGATACCGGTGCTAATGACACCGAGACTGAAGTCCACTACCTGCTCCCGCTGCGAGGTAATCGAGATGGCGCCCATGGCCAGAGTAGCGTTCTGAAACAGTTATGTGATCGCTAGAGTAGCGTTCTGAAACAGTTATATGATCGCCAGAGTAACGTTCTGATACACTTATTTGATCGCCAGAGTAGTGTTCTGATACAGTTATATGATCACCAGAGTAGCCTTCTGATACAGTTATATGATAGCCAAGAGTAGCCTTCTGAAACAGTAATATGATCGCCAGGAATAGCCTTCTGAAACTGTTATATGATCGCCAATAGAAGCGTTCTGATACAGTTGTATGATTGCCAGAGTAGCGTTCTGATACAATTATATAATCGGCAAGAGTAGCATTCTGATACAGTTATATGATCGCCAAGAGTAGCGTTCTAAAACTGTTGTATGATCGCTAGTTGAAGCGTTCTGAAACAGTTATATGATTCCTAATAGTAACGTTCTGAAACTGTTATATGATCGCCCATTGTAACGTTCTAAAAAAGTTTATGATCGCCAGGAGTAGCAAACAGCTGTATGAGCAGCAAGAGTACCGTTCTGAAACAGCTATATTTTCTCGATTGTACAATCAAATTTCGAAATAAAGTTAATATATCATTGTTACTCCATACTGCTTGGAAAATTCTTTCATTCATTTGCGCCTGAAACGTCTTAAAAGTTAGTGTATAAAATTATCTTTGCAATTTTTGCGAAAATGTAGTTTCGAACAACTGTGAAATCCGAAATGTAGTGTCGCTAAATCTAAACTAAATCTAAAAGACTCTAAATCACAGACGTCGAAGATCGAAATGTACTATTTGCCACAGACCAAAAAGTATTGTTGACAAGTAGCAAAGGCCAAAAAGTGGTACTGACAAATGTCAACGGCCGAAACGTAGTCCTCACAAACCACAAAGACAGAAATGTGATGTTTACAAATACCGATAACGGAAATCCCCCTGCATGGATTCCCTCCGTTTATAGAGGATCCACTTACCCCGTTAAGGATCTCTCCGATCATTCCGTCCCAGCGATCTTGATCATTGTCCTTAACACCATATCTGTTACCCGGACTGACATATATCTCATACTGGAAGTGTAACATTTTGGCCAGCCGGTTGAGGATGTCTATGGTAAAGCCTACAAAGTCATTGTCTCGCTTGATAACGAAAGGTTTCTCCTGGAATAACAATAAACAACAAGACATTCAGACATTAGTACGGGCTTTATTACGTACTACAGGCAGATTAAAATAATGATTTTTATCAGCTTGAATTATCGTCACTCAAGTCTTCCAAAGACAAGCTTTGTATTCATGTAATAATTAAATAAACAAGTTTTAGAAAACTTTCTGTAACTATGGCATCTTTGGAAGAACGATGCCATGAAAATGTAAATACTACTTTAGCACAACATTTAGCAGGAGTACAAATACCTACCATGCCTACTCACAATGCATTCACTTTTTGAAATAATCGTTAGATAATACCACTGTAGCAACACATAAACCTACCAGTACATTCACCAGTGTATCCACGCATGAACCTACCAGTACAGTCACCACCTTGACAATGTCCGAATAAATGCAAAGTATGAATCTATCAGGGTAGCAACGATAGCAAAGTATAAACCTGCTAGTACAGCCACCAATGTATCCACGCAATGAACCTACCACTACAGTCACCACCTTGACAATGTCCGGGAAAATGCCTATCTTGCTGTCCTCACGGCTGATATCCGTGTCCGTGCCCAGTTCGATCTCTCCTGGTTGTCGGTCTGATCGGCTGGAGACATTTGTAGGCTTCCAATGGGCGACCTTTATCAGAACGTAAATAGAATTTAATGCACCTTAATGTTGTTACAAATGCAATTTAGTAGTGCCCCTCTCCCTCCTTGCAAAGTTGTTTTTGAGAGATAGTGTTATAACTGGATCGCGCTGAATTACATTCGTCAGATATATAATGAAAGAACACAATATGATAATACTATGTTCTTAAATGGCTGTTTTCTTATCGGCCTTGTTGAAAAGTTCAAGGTCTGTCGTATTAACCCGTCGAAGGATGTGTTGTCCCATGGTGAAGACGGAGACGAAGGCCAATACAGGCTGCTAATACAGCCTGCCAATACGACAGACCAAAGACCTATAACATGGTTGATGTACAGACAACATTTAACATCCACACACACAATCATTTAATGACATTTTTATTAATCGCTTGTGTGTGTTTGACCAGGAGACAACAAAACATGCTCGGAAATATATCGCATGAGTCTTTTTGAAATTCCTCTGTAGCCAACGAAAGACGTCATGTGCCAAACCTCAACAAAAAACAATGTGGAATATTCTAGTTGATTTACTGACCTGATTATTGTTTAACGCCATTCTCATATATTTTATTAGGAAAAATCGCAATGTCACTTTTTCGTCTTACTTTTCACTTTTCGGATTATTTTGAGCAAATGAGTCCGTATCATCTTCCGTGACAGTTTTAATTTACGAATTCATGAAGGCAATATTCTCTTTGGAATATTTATGTTCGACGTTGACATTGTCATGTAACAATACATTGCATGTTTCTAGTTGTACATTTCCTAGCGCGCCTTAGTCAAGTGACGTGTTCGTTTCAGTCGCAGCTGAACATCTTGTAAATTTCTAGCCAATCAGTTTCGATTGACCGATGCTGCTGGAAAATGACCTTGTTTATGTTTTTTCTTTGGTCTTTCTCTGAGCTTCGATGACAATATATAAGGCAGCAGATTTGTAGGCTTACAGAGAGTCAGTGATAGTTAAGAAGAGAGATAAACACTGATACGACAGTGATATTTGGGAGCGCTATAAGGTGTTTTTGACGGAGTTACCGGCGATACATCACAGCTATAGTTAGAAGAAATCGTTAGTACCTTTGGAGGGGAAAAGCCGGTGTAATTTGGATTGGCCGGACCAGGGCTAACGGGTGATTGTTGGCGGACATTCTGCTGTTTGTGAACTGTGATTATCGTGTAACTGCTTGCTAGAGGATTTGTGGCCTCGATACCAGAAGAGTATCAACCTCCCTCCGTAAGACGAGTGGAAGGATTCAACCGTGTTAAGGCTGGGGGAGATCAACAAGCTGCGCCAGTAAAGAGGAAACGGACGTCCAGAAACAGGATTGGAATATTGGACAACGACGAAAAGTCAAGTTAAGGACTGTAGCGTAACTCAGTTTTGGAAGTATTTGTATATACGAGTACGCTGCCGCCATTTATTGTAACATTAATTATATACATATATATCCTGTGTATTGCTTTTTGTAGTTTAAATTTCAGATTGTAGATTATTTCCTTTTTTGATTTATTAAATTGTTAAACCAACCATTTGAGTGTTTGAGAGTGTTACTCTGTTTGACCCAGGTTAGGCTCGTTATCGGGAATTGATTTTGGATTATTATACTGATACCCTAACAATATTTACACCCACCCTAACCGCCGTGGAACTGAATCTCGGCACACGCGTGCCATATTTGTCCCTACAAACACCACTGCGCTAAAATATTTAATTCCATATGCTCTAAATGTACTGCGCTCAATACAGAGGGCTGTTGTTTCATTTTTTGTGTGATTCAACTACAAAGGGGAACCTTTTTCGGCTAAAGTAATTCGGGTCTAAGCTTATTCTACATTTCTGTGAGATCTGTAAGTTTATAGTGAGCAATCTGGAACGTATAAATTATAAATGTTCTAGTCACCATAGCGTCCGAAATGGTAGGCTACAACATTAAGAGAGAGCAATACTGAATTTAAAATGAGCACTTTATAGAGTTTGACTCGTACCTTGCTGAAGACATTAGCCCCTCCATGGTTGTAGAGATCCAACGTGTAGTTAACTCTCTGACCTGTATTGTTGAACTGGATCCAGCCCGTGTCTCCTTGTATCTCGACCTGAAGGAGAGACAACGGTCATTGTTACACCCGAAATGTTCCAAGTTTCCACGACGTAAACTTTTAATTAAGCCAAACACATTATGGATAGTTACATGCACAAGGTGTTCAATTTGGGATGCATGTGCTTTAACATAATACTTGACACGTGTTCCCAGCACTAAGAGCCTAGAAATAAGCGTTTAAATCAATATTCAAACATCGACTCCTGTCAAACTTGGCTTTGTGGAAAAGGGTCCGGAAGAATACGACGTAATGTTTCAAATGATTATTAAGCCAAATTTGTTCCAAAAATGAAAACAAGTACTGTTTTTATAGCCACGCTCCGTTCACCGAATTGTGCATATGCCTGTACTATTATTTGTTAAAAAATATTAATACCAACAACATATGTTACATTGTAAGTTTTGTTAGAAGGCAGTATATCAAGGCATAATAGACCTGCACTGGAGCAATTACCTTCTTCATGTAACTGATCAGTTCTCTACTGGAAAGTCTAAGCTTGGACTTGTCCTTGTTATCCACAAAGAACATCTTGAGGGCCTCCTGCACGACCCGTCCCGAATCATTGGCTGCTGCCTGGTGGATGTCGAACTTACCACGCCCCTCTCTGTGAGGCGGAACAAAGCGGAAGGCGAGGATCATACAACGCGCGTTGTACAGGCCTAGCTTGAAAAAGTTATTTCCGGCTAAGGCATGTATTGTAGACGTCTGTAGAAGAGCAATGCACAGAACTTGAAAAATCAAAGGCGATATAAAAATTATTATTGCTGATTTTTTAAAAAATTACATCGTTTGAGTAAAAAAAGTTATAAATTGAAGTCATTTTGAAAAACGTACTGAAACTCTTTTCATATCATTTTTAAGGTCTTGTAGAATACCAGTGGCAGTGAGTGTGCTTTAAGAACTAATGTTTCAGCTAAGGGCGTCTTACGGCAGTTTTATAGTCAATAAGGTGGAGCAGGTTGAAGGCCAAAGGGAGTAAAACAGGAGATTTATAGTCTTTGATCATCTTGCTTATATGTAAGACGAAAACGGCCGAGGGTTAGAGAACGTCTGATTTGGAAAATGAATCTTTGTGGCAGTTATCGACTTCGGGTGAGTAATCAGGATTGCTTACGCCGATGATGGAAGATTATGTGATAACATATAGCTAACGGATTCCTTGACATACCGGTTCAGTTACCATGAAGATACTCTCGTCCTTTCCAATCAGATCAAAGCGCTTTGCCTAGCAATGAAAGTGAAAACATCTGGTTATATAATTCACAAGAACTATGCAGTTGTCAACAATAACAGTTTGTGTTATTTAATAGTTTATATTGTGTATTATACTAGATTGGTAAAATACTGATAATCTACTGGTAGGTCAATGTAATCGTATTCATACAAATGAACAAAGCGCCTGATAAATGAATCAGTGGGATTATTTTCGGCAATGTTTAAATAAAATAATAAATAAATAAATGCTGATAATCTAGATTTATTTACTGTGTATTATCTTATTACATGATAGATAAATCGGCGTGTAAGTTTAAATAAAATAAATACATATATGAGGCAACTTATTCTGTTGACGAAAGCTTATTTAATGGGCACTAGATCCACAGAAACAGTACACATGATGTACCATTACTCGTTTTCAACTTACTTCCAGTAAGACGTCTCTAATAAGGCGATCGTGTTTATCTTTGGGACTACAAATGATGATTCGTGTTTCACCCTGTAGTTCAGCGATACGTAACACACTCTGGAGGGAGTCCCGGGTGTCTCGCGAGTTCGTAGTTACAGAGAATGGAATCAGGGAGACCCCGCTGTTTATCATCTGAGTGGCCAAGTCCCTGGCACTCTGCCAACAACAAGACTCGCAAATGCAGCATAACTATGAACTGTAACTAAACCGTAATTTTTTTTCTTCCCGTTGAACAGCATTCTCATCAGTGATGTAAGTAAGAAGGAACAGTTACATGTCAATTTACACAATCAGTCAAGCCGGTAATTGGTTTATTAATTTAAAGTTAGAAATAAACAATCATGTCAAGCTCTGCATTTACGCACCTTGATGATGTCATGAGAGCGCCACCCAGCGTTCCTGTCGTAAAACCTAAGAAGTTTTCTAACGAATAGTAGATGCAGAACGGACGTAATGTTTTTTTTTCTAGAATTGTATTATTAAAGATGCAAACAAGTGTTCCTAAGAAAGAAACAGATGTTTCTTTAGCTAGCAATCTGTGTTCAACCACTACGGATAAATAACAAGGTATCAAACATGGTAAAAGGCATCGATATTTTTTATTATCTTTTCAAAGGGAGTGAAAATTTAAAAAAAAGAAGATGAAGAAAGTCTGTGAAAGGCCACTGAAAGCTTTATCTAAAACCACTGTTGTTTCCTCTTTAGACTGAATAAAACCCAGTTTTAATAATGCGTATGTGGGCCTCGTGGTATCGTTGACGTGACATACAATGTTTGTTTGTTAATTTTAATTCCACCTCATCCAAAGACCATTTTAATAAAGGAACATCACTCCAATAAACTTCACAAGAATTATTTCTAATGGTGAAAATGAAGCCAGAAAATTTCGGTTACGTGGTGAAGGCCTTCCGAAATAATCAAGTCCCATCATAGATTTTAGGACTTTTTTAAATAAGTAAAGACAGGCTCTGATATGGTGATATGTAATTTTTTACTGATATTGACATTTTCCCTTAAGCTCAATCTTCGAATGTGAAACAATCATAGATTACCGCGATGTTTAGTGAAGCTTATGACTCCAACAGTTCATATAATATAGTTAATCCACATAAAGATATTTACTCATTTATTATTTTCAATTCTATTTATTCGTTCATTGATTCATTTGTTTATTTAAAACTTTTAATTCTATTTATTTATTTATTTATTTATTTTAAATACAATGATACATAGATATTTATTCATTTATTACCATCAATTCTGTTTATTTTAATTTTATTTATTTATTTGCAGTAAGATTTACCTTGATTGGCCATGTTATTGTCGGACATGATCATTACCACGGAGTCCCAGTTCTTCTTCAGAAAGAGGTCTACCACAGCCCGGTTCTGCTCTCGCACCTGCGGGATCAGCTCCACCATGTTAGTCCATTGTACCGGATCGTCCACGCGGTTCAGATCCGTCCATTCATAGCCCTTGTTATCCGTGACAAGGTAAGGGATACCCATCTGCTCCAGCATCATCGCCAAGTTCATGTAGTACGGACCAATAACGAGGTCTGTGTCCACCGTGTGGGTAGTACTGTGGCCAATCATACCTGTAGGTAATATTTATTTCTTTGTTTTATTAGAGTTTTACTCCGTACTCAAGAATATCTGGCTTATACAACGACCACCAGAGCTCTGGAGAAACACACTGACCAATTCACGTACGACCGGAGAGGAAGCCAGCATGAGCTGGACTTGAACTCAGAACCACCTCATTGGTGAGAGGCTCCTCTGTCATTCTGCTGTGATAGCACGCTAACCACTAGCCCTCTGCAGAGGAATAATAGGAAACGGATTTAGAATAGCTTATCAGCAACACAGCATATTGTCCCCGGAGAAACTCTTTGTGTTTTTGTTAACTTCATTATGTATTGTAAATTAAACATTTACAATGTGCTAATTATAAATGTAAATACAGATATACACAGAAAATAGGGATGAAGTATCACGATAGTTTCGAACTATATACTGTTTGTAAATTTCTCAAAGGGAATAGTTAATTTCACTAAAGTCAATTCAAAGAAATACAAAAAGAACATGCAACACTCTGTTTTTCCTCCAAATTCGGTCTGGAACATATTTCCACAAGAACAAGGCCGCCTACAAAGATTTCTTAAGACAAAGTCCGTTTCACATAGGCACTCTTAAAAATCAAGGGTTAAAGAGTCGATATTCTCTGAGCGTTAAAATGATTCATGTTAAATGCTGTTAACACTGTGCCAAAATCTTAAAATGTTAGGCCGCCTACTTACAAATTGTGATATATTGTTAGATAACAAGATTTTTAACATTTCAAATGCGGAAAAACAAACTGAAAATTGTTAATTTAATCATTTCATAAACTGTTATCCTAACATTATCGATACTTTCGCTCCTACGCCACGGACAAAATGGTAGATTTAATATTATTAAATTACTGGATCATTGTTCTGCACTAGCACGCTAACCCACTAGGCTACGGAGGCCCCAAAATGGTTTTAAAACACCAGATCCTACGGTGCTCTGTAGTGAACCAGGAGGTACCAGTTTTTTGCTTGAATCAGATTGTTTCAAGGTACATTCGGCTAATGCATTCATAGATCTTTAGTATATGTATATGTGGCCAAAACTGATGTGACGTCACCGTGCCAAATATGTCCATCAAAGGACATCGTAAAATCCTGCATTTTACTAGGTTGAGAACGGACATAATGAAATAACCCTGACCGATAAGTGAAGTATGCCTGAATCTAAAAGAAGGAAATAAAGAGCCGCTATACGCTCAAAGGTATATGTACCCCTGTGAACAGAGTTATAGGAAAATACCTTAAAAAATCGAAGTAGGCATCACTAAAGAAGCCACTTAAACCACTTATACATAAATATTCCTTCATTTGTCTTTTTAGATCTTTTTGAGTTAAAGGTCCTCAAACATTTGATTTCTAAGGTGGGCTTTATGGACCATTCCGTCCGAGGTTAGAAACTTTGACGTGACAGGAAGTCTTTTTCAACTCTAATCACGACACTGAATGTAGGATAACCCTTTTTACCCATAAGTGAAAGATTACTGAAATAATGTTACCAAAAATTCCTTCCTTCAGGTGAACATCAGGAAGAAATGCGATATGACGTCAGAGTTCCTAGATACTGTCAGTATGGCTCATAAAGCCCACCATTGTTTTCAAATATTTGAATGCCTTTCAACACTCTCAAAAAAATCTGAAAAAATAAAAAAAATGAAAGTATTTTTACGCATAGTTTTCAGTTGCCTGTAAGATGAACCTTACTTCATATTTTAGTTTTCTTTTACTTTAAGAACTCACCATCTTTAATCTTGGTCCAACCATTCACGGGCATCCTGAAGTCGTGCCAAATGTCGTAACTCATGAAAAAAATCCGCACGCATTTCTTTAGCGTACTGTCTTTGTTCAAGAAGGCCTGGAAGTCTTTAGAGAAGGAAACATCCCTTTTCCACAGAAGTAGTCCTGTAACAAATAAATACAGAATATCGCCCATGGCCGATGGGGCTAATCTTTCCACCCTTTACATGAACAATGTTCTTGTTATTTGATTAAATAACAAGTTGGATATTGCACGTTTTGAAATAATACTTTACCTGTGAACAATGTAATTATACTTCACCTTTAGAAACATTCTTTTTTGCACTCTCATATAGGTAATTAGTTCACCATGAAAAGCTTAAATGTCTAAATGGCATGCAATGTCATATTTGCAGAAATAAAATCTAATGGCTACCTACGCGTTGTTAACTAGCCTTGGATTTGTTCTATGTTTTATGCTTATAAACACAATTGTTCACATGGAAACCTTCCCTAACTCAGCCTAAGTTGTGTTATCTGTTGTTTATCTCCTGCCTTTGTGATGCCGATTTCTGGGAAAACTCGTAACGTAAAACAGTTGCTGATCCAGCTTGCACCCGAGTCGGGAAAAGGTACCTCCTTCCTTGTAAAGCCCATGAATTACACACACACACAAAATATTTAACCTTTGGTATCATTAATCTAAATGAAAAAGGACTACACAAGTTGTAAACGTCTGTCTTTCACCTACCAACTTTGAATTCCAGAACTGGTTCTTGTCAGTCCAAGGACATTCTGCCGATACTGAGCTGCCAGCTGCCATTAAAACCAGGAGGGCTAATGCCTGTCTAATGTAGCACACCATCACAACATCTTATGAGCACAACACCAGTTCCGAGACTAAGCTGTTTAAACGGTATCTTAACAATTCTGTTTTACTAAAAAAAAAAAAACCCTCCCTGCAAGTATTCACTCCTCAAAGGGTTCCCTGGTTTGGTCAGAACGTGAAGTTTGGTGGCTTTTGAGGTTTATTTGATTGTTTAGGATGTCATGGTGTGCATGGTTTCGCTTTATAATTCGGCCTAATATTGATTTTGTTGAATACTGTTTGCTTTCCGCGAAATCACGTAAAGTTTTAACGCCTGTGATACCTTTAATCGTTTATGATATCATTATCTATTTGCCGTGACCCTTTTTTGTTTTCGATAGTCAGCCATATCTGAATTCTCAGTGGACCCTGGCCGCAATCCGACGGCTGTCAAATGCGACCAATTCTGCAGATACTGTAGTTTCCAATAGCGTCACAAGTCAATAAATGTTATTGCCTGAGCTGATTGCAGTTTATCTCCCTTTGTTTACCAATGATGATCTACCAAAGCGAAAAGCCCATTACAGATAATCCCTGTAGTCGTACAATATTAACGAGACGATTGGACTCCGGGGAGTTTGCTTGGCGCGATTTCCGCCTACATCCGGTCTGGCGAGGACAAGCCTTGGCATCAGAGAGTCGAGAGTCAGCCGCTCTCACAATTATCAACCTTTATTTTCCAGCCTGAAGAGCAATACAATTTTATTTCTGTTCGGCCAAATTCTAATATGCCATGTTGTAAGAGCCCTTAAGTTTCCTTAAGGAACCGTTAGTTTTCAAACAGGAACAAGGTTCTGGTGAAGAACGTCCAAACGATGAAGGGTATCTTTGTTAGTATGCTGCTAGTGTACCTATGTGTCCATTACCACCCCAGCTGTGGCTCGCAACCAAAAGAGGAAGTTGACAGCAGGTGAGTCCTTATCTGTCATCCGTACTAGTACATCAAGTTATTAGTTTCTTGATTCGTTTCTTTATTTTGATGACGGTGTCTGATTATGTTCCACCATGTTATTGGTTCTTTATCCTGCGAAAGGTAGAACTAAACATTCGTCTTCTTGATACTTTACCGGGCGCTGGATTTATATAGGGTATAGAGTAAGAATATAACACTTACGACAAACCAACAATGACACTGGGTCATGTAAGGTGACATGACAGTGTGACAAGTCGTATCTGGTCACACAAAGCCACTTGACCATGATATTTTAGACAAGCTTTCAGTCGAAGTGTTTACTATAGAGCCTAGATTGTAATGTTGAACGAGTCCTTGTAACATCTTTCTTGTTGGCTAGGGGGCTATAGAGTTTGACCCTCTTTTCTATTAGCTTTCTGTTGAGTTTGAAGAATCCATCTAACTGGTATTCATTAGAAGGCTTCTCCAAGATGGTTGACCACTACTGTCCTTATTAACATAGGTGAACTCAGTAGATGACCTCTGTTGAATTCGTGATTTCAGTAACGCAGATGATCCCTGTAACATGTGTGACCTCAGTGTTTTGGGTCTGTACATTGGGTGAAGTATGTAACACGGCTGGCCTCTGTCGAATTGGTGACCTCTGTATCGTAGGTGACCTATGTAACATAGATGACCTGTGCAACATTGATCTGTTGAGTGACATATGTAAGATGGCAGAGCTCTGAAGGTGGCTTGTATTTGTTGAATGGGCGAATTCTGAAGGATGTGTACATTATGTCCACTAAAGTGTGTATCGTATAGACGCGCAGCTTTCCATACTAGGGACGATTTCGTTGTTAAAAACAAAACAGCAACAATAATTTAAGCACACACCAGCTTAATTATATGCTTATTTATATCAATGGTGAGAGGTAAAATTTAGGTGTGTGTACTATTCAATATACAAATTAGGAAAGAATTTAATCGGCGATTTTTATTATAACTTTTGAGCACCTTAGGCGCTGAGGATCATTCGGTATGAAAATTGCCCAACGTCACTTAAGTCAACTCAGTAAAAGTCTGCTATATTTTTGGGTTTGCAGCGGTTCTGGGTTACAAGGATGCCACAAATGTGTCAGTGTATAGGTTCATCGCCAGAGAGATGGAAACTGTGGGTAAATACTGCCAGATAAACTTCATCAAACTGGAATATGACCGCACCAATGGCACTACGGTGTTTGACAGTGTGGAGAAAGGTAAGCCGCGAGGGAGAAATCAACCCTTCACAAATGTACATCGTACATACATGCATGCACATTGCATAATATAGATATTGTATCGAGTTGCGCATATTCGTGCGCTGAGACGGACTAAATACATTAGATGAAAAAGGTTTTGCTCCGATTGCCATATGTTTTGCAAATAGTTTCCACATTTTCACAAACGAGGGAAATGACAAATGACAAAAGTGTGAAAAACATGATGTATTTATCTGTTTCATTGTTTACCGCCATACTAAAAAATTTTTCACTTATACAACGGCGGAGAAGTTTCCTGGATGGCGGAAACCGGAGTGCCCAGGGTAAACCAACGACCTTTGACAAGTTACTGATGAACTTTCCAAAATGTGATGTACAGATATGGTCACCATATTGGCAGAAGAAAAGTGGTCTTCAGTGTAGGTTAGACTACGCAATCGGTCCCTCGTGCTTCCCCGACCGCTTTTTGTCACCAAGTACGCACAAGTAAAAACCGTTCATATGCCCTGATGGTAGGTGCTGGTCATGAATTAGTAATCTCCTGAAAATTTATGTTAAACAGTTGCATTTAATTCTTTTTCCAGCCAGCAAAACCTTATCACAACCAATTGTGGCTGTGGCCATTGGTCCAAGTATAGAAGTCTTTACGTCACCGTCATATGTCATCAAAGACCAGGAATTTCTGATGACGTCAGTGGGAGTGAATTCCATTTCACACAATGGCGTGAGGAAATCTAAAGGCCGAACTCTGTCAGTATTGCCGGATCTAAGTACACTGTCGAATGCCATTGCGGAGTTTGCTCATGGTTTAAACTGGCGGGATGTTGTCCTTCTGTCAGAGGGTATGTACATGCAAATATAACCTTTAAACGCATGACACCTAAAGATAATAACTAACTCAGATGTGTTACCTCATCAAACGTTATATCAAAGTCGCTAGAACAGTGAGACAATTCTTGAGCGCTAGATCTTCTGAAACCTTTGCCTTTTAGATAAGAGAGATGTGAAGGGAAAGAAAATATACATGTGATGCAAACATTGGTAAAACGACCATTAAAAACCGTATCTGAAAATACCTCCACTTTATTTTTTATGAAATTTTTTTTTCACTGAAACATATGCTGTTAAATACTTTGTGTCGTAAGGTGGGCTCTATGGACGGTCCTGATAATGTGTATGTCCTGTGACGTCACAGTAAGTATATTCTGGTCTTAAACAGGTATTTAATTCGGCTAGATTTTTAGTACAAAGGCACACATTACATGCCGGAAGTTCAGAGTAATTATTCACACCTGAACATGAAGGTGTAGAAAAGTTGAGTGACGTCATTGGCTACATACATAAAGGTGTAGAAAAGTTAAGTGACGTCATTGGTTACACATACTAGTATTATTAATGTACACGACAAAATCCCACTTTGCAATCCAGACGTTTTCAGACAATCCCTACAGATCTTAATTTTTTTTATGCTGATGCTTACTTTAGTTTAATGTTTTCTTTAAGCATTCAAATATATGATTATAGACCTATTTACTTTATTGTCTTGGCCACTTGAGAGATTTGATTGTAGTCCTATTTATTTTACTGTCATGGTCACATCAGAGAAATAATCATAGACCTATTTACTTTACTGTCATGGTCACATCAGAGAAATAATCATAGACCTATTTACTTTACTGTCATGGTCACATCAGAGAAATAAGCATAAACCTATTTACTTTACTGCCATGGTCACATCAGAGAAATGATCGTAAACTTATTTACTTTAGTGACATGGACACTTCAAATAATTGATCGTAAGCCTAATAACTTTATTGTCATGGTCACATCAGATAAATGGTTGTAGACGTAATAACTTTATTGTCATGGTCTCTTCAGATAAATGATTGTAGACGTAATAACTTTATTGTCATGATCTCTTCAGATAAATAATTGTAGACTGATTTCCTTTGTTGCCATGGTTACTTAGAGGACTTCTCGCCGGTGTTGAGTTTAAGTGCTTACAACATCCAAGTTCTGCCGATGAGGTTACCCTCCCGTATAGAGTCACCGACAGATGAGGAGCTGAGACAAATCCTCATCCCTCTGCGGGAGTCTCAGCGAAGCAAAATCATCCTCCACTCGATGAAGAAAGACGTTATAGACAGCGTAATACGAGCGGTACATATAACAGCCCAGTCTAGCTAAGTAGTAGAAAGCGCTCCTCGTTGAAAACCATAACCACTAATGAAAAATCCAGTGGCCACTTGCGCTCTTAGCTTTACATGCACGTAACTTCCATGGCAATAGCTCTGGGATCGGTTGGCCATGTTCCCAACTTATCTGGCACATTAAAAGTGTGTTTCTGAAAGCTAAGCTCGAAAGAATGCCATGGCAAGCACTACTGTAGACAATAAGTCGCCATGCTAGGTACATGCCAGTAACGCCGAGAGAGTTTCGTGTAAGAGTACCCTGTTTTTTAACGTTATAAGATTTTCCAGATATGTTTGACAAGGTTGTCCTCTGGTTCCTGTCAGATTTCAAGAGACCAGACCACGGCATGTTATCGAGATCGGCTTGAGCGAGACTTGAACCCATGCCCTCGGCTGTCAAGTACAATCGATCAACCAACGGAGCTACAGTTATTAAGCCCGATGGGGACACCTCTCTTGATACTTTTTAAATTATGGTTTAGACAATGTTGCCGTCTAGAAAGTGATATCAGCACATTTTATACTCTATACTACGCATGGACAATACCGTCAAATAGTGCATATGGTACGTACGTGCTTCCCTCTGTTCAAAGGTCTCTAATATCAGTCAGTTTTAGCTCTATTGGCAGTGACTCAAGACCTTTGCATGCTAACAGTAATGCCCTTCCCCTCTCTCATCCACAGGCTAAGAACCTCCATCTGCTATACCACAGCCTGGACTGGTTAGTCACCTACCCCGTGAGTTCATCCTCCTACCCTTGGGATAAGCTATATTGTGTAGTGCAAAGTATTAATCGTGCCCCTCTCTGGGAATTTACTTTTGTTATACTAATACAAAATACACCGACAAAATGAGGATAATCCACAACGGAGTGGTCAGTTTAGCTTTTGGGCATTGTTGATGTGATACATCGTCATGTACACGAATCAGATGAAATCAATGGATGGTCTTTCATTAGTTAATGCTTTGGCAGTACATGGGCTATAGATGACCACTTAAGCCTCCACAGGTCAATATTAACAAGGGACAGCGCATAAAAATAAAAAATCGCCATAAAATAAGCTTGATATACATGACATTGCTTTTATTAATCATGAAGATGTTTATATGAAACCCATACAGATGATGAGCTTAGGTCGACTTTGAATTTGAGAGGCTTTCTTTAACCAAAATACTGGATACATAATATGTGTTACCTAACGCCAATGTGACAATAGTTGAATTCCAATATCAAACACTAAGCATGGTTACTGTGTTTTAAATCTTTACTTAAATGTGAAGAAAACATAAAAATGACAAAGTTCAGATGAAAGAGTGCGAAAAGTTATGCCTAAATGTGGTCTTCAGTAGCCTATTTTTTTCCGATTTTTCCTTAAGGAGAGAAAGACACTTGAAAATAATTTTTGTATGGTGGGTATTTGGTATTTATAGTCTTTGTTTAATAATGTCATAAATGAAGGTGTAACAGGTTTAATAAATATTTTTGTACTAGAATTTGTTCTTTTCAGCTAACAAATGTATTAAACCTCAATTTGGATCATATTTATGTTTTTAATATATTCTAAATGTCAGCATAATTTAGGTTAAATTATGGTTTTCAAACACTCTTTTCTCTGGAAAAAAAATCCAAAAAAAAATATTAAAGGTCATATTTGCAAATAAGTTTTGACGCTCTCTTATCTGATTCTGGCATCATTTTTATGTTTTCTTCTCCTTTAAGTCAGAAATGATTTTGTTGAAAGTCTATTTTTCAGCCTGATAAGTTTAAATTTTGACTACCTCATCAGGGTTATTTTAAGACATAACAGAATTTGATCTGCTTGTACCAACATCGAAGCATTGTACCCAGGTACCAGTATTAAGTTTTGATTTAAGCCAGAAATGGCTTTGTTCAATCGATCACTGGAGACCAAGAACTACCGAACGCTTTGTTCCATTTCTCACCGGGAATCGTTTAAAATTTATCGACTGTCTTTCACTTGAGAAAAAAACAACTAGATCTATAGCAAACAAGTAAAAAAAAAACAGACCACTCAGCCACGTCACATCAGGCGAGCTGATTGGTAAAGTGCTAAACGTCACACCTGATAGATTACCTCAGCATATGTGGCTTCTCTTCTCGCAGGACTTTGCCGACATTGTATCAGGCCGCAGTACACTGTTACCGGGACGACTGTTTGGACTTCAGCTGGTCAGACCCTCAGCAGTTCCCAAAACACTCATCGGTTAGTATCCATCTGTCTACGACAGCTGAATTAAATGATTTAACGGTGTTATTGTTTCGTGCGTCAATCCCTTGGAAGTGATCACTGTATGGAAGAAACCAAGTCTGAGCACTGGGCCGTATTATACATTCTCATTTCATTCTTAGCATTGATATATAATGACCCGTACTTGTCTGCAAGTGTTTAACCCTGATACACAATGACCTATTCTTGCCCACAAGTGTTTATCCCAGATCCACGATGACGTGTACTTGTGTACAAGTGTTTAAACCTGATAGACAATGACATGTACTTGTCTATACTGTAGGTAACTTCTCGTCCTCTATGACCCGCCTGGACCTGGCGGTAGCTTTTGATGCCGTGGGGATTTCCCGGAATGCTATGAGTACACACGCAGCCTGTGATAAGTCAGACCATGACCGAACCTTTACAGCTCAGATGCTTAAGGGGGTCTTACATAAATATGTGCGTATTTTTGGTAATGGCAATTGTAAAATTTCAGCGTTATTGTGTACTTTTAACACTTTGCTGTATTCCTAGATTTTCTTGAAGCAAATTTACTTTCAGTATGGTTTATTTTGAATTTCTAAGCAAAGTTTATATAGCTTATACCATTTATCCCATTCCATGCGTGGACATTGCCACTGATGCTAGAGGTTGACTATATACAGATTTCCCATTAATTTATTATACATAAACCGAGCGAAAACACAATTAAACTGCATTTGCATAAAACAGCTATTTAGAGTTCTTCCGATAAAATATATAAATGCCACAAACTCTGTTGTCTTGGTTTGCATTCGTGAATAATATAAAAGGTACAACAGCCATGAACACATTATAACACATTTTATAGCGATGTCTTGTCTACGTTTATCACCGACGCATTTCGTGTAAAGGAGATAGAGGTGTATACTAACTAATACCTAACCTGTACATTCACCATATTTTAGGAGAAGCCTTACGAAGGAGCGCTGGGCACATACTTCTGGGAGGATAAATACCCTCACCGACGTACAAATTACACCCTGGATATCCTGCTCTATAAAGGCAACGCCACAAAGGTGAGAACAAACTCAACTAGGTACACGGTCATTTACATCTTCACTTGATAAATTTGTATTTATGCTCCTTGAGGAAGGCAGAAGTGTAGTAAGAATCATTTTATCACAGAGGACACATGTAAATTTGGCGTCTGTTTAACATGATCAACTGAATTTAATAGCCAAGGTTATATATATATATATATATATATATATATATATATATATATATATATATATATATATATATATATATTGTGTAGTGCATTTATTTGGCGTCCTCATTCACTAATTTGAAGAGACATCACTGGATAATGATTGCAAATTTTCCGCTTAAACAATTCAGAGTTTTCCACCCGTAGTCGAATTACACACCTTCATAAATGTCACCCTCGGCATCTTGCAATTTTCTTAGTTAGGCCTATTTCCATTTTTTACCCGAACTACGAAAGTTAATGCATGAAGGAAAACTCATGATGTAGAGGGCCGCTTGTCACAGTTCGTGCAAAATATAGTAAAAATGTTGATCGTGTATTCTTGAGCAAGGTGTAAGAGATTAATCATTATGTGTAAATAAATAAATGTCTCATGTGGTGTTACTGATTCCCTTTCGGGTGTGCACACACACATACGCCAATAATGTCAGCCGTATGTTGTAGCCTGTTCATGCCCACTCCCTGGGCCTCCGTTTTTAACTGTTTGTTCCCATTGCCCAGATTGCGGAAGTGTACTTCGAGGACGGAGAGCACAATCTGACAATCTTGCAGATGCCCACTGACGACCCTAAGGAGGACGCGGTGTTCGGGAATCAGGATATTGTGCACATTGTAACGAGGCTGGTGAGAGATGTCGCAGGTTTTATATATATACATATGTCCGCCAGTAGGCGCAGTGTATTGTATTTTATCCTGTCGATCCGTCTGTCTGTCCTCGGGCGATGTACATTAGAATTGTTTTGCAGGTATAAATACTGTTTAAATTTTTGGCGGATACTTACTTAAGGAGGCGGATACATACTTACAGAGGTAACGATTTAACCATTACTCATTTGCCATGGTAACCAAATTCTGGGCTACAATTCATATTGTTTTGCTTGTTCAGTTTTAATTTTTGGTTGATACATTGGTTTCAGTGATAATATCTTATCATGAACTTTATAAAACCTTCGCCAGTACTCTTGATGCCGTTTACCCTGATACTGACGGAGAGGTCAGTTAGAATCCCTCTTTCTCCATTCTGCAGGAAGACCCATTCGTGATGTGCCGTGATGGGAAGTACGTAGGATTCAGTGTTGACCTTCTGAATGCAATCGCCAAGAACCTCCAGTTTGTCTACGAGTTATACGAGGTCGCGGATAACTCCTACGGAGAAAGGACGAATGGCCAGTGGAATGGGATGGTGAAACAGCTTCAATCTGGGGTAAGTCGGCGAAAAGCAACACGTTTTGGATAAAAGGAAACACACATAGTAATATTACTTTCATTCGTCATACGAAAGAAACTGCTGGTTTTATGACGAGGGTCAGGCACTTAGTGTTTTGGTTTTTGGAAGCTGGTGGGACGAAACCGCATCTAGCATTTTGCTTGACAAACCTTGTGAAATACTGCCGCATCAAAACCAGCGAGAGGTAAATTCGAATCGACAATTTGATTAGTCAAGAGTTGTCAAATGTCCATCAGATCCGCTTGAGAGGCCAACGAGGGCTTTTCGCAGTGTGCTGTCAGAACAATAGTGGCGCTTTACTAAGTGTAAAACACCTGCCGACAAACGTTGGGCTATCATTGCTGGAGTAATTAGTATAGTATTCCGTAATATTCCCCAGCGAACGGAAATTTCAACTTAAACAGTACTAATATCCCCTCTTGAAATAAAAGGGCAATCAAAGGATAGCCTTTGATTGCCTAAAGTCATTTAGAATTCCTCTTTCCAGGGGTATGCAGTAGGGTTCTTTCAGCAGTTTTCCAATTGTGTAAAGAAATGACCTGTCCGGTAACACCGTTGTGTACTTTGATTTTATAGAACGCTTCATTGGCCATCGGCGCATTCGCCGTAACGTCAGAAAGAGAGGAGGTGATATCCTTTTCCTATGCCATATTGTCCACCATGACGAGTTTACTGCTGAAAAAGTCCGAGCCTCAATGGAACTTCTTCCAGTTCCTGTGGCCGTTCTCTGTGGGTCTCTGGCTTATGATTGTCGCTTTCTTCTTTGTCGTGGGCATCACGATGTTTCTGATGAGCAAGTACGACCAGACCCAGCGGGCGTCCGTCCAGAGATTCGACTTGAAGGAGAGCATGTGGTATTCGTTGAACGTCCTGCTACAAGGCGGCACGGAGTATTCGCCACAGACCACCTGTACCCGGACGATCGTGGCCTTCTACTGGTTCTGTATCCTGGTCATAAATGCCGCCTACACCGCCAACCTGGCGGCCTTCCTGACCCTCCGACAAATAGACAACCGCCTCAAAGACGTCGGCGGGTTGGCCAGACAAACCACGGTGAAATATGGCGTGCTCAAATCCAGTGATGTGATGACCTTTTTCAACAGGACCAGGGAAGATCCTTACGAGCGCATGTGGACCTTCATGAAGCTGAATGAAGATGAGGTCATACTATCCAATAGTTCGCAGGTTATCGAGAAGGTTGCCGCTGGAAATTACATCTTCTTGGCTGATGGAATCGTCAATGAGTACTACGCCGTCACCCATTGTGGGATAGAATCCATCGAGCAGAATTTTGGCGGGAAACAGTTTGGAATAGGTCTGCCCAAAGGAGCTCCGTATCGTGATTCCATCAACAAGGCCATTCTTGAGCTGAAAGAAAATGGATTACTGGACAACCTCCGGAAAAAGTGCGTCTTTAGAACAATTTCATTAAAGGTTCTTTCCTTACAGTGGCTGTGCCCCACATTGTTCGTTCAAGCTCGAACGAACATGGTGATGTATTGCCGCTGATATTATGAGGGTAGGTCTTGCACGTACATGTGGAAATTGAAAAGAGGCTGCATTTCACCGGTTACATATGACAATTTGCCAACTGTAACACTGTCGTCACTGCTCTGGTTGTACTCTCTATATGCTGTAGTCTTTCATATTCATGAATGCTGTTAAACTGAACATACTACTAAAATCACATTTATCTTCTTCTGCGAAAGGTTCATTTTCTAAAAGTAATATCCAATCGTCTTTCGTCTTATCGACCAATTCCACTGGATACTTTTTTCTTTAAACTTCATTTGTGACAGCCATAAACAAATAGTTTTCAAATCATTTTAGCTAGACCCCATACACTGTGAATTGATTTTCTGCACAGGTGGTGGAAACCTCGACAAGACTGTGAGGATGACGGGGAGGACACGGAAAAAGACATCAAAGGCACCGCCGAGCTTAGCATCACCAACATGTTCGGGGTTTTCATCGTACTGGGTACCTCGGTCGTCCTAGCGATATGCGCTGAGTTGGGGAAACGGATATTCAAACACAGCAGAAAAAAGAAAAAACAAAAGGTAAGCATGGAATCGGTTTTCGTTTGGACGACATAACATTGTGGTACGTGTGTATAAGTCAGGGAAATAGAAAAACATTGCATCGGCGCCGAATAGTTATATGCTGGCGGTAGAGTGATTTAAAAAGAAAAGATAGAACTGACACTGGAATTGTTTGATCAAACGCAATGCCAGGAGTCATCTGTAGGAATATGAAAAAAATAAATATACTGCATGATCAAATTTGAATGCAAACTTTTATAACTGAATCATAGATATAGACAATAGTGAAAGAGTTTTAAAATATTGTAACTGTCATCTTAACACTATGTATTACAATACTTATCAATACATTATCAATGTGACTGTTTTTAACCTTGGAGAGTTTTTTTTTAAAGAAAACAGGGAAATCTTATGAGGAAAATGCTGTTTACAGGAAGGCGATTTGGGAATAAGCAATAAGGCCAGTTCGGAGCAAGCTGTCCCCATCATTTGATATCCCCCGACTAAGGCAGACCTTCTATCCCTGTCCCTGGAGAACATCCTCGCTAAACAGGTGTGTTTCGAGTCCGATCAGGAATAAGCAGCCCCAGTTCACCAACCTTGTGGCGAGTTCAGCTTCTCATCACACTAGGAAATAGCCAAGTCGTCTTAAATTGTTTTGAGTTACCGTTTTATTTCATTTATTTATTTATTTATTTGTTACGTTTTGAACAAGTTAAACAATTAAATGATTATACTGAAGAGAAATAAATTTGAAAACCTAGATACCAATTTTGTCGGTTAATTTGTAAAGTGTACTGTATACCATGTTTGTATCTCAAAAGCAATTAAAGTATTATATTTCATGGTTTTATGACACTCGCAAAACGCTAAGTAAAAGACAACGTTTCATGTTTTCGCTAACTGGCCTGTGGACAAATGAAAGACTGCGAAAGTGGGATAGAAAATACTGACCTTAAGGTTTGCCTTAGCTTAACAAGGACATCACCATGAAATGAACATGTTATTATCAAAGGACGTTATTATCGCCAAGATTGGTCTTTATTCTCATACTATGCGACTTACTTTTTTGATAGATTTGTTTGGATGTTGTTTTCTCGTGAAATTAATTGGTGTCGTGCATGCTGTTGTATGTTTCGCTGATAATTCGTACAGTGTATATATCGTCGATCAAGATATGGTACAGTTACAAGAGGATATGTATTCGATCAACTCGTTTTTTAAATGTGAATTAATTTTGTTTAATATACAATGCCATTTCTTTAAAATGAAAATAGCGATGTTTGGGATAAACTATTATAAAATATATTAGTCCTCGTGTGAAATACTTTTCAAGTTTTTAAGCATTTCATAGCAGCTGTGTTTAAATAAATGTAAAAAAAAAACATTATGTCGAACATTATGTATACCATATGTCGAATACATTTATGTATAACTGTGGAAGTAATTACATATTCAAATACTGTCTTTTAAACATATATTCACTTATGTAGTTTTTCTTCCAGTTTTACACCTCCTTTTATATTTTATTCATTTGCTGAGTATTATGCAATATTCATCCATTATATAGGCTGATAGCTTATGAAGGGGATATAATTTATGATGACAATTAACTATCGAGAATTTCATCCCGTTGATTGGTAGGTGATCTGTATGGTTATAACAGTGATTGATTGATCGTTTGTATTGGTGATTGATTCGTGAATTGATAAATCGATTGATTAGCTGATGACTGACTGACTGACTGACTGATCGATTTAATGATAGATGGAATCTATGCGTCGAAACAGACATTCGTATACCAGCTGTCAGACAAAAAGGATTTATTTTTTATTTATTTATTTGATTATTGTTTTACGCCGTACTCAAGAATATTTCACTTATACGACGCCGGATAGCATTACGGTGGGAGGAAACCGGGCAGAGCCCCGGGGGAAACCCACGACCATCCGCAGGTTGCTGTAGACCTTCCAACGTACGACCGAAGAGGAAACCAGCATAAGCTGGACTTGAACTCACGGCGACCGCATTGGTTAGGGGACCAAAAAGGACGCTCCAGGTCAATAATCGCAAGGCCAATAACGAAAGTATGAATGTAAGCCAAGTACAAAAATAGGACGTAATGTTGGAAAGACGCACAGTATTGTTTTGGCGACTGGGTGAAATCAGTATTCAAATCGTGAACCATGCTAGAATATAAGTTGTCAAACATGTGCAACCTATTTTCAAAGAATACACTGAAGAAAATCCCAATACACGTGCACGATTGTTGACATTTTTCGCTTTTGACCAAGGACACAATCTTCCACCAAGTACATTTAGGTCAGCGTGTACAATGATTTCAGTCAGCTCAAAGCGGAGGAAAAATTGAATACACTGCCACTCAAATATGTATATAGGGCAGGAGTATATATAGATAATTGATTTCTAAGAACTTTTCTTTGTTAGATGGTGATGTCGACACGATCTGCCAAACTAATGCATGCTTAAGTAACGGTATTATCGGGTTTGCTGCCTGATTCTGAGGTCTTTTCTTCGAAATCCGAAGTCGTCTCAGCCAATTTTCAGCACAAGTGTGTGTGCTACATGCATATCCAGAGAGTGCAATCAAAACTGTATGCTTAAAATACCACAATGACATCTACCAATGTTGTATATGTTTGTTTGTTTGGGACACTAGTATACACTGTCTCCTTATTCATAAGTGCCTAACGGGAAAATACCAAGTCTAAGATAAAGTTCGTAATCATGAGCAATGAAGTTCGCTCGGACTACTTTTTACCTCGGTGTTTATTTTGGGCGTACACTGCTCCAACATGTTATACATGTAACTGTAATAATGTCAAACTCAAAATGCAGACACTGTTGGAGGAGATAAAGCACTTATAATGTTAGTCTGACACTTTCTAAAAGTGGTAGTTTTATCACCGTACAAAATGATAAGAAAATGTTTCCAGGTGTGTTCTGCACGTTTATGATTTGTTTCTCATTACAAATGTTAAAACTTTTTCTAATCTAACTTACAAACAAGTGTTATGCTGAAAAGCCTTCTAATGTAACTTACAAACAAGTGTTACGCTGAAAAGTCTTCTAATGTAACTTACAAACAAGTGTTACGCTGAAAAATCTTCCAGTCTAACTTACAAACAAGTGTTACGCTGAAAAGTCTTCCAGTCTAACTTACAAACAAGTATTACTCTGAGTAACATACATGTGCGCACTCACATTTTACAGCATGTAGGCCTAAGATGTACCATTTTAACACTTCGAAAATGTTGACATTTCAGTGTTTGCGTTGTTAACAGAGTGTGTAACAATCGATAGGCCTATCGTCGGTAGTCCACTATAGAGTGTGTAGTGTGTATAGACCTACTGAGCATAAGAAGTTCCATTTTACGAATAAATTTTTACACTCTTTCATCTAAAGTTTTATTTTTAAGTTTTCTCCATGTTGAAATACATTTCGCGACATGTGTGAGGGTAATTGTGATAGAACAGCCTGTGTATTCAGAGACAGTACTAACTAGATTATGAGCGGAGTGTCAGCGAGAATTCCCGAGTGAACCCCAGAACCACCGGTGTAACCTGCTGAGGAAGATGGCGTCGTGCCGGCTGCTTGACAGATCGCTGGCTAAACAGCTAATCCAAAGTGTTAATAACTTTATGTTTGACTGTGATGGTACGTGTACATTTAACCACCCCAAAACACATATTTTATTCTATGTGTTAACATACTGTGTTAACGACATTTCTATGGTCTATTTCAGCTTAACTTAAATTTTGACGTAACGAAATATGGCCATTGTGTGATGCTTATAAGGCTTGTATTACGAAATAGTCATAAAAGTGTAGTGTTGTTTCACGTCACACGGATTTCCGATTACAGTATGACTTAAGCGGTTTAGAATATGGACGCAGTTATCGATTCGGGAGATATTATGAAATGGGCGAAGACCATTGCCGTCCTTGGATTTAAAATGACAATTTATCTTGTGCATTTGAATATAGCTCACAGCTAAGCTGGAGGTTCATACCATAACGCCCAGTTTCGGTCATATAGACTTCCACGCAAACAGTCCCCACCCCCCCCCCCCCCCCGCCACCAAAAAAAAAGTGGCTTGAACTAAGCCCAGGATGTCTGTGCCACGCTCTTTTATATTTTTACTGCCGCTTGCATAGTCATGGCTGGGTCCCCTTTTTCCCTGTGGGAAGAATTGTAAAATTACGGAAAACAGTCGAACAGTTGCTAACCTACCACGCCCGCCTAGTCAATCCTTTACTACGCTTAGGGTCCTAGGGCACCTGACTGTTAAAATCACGAGATGTTGATCATCCCAAAGATAAAGATTCAATCATATTTATAAGGTCCAGCATCTCCGCTCACTTGCCATTTACGAAATGGCCGCCATCTACTCTGTTTTCCGAAATTTTACAATTCATCCCACCAGGGCAAAGGGGACCCAGCCATGACTATGCAAGCGTCAGTACAAATATAAAAGCGCATGGGGTAGACATCCAGGGTTACTCAAACTCTACCTTGTTTTTGCCATCCACCAATTCCCTAAATCACCCGAAATGCAGTATGTCAAAGGCAGCATTGGTAAACCATCTTTCAACAGTAATCCAGCCATTTAAAGTGTGAATCGGACAACTCAGATAAGCATCTGTCATGTTTGGAATTTTTTTCAGCGTCGGGCAAGGTGATGGGTGTGAAAATTTTATGATACCCAACAGTCTCTTGAAGAATTGCATGCCCTGTATAAAACAGGAGGTTGGGTGTTGGTTTCACAGCCCCTCACCTTGCCCAAAGATGACAAAAAAATTCCAGATATGGCAGACATTGATCTGAGTTGATTCAGTTGATTCACCTTTCATATTATAGGTTACAGTTCCAGCATGAAGGTGATTCCAGTCAGCAAATTTTACAGGTTATATGTAGACTGTGATCCAAACCTACAACACCATGGTTTGTGATTTTCAGGTGTTCTTTGGAATGGGCCAAATTCTTTACCTGGAACTGCTGAGACTGTTGAAAAACTACGAAAATTGGTAACAAGTATAAGTTTACACAGTAATGATGCAGAAAAAAAATTTTTTTGTCGTTTGTGGGAGAAGTTACATGGTGGAGAGAAGTCCTGGCTTTGGATGTCCGTGCAATAGTGTGCTGTGCTGAGAGTGAATGTTCTGTAAAATAAGCCTTAAACTGTTTCATTACATCCTGTGTCCAGTCTACACTGCCACAGTCCTGACAGAGCACTTTTAAATCCTTGCTGGACTGGCTGCATCTTAGATTATGACAGAAAGTTCGTCAAGCATGTGTATGTGGTGTTCTCTGCCAGGTTTCCACTACCCACAGACTTATATAAGTATTCTCATATTTAAGTCATATATTTAGAAATGTGTAGTCATTGACTGATGTCACAAATGATCAGGTCTATAAATTCTTTAAAATGTTCTTAAAAGTGTATACATAAAATCTTATTTTGGTTAGGTTGCTTTGTTCTATAAAAACATTCATTAATGTATTAATGTATGATTATATCATTTAATTACTGTGTATTTTCTTCTTGTTTCAGGGAAAGCGCATTTACCTGGTGACTAATAATAGCACTAAATCCCGCACGCAGTATATTAAAAAATGCCAGCAGCTTGGTTTCTCAGTAAAAGAGGTTTGTGTAAAATAGGTTAATGAATGTATACTTGTGTATGAACTTTTGATTAACAAATCACAGATCTGTTTTGACATGCTGCAGCCTATGGTCTCATTTGCAACAATGAATTGAGATGGATTGTATGGTAATTTATCAATTTGTAGCATATACAGTCCAAATAAATTTAATATACATCTTTGACTCGTGTTTGACATCCCAGTATCAGTTAGTAGGTGTGCAGGTGAAAGCTAAGGGGAAATCACAGCACAACACCAGACATCTAATAAACCAACTGATATTATTAAAACAGGAGCCAAGCCAGTAGGAATGGGATGTTACCATTATAGCCTCATTGAGCAAATGTCTGGGGTCTGTAGTGAGCAGTGCTTAGACCATTGTGGCCTGAGTCCAACCAAAGTAGCAAATGTAAAATTTAATGGATTTTTTATGCTTTTAAAATGAACTTGTAGGGCGAAATTTTAGGGTCAGTTGTTGTTAATAGTAATATTTCGGTATTTGCACATTTACATGTTTGCCAAGAACAAACCATGGAGCTGTAAAGAGTCCTGGTTATAGTGCCAAGGTACAACAGATCACTTTAGTTTTTCCTAGTTTTCACATGATGTAAGTTATGGTACTTTCAGGAGGAGATGGTCTGCACGGCCTATGTAGCAGCTCAATATCTACACAATATTGACTTTAAAGGAAAGATTTACCTGGTGGGAGAATCAGGTGTAGGAGAAGAGCTGGACAAGTTTGGCTTCTCTTACACAGGGATTGGGGTAAGCTTTGTATAGCTGCGTTTGTGTTCTATGGTGTCAGATCAGATGTATGGAGAAATGACAGGGCAACCTTGTCTTTTTCTTGCACAAGGGTAGGGGATAAGAGTTTGTCTGTTTTATTTTTTTGTTTCTTTTTTCTTTGACAACTGAGAAAGAGACAAGGGAGAAGAGATGAAGAACTTTGACAGAGGTCACTTATACATTTGTATTCCTTCTTGTCTTTCGGGCAAAAGCTTCACGATCTATTGTTACAGTGGTTAAAACTACAATCTTTTGTGTTTTACAGCCAGAGACAGTGAAAGGAGATGTTTCTGATTGGGTGGAAACTGAACTTGATCCACAGGTAACTATGGAAACAGAGGGATGCTAAAAGTAAAGGTTTGTGTCACCATCTGGTTATTATAGTTTTCACAATGGCCTCAACCTCGAAAGTATCATAAAATATTTTGGATACGAATGTGCAATATCATATAATTGTCTTTCATTGTCTTGCATTCAATCCACATGTAGCGATATAGTAAAGCTTCCCAGTTGTAAATTAAGGGAAATATCCATTCTGCACATTACTATTATAACTTCCATGAAAGCTGAGAAATTTTTCATGCTCAAATTCACTCAAAGTGATTAATTTTTGTTACAGATAAACTGTGTACTTGTGTCATTTGATCGACACATTAGTTTTCCTAAAATCTTAAAGGCTGCCAGTTACGCAAGACGAAAAGACAGTATATTCTTGCCACGAATGAAGATAGTCATCTACCCTGGGATGTGAAGTAACAGTTCCAGGTACTAATGAAGCTAAACCAAGTGTTAGAAAACTTTTAAATGACTGCAAAGAGATCTAATTTGGAATGATGAGCATACAGCTGCAGATGTGTGGAGAGGAACACCACGTGTTACAGGTTTAAGTTACCACAAAGAGATGTAAGATGATGATAAGTTACCATCCTAACTACCTAAAATGCTAAACCACATATATTTGTAGACATGATCTTAAACGGGATGATGATGTTATAACATCATATAAAGCTTAACTGTACATTATAAGTGTATTCATTTGTTTGCCAGTGTACCTTGAAGTAGTCTGTCCCTGGATCTAAAAATATATGCCATGGATGTTAAACTCCAACCTTCTTCCGACTAACGACAATCCAACTCACCTCCTTAATAGTCTTCATAATTAAACCCGTAATGGCACAAAAAAGATCAGTTCCATCGAGTTGACGTTTGGAAATGTGCAACAAGTTTTTTGAGAGACAGGGATGGACCGAGCTAGGGATGTCAGAAATTTAAAATGGTACACTTTCTCCATCGGGATGGACTAACCTTGAAAATGACTGTACTATTTGAGTTCAAGTCCAGCTCATGCAGGCTTCCTCTCTGGCCGTATGTGGGAAGGTCTGTCAGCAACCTGTGGGTGGTTGTGAGTTTCCCCGGGCTGTGCCTGGTGTCCTCCCACCATAATGCTGGCTGCCGTCGTGTAAGTGAAATATTCTTGAGTACAGCGTAAAACACCAATGAAATAAATAAATAAATACAATGTGTAGAACAGAATGTTATCTATGCAATATAATGCTGGTAGTCATACAGGGTAAGGGAAGTTACTCTGCATGACTGGTGTCATTTGTAACAATTATTGTAAGAATAACCAGTCTACCTTGAAGTTACTCTTCCCTATACAAGTAGAATTATTAGTATCATTTTCCCATTGACATGTAGTCAAGATGACTATTCTGTTAGTCATCGGACATAGGAACGGAAAGTTACTGCATAGGATGGATTTAGGGTGAAGTCCTTGTGTATTACATGTAATTGTAGTCATTAGCCGTTTTAACATGGGGAAAAGGAAGTTGGTTAAGACCATATCCTGTTTTTTTAATGAAGCAGTGACATGCAGATGAAACTATGAAGTGCATTATTCACTAAAAGTATGCTGTTCTGTTGAAAGAAAGTAACAACTAATGTGTGTACTTCTTATTTTCTCTATGTTTTACCTTTTGATCGTCCATATGTTTTAACATTATGTTCCCATGTTGTTGGGTTTATCTGTGTTTATGCTGATTATGGCCATCTGCCCATAGGGACTGGTACCATTGTTGGACTGTGAAGATGGCTGCCAGAAGAGAGCCCATAGTTCTTGGCAAGCCAAACAAACACATGTTCAAGATACTGGAGGAGACATTTAAACTTGATCCTGAGCGTACAGTGATGGTTGGAGACAGGTATTATTTATTTATTTACACAAAGTTATTTCTTTGCAACCTTGTAGGGACTCAACTGTCGCAATACATGTTAACTATCTGTATCATTTGTTCGGGCTACGAGCCTCCACAAAAGCTAGAGGTTCATATAGCTAAGTGTTTGTCTTTATTTTGGGCATAGATGGTTCTAATGCACAGAAGCAATAAAGCTCTCTTACCTGGAGACATTACTAAACATTGTACTACACACTGAATATATCCCATACCCACAGTATCGTTGTTTTTTTGTTAACCATTTGTTAAATGAGACCCACTAAGCTGATCTTACAGGTATCATTAGATTACTGTGATAAACACAACATTCATGTCCGTTCAGACAAGTATAAAGTTGCATACTGTATTTGACCTAAAATTGTGGTCCATGATGAAGTTCCTCTATCATTGTGCCTGATTCAGAGAGTTCTGTAGATTTTGGGAAAGATCTTCTGCAGTTTGGCTGAAGGTAGAGTTAAAGCAGTATTTATACCTTTTGTGTTTTTTTTTGTTCATTTATTTAAAATGCATTTTTTTGAGGTAATTTTTAGGTGAAATACAGTGTATTAGTTACTCAGGATACGTTTGCACAGAACTTTTATTCATGTTTACAGGATAGACACAGACATCCAGATGGCTCATAACTGTGGGTTGAAGTCTCTGCTAGTCCTGACAGGAGTATCAGATCTAGAGGATGTTAAGGCAGCAGCCCAGAGTCCTGACCCGAGCAGGAAGGCGTGTGTACCGACTTCTACCTCCAGAAACTCTCTGATCTGCTCACACTGCTAGACAATTAACCCTCAACCACTGCACAGTTTGGTTGTACAAACTGTAATATGCCAGGCGTGAGAAGCTTAATCATGTTATTGGTGATTCATATAATAATATAATTTAAACTTACCTGTGCTGTAATTTTATAGTGGGTTCATAGGGATTGATGACCATAATTAACACTTCTGTACTGACTTTTTGTAGATGAAGTCACAGGTGCATGTGAAAAATTTGTGTAATACGAGTAGTTTCGGTCTATTTTAGACTTGGATCATACACCAGCTTCCTTCAACCCCCCACTTAGACAAGCATGCCAAACGTGCCAAGGGGCCTCCGTGGCTCAGTCGGTTAAAGCGCTAGCGCAGCGTAATGACCCAGGGAGTCTCTCACCAATGCGGTCGCTGTGAGTCAAGTCCAGCTCATGCTGGCGGCCGTACGTCGAGAAGGTCTGGCAGCAACCTGCGGATGGTCGTGGGTTTCCCCCGGGCTCTGCCCGGTTTCCACCCACCATAATGCTGACCGCCGTCGTATGAGTGAAATATTCTTGAGTACGGCGGGGTAAAACACCAATCAAAAAAAAAAAAAAAAAAATCAAACGTGCCAAAGCTTGCTTACATATTTTACTCTGTTATACTGCAATGTACATACTAAGACACAGAGTTTATTGGACTGTACTTGAACAAAAGTTTGGGAAGTTGTACTGTACAGTCAATAAAAATAAATACCTATTCTATCCTATATGCATTAACCTGTTAGAAAGAGGTTGCAACTGTGAATTGCTTACCTTCTATGGTACCAGGTGCCAGTTGTGTTAAAAGGCGGTCACGTTTAGGCCAAATTGCAATTTTCATATTAGGCAAACTGTGCTTGAGTATTGTAGTTACATGTAATGTAATGGGCTTAGATATTACTGTTTACCAGCTATCTGCAGAAGTATCAAATTTTACACTTCAGGTAATGACAATAGTGGGGTTACCTGACCTACTGCTGGCAGCCTTATTGGAGTACTGTTAAAAAATTCAATTGTTAAACAGACTCATGGCTGACTAGTTGTTGTTCTGCCAGACTCACCGATTTACCCTAGTTCCAGAGTCTACTGTCGGGCTGTGTTTTAGCATCGATATCTTTGTAAGGTTTTCTACTACTTGGCTCCCCAGAGCATCGTCATTGTGGAACATAATATTAAATCATAAAATACCAGTCAAATTAAGTTTTTTACAGTAAAATTAAGTGTTTTTCAGTTTGCACTATTTAGCTGCATGATGCAAATGATATGATGGTTGCACTTCCAGTGATTCGGCCAGGCCATGATTTAAAAAAAAAAATGTTTGTTTCTGGTAACATGATTGAGTTGCTAAATTCTGGCCGACTCAGTTTTGTTTTTCCGGAAATGTGAGAATTGCCAAGCAAAAACCCATACCATTGATCCGATTTATTTAAATTAGTTTCAGTATTGCAGGTTTGCTCTTGCTGAAGTCAGAAAAAATTTCATTTCAGAAGAAAATAAAGCACATTCATCTTCACACCATGAATGTACGTCCTAAATATCTTACAATGGCACTGTTACTAAAACTAGTCTGTGGTTGAGTGCTGATCGGGACGTCAGTGCATCGTTAGACCAGTTGACCCACATTCGTGCGGCTAATACCTTGTATCCTGTGACTGCACTGCGCCAAAACCAGACCCATTTTAAACCCATGGGTTCTAGTTTTTATATGTTGAATGTTTTTGTATAGGGTATCATGAACAACTGATGTGTATAAGTATCATTGTGTTGCCCCGTGGCTACCAACAAAATGGCTTGTGTGTTATAAGGCGGAAACTTTCTTGCTGGGTAACCCACATTCTATAGTATTGTAGCGGGATTTAAGGAAGTAGGATTTAAGAAATAAATTTAACACCGGTAAGTTTCATATATTCATGTTTTAAGGAATTTTCATGGAAGTTTTGTTAAGATCGTTATCTGAGGCCATTCTAGTTAATTTACGAAGTCAATATTTGCATGTATAGTGTTTATTTATTCTCTCAGGAAGTTTTAAAGTTACGTTCACAGTTTCATGGACGAGTGATTTGTTGCTGTGTCGGCGTTCCTACATATTTGGGATAATTATGAGTATTTTTCAGCAATGTAGTGATGATAATGTAGAAATTACAAAATTCTATGTCATTTTCTTATCTGGAAAACCTTTACCTTCTATTTTCGTTTTTGTTTTACACAGAAAATATGACATTTATCGTCTTCAGTTTGTGTTGCCGCCATTTTGGTACATTTATGGTAATGAGGATGTCTATAGAACCTGCACTTACAGGCTTTTAGAAATCGGACAGGATTTTTCCCACCACAGTTTGAAAAGGAATTTATCATTTAATACCCTTGTGTGGAAATTGGTTATACTTTTTGAGTAATATTATTTTGGAGTTCATGGTTGCGATCGTGATGGTGTCATCAGTGTTTACAAACTGTCAAAAATTGCGCTTCTGACCAATCAGAGTCTCCAAATTTGGTTTCCTTGCTGCGCTGACACCATGTGGAAATCAAGAGATAGGCTGATTTTTCAGTGTCTGTAGATGGCCTTGGAATTTGCCGACAGTTGACACCAATTTGATGGTGAGCTTTCTCAGTAAGTAGCTGTTTTATTAAGAGTGGGAAAATCCATGCACCGTGAATTGGGAAACAGTCCCAGTGTTGGGAATAGTGATTTGTGATCCAGTTTAAGAAGTCAAGAGACAGTTACACTTGGTGGGAACCGGTCCGAGGAAGCCGGGAATACAGTGTCAAAAATCAGGGAATTTTCCCAGTCTGCAGTCCCACAATTCTGGGACTCTTCAGTCTCACGATACCTGAGAATCCAGCTCCAGTCTCAAACAAGTGGAACTTGTCTGAGATATCAAAAGTGGACCACAGAGACTATATACCAGAATAAATCATCTGAACTTTGGTATCATCATTTGAGACGCGTCTCATGAGACTTTTCCCAGTCCCAAAATTCTGGGACTCTCCAGTCTCACGAAACCTGAGAATCCAGCTCCAGTGTCGTGCAAGTAGAAATTATCTGAGATATCAAAAGTGGACGACAGAGACTATATACAAGAATAAATCATCTGAACTTTGGTACTATCATTTGAGACGAGTCTCGTGAGACTTTTCCCAGTCCCAAAATTCTGGGACTCTCCCGTCTCACAAAACCTGAGGATCCAGCTCCAGTGTCATGCAAGAAGAAATTGTCTGAGATATCAAAAGTGGACGACAGAGACTATATACCAGAATATATAAACTGAACTTTGGTACCATAATTTGAGACGAGTCTCGTGAAACTTTCTGTCCCATATGACACTCAATTGGGACTCTGTCCCATATGACACTCATCTGTTTGGTACTTGTGTCAACTGCTGGTTTCTCCCTCATCATAATAAATATTCATCATCTGATTCACTGGCAATCTGTTGTTGGAGGACTTTTATTTCGTACAAGAATCTTGAATCTCATGTATAAGTCACCATACTGGATAACAACCCGAGTTCAGGAAATGTTATGAAGTCAGATCCAAATAGCAGCGGCGTCTACAAGTTTATGGGAGAGAAT
The DNA here is from genome assembly GCF_032854445.1 of Liolophura sinensis. NCBI lineage: Eukaryota > Metazoa > Mollusca > Polyplacophora > Chitonida > Chitonidae > Liolophura > Liolophura sinensis. The sequence continues at coordinate 45,584,916 of NC_088300.1, forward strand.
CCTGATTGGTTTATTCATTTAACAGGCTTCGCTTGGCACGTAAAATATCAAACAGGATTGAAGTGACTAAATGGTGTCGCACTATATAGGTACCGGTATAGGTATACTTGAGAAGACACATCATAATAAACAAAAGCACATAAGACAAATGCATCAATTGAACCGCTACAGTATTGTGTGCTGCCAAAGTCACTCAGGCACCGATTATCGAATGAAGCTGAACAAAAAGTATCCACTCTCCACGACAAACGATTCGCATCTATTGACTGCTCACTTCGGGCCTCTGCATAAGGAGAAAAAGCAGAGATCCTTTACCGATTGGGGCTTTATGCCGTACTCAGGAATATTTCACTCCTACTACGGCAGCTAGCATTAAGGTGACAGGAAACCGGACTCGAAACTCTTGACCATCTGTAATCTGCTGGAAGAACTTCCCCATGTACGAACGGAGAGGAAGCCAAGATGAGCTGGACTTGAACTCACAGTGATCTCATTGGTGAAGGGTTCCTGGGCCATTACGCTGCGCTGGCACGCTCACCACTTGGCCACGGAGTGATACTTTCCAAAGTTCAAAAGGGTTTAGTTTGTAATTTTTTTCATTGAAATACACTTTAAGTTATTGTTAAAACACAACATTACGTTAGATAGCACATATAAACCAGTGATGTGTGGGGAAGGATAGGTTCCAGTATTTCAAAATCAAGGTACATGTTTTTATATAAGTGAATGCCTTGGTATCCGCAAAATAACCGTGCATCTGCAAAATGTTGTTTTCTTACTTAATGCCAAAATATTATCTTTTTACTTATAGTCCCTAAATGTCGTATTTTTACTTGGGGCTGAAATGTCGTTTTATGCTTATAGTGCCGAAAGTCGCTGGTGAAAATGCCAGTCTTTGATTGTCAGTGTGACAGCAACCTTGGAGTGTCATAGGTTTTCCTGTAGGGCTCTGGCCGGTTTCCTCCCACCATTATGCTGGCCGCCATTGTATCATTAAAATATTCTTGAGTACAGCGTGAAATTAAATAAATATATAAAAAAAATCTGGGATTGTCAATTACAACACAAAGTATCAGACAGTATCTGTTCAGTAAGGACCACAGCACACAACACTATAACCATTGGTCTTGTGGATATACTAGAAGTAAGCACAGATACTGTTGTGCCCTACCCCCAAGATAATTGTTATTGTAGGAAATTCTCTAATAAATCTCCAAACATAAGATCCCAGAGGAAGAAATAACATTAGAGTTGTTGGTACTCAAATAGCCTATAGGGTTCCTGGGTGCTATAATAAATATAAGACAGTATAACGATCTAAAGAAATAAAAGACTCATAGAAAACAGAGATTACGAATACAGTTATAGATGAACATTTTATTACAATAAAATTAACCAACAGTAGTTCACGCGAGTGGAATGAACGATTCACGCAAAGTTAAAGTATCCCTTGGGTGCTTCGATCATCTTCCAGGTACCAGATAGGCAGGATAAGCTTCTGTAATCTTCCAGTTCCTAATGTGGTGAAAAGGAGGTAATGCATAATAAACTAGATAATGAAACTAATATCACCATAAATGGTGGTATGTTCAATTCAGATTAAATAATATGCATCTCCATATAACTGATTTCCAAAGTCATAAACAGGCCTATGTATATATATGAGCTTGAGACACTTACTACTAGAATAGAAATAGGATACACCGAAATTGGTGGAATGTTCAGTCCATGTTACATAAATAACACATCTCTTCAGTTTCATCTCGTCCTCAACTGTCGCGATCTCTACTAACACTGGCATGAATTATGGTGACACTTTAACAAGCGGTCAACAGCCAGATTCTCCTACCCAAACGTCAGTCTATGAACAGCTACACTCGCAGGAAACCCCCAAGGAACATCCACCACCGGATTTGGTGGGGGGTGACAGGAGATTGGATAACTCCGGCTTCACCCTTCACGTATTATTTGGGGTGAAGTACTCATAAAGGATCTCAAGATTTGTATGGTGAGTAGCAGGTTACTAACTTCCACCCGCATAGACTCGTGGTGTCGATATTAAGTTTTTAAGCCAGTGTATTCTTTGTCTATGATAGGCAGTGACACGTACAACTGGGATTCCACCGAATTTGGTGACGTCGTAATGATCTACATGGTATGAATATTATAATTAGCCATGTGCTTGGTGTACCGATATTTCTATACCAGTAACAAACTATGCACCGTAATTTAACTTACAGTGGGATGGCCATCACCCGTACTCAACTGTCGCTGTGCCATCGCAGGTCGGATAACTTGAAGTAAACTGTGCTTTTGCTATTTTTCCGAAAATGACGAACTGGAGCTGCGCGGGCTCCATATTTATACTAAAAGGGCACGAGCCATGACCTCACGTTGAACCAATCAACATCCTCCACACTATGCGGGATTCCCCTCATTGCGTCATTCCATATGGCTGCACGTGAGCAGGATCTAGACGAGATGGCAGTCAACATTTCAGTCCCTGTTCTCCATATAGGAAAAAGAAGGAAACTAGCCAGAATAAAGCCTTCAGATAGGTATTTCATGTCGAGTTCAAATCGGCTTGAAATGTCCGTTACTCGAACACAAGCAGTTAGTACACACACTAATCGTAATGCCATAAAAGTTGCTGTGTGTTTGACAAGCCAGTACAACAACAACCTGAATATAAATCGAACTAGTTCGTTGATATGTCAGACCAACAACTTTAATAATTAGAGTTGGAAAGCAGCCAGAAGTAACGCAGATAATCCTGTCGTCACAATACGCGAGAGGTATATTGTACATACTACTACGTAAATAAGCCAAGAGACTGCTGATCACCATGACAGACCTAAGTGTATTTTGCACTGCATGAAGACGTATATACAAACACTATACTGTACAGAAAAAATTATTGTACGAGAAAAATGAAGTAAGCAGCATATATATCATGTTTACTCATCTGTAACTATATGGATTCTAAGGTGACTGGGGCGTACTGTTTACACTCTTAAAAAAGGTTGGTTCTTCAAGACACCCGACTTTGTCCTTTGGCATGCTACACAGGTGGAACCAACGTTAGAACCAAATCAAGAACCAAATGTAATTTTTTCTTTCGTTGCGCCATTCTTCGACCTGTAGCCACGCATAAACATGGTCTAGAGCTGAACATTTAACTGCATTTTTCGTGGACCCCAAAACTAGAGCGTAAAAGCAGACACACACACAAACACAATCTCATAGTAAAGGATAGGCCTACATGAATTTTTACTTTTGACTTTTTTCCCCTCTTAATACAGAGTGTATGATGTGCCCTAGTATAGGCCTTTACAACAAAAAAGCTTCTCACCTTTCTTATGAGGGCGTAAAAATAACTTTAAAACTACAGTGATGCTAGAATGCATTCTGTTATTGCAGATTTTTCTGTTAAATATAACACACATATTCTATTAATTCAACACAGGCCTAACCATTCTATTAGACTAACAGGATTATATGTTGAATGTAACACAATATTGTGTTATAATAACAGAATACACTCTAGCCTGCAGGGAAGTAGGAAGCAATTTCAAAGTGGGGGTCCAAGAGACCGAGCAATAAAGGCGAGGGTCCAAGGCCGCGGAAGCTCTGAAGGAGCTATATTGCCTTAAAGATGACTTGCCGTATCTTAGATATGCCAGTTGAGGTGTTATTGACTATTTAAGCCTGCCTGAAAAAATTGAAACAGATGTTTAGCTCAATTGTTGGCGCTTTTGCCTGGAGAACCATGGGTCAACAAAGAACATTGTAACAATTTATCCAGAATTCAACATTAAATTTATGCATGTCGGAGAAAGGCTGGAGTAGATGGACTAATACAAGCATTTAACTCGTATGGAGGAGAATCGGTGGAAAGAAACATCCATGTTTTTACTTGGCCTAGGTGGTAAACTTGCCGGCCTATTCGCGCTGGCTTGCTTTCGATTGAAATCAATGTCATTCACACGTATACATATACTTTTTGATCAGGCCTTTGGCTTTGAAAAAAGGTGTGCGTCTGATTTAGGGGAATTGTCATTCACGCGCCAAAGTCCGTGGTGCGTACAGGGGTTACTTATCTTCCCTTCACTGATGAATCTTGCAGCCTGTCCTAAGTGAAGTGATCTTGGAATGACGATAAACCATAATGAAATAAATAACTCGACACCAATGAGTGCATATATTGTACAAATATATTAATTATTCTGCTATTTGGGCTGAGTAGAACTGCAGAGTCATCGCACTGAAACACAGTCACTAAATTAGAAAAAAAGATTGTGTTTGGAGACAAATGAGTCCACTTTTTGGTCAAATTAGACTGTAGATATATCTGCCCTTCCATGGGAGAATTGTATATATTAATATATTCTACATCTAAAGGTGTACTGAAAGTTAAAACAAGCAAACCTACATAAACCTATGTAACTTTGGCACATTATCAGTTTGGAAAACAGATATATATAACTTTGTGACACTATATCATGTGATCTGGAAAAGCAAAATCTTTGAGAAATAATCAAAATTCACAACCTTATGACAATTGCAGCCATGGTTGCATGGATGCAGAAAATACAAAACCGACGTTGCAGAAAACCTGTTATTAAAAAAAGACCATTATTTCACTACATGTGGCATGAACATTTGTACTTCAAAACCGCCTATGCTATGTAACTCTCATAAAAGAAAGGAAAACAATAAAATGAACTATTTGTCAAATTCCATGAAAAATGTCCGGGTAGTTGGATTTACTTTTAAAGTTGAACTCAACCAAGTTTGTCAGGCGGCTCCATTTCAATGATCGGGACCGGTAGATCCAGGATCAATCCTTGATCGAGTCACACCTAAGACTTTAAAAGAGGAAGTTGTAACTTCCTTGCTTGGCGTTCAGCATGAAGAGGATAGTGCAACGACTGGTTGACCCGTATCAGTATAATGGCTCGGGCGGGGCATCTTACTTGCCTTCGGTAAGTCGTCTCAGTGAAGCAGCACTAAATAAAAGAGCGGTGGAAATCCGTCCTGCTACAAGGAGGCACATTACACGTACATGCACCCTAAGGATTCCTTCGTCGTCATATGACTGAAAAAATTGTTGAGTACGACGTTAAACCCCAAGCACTCACTCACTCACCATTTCAATGAGTCCCATCTAAGGGAGCTAACTCATAAACATATATGAGTATGTAGGACCAAGGACGGAAAACACATGTAGATCCTATATTTTTGAAAGTGGTGATGGGTTGGGGGGGGGGGGTGTTGTCATGGCCTGCTTGCCGATTAATCTCCTTAAACCCATTAATTTTTTGAGTGTACGGGATTTGAGTCATTTTACCCGCGATGCTTTTAATAATAATGAACACGTGGTGTTGATATTTTTACCTAGAGTAGTATGCTTGAATGTGGAGCCTCGATAACACTTGATATCTGTAAAATAGTGAATAAATAGTAAAATGGCTTTCCATCACAGGCTCATCGTAGCACCAGCCCGGGCAAATTTTTACCAAGCTTGAAGCCTGAGTCAGACTAGTATGGCAAGCCATATTTTACTGTTTATTCACAATTTACAGATAAAAAAAATTGGCCTTTCTCATCAAATCATTACAAATAGGCCTGCATGTAGCCTACTTCTGTACATGTGTGGGCTTGTGATCGACTGATGATAATGAGTTCATATCATGAAATGAGAAAAATTTGCGCATATCGGAAAATCATTTGATGATATCCCTAAATATCTTGAAGATGTCTCGAAGTATTATGAGATGTCGTCAAATATTTCATTAAAAGCTAAGTAAGTAGTAAAACGGCTTGCCATATATGGCATACCCTGAGCCTATCTACTAGATAATACCGACATCTTACCTTTACGAAACCGAAAACTTCCGATTATTCCCGAGAACTGACGGCTACCTAAATGGCGTCCTGTCGGCTGCTGGACAGGTCGCTGACCAAACAAGTTGTTGACGGTGTAGATAATTTCATTTTTGACTGTGATGGTAAGGTGTGACTAGTTTTAAAAGTATCTTTTAACATACACAATGAAAGCTGTCATGAAAAGAACGGACATCCAACTACTGTAGCGTACCCGAAGTAAAGCCCGCTTACGAAGTCTGAGCATCGTATAATATAGTTCAACAAATTAAAGAAGCTATTTAGTATCAAAAGTCCATGGTCACAAACATGGGAACAAGTGTCGTGAAAAGTGGCAAAATCATAACGATTTGAGTTGGCTTTTTATTTATTACTATTATTTTTTCTTTCTTTTCTCTATGCCACTGGTACATGTGTGATGACTGCGCAGACTGCATAATGTTCATCTGTGCCCTAATTAACCTGTTATTCTCCTTAATTATAAGAGCTAATCGCCCAACTAATCACATTAAAACCTGTACAAATATGGATTTTGTGTTTGTAGGAACTTGCTCTGTTATTATATTCACGAGAACTGTATAATTTGAGAGGGAGAGAGATACGTGTGACGGCAGATAAGTCTGTCTGTGGCGGATAAGTGTACAGGGCGTAGTATATCACATCCTTCTCTGAATGGGTAAAACCATTTTGCAAAGCGCAAGCACAGTGCCAGTGCTTGGGGGTAGCAGGCGTTTCCAGCCTAGCCAGTTAATGTTGTAGGTGTGTCTAGCCTAGCCAATTACCACTGGGAAGAGCCAATCCCCGGATCTTTTGATAACTTTGTTAACCAAGAAGTGCGCTACCTGTCCAGTAAGCAGACCTCAGACCTCAGACCTTGGGACGAAAACAGTCCTTGCCCACCAGACGTGGAGATCCATCCGGAAAGAGAGAGCGTGTCCAGCCCTGAAAATTTTGTTTATTTGTTTATAAATGCTTATAATTTCAGATATTGTTTTATTGTACCTGACCTGTTTCATTCTAGTAAACTGTTGAAACTGAATATCTCTGACTTTGTCTCTCGCTTACTCTCCGCTCTCCTGGAACCTACATGGTGAAAGCGGAGCTTACTAATATATATATTCAGTCGTGGAGGTGTCATATCCAGGTCTGTTACATATGTATCTGCAGTATGTAGTGGCCTCGATCCTGGGCCATGGCTAAAGCCAGCTGAAGTGCTCCTCTTCTGTCCCGTCTACCTCCACACAGAAAATTTCACTAATCTTAGCAACTCAAACAACTGGTAAGCATTGATCCCCAACTCGTCCAGTGTTGAATATATGTCAATACCAGCATTGGTAAACTATGTGTTTTCACAGTAGTGTAGTCATTTAAACTTTTGAATTGAAAAAGTCAAACCAACATCTGCGGCTATGTTTTGAATTAAAACTTCCAGCAAGCTGAGGCCTACTCCTTTCACCATATGCGCCGCTTTAACTTTCACTTGACATCACTGCCACCACTGTCAAATTTTGTACAGAAATCTTGAATAACGCTGAGGTCACAGGGGCACTTTGATGAGACAGGAAGTGCTGTCAGGAAACAGAAAAACTTTGTCTCAAGCTTTGGTTCTATTATTACTTTGTACACACGCATTCTCTTAACCAAAAATGTTCACAAGATGATTCCTACCAATACCTGAAAGAATTATTTGATAAATGACGATTAAATAGATCGAGGACACCATGCTTGCAATGATGTGGTTAAACCTACAGGCTCCAAAGGTCAAGCTTGTCTAGTGGTGGAAATGATCTTTAGCTGCACATGCACTGTAAGGAGTATGCACTCCTGACAGTACATGTACATTCGTTGCTCTCTGCCTTTTGCCTTACTCTTTAACACCCGTTTTGCTATCACTAGACAAGCTTGACCCCAGGAGACCTTGTGGGACGCCTGTAGGCTTGCTTAGGCTTAGCGTCATCACCTGTGTCCTCCCGTGGAACTATTTAATCAGCATTCATCAATGAAATTGTTTTCGGTTTTGGTTACAATCATGCTGTACATACTCTAGATAAAGAGAATGCATGTGCATAGCATATTGTTAGAGACAAAGGTTGAGGCACATTGTTTATGTTTCTGATATCACTTCTGCCTCACCACTGCCCACGGCGTTGTTCAAGATTTCTGTACAAAATTTACTAATGGTGGCAGTGACTTAAAACGAAAGACAGAGAACAGTGACTTAAAGCAAAAGATAAGAGAGCAGTGCATGCGCTGTAAGAAGTACGTGTACATGTGCTATTTTGAATGCACTGCATCAATCATTTCCAGAGTTATCTCCCTTTAAACAAGAAATCGTGACTTTCAGATAGTGTATGCTTGTTATAGAGTTGTAGGTGCTGAAGTGTAGCATGTCCAATCCCTGGTTTCCACTTAAAAACCATTTGTGCTGAGCTTTAATCCTTAGATTTGGTGACATGCCTCGTCATGCTTAATTCATAGATAGGACATCAGTAGTATACCACCATCTTGTAGACAAATCTGACCCTATTTTAAGCCTAATAATGCATAGTGTGAACGGATGATGATGTAATTATGTATTCGATTTATTAAGTGTTGCCCCAGAGGCAGCTGCAGAGGCATTCGCCATCTTCTGGTAGTTCTTGTTCTCATTTGTATATGTAGGGGTGTTGTGGTGTGGGCCCTATCCACTGGAGGGAACAGCCGAAACACTGGCCCATCTGAAGAGAATGGTATGTCAACTTTAAGGTTTTGTGAATAATTATAAGCCTCTTAAAGATTTACTCAAGTGTGTCAGTCAATTTTATGTTTTAATCTACATTTCTTGAAGGTTGATAATCATATTTGGAGTTTGCTGATGTACTTTGGCACTTCTGTCTCCTCACTTAAAACCTACAGCCCATCTATAGAGCATTGAGAAATGTTGCATGTGGAGGACTTATGGACTGAAAGCTGATACTGTGTCAGCAAAAATAAAGTGTCAGTAAAACCTGTTTGGAAAAGGTAGTAAGATAGTATGTCATCAAATGCAAAATATGTTTAACTTATTTTACAATACTCAAAGGTGAGCATAACAAGGCATAGTATATTGTTTTTTGTCAAGCTAGTTCATAGATGCATTTATGTATGAATGAAATTTGATGAGACTTGACTATGTTTTTAGGGCAAAAGGATTTTTTTGATGACCAACAACAGTGCCTTGTCCCGCAGAGAATATTTGGAGAAGTGTTATCAGCTAGGTTTCCATATTACCGAGGTTTGCTAGCCCCTCTTATACTGTAGTCTTACCATTTATTGTTTCTTGAATGTGGGGGAAGAGAGAGGGAGTAGTTACATGTAACTTATCTCCAAGCTTTTATTGGTTTGGTATGCTTTGATTTTCAATCATACATGAACACAATTATGTTGACAAAATTTCACCAAAAAATTATACAGATAAATCAAACATGGATTTTAATGTGAAAATAGAAAATCAGTTATACAGTTGATGGCAAGCATTGCTGTATATGGGCCCATAAAGACCTTAAGAATAAAATAATAGACTGCATTTAACTTTGTAACTGTGTACATCCATCAAAATGTCATGGTCTACACTGTGGACAATTTTATTATTTACTTATTGTATAGTTATATAGTAACTATATATAGAATATATAGTTGCTCCTGAAATGATTATGGACATTTACCATAATAGACATTCCCTCTTACGTAATCAATGGGCAGGTGTGTATATGATATGAATCATGCTTGATGTATGCTACAGCACAGTTGGCATGAAGAACTTTGTTCTGTATTTGTACTGGATGATAGTAAAATTGTTTCTTTTTTGGGGCGGGCGGTTATAATTTCAGGAGGAGATGGTTTGCACGGCTTATGTAGCAGCTCAGTACCTACATAATATACACTTTAAAGGAAAGATTTACCTGGTGGGAGAATCAGGTGTAGCAGAAGAGCTGGACAAGTTTGGCTTCTCTTACACAGGGATTGGGGTAAGATTACCGAGCTGTCAGCTGTTCAGCTGTGATATTGGAACTAATTTTAGCAGATTTTTTTTATTTTTATAGTGCATTTATTGATATTTATTTATCAGTTTTTGTTGTCTCGATCTTTTCAAAATGTAGACATAATCATGTTTGTTTTATGTCACAGCCTGACACTGTGGAAGGAGGAGTCGCTGAGTGGACAGAGACTGAACTTGATCCACAGGTAACATACTAACATAGCCAAAAAGTGATTCAGATTTGAAATCAACATGCAATTCATATAGTGTTTACACTTTGTAGTGTTAGAATTTTGAGTTAAGTAAAAAGGTAGAGTTGCACTTTTAACATGTTTTATCTTTCACATAACAATGAAATTACTGTGAGGGAGTGAGTTTTGTAAGAATTGTGTCACTGCAATATTTTTCCCATTTCAGATAAATTGTGTTATTGTGTCTTTTGACCGCCACATAAGCTTTCCAAAATCCTTAAAGCAGCTAGCTATGTGAAACAGATGGACTGTATTTTTCTGGCATCAAATGAAGACAGCTGTTACCCGTTCAATGGTAGCATCCTTATACCAGGTAAACTAGCTCTTAGCAGACAGTGAGAAATTGAAATAGTAACCCTTAACATTAGCCATGTTATATCTTTCAGATTCCATGAGTATCTGAATGCATACACGTAGATGATGTTTACCAGTATCCATCATTATCCAGATTTTCCTGATTACTACCCTGACTAGTTTTGTTATCTCACTTCTGATAACCTTTGGATAAATGAAATAATATTGTATGCAAATAATCAGCTTTGATAAACAGGTCAACAGATTGATATTCATAGTTTAATAAGAACTAATATTGTCTGTAACCAATGTGTTGACCAGGAAGTGCAAATGGAATACCTGAGAGTGCACTTGAATCTCCCACCCCTACTTTTGATTGCCCCTTTCCATCTATATCTTCTACTCCATGAAACTTCTTAGTCAAATCTTTGGCAATTCTCAAAATAAATATTCTGAGATCTTTACAAAAAAACTCACAAATATAAACCTTTGTTAAACAATTTTAAGAGTACTTTCAGCATAATTTAAGTTAACAGATTGTGTTAGCATTTTCAAGTCCTTTGCAGAGGGGGAGAGCATGTGAAAGTGAAACGAAAATTCTGTCCAGCTGATAGATTTGACAGGGAGTGGAGTGAAACCTCATGACAAAATTCTTTTCACACCAACAATTTTCAGCCTAGTAAAATAAAATCTATACTGAGAAATCTCTTTCTATGACTTACTTTTGATCTATAAATAAATGAGTCCTAAATTACCTGATATTCATAAAGCTTTGTCCTGATGTAGAGCATCCTTCCTTCACATGAAATTTTTTTTCTGTCCTCCATTGCAGGCACACTGTACACACTCGACTACAAGTTTGCTGAGTGTAAGCTCCCAAGGGAGCCTCAGCTGAGATCATTAGCTTACGAGGAAGAGGGGAGCCAAGATCATGTTGTGTTACAATAAGGATGAAAGGAAATCTTTGTCCTTGTATGTGAACTCCCCTGCTTCCATTTCAAATAGCATCTTCCCTTTTAAGATTTCTCTACCATTGTTTCGTCTTCACAAACATTGTCAGTAAACAGATACAATTGCTATCTACATATCTAAGTTTTGCAGATGTTTTTTGAAGTTTATATACTCGATCAAGTAGGCCTTTGGAACAGCTGCCCCAAATAGGGACAGCGTACATTAAATGAGGAAGGGTATAAATGTTATAAAATAATAGTCTTGTTTTAAAGGGAAGAAAAGGCTGAAGGTTGAATTGTTTCGGTGGTTTTAGTTTTATAGGCTTTGTGAATGTTTTTTAATGATTTTAATTGATAGACTCAATTCAAAAATTCATTAGTTATATAAACTTCAGTTTGTTTTCTGTTGTAAACATGTTCTCTAGAAATTAAACCTCCATGCACGGAAACAATTTCTTGTATACAGGGTTTCTGTGACTTTATTGCTCATGAGACTTATGAACTTTACCAGATTCACCATTTTCATAAACGATAAAAGTTTATTTTAGGGCCACAGTTTTTATGTACATGCCTACCTACCTGTAGAATATGAAGAGTATTGGGTTCCTCTGGCGATTTTGCCATTTTCCACATCTGTATCAGAACTAAGACCCTATGACACTGGCTGATGCATGTGCCTTCCTGTAAAGTGATGGGATGTTTTAACCATCCATGCAGACAGTGATTATCATCAGCTGAGTATTTGCTCAGCCAATCAGAGGGCTGCAGTGCCCACCCATAGCACACCGATTGTATATCAAAGACCACTAGAGCGAGTTGGTACTGGAACACCCCACAGTGAAGTTTATTTACTACCATAGCTCAACATTTGCTAAGCCATTCACAGCGTTGGAATTGTTCACGGATTGCCGCATGCAATTCACAATTTGCACATTAAAATCCACGGCCTCAATTTTGTGCATGAACTCCCAACAATGACATCTTACATCCAAGAATTTATTTAATTCACAAATAATAAGCAAGGGTAGATCTGTGTAAGTAGGGGCCTTCAGGGCAGAGGTGGTTAGCGTGCCAGTGCGGCGCGATGATCCAGGAACTTCCCATCAATGCGGTCGCTATGAGCTAATGCTGCCCTCCTCTCTGGCCATACATGGTAAGCAACCTGCCAGGTACAATGTAAGCTCTGCCTGGTTCCTTCCCACCATATAATGCTGGCTGCGGTCGTATAAGTGAAATATTCTTGAGTATACCATGTAAAACACCAATCAAATAAATAAATAAATCTATGCAGAGCCTCAACTAAAGCTCGAGCTACTTGCCTTGTGACATTTATGGCCTCCTTTGGATAATGCTGGTAAACATTCCGCGCCTGTTACTTATAACCAGATTCACAGAATTCGATTTTGTGAGATTGTGTGCGTTTATGTGTATCTCTATAGGTATAGGGGACCCGTCAAAGCACAAAGCCTGCATGTTGAACTAATGTAATGTTTTGAAAAGGGTCTTTCATCCATCAGCCAAAACTGGCCTAGATGTATTATTGTCTGCCCCTTTTTTGTAAACGCTCTATCTCTTGAAGTCATTCAGGTCATCATGGGGTCATTTAAGTTATATTTTGTGATAGGTTTGTAAACATGATATAATTCTATAAACATATGCAAATCCTGATGAAGAATCCTATTCGTTTTCATTGACTTTCGGAGTCATAGGGCCAAAGCCTCCCTTGCCTTGTAAAGACACTGTCTCTGGCAACTCTGCAAATGTCCATGGGGAATTTGTGCTTTATTGATGCTTTATTTACTAGACATTTAACGTTTAATTACTCTGTACACATGGATTTGTACAGAGGCAAATTTGTTCGAGAGTAACATAACTTTTTTTTCGTGGGTGTCTCTGCGAAGTGACATTAAAGTAGAATTTCTAATTGTTGTTTCTATCCCAGTTGAGGTTTCTATTTCATGTATTATTGTCCCGGGTTGTTCTCTATATTTTTCAGGAACTGGAGCTTTAGTTGGGGCTGTGAAGGTAGCTGCTCAACGCCAGCCTGTCATTCTCGGAAAACCCAGCAAACACATGTATGAAGTACTACAGGGCGCCTTTAACCTGGATCCATCACGCACTCTTATGGTGGGAGACACGTAGGTGGTCAATAAAATCTCACCAAGATTCTTTGAAACTTGTGATTTCCAGAGTAGATGTTTGGCGCATATTTACTGAATATTGAGTCACAACATGTTGAGGTTTAAGATAGAGCAAATCAGTTATTTATCATGTGGGCATTCAAAATGGTCTGTGGAGATTAATATATAAGATTCTGCTAACCTACGTTTTTTTTTAATTCTCTATGTCTGTATTGGAATATATTGATCTGATTTCAGTTTGATTATTAAACAACATCAGGTGACTTTGATGTTTTTTGTTTATCGACCCATACATAAGATTTGTCATGCCACCATACTTGTATGCTGTTTTTATTTCCTACATGTAGTTGCCTATTTAAAATAAATGAAAACCAGTCCATTTAAAATAAATGAAATTAATTCTATTTAAAATAAATGAAGTTAATTCTATTTAAAATAAATGACTTCAGGCTTAGTCAGAAAAATATGTGTCGCATATGAAAGAGTTTGTTGTTACTCCTATCACTTTGGTTTCTTCAACCCATTGAACTCAAGTAAATTATTCTGGAGAGAAAAGCTGGCGCCCTGGGAGTATGGAATACCATTTCATGAAATCTAATCATTTCATTAAACTACCCCTTGCTCGAACTCATTTGATACATTTTTCTTGCTAACGTCCCCTGTTTATTCAAAGTACTTGTGATTTCCAGAGTTAATCTGTGATGTGTGAGCTTACATAAGTTTCCTGAATGTTGAGTCATATTTTTACGCATTGATTTTGCCTCAACACAACGTAAATCTGATCAGTCTTATGTAAGTGAAAAATCTTATTACAGTGTTACCTACATTATCATTGACAGGATAGACACAGACATCCAGATGGCCCATAACTGTGGGTTAAAATCACTTCTAGTCCTGACAGGACAGTCAAATCTGGATGATGTTAAGGCAGCCGCCCAGAGTGCTGAGCAGAACGGGAAGACATGTGTACCGGACTTTTACCTCCAGAAACTCTCTGACCTGCTCACACTGCTGGACAATCAGTCCTGATGGGACAGCTACACAGCTTGGTTCTCTTTAGGTCAGGTCTGCAGTATGGCAGCCAGCATGCTTGCCAAACCCTTTTAACACAAGTAATAGAGCGTGAGTTATTTTAGGAAGAGGGGTGGAAATTTAATACACCTATACAACCAGACATTTTTTCTTTGATACTAAGTAACTCTGTAAATCAACTTTTATTCAGCAATTCTTATGGCACAATGGAATGCGCCAGGCTAGAACAATGAGTAAAACTCACGATTTTACACTTTCTAGCACTTCGTATCCCAGATGAGAACGAAAGTTCAAAACTGCAGTTCCAATACAATGATGTATAAACGTGACAAATGTACATTTCTACACTGTTTTGTATGTCTACCGGGTGACTTTTATCTATAGTATGTGTGATATGATTCAACTGGCAGCATTCAGTCACTTTCTTGCATGACACGCATACTCAGGAACTGCGGTTATCTTATATTTTTATATATTATTAGATTATTTACAGGAATGTTTTAAAACCTTCTACACATTTAGAATTCTATGACTCTTTTAGGCCACTTATTTTAATGGCCACTTAATGAAAGGACATGTTTACGTAACCTACTTAATTTATAAGTAGGTTATTTTGTGAAACTCTAATATTAAACTCGACAAAGTGATTGATACAGGTCTATTTAGAACTGTATTTTATCTTGTGTAACTTAATTAGGATGTATGTTATGGTGTGTGTTACAGTATACATGTACCTGAGCGAAACATTGCGATTACAGCATTTTACCTTGCAATGTTACGTCTACTGTGTAAAATAAACAAGTCGTTAAACCCACAAGCATTCAAAACTACAGATATTTTATATGCCCGACTGTAAAAGCCCTGGAACACAGCATTTGTGAAGGCAAGTATTTCTGGCAGGCTGCATGACAATATTGGATAGAAATGAGAGTGCCAGCAAGTCAATATATGCCGACAATCTGGGTCACCTCCATGATTCTAAGCTAACTTCTCGTACACTGGAGCATAAATCATGTCATAAATCGTTAGTACATGGCAAGCCGGACATCCAGCTCCCCATGGTGTCAGTTTGCTTTTCATCACTGCACACTTCACTTTTCTCGAAGCAGCGACTTCTTTTAAGAGGGTACAAAAGCATGTAAAAGGATTCCCCAGAAACGTATACGCATTTTG
Organism: Liolophura sinensis; assembly: GCF_032854445.1. Classification (NCBI taxonomy): domain Eukaryota; kingdom Metazoa; phylum Mollusca; class Polyplacophora; order Chitonida; family Chitonidae; genus Liolophura; species Liolophura sinensis. The sequence goes on from NC_088300.1 coordinate 45,600,640, forward strand.
TCTATAATTATATTTTAGCATATGTAGCTGTTTTTATTTTCCTTAACTATTACAGTATTGGCATGAATGTGCATGCTCACAATGGCCGCAGGCCGCGTACAGTCCCATACAGAGTCTGGGCTGCAAAAAAGTCAGCACCAGATAACGTCAGTGTCAATGAAAATCCTAGCTGGGATTAAATACGCTTTAATCGCTGTGGTTTGTCAGGAAAAGACGACTTACTTCTATGTTTTTGTTGTGTTTTGTGATTTGATTTGTGTTTAACGCTATTCAGATATATTCATCCTCAAGAGCTTTTCGCTTATGTATATGTTGCTTGACAGTTTAATGGGACAAAAAAGGAAGTGCCGTATACAAATCATCATACAAACTATAACCATTTTTCATTCCAAAATAGGCTTTAGAGATGTACCTACTGCCTCCGTTGAGATTACATCTCTGATAGACTTGGGCGCCATACATTTTACAACAGCGAGGCTCGTGGATTACGTCACCTGATCTGAGATGACTACTTTCACCTTACAACTGAAACCGATGGCGAACACACCGAGCTGTTGAGCAGTCGGCTGTTTACAGGCTTCGTGGGTATAATTATCATCTCCGTCCGTGCTCAAGCTGAACCGTGGCAATTTAAATATATTTACACACTTTCCACTTGATTATGCATAACAGAATTCACAGGGAATACTACAATACTTATCGTGAGTTCTCAGTGTTCTCGACGCTGGATGACCCAAGGCATAAGCTGATATTCAAGACATTTACCATACCCAGTCGATTAAACTGTAATGACATCTCTTTTCTTATGTGCCGCACGAAGAGCGATGACCTGCTTTGTCTCTAACTCTACAGAAAGGCCACCGTTGGCCATTCAGATGCAGGTAGTTGCTTGATTTGATACCATTTATACTGATTTATACTCAAGGAATCTAAAAATACTTATTAAATATCTGATATTCCTCTATCGACAATTATCAATTTGGGGGGAAAATACAGGAGCCTTCTCTCGGTACCGTACGATCACGTAGAAAGCTGCGTGATCTCGAATGACCATTTCTCAGAAGCAGTTTAGTTTCGGTTTTGAGAGATAGGCCTACTGACTCATACATCAGAATTAGGTCGCGTCGCTGTGTGACGCTATACACTCAGGCCCTACATATATCTTCTACTCTTCTGCTCGGTGTTATACGGTACTGCAATATCCAGCATATCGTCCTCAAGTAGGTAATTGGATTTGAGACCATAGACGGTTACCTGGTAGGTATACACTTTTATATGGTTTTAAGCAATTTTACGAAAAATACTGGAACTTTGTTGACTAAACAGTGTATGTATATATGTGGTGTGTAGACTTATTTTTGACATACATGTAGACCTATGCATATGCATAATATAGTCGGAACAAAACTATACTGTCACCATTTCACGTTGTGCAGAGTTTCCTTCGGAACCGGCTTTAACTCGATGTGATCAGGAAGCTAGTCACACTGGTCACAAATGGACAGCTGTCCTCAAAGACCTAGGGGGCCTCCGTGGCTCAGTCGGTTAGCGCGCTAGCGCAGCGTAATGAACCAGGAGCCTCTCACCAATGCGGTCGCTGTGAGTTCAAGTCCAGCTCATGCTGGCTTCCTCTCCGGCCGTAAGTGGGACGGTCTGGCAACAACCTGCGGATGGTCGTGGGTTTCCCCCGGGCTCTGCCCGGTTTCCACCCACCATAATGCTGGCCACCGTCGTATAAGTGAAATATTCTTGAGTACGGTGTAAAACACCAATCAAAAAAAAAAAAATCACAGACCTAGCTTCCTGAACTATTTTAATCTGCCAGTACGTCAAGCAGTGGAGCAGCGGCTCACGTGAATCACTTTCTGACAGTCAGTAGGGGAGAGTGGGGCAAAACGGACCACTTAACTTCAGAACCGTTGATATAAGAAAATCGAACGTTGTATACCCTTTAATAGGCTGGATATCAAAAATACGACCAGGTAATTGAAGATAAGTTACTAATGCTTATCAAAGAGCAGAAAATAGTAGGAAAAATTGAAATAGTTTGAGATTTTTAAACTGACAGTTTTGCTCCATAGGGTGGGGTAAAACGGACCAACTGTGTCGTTTTACCCCATCAGCAATATATGACGCATAGAGCAGTACACCAGTCACTAACTGTGCAAATCTGTCATCTGGAATTAATACTTATATTTGTGTTCGCGTAAGTATACATTGGTTGATTGATTGATTGGTGTTTTACGCCGTACTTGGCGGTGGATCAGTAGTTGTGGGTCACCCCGGGTGAAGGAAAACCCAGGTAAAACACCAACCACTGGTAAGTCACTGAAACTTCCCCACATGAATATCAGTGGTGGAGGGCAAGACTCCTCCAACGAGAGCAGCTTGTTTTTACCGTCAATTTACCGTTTTTACTGTACTAATAGCGCGTTGTCGTTCACCTCGCCACAAAGGCCCCGAGAAAATCACCAATTCACCTGCCTGAGGTGGAATCTGAAATTCTGAGCGTATCAGTGGCGGGGCGCAAACCCGTGAACCCTCGCTCCTGAGTCCACGACCTTAACCATTGCGCTACTGTCCGCTAGCTCATAAGTGTACATCAGTACTTGCAAACGAATAAAACGGAAATGACATAAAAACGACAAGAAAAATTGATTTTATTCACATTTCATTAAACAGACTTGTGTTGGGGCGATATACATGCATATTATCTGATGGTAATGACTAGTTGCATAGGTCACAAACAAATTCATTCTGGCTGTCATCGATCCCAGCACAAGCCGTGTGCGCCCATTGTAGACAGGTCATGCACTGAATCATCAGCACAGTAAATACACGCGGTGTCGTTGTCTAAGTCAGCCTCAGTGGCACTCTTTTTCTTTTAGATAGAGTAGATTTGTTGCTCTGGTTCTGCTTTCCTTTAGGTAGCGTTGGAGTTTCGGCTCTCAGCTGTAACTGCCTTATGTGAACTGCTCGTTAAAATGAAGTTTTTCCGCGACAAGTGTTCCTCCTGTTTGGTCTGTCTGAGGCTTTGGGGAGAGGCGAGATATCAAAGGGTGACATATAGCCTGCAGACTGAGTTGATGGTGCCGAAGGATTCAGTTGACCGGTTTACTGGTTTGAGGTTGCAGGGCGAGGTTCTATGGCCTGGATGGCTTGTACTGTCTCCGATGCCGAAGGACTCAGTTGACCGACTTGTTGATTTATTTATTTATTTATTTATTTGGTGTTTTACGCCGCACTCAAGAATGTTTCAGTTGTACGACGGCGGCCGGCATCATGGTGGGAAGAAACCGGGCAGAGCCCGGGGGAAACCCACGACCATCCGCAGGTTGCTGAAAGACCTTCCCACTTTCTGTGTTTTCTGTGTTTCCCGATTTCTTTCCTGAAAGGATTTGGAATGTCTGACCACTATCTGATAAGCTAAGCTTCTCACACTGGCAGTAGTAAGCCCAAACATCCTCTCTTCCATACATGCGATGTACTCCATCAGCTCTTTTTCCAGCTGTGGGGGAAATGTGGCCTGTTGAAATGAAGAGATAATAACAAAAATTCAATTTATTTATTTATTTATCTATTTACTTATTTATTCATCTATCTATTTATCACTTTTTACATGTTAAAAGAAATAAAATGATACTTCAAAAATTTAAAAACCCGATGAAATTCTACTTAGATGCCATTTTCCGTTTAAATAAACCCTGTTATATGGCATCTTACAAAGCATTTAGTGATAACACAATGTTGCTATAACCAATGAGATTAAGAGTCAGAGAATGTTTATATACAGGACAAATTATTGTTCCTGATTAAAGCAAAAAAGAATAACGTTTTTAATTGTATTTGTTACAAAGAAAAACAGACCTATTTACCTTCTATCTTCCAATCACTTTTGAAGATCCAGTAGCATACTGATTCTGATTCTTTGACCGTCTGATTAGCGTTGTTTTGGGAACTCCCACTCTCCCCTAAACGTGGTCAACCAACGGCCATACTTGGAGCCGGGTGCGGGTTGCGGGGCGCGGGGCTGGGGTGCTTCAGTGGCTTTAATTTTTTGCTATTTTTCTTGGGCGGCCCTTTACATGAATTGCCGGACCCTCGCCCAATTTCATACTTACGAACTTAGGCCCGATCTGCACTACATGGGGAAATGACATTCGTTCGCTGTATGTAAAAACGTTTTCCAGTATTGTATACTCTAGTATTGTGAAAAAGATACCTGAAAGAAAAGGACGAAAAACCGCTCCGGGTGTCTATGAGCAAAATATATAGACGATTTGAAGATGCATATCACAGTTTAACATAGCCTACACCATATTTAGGGTTTCAAGTGTTTGGCTTGAAACTGTAGTGAAATCTTTAGGTTTATTAGGAGTATAAGTTGGTCGTATTTATTTCATAAAAAGTATAATTTTATCGCAAACTGCTATCAAAGTGAGAAAAAACGCAACTTCCCGCATATTTTCGGGTCTCAAAATTGGGAAGTTTGTATCTCCTTAGCAAATAATTCTACGTATATTGGGATTGTATAATTCGATCTTTCGCTGCACCCATACAAAACTGATTTAACCAGAAATGAGATGATTGACGTCTTTCGAGGCTCCATCACCCGACAAATCCTTTATTTTTTGCAGAACCTACAGTAGCATGGCGGGTTACCATTTCAACCTTGTTCGGAGCGCGGGCCATCCACCGAACCGAGCTGTCCAGCTTGGAACACAAACCGACGGAGCGGGCCAACTATGGAGTGCTGTGGCTCACACCCAATGGGGAGATATACCTGGCAAGGCCAGAGGGAACACTTGCTGGTACTCCTACAATGGAAAGGAGCATTACACCAACGTATTCTCCTGGATTGTTCCTCGGCATCCGGCCCCAATGACCCTGGTGATGAACAACGGAACTGGACCCCCGTACAACGCTCTGCAAGTTGGCAACCAGACGGACGGGGCAGGGTCATTGTGGGCGGCCATTGCTATCTCAGACCAGTGGGGAACCATTCCGGGCAAGGCTAAAGGAAATACATGCTGGTTTCCGTACAACGGTAAAGAGAACGAAACTTCCAGATTTTATTGGGTTTGCCACCAGTAAAAATGAATTCACAAATTTTATGCCCCATTTCAAGTTATTCTGCGGAGGGATTTCTGTAAACAGGACTCCATTCTCACTATGCTCCCAGTTCCATGAATAATACGGCTTACACCTGTTAAAAGTTAAACGGACTGTGAATTTGTCACTCAGCGCATTTGAATGCGACGATATCTTTGCAGAATTTTGAATCTCATTTGTACACTCCTATCACGTGTATTTGAGAAAAATTGTATTCCTTCCTTTTAAATAAACCTAGTTCATATGTGATGGTTTTACAAGCGTTTACTTGTTTATTTTTACCACACATTCAAAAAGATTTTGCTTTTAAATTATAATCACGCCTTACGGGCATTAAGGACACCTTTGCTGTATGTGTCATTATGCTGGTTACGTAGAGTCTTAACAGATACGTGCAGTGCAGCGATGAAACATATACTCATATTTCAGTCTATATTTCTATGTCTATATATGATATCATTTCTTGTAAACTAAGAAGCCTTTAGCCTCTTCAAAACTTTCACAAGCATTTAACTTACACCATATAGTACATTCTGCACAATAGGGATATTTGTCTGACAGGGCATACATAAAATTTTGCTACATTGTACTCTGCGTACAACGGAGATGTTGGTGTGATAGGACATACAGATTGACCATATACTAGTATAGTACATTCTGCACAGTCTAGGGATATATGTGTGATAATGTTTCGGTTTGCCATTTCGTAGCATAACTGTTTTTGAATTAAAAACAAGGAAATAAAGTTTCAAGTAAAACTTAAGAAAGAAGTGCGCTTTTCTGAGTCAACCGCCAATATTCATTCTGTTTCAGCTTGAAACATGTACAGTGTCTCTTTCTAAAACACGAAGAGTTCAAAATATCACGCGGAAATTTGAACCATTTCTTACACTGTTAAATTAACTATCAGAACTGTTCATTGAACTAATGACTGAAGATGGACTGGTGGTTTAGAAACTTGTTCTCTACTGACACATTTATAAGGCCACTTCCTTTAGCACTTCTGTTTTACTCTTCTTTTCCTATTATAAATAGGAAAACAAGCATGCGACCTATAAAGCTCCAGACATTCACTGAAGTAATGTATAGGTCATAAAAGCGAAAAATGATAGTCTAGCACAGTCACACCAAAAAAAAAAAAAAAAATACTGCAGCTTACCATTCGTTTTATTTTTTTTGATTTTTTTTTTTTTGATTGGTGTTTTACGCCGTACTCAAGAATATTTCACTTATACAACGGCGGCCAGCATTATGGTGGGTGGAAACCGGGCACAGCCCGGGGGAAACTCACGACCATCCGCAGGATGCTGACAGACCTTCTCACGTACGGCCGCCCATTTGTTTTTAAACAGATTGGAATTGTGTAGTTTATGCGACCATGCCTATTCTAATCATGATATTTCTCTTATGGTAATACACATATCAAAATAGTTACTACTGAGAGATGACCGTCTGTTGCTGCTGTTTGATGGCCCAACTTTAAGAGTCGGAGGTAAAAAAAATAATTTTTCTCCTTTACTTCTTTCTGTACCCAATTTTTTTTCACCATATCATGTTTTTTTCTTCCCCAAATTTGAATCGAAGGGTAATAGAATCCTTTGTATTCGATACAACGCACTTCTTGGCATTGTGCCAAGTGTACATTATCTACGTCGCTAGATACCCCGATCACGCGACAGAAGCGTTTGACTTCTGGGCGGGTTTATTGTTGTTCTGTGGGTGGATCTTGCAGAAGGCGGGGTTTCTGTGATGGACGTTATGTCTGTGACAGGCCACCGTAATGAATCCAGTGTACGGAGTTATGTCACCAAACGGTCCAGTTCAAAACGCCGTGAAATCAGCAATATCCTGCATACTTCAAGTGTTATCAGAAAATGCTGAAAGTGAAAATGCCATTGAGTGAAATTACTCCCATGTCAGTCACACCACTCCCAGTGAAATGCCCCACGCTGTGGACTGTAATGTTACACGTAACAGTAGCACTACCATCCAAACTGCAAAATCCCAATTTTCAGTCACGCTTCAAAGTTTTGGAAGGTTGTTCAACAAAGCAACAATAAATAACAGAACAGTTCACATCAACTTCACATCCTCAGGATAGCGGACTGGCTGCAGGTCGTCCTTTTCAACTCCCAATCCTTGTTTGATGTTTATCCGTGTTAAACTGTTTTTTTTTTTTTCTTCACAATGTTCAGTCCGTTTACTCATGTTTTATCTCCGCATATGCTATTGTCTGTTGAGAAATTAACATTGAATTGAAAATGTGAACTGAAGTGTTCCATTTTTTCAGCATTCGTTACCCAGTGTTTATGAATTTGATACAGAATACAACACGACCGCAAAGCATTTACACAAGCAAACCAAATAAAATTCAGTATCAAACTATTGTTAACCTAATTTTGTGTATTTGAATTTTTTTTCTTTTCGTACGTTAGTCAAACTTTAATTACGTTTAAACAGTTGAACTCCCCACTTTTGTTATCGTTTTGCTGATGCCAGAGGTCTCCTTTAGCTCCGTCAGACAGAGTTTGGGAGAAATCTTTTGACCTGACGGAACTCTCGCTGCCAGTAACGAGAGACCTCCCCGACTCACTGTCAGTGTGGTCGCTGTTTGAAACCGTGCCTGTCTCACCGAAGCCTTCCCTGATAACAGCGTCTTAGCTGAAAGCAGGACAATATGAAAGCAACCCTGCAGATATTTTATTTTCTAGTGCTATATTTTATAGTGGAAATTGTTTTCGAGAAACAAACGTATTCTTTTTATTATTTTGTTCTAGTCGTGAAGCACGTCCACAATATTTAGCATCGCATTTTAACACCCCCTGTAAAACGCATCATGGTTTCGTCAAAAATTAGGTCACGCCCCTTTAGAACGTTCGGTTGACGAAAACAACGTGTCAGGGAAAATGGGGGCGTTTTTAGCTGTTAATCTATACCGCAATGGCGTTTTTGTGATAATTACGAAAACATTTTGCTGCTACCAAGGTAATAAAATAGAAATAATGTTAGCGTCAGGGTAGTCTAATGGTAGTTTTACATCAAATCAATGTGGGAGAGTTTATATTTTATGAAAAAAAAAACAAGTACAAAACTGTAACACCTAACTAACAATGTAATTTCCAGGCCCTATTTGATTTTCTTATTAAAAAGGTGCTCTTTGATTAGCAACTTTTGAGTTACAAGTATAAATATCGTCTTTTGGAGAATGTGAAGATCTTTTTGTTTTTTACGACATCTATGAAATCCCATACACTGGGTCAGTATGAAAGGTTGTAAAGGTTGTATTGGCTACAACCCATGAAACTGATCACAATTTGAAATTTTGGGAAGGATCAAATATAAACGACGCAAAAGAAACGTAGACAAAAGTTTCAGTCAGATTTGAAATATCGTTGGTTTTCTCTGCTTTTGAATGGTATTCTCCACCCGTACACTTGGTCGCTGTGCATGGACTGCTGCGTAAAACACAAATCACATAAAATAAATGCTAGTACATAAATAGCTAAAGTTTTATCTGAAACAATAACTAAAATAGTTTTTCAGAGAATTGAAATCAATAGAGATAGACTTATACCATTTATGAAATAAACAAGACAAACGTGGTTGGACCCCGTGAGCTGTGTTGCAAAATATCTCGATTCAGTTGTGAAATTTATCGGTTTGTTGATAGCTATCGCTGTAAGCGTTTTTTCCACCCACTCTATCACGCCCCTCTGAACCTTAATCCTCGTCTGTCCTCTAGTGTACCTCGTGAGGTACGCCGTCACAAAGGTCGATTGCAACGGTATATAGAGGCCAGTAACAGATCGAGCCTCAGACAGTAAGCTTGCCGGGCTTAGAGATAAAAAAAACCTCTGTTCTGTGGACAACATACCAGGTAACGCCTATTGCCATTTTCATTTGTATCATGTTATTCGGAAGTCGAAAAAGCGAAGCTTGTACCAATAGCCACAAGTTTTGAAGTGGTTTCCTCATTGCTATATGTTTTTTCCTGTTGTTTTACTATTATTAATTGTACGATTTACCTATCCCAATAAGGCATACAGGTTGTGGTTGAAGACAGTTCTGGTTCAGTTGTAAGACTAAAATGAAAGCCCTAACAGACTTGCCTGAAACGTTTACAACAGATAGGTCAAGTTTACATTATACATGCAGCAAAACACAATGGTAAAAGCTGTGCGTTCAAAATTCACCACTCAAATGTTGGATTAGGGCATCCTTTCTAGTTACCGAATGTTGACAGACAAGATTTTTTATTAAAAATACTGTGACACACGTTTTAGCGCTGGCGTGTGAGATTTTTTAAAATGCATCTCAATTAAGTTCAAATGACCACAAAGACCAATGACCCAGTTAATGAGAATCAGTTTGTGGCCCTGTGCCTTGGGCGCTGATGTTCCAATCGCCAGGACACAGGAGGGATTCACGTAATTTATTTATTTATCTATTTATTTATCTGATTGGTGTTTTACACCGTATTCAAGAATATTTCACTTATACGACGACCGCCAGCGTTATGAAGGGAGGAAAGCGGGGGAAACCCACGACGGTTTGGCACTTAAATGAGGCAAGGTGCAAATTCTGATGAACTCGTTCCGTTTGCTGTATGTAGGTGCTGGTGTCTCCCGCACGATCATTTATTGACGTAGCCTGCACCATGAACATATCATAATATGGCGCAACATAGAATGATGGTTTATAATGAAGAAAGCAAAAACAAACAAATGTGCTGGGGAATAAAGCTACCAAAAATTAGTGCAGTATACGCTTACGAAGTTATTGGAATGCAAACAGGGAAAGTGGCTCACTCTTAACACTTACTTGAATTTTTTATGTTTATTTTCTTCAATTTTAGGTCTCAGTCTGGTTTATAATGGCAGGAATTCATTACCACTTGGTCCGAAATGCAGGTTATCCCCCTGCCGGAGCCGTACAACTAGGGACACAGACTAATGGAGCTGGGCAACTGTGGAGCGCTGTGGCTCATACCCAGTGGGGGGACATTCCCGGCAAAGCCATCGGCAGCACTTGCTGGTTCTCGTTCTCGGGCAGAGAACATGAGACCGGCTCGTTTTCCTGGGTCGTTCCCCGTCACCCAGCACCCATGACACTGATCATGAATAACGGGTCAGGTCCTCCCTACAATGCTTTGAGGGTCGGTCACCAGACCGACGGGGCAGGGCCATTGTGGGCGGCCATTGCCATCTCAGACCAGTGGGGAACCATTCCAGGCAAGGCTAAAGGAAATACCTGCTGGTTTCCGTTCAATGGCTCTGAGCACGAAACTTCTAGGTTTTACTGGGTGTGTCATCAGTAAACATTTTGCCATTAATCAACTTTGACTTCACGAACAGCAGATAGCCACACGCGCGCAAATATCTTTGGCTTGCTTAAGCTCCCACTGCCTTTTGCAACCCTATATCATGACGAACAATTTGCAACACTTCTGAACTGTTTCATAACTAGTTTAGTTTCCAATGGGTGGAATTTCTGAAATTCAAATGAGTTTGTTATACATGTTATGCTTTGTTTATTTAACCAAAGTATAAAAGCCCTATTTGCTGAATTTTAAATATAACTCGTTCTTGTTGTTATTGTGTCCATAAAATCATAAGAACTTCAGCCATTATTAGGTTCGACTTTACGTTAAATTCAAATTTGGAACACATGCGTTTTTTTTTTTTTTTGTTTTTTTGTTTTTTTGAAGACCTGACATGGGCGTCGCAATATGAATCCCTGGTGTTAAGTTTCACTATTGTCTTTAATTTCACTCTACCTTGGAATAAAGAAAGCTAGCATCGTTTCTGTTATAATCAACAACAATGGGACAATGTCAACAGTTGCGGTAATAGCACGATTGTTAAGAATGAGCCACTTTCCCTGTTTATTCTATGACTGCCATTCAGCTGAAAACCTTTTACACACAACTAGCCTTTTCGTCTGGTTATTAGTGCAAATGTTGTAATGAAGTTTCACCAGACCATAATCTATTTTTAAATTAATCATTCTTTTCTTCGACTGACGACTTGTAAGAGGTATGTAACGCTAAGATGGTATGTCAGGTGTATATTTGGAAAAAAATGACCGCGCGACATCCCAACAGTTAGTTTGTTCTGTTTCACATCCTGTTTGTGTAGTTTCCTGTTTCACATCACAACTTCCTTATACTGGTGTATGTATGTATGTATGTATGTATGCCTGATGTTTAAGGTTGTATTTAAGAATGTTTCAGTCACATGACGGCGAGCACCAATACGACTACGTGTACATAACTACCAAACTACAAGTTTACTCGGTCAAAAAAGTTACTGTGCATTAAAGTTTGCAGAATTTTAAAAATGTTTGAACGAATAAGATTACAAGTACATTCTACATTAATATTCGTTATAGGCGACCACGGAACACGCATTCACAGACTAACTGCGCGTTACAGGAAGCACATGGATCACGTGACAATTTTGCCACTTGATGAGGACTTAACGACTCTGCATACTCTGATTTGCCAGTTTTGATTTATTTATTTATTTATTTATTTGTTTGTTTGTTTATTTATTTGATTGTACGCCGTACTCAAGAATATTTCACTTATAGGCTACGACGGCGGCCAGCATTATGGAGGAAGAATATCGGGCAGAGCCCGTGGAAAAGACACGACCATCTGAAGGTTGCTATCAAACCTTCCCACGTACGGCTTGCCAGAATTGTGTGCTATTGGATAGTCACACTTAAGTCATTGCAAATGTTCACCCATTCAGTCTTAAAGGCATTTCGACGTCATCCTAAAACTGACGTTAAACTAACGTAATGAGTCGGTTGGTATGTACGCCGCAGGATTAACGCAGCAGGAGGTCGCGGGGCGGATGCAGCGTCATATAAACATCATAGCAGCGCTCGCCCAGCGCCAGAGAATTGCTCAGGACGTTAAGGGATCGTCCGCGCTCTGGACGTCTACGGGCTAAGAGGCTTGTGCAAGATCGGTGGATTCGACGCCAAATAGCCGTAGAAATCGCTGGAATCATTCCAGACTATCGTCACATAAACCCACCAACCTACTGGGCACGTTTGGGACGAAATGGGCCGACACTTGAGATGATCGACAGCGACGCAAGCCCCGAAATGTTGACACAATGGTTAGTCACATTATACTCCAGGTCAACCAGCCCTATTTCCTTGCTCTATTCGTCTAAATGCTGAGCGCCAAGCGAGGCGGCAACAAGAACCACTTTTAAAATCTTTGGTATGACCCCACCCGTGTTTGATCCCGGGGTTTCCCGACCTCAAGGCGGACGCTCTAACCATTGCGACCCAAGAGGTGGTCTACAAGACAACCAAACTGCAACTCTACAGGAATACGAGTAAATAATTACCAACCTGCAAGTACATAACTACAACAAGCATTAATCTTTCCGTTCAGGAGCCAGAGTCAGCACACCCTTTCCCCCGAGGTGTCCTTAATCCCCTGATGTGGGAATATAGGTGTCCCTAATCCCCTGATGTGGGATTATACGTGTCCCTAGATCTTTGATGTGGGATTATACGTATCCCTAACCTCTTGAGTTACCTGAGGTAGGATTATACCTGTTTATGATTCCCGGGGGTACCCAAGGCAGGGTTATACGTGTCCCTGATCCCTTGAGGTAACCGAGGTAGGTTAGGCGTATCCCTGATCTCTTGATGTACCGAAGGTAGCATTATACGTGTTTCTGATCGCCTGAGATGAGATTATACGAGTCTTTGATCTCCCGAGGTAGGACTATACCTGTCCTTGATCCCCTGAGTTGGGACTATACCTGCCCCTGATACCCTGAGATGGGACTATACCTGTCCCTGATCCCCTGAGGTGGGACTATACCTGTCCCTGATCCCCTGACGTGAGACTATACCTGTACCTGATCCACTGAGGTGGGACTATACCTGTCCCTGATCCCCTGAGGTGGGACTATACCTGTCCCTGATCCCCTGAGGTGGGACTATACCTGTACCTAACCCACTGAGGTGGGACTATACCTGTCCCCGATCCCCTGAGGTGGGACTATACCTGTCCCTGATACCCTGAGGTGGGACTATACCTGTACCTGATCCCCTGGGGTGGGACTATACCTGTCCCTGATCCCCTGAGGTGAGACTATACCTGTACCTGATCCCCTGGGGTGAGACTATACCTGTACCTGATCCACTGAGGTGAGACTATACCTGTCCCTGATCCCCTGAGGTGGGACTATACCTGTACCTGATCCACTGAGGTGGAACTATACCTGTCCCTGATGGTAAGGTTATAAGTGTCCTTGATGGTCCGTGGTAAGGTTATAAGTGTCCCTTACATGTAAAAGCATTAATGGTAGCCTCAGATCAGGAGGGTTTAATACCAAAGATTGTACTTTGCATTGGTAACGCTGTCTTCTTTGTAGGTGACACTGAAATTACATAACTCCTTAGTCTAAGTCTGTTTTCCTGTTTTTTTTTTAAGAACAATGAAAACCTATTTCTATGTAATAGAATATATAATAGTATTCTTACATTAACCCAGGTATTTATATGGACGCTGGACTATACGTTAACAACACTGTCATTTTTATAGTGGGCAAAGAAATTGTACGACATTTCACTTCCCAGAAATAAGTACAAAGGCAAATAAATGTGAATAACTGTGTTGTCGTGCTCTATCAGCATGGTTAGTTTTCTAGCACCCGGGTCAAATCAGTTTTACAAGCTATAGATGTCACGGAAGCAGTACCTTTATTTGTGCTCGTATTTTGTGTCATTCACTATTCAGGTCAAGGACACAGGCCGACATATAATCTGATCCTGATGATCTCCCTATACAGAAAAGACATGTACCAAGACTTGTGCGGCCTGCTTAATCGGCACGCCGGTTTGAATTATCAGTGGATACACGTGCTATGTTGGTCAATTGTCAGCACGACCCGGTAAGGGTTTCGACAGACTGATCTATTACGGAAGCCCATTAGTGTCACGGTGAAAACATAAAGGGGAAGTTTCAGAAACATACGAAATTTCGACTTTTTTTCTCCAAATTTCGACTTTCTTAGGTCGAAATTACGATTTTTTTCTGGACATTTAGAAAAGCTGACTTTCTTATGTCATTGTGCTGGTATTGCGATTAGGAGCAAATTATGCACATATGACTTGCTTATTACTGTATCAGCTGTTTTCGTGTGTCAGTAAGAGTGTGTAATTGACAAGACGTCTAAATTTCTAGAAAAAAGTCGAAATTTAGACATTCTTATGTCATTATGCTGATATCAGGATTAGGAGAAAACTGCACATAGGCCTTGTCAAATTTCGACAGCGATCTGCAGCTATAGCCCGAGTATCAGGCCGTAACTTCAACGTAATTAGGCTGAAAGTGATTTTCAGTGTACTCATTTACACACGTCAACTTGTCGTGTCACTAGGCAGTCGCAAAATCTGCAGCCCCGTCACCTTCTTAGACTAACTGTATTTGACTGACACGCAAGATTTTTATAGCAAAAGTCTTGACAGGGCCAGATGGCAGAATTTCTTAAATTAATTAATGGGTATTGCTTAACGTAACATCAGTAATATTTCGGATATATTAAGTGGGCAGGGTATATTGGAATACTAGTATGTGTTTCTCAAATACGACAGGGGTATCGTGGTGTCTCCCAGTCTCAACCAGTCTCAATACAATGTATACAATGGTATGAAATTATAATTCCGGACAGAGTATTGTCCCCTTGGACCGTTGTCTCCGTCGCACAGTTCCATTATCTTCATTGTCACAACCCAAACTGGAATGAACACTATTACTGGTCGCGTCCGATCCACTGTAGAGAGTGTCCTCGTGCTGTGTCACTTCACTTCTCGGAATGAAAGATTCAGCCTGAGGGTTGAGCTTGAATGGACTCTGTCGGTGTTCTTGCTAATCAAGATCAGTAGAGTCCGAATCAGTCTCTGGGTGTTCCACAGTGTCTCGCTTGTTCCTTTTTCCTTCACTTTCCCAGGTATTTTTCCTGACTTTGATCGAGTAGGTCTTGGCAGCTCCAATGGAAGATTATCACAAGGCAGGAGCAAGTTTCTGTGCAATGTCCGAACTTTGCCAGTTCCATCCTCAGCTTTCACTTGATAGACATGACTGTCATCGCCTAGGAGGACGACATGCACCTTGTCATCCCACCACGATCTCAGTTTTCCAGGTCCACCTCGTTCTGATAAATTCCGGACAAGAACCCTGTCATTTGTCTGTAGGATGTTTGACATCATTTTGTTCTTCTTGCTTTTGGCTGCTGATTTTGCTGCTGTTTCAGAAGCCAATCTGTACGCTTGTCTCACATTTGTTTCCCACTCATGGACGTACTGTTTGTGTGTCTTGGCATTCTTCGGTGTTGAATGTCAGATATCCACAGGAAGACGAGGAGATCGTTCGAACAATAGGAAAAACGGCGAATAACCTGTAGGATCATTCTTCGCACAGGTGTAGGCGTCTACAAGTTTGTTCACTTGTCCTTTCCAGTTAGGCTTTTCTCTGGAGGACAAGGTTTTCAACATGCCTAAAATTGTCCGATTAAACCGTTCTGCCTTCCCTTTTCCTTGTGGGTAACAGGGGGTTGTTCTCGAGCTAACCATGCCACAAAGTTTTTGTAGGTGACAAAACAACTCGTTCTGGAATTCCTCGCCCTGATCTTGGTGAAGACGTGCCGGAATTCCGAACCGGGATATAAAGTCACTGAAAATCCGTTCAGCCGCAGTTTTCCCAGTCTGATTCCTTGTGGGGTACACTTACGCAAAACGGGTAAAGTGGTCAACAGATACTAACAAGTACTCGAACCCGCCCTTAGCTTTTTCCAGATGGACAAAGTCAATGCACACCAGTTGGAACGGTGAGCTGGTCACAATTGGTTGGAGAGGTGCTCGAGTAGCTTTGTTTGGCACCTTGTCCTTGAGACACCCACACTCACCGTTGACTTAATGTTCTAATGTTCTACCTCAGCCGCCATCTTAGGCCAGTAGAAGCGCTCTCGTATCAGTGAGATCACTCGTTCGGCGCCTATGTGTCCCATATTGCCATGCAGTTCTTTCTAAACAAGTATTCGCCACTTCTTTGGAAGCACAATCTGAGTACGATGTTCCTCCAGGTAACGTGTTCTTCCTCATAAGCACACCATTTTCGTCAAAGCCCAGCTTGCTGAATTCTTTTAGCAGTTGTAAGGGTACTTCCGCCTGATCGAATGAAGGGCGCCTACCAGTTCTGACATGTGGCATCACAACACCAATGTCTTCTGTGTTTTAATAATCTCTTACAAGGGTATTGTTTGCAAAGGTGTAGCACAGTCGGTCATCATAAACTCTGTCACAAGGTTTCCGTCACTGAACAAAGAAGCGATTACAACATTGCCCGGACGGGTTGTAGTTTTTCCACCACTAATGAAAGCTTGCAAGGCATCCTGGGCGATGACCTATGGGTGCTGTTTCCTGGCTTCACTGATATCAAGAGGTATCCTTGAAAGCCTATGGGCATCAAAGTTCGTTTTACCTGGTTTGTACCTTATTGTGAATTCAAAGTCCGACAATTCGGCAACCCATCAGTGCCGTGTACTGTCCGACAGTCTGTTGAACAATATGCGACGGAATTACATCCGGTACTTTGTCAGCATTTTGCCACACTGAACATAACCTTGTGGGGATCCATTCCTGGATATCACTCTCTCCTCTGTGGTGACCTGTTGTCGTTTCCCGAACGGTTTCTTAGCTTTACATCCAGCCTTGAAATGTTCCTCTGATCCACAAATAAAACAGTGGTTACATTTCTCTGCACCAGATTTTCTGCAATTTTGACAGCCCCCTTTTGTCTGACGCTTGGCTGGTTCTTCTCTCATGGCCATAACCTCTGTTTTCAAGTCAAGAACAAGATCAGTCACCTTGTCTACTGCATCACCGGTTGTTTCTCCATCTGCCTGTGCTAAGTGTACTTCGGCTTTCTTGATTTTTTCTGTCCCACTTTCCCACTGTCCCCACACTGTTTGTCTTTCTTCATTCGCAGACTTGGACTTTGTAACTGCATCAACAATTTCTTCATCTCCAACAACTCTTTTATGTCATCACTGACAGCCACATCCCTCAGGCCAGTATGGATAGAACGCAATGCCTTTCTTCGTACTAACAGAGAGTCATACATTAAGCCGGAATCATCTTCTCGTGACGCAAAATCAACTTTTTGTCCCAGGTCAAGAATTCTCAAGGTGAAGCCTAAGGTGTCTTCTTTGGTGTCTTTTGGGCTACACATAACAGTTTATACAGGTCTGTAACGGAATCTTCTTTGAAGTATTGTCGGAGCCATTTCCTTAACACAGGCAAGTCCAGATCTGTTTTCCCCTCGAGATAACTTCGAAGCCGCTGTGATGGGTGGATTGCTGTCACAACTGCATCAAGAATCTCCGCTTCTGTGTACCCCTTCAGTTCTGCGGTTTGTAGCAGACGTATCACATTAGCAAAACTGATACCACCTGATCTATTTATTTGCCCAGTGAATTTCAAGTCCTTTTTGAAAACATTGTGGTTGTCAGCTGACTTCTCATCAGCGAGAACTTGTTTGCTACGTTTCGTGGCTGTGTTCAAAGTTTTGAGTAACTGGTCTAGACGTGTAGGTCCATCTTCCTCATCTGCAGAGCATACGGCTATGCATTTTTCGATAGCGCGTAGCCACTCCCACTGTCTTCTAATTTCACAGGAATCTTCAACTTATCGATGGTATCAAGTAGTTTTCCTGGGACCTGCTGGTACAATAAACCCTTGAACTCGAACTCGGTCTCCACTGAATCCATTGCCGCACTACCGCTGGCTCGCACACATTCGTCTTATCCTGGCAAGCTCGCCAAAATGTTGCCCTTCCTATGGTTGGCGCAATGTGGGACTGTAACAGAGACGAGACGAAACAAATTATTCAGATGGCATAGAACTTTTAATGGAAGATGGCGGACAACCAGTCGCAATACAATGTATACATTGAGAGTTGTGTCAATGCCTGAATCGTTACAATCACTAGCGGGTTTATGTACACCCGTTCGAACACTGACTGGATTGTTAGAACAACATTGTAAGTTACCTACGATCGCTACACCTGCATGGCCCAATCACTGGAAATGCGACCATTTCGAGTCGTACAACGAACAGACAAAAGGAAATTTTATTTTCATTGTAAAAAAAGTAATTTGAGATCTAAGTTTTGTGGTTCACAATAACGATGCCCTTGGTGGGTTTACATACCCTGACACAAGAAAACCGTACGGAGTACTAAAACACACCGCTGGAACTACTTTGGTAAATCAGTGACAATTTTCACCACCTCAGAAATGCCCTTGTAGGACTCTTCGTTTCACAATAAAGATAAACTTGCCCTCCACAAAGAAAAAGTGGGCCTTAATCATCACGTGACTACATGTGAAACACGCTGCCAAATGCCCGGTTATCCCCCCCACCCCCACCCGTCCACACACACACACCCCTGCGTCTCGAAATGGAGAGAAAGTAATTCTAATGATATTACTGTTGGTATCGATGCAGGGATTATTACACGATTTGGTGAATTACACGATTAGTCGCTCGACGGCTTGACTTCCGGTTATGTTGAGGGTCTCGAGTGTGACCAACATTTTGTTTCAGGAGATTTGCCTTTATGTTCTCTCCAGAAGTAAGAAGTAATTCTTACTTAAGACTCACCATTTGGAGTTTGCTACGCTCATGAGTAGTGTAGCGATTTTTTTTAAATATATATATATAATCTTCTTAACGATATACAAATCCCAGTTCCAAGTCACACCGTTTACAACAGGGGGGAAAACACAATATTGGTAGCGTGAAACACCCTGTGTCGAACTCTGGAACAATATCTGTATACTTTTGGAGACGTCCGCTGCTATGGATTTTTTTGAATGTCAGCTCCGGTCAGTCCGTGTCATTCAGTAGTACGTGCAAGAAAACCGCTAGTTAGCTCTGAACTTCGAATAACCAAAGTCCGTGACATCTGTACTTCAGTTGGTGCGGGTAACTGTGTTAGGGATATCTCAGGGAGGTATTAATCCTAGTTCTGTAGTGACACTGGTATGTCCTATTGTTCTTATATCGACAATATGTCAGCCATATGTTGGGAAATTATCAGCAAATAATACTTCCAGGTCTTCTCTGGGAGTAACAGTTCCAGAAATGGTCCAGTAATAACTTGGGAAAACAGAAAATCCCACCTACAAACTATTGAGATATACTGTCTCAATCATGGTTGGGAATATCATTCCCACAGTCTGGGAAAGTTAGCCCCACAGCCTGGAACACTTGTGTCACAACTTGGAACTAGTAGTCCCACTGTCTCTTGCTATGCTCTAAAGTTGAATTCCCACTTTAGTGCTAACAACTTGTCTAACTACTACTTTAACTGCTGATATAAATGTAAAATACTTCCCTTAAAAAGCTAACTAGGTGGAAATTGAGATGTTATCACGACGGTGGTCCGAGATCATCTGGGACTAAAAGTTTGGTTTAAATACTGGTTTTAGGGTGACTTTCCTGGCGGATATCGTGGCCCATCAAATCAGTGTTTTATTTATTTATTTTCTTTAAAACATGAATATTTGGGATAGATAATGGCAGTGCGTTGGTATACTATTTACATATGTAC
The DNA here is from genome assembly GCF_032854445.1 of Liolophura sinensis. Classification (NCBI taxonomy): domain Eukaryota; kingdom Metazoa; phylum Mollusca; class Polyplacophora; order Chitonida; family Chitonidae; genus Liolophura; species Liolophura sinensis. The sequence goes on from NC_088300.1 coordinate 45,620,402, forward strand.
ATGAGTCAATTAGTGGGATTAAACCTTTTTGTGTTAGCATGTGTGTAGTTTATTGTATAGGTTCAAATGCTGCCATGGTCATTTAACAGAAAGGGGATAAATAGTAAGCTATTTACAGAGATTAACGTTATCTTTACATTAGAAATACATAGATCTACATTAAAGAATTACATTGAGTTGCCTATACAGAAATTTAGACAACGAGAAAACAACAGTAGTGCTTTTATTTCTTGGTTAACAGTTTTGTTCTCTTGCTTCCTCCTCTGTGACGTGGAGTTCAGGAGCTCCCGTCACTTATATCGGACGCCTTCCAGGAAAAACCAGCGTACTGGAAACCTGTGCCTGTAACAGGTGCGACAAGTATAATTGAGGAGCAAGGATGTCAGGCCTTATCCACTTAGTTGAGGCAAGAGATAGTCCTATTGTTGTGATGTCTTTCATGTTTCTGGTCTTCGTTTCCTTGGTGTTAATTTTCTTTGGTCCCATGGGTCTTCTTATTGTTTTTTCCCTGTCTTCTTCTTTACTTGATTTCCATTTCTATTTCGAATTTTTATTTGTGGCCTCCCATGGCGGCGCAGACAGCACGTTTCATAAACCGGTAGAACAGTTCCTAACCTAGAGTGTTTAGGTGCACTCCGTCGCTGATTAGAATTTGCTTTTGTGGTCGGATCAGTCCCCTGTGTCTCCAGAAGGTGGCCAACTGGTTGTTTGTCAGCTTCTTTTTTTCTGAGTTTTTTTATTTTAAATGTGGACCGAAATTCGCCGTAAAGAAGCTGGCTGATGTAGATCCTTGGAATTTGGAATTTCGATTTAAGTGCACCAACATAGTCTAAAATATCAGCGCAAATTGCTGCTGCTGATTTGTGAGAGTCCGCATCGTTTCCCCCAATATGGAGGATAACTAGGTCAGGTTTTGCCTCCTGAAGGAGACTTTCCAATCTTCCAGAGTATCTAAGTGTCCCAACACTAGCTCCCCCAATGCCAAAGAACCGAATGTCCTGGCCTGTTCCAAAGTCGATTCTAGAGTTTGGGATCAAATTTCGAAGGATACTGTTCTCCAGACTATGAGCGTAACTGCTGCCGATAATTAAGATTTTCATCCTTGTTTTTTTTTGTTCCTGTGAAAACAAATAGAGAAAACAAATATACAAGATAGTTGTATTTTTGATTAGCGAAGGGGTTTTGTTTATGAGATAATGTATATATTAAGCAAGAAGATATTTGATCAAACAGATACTTATTACCAAATTAGTGGTATAGCTACCAATCAAAAATTGATAGAGGGTCTGCCCTCGTATGATATATACACATTTGTAAATAAATAGAAAATAAATATCAACTAATAAGAATAGATAAATAACAACAAACAAGAGGGCAGATTAGTAAATGGACAAAATATTATTAATTACTACAGCCATCAACTTTTGTGGTTACATTGTTTTCGTGTGCTATGTTTTTTGCAGATCGGTTTCATAGACGTTTTATCGGCCCTCAAGATCAAGGTATCGCCGATATATTCGGGGATAAAGTTGTAGGAAGGAATTATGTATCAGTGGAATAAACGGCCCTCAAAATCAACGTATCGCCGTTGTTAGTATATGTGTTTGGTAATTTCGGAAAATGCACTGTTTTTAATCAGAGAAAGTGACGAAAAGTGGGAATTTGCCCAGTATTTATGGTCTTCCCTCATAAATATTCATGAGTACCACGGTTGGTGCTAAGGGCACTGATTGGCTAATACCAAAGTCACAACATCTATGTATAGAAATACTATGCATGTACATGCGTATCTAATCTTATGGCGCAAAAATCTAACTGTAAATAGATTTTAGTAATGAAAACATGAACAATAACTTGTAGGTAAAAGGGAGATGAGCCTGTAGAGTAAAAATATTTACTTTCGCAAGTACAAGTTAATGCCCCGATTGAAACTCTTCAATATGAGTTTAACACAAAAGGATGTCGTAAAGTAGACAATCTCGTTCACTGTGAACTACGATTGTGTGCGATGAAACAATAACAACGAAAAATGATTTAGTGTCCTAAACTTGGTTCAAAGGATGTTTTATGCCAAAATCATGCCACAGTCAGTGAGCACTAATGTTGTTTTAACTGGAAAGATGCTGTACGTAGTTTGTTACAACAAGAATCTGTCCAAAAGTAATGGAAACTCTACTCGAATTTCTCACTTCAAAATATTAACAATGGCGGATGTTTCGCCAGACTTAAGGTCGCTAGAAAAACGCTGTTTCCAACCTAGCCAAACTATATCTGATCAACAAACTTGAAGAGAAACTCATTCAACATGTCAATGTGTTATAAGTGAAATACGATCATCTAATTAAATCATCAAGTATTAAAATTCGTTGGAAAGGGGTCCACGGAACCTGTGTCCTTCAAAAGTTATATCAAAGCGCCAAAAATAACTTGCGCTCATGAGTCCTCAAAATCTTCCAAAATATTCCAAAAAAAATCTAATTTAATTTAAGGATATCTCTAACCCATGAAAATTCACATTCTACAGGTAAAACCTATGTCTACCTTATGGACAAGGCAGTAAATTAACCCCTAACCTACCATACAATTATATGAAATAATATACTGTTTCTGGCAAAATCGCCACAGTGGTATGTATGAGGCTGGTTCTAGGCCACCCATGGCCCCAACTGTAGCTGAAACTGTCTTTGTCTATGCCTCAAGTGCGAATACACCCGCTAGATCGAGCTGGGGCCGCTCCTACCGCATTCCCAATCCCTATACATAGCAGATCCGCCTCTAGAGAGCCCAGGGACGGCCCACCACCGTCTCCCTCCCGGCGGCTCCCCAACCCATGTTCAATCTTCACGGCAAGCACGTACATAGACTAGGCCTTCTCTTTACATAGCTAATTAGCCTAGGTCACAAAATTGACTTAATATGCAACTTAGACGTTACAGAGCTGAAGATAAGACTACAAGTGACATAATATTCTTTGTGGTATGCCCTGAGATAAAACAGGCTTTTTTGTCATTTACAAAGTTGTATATTTCTTACATGATTAGTGTTTTATGGCATATTTATAGCCATGGCATGACCTCAGCTGAGAGAACGTCGAGGTAAATCTCCTCCAAAATAAATTTAACTCAGTACGAAATTGACATTGCAAGCGTCGATACTTCAACGACGCTAGGTCAGTAGAAGACAAGAAGTTAAGAGTCGTTTGTTGCTAACTGCAGCTTTACCACCTTTTACCGCCTTCCTATCACCCCTGCTCTACAGAGCTTTTTACATTTGGGATAGTCCACAAAGAATATAAAATGAAGATACAGTCCTTCCGGTTGTGTTGGTGTAGGCAGTCAGAAACATACGTGTGTCATCAGTTATTTGCGGAATTAACCATGGCCAGGTTCAAGTGGAAATCTCTTCTTATTATGTGTGTTTTTTCTATTGGCGTCTTTATATCATGGAAATTTGTTGGAACAGAATCAGTCTACATCTCACCAGATAATGGTAAGAAGAAATTAATTTTACAGTGGACAAGGCTCTTCCATCATAATTTCTGGCTACATGATGATATTTTCAAACATTGCCCTGTCTCAAGCTGCAGAGTTACCACGGATAAAAAACAACTGAATAGAAGTGACGTTGTGGTATTTCATCCCAGAAATATGCACGAACACCCATTACCGTCACAAAAATGGAAATTTCAAAGGTGGTTGCTATTTAGCTTGGAGCCACCTTATTTGAATGGCATACTGCCACAAAAGTATAACAATCTTTTCAATTGGACAATGACTTACAGAGAGGATTCGGATTTTGTATATTCTTACAATGAGGTCAAACGTCTCTCGGAAAAAGACACCTTTTCTTACGTTAACATTACGCTCAAAACAAAACTAGCTGTGGCACGGAGTTCTAACTGTTTTCCTACCAACAAGCGTCTTGAGTATATCCAAGAACTTCAAAAGTCAGTGCATGTAGATTTCTTCGGAAAATGTGCAGGAAGCGTGTGCTCGGAGCACGAATGTAATGACGCGGGTATGAAGAAATACAAATTCTATCTTGCGTTTGAAAATGGTAACTGTCGGAATTACATCTCTGAGAAATTCTGGAACGCCTTGTTGACATTTGAAGCTGTGCCAGTTGTAATGGGGGGATCGTCGCCACGTGATTACATACTAGTAGCGCCCCCTGGCTCTTACATAAACACGGCTGACTTTTCTTCCCCCAAGGAGTTAGCTGCTTACCTGGTTAAGTTAGATAAAGACGACCAGCTATACATGGAGTATCACAATTGGAGGAAGAACTACACTGTGGCATTGCGTGATGTGCACACAAATGGAAAGTGGAAGAGCATCCTTCCACCCCATCCAGCTTGGTGCGATTTGTGTGGAGCTCTCCATAATTCGTCTTCACCTCCCCAAGTCTACACCGACTTAGAAGCTTGGTATTCACAAGATACATGTCCTTATGACCACCAAAATGTATTCTGTACAGCGTGGAATCATTGTTGTTTTAGGAAGAAACCCAGTGATATTTTCACATGTTTTTGACTATAATTAGCTGCTAATGTGTTGTGGTCATTGCATTTGTACGAAGCTACTGCTTTCTTAAACTTTATTTTATTTGATCTTGACCTTGAGTATATTTAAAGTGGTATAACTTACAAATAAATACCACACAGTATTATATGGAATGAGCCCATAACGGATGTTCTGGCTATATTCCTATGATGAGAGAAAAGGTCCGTGTACGTGTGGGGATGTGCTTTATAATGTTACACAGACTACCAAAAAAACAACTGAATTCCCTACTATTAGGAAAGGAATTTAAATTTACAGCCATCAAGGCCAAATATTTAGCACACAAATTTTGTAACCTACCCATATAATTAGGGAGGAATTAAGGGCTATAATTAAGGGCTACAAGGATCGAGGTACTTAATTTCAGCACTTTGCACGTAATTACTTATAGTTGCTGTTGCACTGGAATCTGCTAGTTTGTTACATTTAAACTTCTAAATCATGCCCTTAGGCAAGATACTTAAGCAAATTTTGTTCTCCCTAGATTTGAAAGTCAGTCTTGGTTTAGTCTTCAAACACATATCAAGGAACTTGTCATAGGATAGATGGTACTGCTTATATTTTCAAGCTTTTGTTGTTCGCCTACACTTAGTATTAGATGTATGTGTTTGTAACTGTGTGACTCTCTGTAACTGTGCTGGCATTTTGTTGTCTTTCCGTGTTTTTTTACCGTGGATGTGTCACTATTGATAGTTTTCAAGTTCAAGTGAGCTGCCATCTGAGCATTTGAGATGTGGTTTTCAATTGTTTGAAGTTTATTTTTTCATAAAGCATGTGTACCACTGGTTAATGTTGCCTGAAATAGCAGCGTAATGTCAATTTCTGATGTCATGATGCATTCAAGGATTACTTTCCTAAAAAATGTGGAATAGTTTGTGATATGCTTTAAGTATTTTATCATAAGCAAATTTATTTTTTCAGGGAGGTTTTTGTGTGCTAATTGTAGGAACAAATTTAGGCCGTAGGGCACAGATTGTGAATCCGATTATTGCTGCTACTCCACACACATTACTACATGTTTGCAGAGGATTATATGGGGCACATTTTCCAGACATGCATTCATAATTGTAGTGTGTGTTCGAACATGTTTGATCATGACACATAGCTATTTCTAGTGTATCCAGTTGTATTCCACTTTTAACAATCCCTTTTTAAACAGATTCAAAAAATTTGCAGGAATTTCTATGCCTAAAGAATCTGCATATACCACTTTGTTTTGTTGTGGGAAGTAGGTCAAAAATACAAAAAGATTACCGCTTTGATTGTGTGTTGTTTTGCCACACAAATCACGTTTTACCAAAAAGCTATAAATTAATCCGGCATTTGGGGAGGAATATTTTGACTTCAGCTCAAGCGATTGACTGACTTCAATTGGGAGAGATTCACACAGTCGCCAAATGAACATACGAACATATTACATCGTTACATTGTGTATTTATTCTGCCTGTTGTGTGGCTAATTAGGAAATCTGACATCCAAGATTCACCCGTGAGTGTAGCCAGATCCTCAGCATAGATTGAACGATTGTTTATGCTAAATAATTTCTTCTCTGGTGAATTTGAAAGAATACAAATTCATTTAACATTTAACGGCTTCTGACAGAGGTTTTTGAGTATTAATTTTCCGAAAAGAACTGCATGTTATCCAAGCCTTGTAGCTTGCCATAGATTGCTTTGTACATTATTTTTAATTTTATGCAGGTAGGCCTACATGATATCAGATGTACCAGCTGCACTTAGTAATTAATATAAAAATTATTATATATTCTAAATAAAATTGCATTATTAGTAAAAATAAAATTGTCTTATATTTATGCCTGATTTATTCATTCTGATGCATGTTTCGTGAGTTTGCTTTATAAAGCAACCAAATCACGCATAAACTTGCTTGTGTATATGTACTACAGTGTGAGTGTGGAAACGGTTTATGTCCAACGAATGTTAGTCGAGTGTTAAAAGTAAATTTTATTTCTTACGGTGAATGTTGCTCACTCACTGAGCAAAATATGTTATTTATAAATGGTTGTTGATAAGTTTCGATGGGGAAAGTGGACAATTTAAAGCCATACGTAGCGGTTGGGTTTAATTTTAGTAGGAGGTGTTGCTTTCTTCGGAATATAATGATAACCGCTTTGTCGTCAAGGAAATGACGCTACTGGGTGAGAGAGTTCAGGAGATAGTAGCGAAATCTAGTGGCAGGGGGAGTTCACCGCGCATTTGGCAGCCTGTTTCAATGTAGTCACGTGACGGTTAAGACTTTTTCGTGGCGGAGTGCAAGTTTCTCTCGATTGCCTTCGCTTCCATACCCCATAAATTAACTTTTGAATATTCTGCCTCAACTAACGCCTGCCATAGTTTGGCAGGAATGGTATACCGTCAGCAGCCCGTTCATTTGTTCATTTTTTATTAAAAAATCGACCGTTGTTTTACGCCATACTCAAGATTTTATACATATGCTTATACAATGATGGTTAGTTGTATGGGTAGAGGAAACCGGAGTGCATGTGGTAAACCACTGACCTTTGGCAAGTAACCGGTGAAATTTCTGACGTGTGATATAGATATACTTCGCCACGACATGGCTGAAATACTGCCGATAATAATAATTTATTCATAGATATGCAAATCATATTTACGTAATTTAGGCGTCAAAACAGGCATCAGTCGACTATAATGGACGTTCCGGGTCAATAATTGCATGACCAATTTCCAAAACGAAGTTCAACACAAACACCAAAGAGCTAAGAAAAAATATAAAGAAATTAGAACGGATTTATGCAAACGAGAAAGAATACACAGTTTTTTCAGTGATGCCGGAATGCATGGAACGTTATAGATGCGAGTAGGCCTACTCAAATTTGATCTGCAAAAAGGACTGTAGACTGCAACATGTCAAGACACCAAAAATATCAGAATTCAAGAAAATATAATATTAACCGTCAACTTCAACAGTTCCTAGGTCCCGATTTGACTAAATCTTTGGTTTTCTTAGCAACAAAATTCTCCACCATAAAATTACGAAGGGATCCGGTTTTACAAAGTGGTCAGAAGGCTGCGTCAAACACATTCACTATGGCAACGTTTTGTGACGCACCTTGGGCCAGTTGTACATAAAACGGCTCCTCAAAGTGACTCTGTCACTTGATCAGACTGACTGACGAATAACATCCAGTTTTATATTGCCCTTCATGTCATTCCGTGTACTCCACATTTCCTGGTAGATTTTCATTGTGGCAATGTTACTGCATCGCTAGCATTATACGCAGAAATATTTTGGGACATTTACAAAAAATAATTCTTAAAAATTTAAAATAAACTTTAATTTCAATAAAAATCTTTTTTATCTGGCCGACCTCCTCCCAAATAAATCTGTCCATCAGTAAATTTTCACTCAGCCTCTAGATAGCCTACTTTTCACGGTTGCTATGGAAACAAACGTTTTAAGATTTCCCTCTTTTCACGGAAATCAAAAACTGGTGAGATTAATGTGAATCTGGGACGAATATAACAATTAAATTAGTCTCATCATGAATACTAGACGTACATAATATACGAGTTGTTCAGACTTGTAGGTATGAAACCTGAGTGACACGATTATTTTCTTAATTTTTCAGATTAGTTTGATTTGTCTTGAAGTATTGACATCCATAAAAATGTAAAATTAATGTAATAAAATACCGACCATGGTCTGTAAATCAGCCTCCACTGTCAGTGCTTTACATGTCGATGGTGTTACATATTGGGTGATCCAGAAGTCCTTCATGCTGTAAAACACGAAATCACACATCTTTTCCTACGTAAATTAGCACATTAACCTTTAAAAGTAGTTCCTTACAACGAACTTCGGTTTCATGCCATGAAAGATGTAACCAGCAACGTTGTAGTTCGGTCTTTTGTAGAAAGAAAGTCGTCGTCATTCGCTCTGTGTATGAGCTGAATGGTGTAGCTGTTGGCTGTTATTGTGGTGATTCGCTGGATTTGGCATAAATGGCGGATAGTACCTCGCCGCAGATGGCTCCGGTCAGGCCTAGGAGGCCGCCTTCCCAACACCCAAAATTTATAGACATGGTTATTGAGTCAATCCTTGCCCAGAATGATCGAAAAGGAGCCTCCTTGGCCGCCATTAAGAGTTATATTAGTGACCAGTATAGGACCGTGGATCCTAACATGATGAAGTCGAACGTACGAAAAGCTCTTGCTCGGGGGCTCGAGTCCGGGGTAATTTTTCGACCCAAGGCCTCTGAGGAAGCCAAAGGAATTACTGGAAGATTTAAAGTGGACAAGGTAAAGCATGCAGCCTTAAATAAACCCAAAAAACCCAAACCACCGGCTAAACCAAAAGCCGTGGATAAACCAAAGGTAAAAAAAACTGTGGCCAAGAAAGAAGTACTACCCAGCAAATCTCCGAAAAAATTGAAAACTCCCAAAAAGACCTCAAAGAGCAAAGCTTTGAAAGGCGACAAGGTGAAATCTTCTGAGAAGACGACAAAGGCACCGAAAACCAAAGTAAACTCTAAAGCAGAAGCGCAGATCAAAACAACGGCTAAAAGTAGTTCAACTGCGAAACCCAAAGAAAAAGCAACCACCTCGAAGGCAGCCAAGGTATGTGATAGAACTGGGAAAGGGAGATTTTAAGACTGGGTTGTCACAAGGCAGAGTGACGTCATTGAAGAAGTTTCCACAATGACCATCGGAGAAGGGGGTCAGCGACTAAAAAATGCATCCACCTTGCCTTTACAACAGCCCTGATTTTTTTTGCAAATCGAGTGTCTCAACATTCATACTTTTAACCAATGAAACCTCGGTAAAAGCATGTGAACCACCTAATGAAAACATGACGTCAGAAGGCACGTGGATAGCAGCACGTAAACAGCAACTAGTCCTTATAGCTTCCGCAGGTTTAACTTAGGGGTGTTGAAAAGACTAGGTTGCTGTCATGTGGTACAATGTAAATTCTTTGAATGTTTGGCCGTTGAAAAGGCGAGGTAAGTGGGTTTTCCTTTATAACAGTGAACATGAAGTGTTGGTCAGCAACTATCAGTCCTGTGACTATTGGCTGCATATCGATGTAGCTAACATTGCCCCACCTAATACCATCTCTTGCACCTCTTGAGTATGATTTGGTGGTAAATGATTCTTAGTATGTGTAAGTGGAATTTTTTGGGGACATAAATGTAAAATCATATGCCATTATTAAAGAATTTTAAATTACATGGCAATATTTAGAAACTGATATGGTACTCTGTCTTGTCCCCTTTTCAGAAGAAACCGGATACGTCCAAACCGGCACCGACCAAAAGCAAGGCGACGACTAAGAAAGCGGCCGCAAAGCCACGTGGTGGGAAGTCAGCAGCATAAGCCTGCTATGAGTTCATATGTACACAAAACCTGTAGAAATTTTTAACGTGCTTTCCGTACCGGACACTTCATTGACGCTATTGGTGAGGATGTTTGATTGCTGTGTGAGGTATTTTTTGCCATACATTAGGCTGAGGGTGAACTAATCTGTGTTGCTACGTTTTAAAATATGACTTTGTGTGTATAACTGTTTTAGGACATGAAAATTTTATCATTTTTAAGGACATAGTGCATATGTAATTATCTTACAGGCTAAATACGCATGTTTTTAATAAAAACAAAATCGATGGGGCCCCCCTGTCATCCCGTGTTAAAGAGTTCCTTAGAATTAATTTTCCACATGAAATATTCCTGGATTTGCTGGGAAAAAGTTCCCACCTTGATGAAGTAGAACTTCTGCCCAGGACAGATTTTTGAAAGAAAACGTTTAATGATATTCTCCATGTAATGACTTTATATATTGCTCAAACTGAAGAAAGACAAAATTCATAAAGTTTTACTGCTTAGAGAACCAGATCAGTAAAAAAATGTGGAAGAAATGAAATCGATTAACGCTACATTCAAGAATTCTTAACTTGTACGATGTCGGCCAGTTTTATAGGTTGTGGAAACCAGACAGCCTGGGGTAAATTATCGACCCTTGGTAAGTTAATGACTAAGTCCCCATCGTTTGACCTACATATATACACGCCTTATCGGTGGAAGGGAAGTGGTCCAAGACCATACACGCTGGTCCTTTCCTGCCGTTATAGACCTGTGTGGGGTACCCTCTCACTGGAACAATCTCGACACTAAGTGCAAACCACCAGTCATTAGGCATTTGTGTGTGTGTGGGGGGGGGGGGGGGGGGCAAGTACAGGCCGAACTAGTTTCACCTTTAGGATACAACTTTTGTTTGTAAGGCTCATGGCGTTACTTGTGAACTTTTTATTTATTTATTTATTAGTTTGGTGTTTTACGCCGTACTCCAGAATATTTCACTTATACGATGGCGGTAAACATTATATGGTGGGATGAAACCGGGCTAAGTCCGGGGGAAACTCATAACCGTCCGCAGGTTGCTTGAAGGCCTTCCTATCTACGGCCAGGGAGGAAGCCAACATGTGCTATAGCCTCCTCGATCATGGTTAACTTTTACAGCTGTGATGTAAAGGAGTGTCGTGTAAAGAATTGATTGGATTTTATCGCACAGTAGTCAAGGACTATTCACCTGTAGGAAACTGGTGTGGCTAGAGTGAACGACCGCTCTTCGATAGCTACCTGTCTAAACTATCTTAAATCCGCGACTGGGAACAGCAAGAGCCGGATTCGATCACACGACTTCAGTGCCAAAACTTTAACCGCCTAAGTCGGAGAAGTCCGGGTATGTTTCCATTAGAAGCAATGGACAGGCTACGATGGCTCACTTGGCATAGCGTCCGCTTCAGGGACGGTAGATCCTGGGTCGCGTAACACTCTAAGATCTTAAGAGGAAGTTGTAAGTCGTCTCGGTGAAGCAGCACTAGATAAGAGCGGTGGAAATCCGTCCTGCAACAACGAGGCACATTACACGTACATGTATTGTATAAGAACTCCTTCGCAAAAATTAAGTTCGACGTTAAACCCTGAGCACTCGCTCACTCATTTGACCCACTGTATTGTCAATACTGGCGTTCAATACCGGCGTTGATAACTTCTCATCGACATACGATGGCAGGTGCTGTTCTGTAAGCAGATTGCCCTTACAATCTGTAGGTATTCCATTGCCGGCACAAGTGGTTGCACTGGTCGTCGCCGGTCTGTACTACGGGCCGTTTGCTGATATCGCTGGCTGTCTTTTTGGTGGTACTGTAGTGGCCTCCAAACCTTGCTGATATGGCCCTTGTTAGGCCAACTTCTACCAAGACAATGGCGCGCTCCTGTTCCTCCGGTTTCAATCGCGTCTCTGCGTCCTCTGTGCTATTCCGCTGCTGCGATGATGCGGATGCACTTTGGATGCCTTTCATCTATATCCCATTTTTGCACCCATAAGTTGTGACACCTGAACTTTTTCGTGCTTTTCAGGAGTAAAATCGATATTAAAGTAATTCACTTTATGAGATACGAAATGACGTTTTCATTGAGTAATTTCACCCACTGCAGAACCATACTTGTACAACCATGGTGTCACATCAAAACCAGTGATGATAGAAATGCATGCGTTATTAAAACACATGGGTTTCAATCATTTTGCCAAAAAGTCACAGTTCACGACCAATCACATTTTACACTCTTTTGACATAGAACATTAACTGCTTGTGAACAAAATCGCCACAGTGAAAAACAGGAGATGCTTAAATGTGTTTAGAAAACCTTTACTGTAATGGTAGACGTTGTCCACCCTAATCCATCCACCTTTAGTTTTGGCATATGAAAGAGCAGCTTATTCGCATTTATATTGTGATTTTGGAGACAAAACAACTTCGGTTGGATTCTCAAATTTCACAAAAGGTATAACTTTATCAGTGTACACAGAATGCCTTCAGAATGCCTCAATAAACACCTTGCAAACGTGAAAAGGTGGAAGAATGACACTTTTCAGGTCTTTCAGGCTTAAATCTATGTTACAAAGCTTTTTCTTCATAAAACGCACTACCTAGTACGGAATCCGTTCAGTCGGCCTCCCACTTCACGAACCACATCACTACGACACAACTGATATACAACAAATGTGGGGTTAAACCACCTCCGTCCAATCATGCAAGGATTGACTGCATATAAGATGATTTACATCGGGTTTTTTTGCCTTAATATACCATGGTGGTCATTTATGGCCGGAGAAAAACATCGAACGTTTGTCAAGTTACTCCTGGATTTGCTCACGCGTAGCGTGTATATATTTACTCCATATTGGTGAAAAGTGGTCTTCAGCTAACGTTTGACCGCAAACGGCCATATGAGCAAGGCATGGCATCAATTAATTTCACCAGTGAAAGCCCCACGAAAGCGGGATGGAAATCCTCGTTTCGCTGATAAATTAATATAAATCTTGCTTAAGGACCAAGCTGGATATATACCAGGTTTTCTTAAATCTCCATATATTCATCACCGCCTCAAACGCAACCAAGACTTATGTGATAAGGCTTTGTGCTCAGACCCCGATTTGTACCGAAAACAACTCACAAACTCAGTTAAATAAAAATAAATGAGGGCAGATGATTTGATAGTTCATTCCCACCTAGAAGCTGGAGTGTTTACATGTAGCTCTGATAACATCTCAAATTCGGGACTCTCTTAGGCATTCTGTCATCTTATACCACCATCACTTAACATGCATAACTATTTCAGCACTGCCTACCAAAAGCATAACACAAAACAATTTACTCTAGTCACCCTTTTTCTCAAAACAAAATGTGTCACGTTGCATCATAATAGAAAGCCAGTTATGTTTTTGATAACTGTAGATGTACTTTTAAGCCAAATACTAAATTCTGCTGAAATAGTTGGTAATTGAAAAGCCTCACAAAATACATTGAAGTTCCAGTGTTTATTTTCTCAATAATTTATGCACTGCAATACGCGTCTGAGGTAAATTAAAACCGTGGATTTTAACGGCGATAAGTTAGAGAAGAAAATGTAAATATCAAACAAATTCCATTGAAAAGAGTATGCATTTCCTCGCAGGTGCATGCCATAAAAAAAATTCCAACATATACCTCGAGTTTATAAATTATAAAGTCAGCGCTAAAATCCGCTGTGGGCGACTCGATTTTGCCTAAGAACTAGTCCTGAAGTCTTGAGATAGGAAGAGAATTGCCGTCGGAAACCGCCGAAGTGCAGTTCGTATATTTCCGGTAGCTCTCTTCTTCCCAGAAGGTAGCGAACAGTACAGTTTGTTTTCCGCTTGATGATCAGGAAACCGGAATTTTGGGACGTAGGTTCCGATTTTACACGAACAAGCCCGCAGTTTTAACGACTCTCATTGGCTGAGAGGCAACACACCCCCAGCATAAATTACAGGGTGTTAAAAATGTTTCCTCCCACCATAATGCTGGCCGCCGTCGTATAAGTGAAATATTCTTCAGTACGGCGTAAAACACCAATCAAAAAAAAAAAAAAAAAAGAAAAAATAAGCTTAGAAATGGAAGACAACCATAACCTGCCAGTAATTCCAAGCAACGTCTAACAATTGTTACTGAAAAAAGCTTTTGGACATTTTCATAATACTTAGTGGATATTGTCCTAATAAAGTGTACTCTTCCATGGACATCTTCACTGACATGCTGCTAGATGCATTAATTCATTCTGACATGCCTGTGGGCAGTCGGCTTGGTCCAGTGACCTGTCAGACGGAATATTCCGATGGCTGAATTTCGTCACAGTGGCTATCCCCTTGCAGTCCTGTCATTAGGACGATTGAAGGACTTTCGCTTAGTGCCAAACTAAGATCTATTGACAGTCTGTCGGCAAAAGTGACCTCTGTCCCATTGTGTGATGAGGGTAATGTGGAAGCGCTGAAATTTCATCACACTCTAGATCTGGTGCAAGCACTCAAGTAAGATTCTCTCTAAGACAGATGGTACGTCTTGAACTAAGATCATTTCTTTCACAGTTAAGGATGTCACCTAGAACTTGAACTGGGGAGTGTGATACTGATGGTGAAACAGTGATGTCACCAAAGCTGACCTAGGATCTATTGACAGTCCTACAGCGGTGTTGACGCCAGGCCCTCTGTATCACAGACGCTGAGTGCTGGGCTCTCCGGATTTTCTCTATTCGATTTTTCTGCTCCTTAGCTTTGGACAAGAAAGAAAACTCTTGCTCGTTCTCTGGTATGGCCTTGACCTTTACCCCTATGTCATCACTAATATATTCTGAAAAGGGAGACCAATCAGCATTCATCCTGTGTGATCCATACATGCTTGAGAGTTCTGGAAAGAGTGGGACAGTGTTTAATAATTAGCATGTCTATTTAGCTATCTGACTGGTGTTGAACGCAGTATGCAACAATTTTTCACTTATACAACAGTTGTCATTTTTACGGATGTTCTATTTTTTTAAGATGTCAAGAGGTCACTTAATGGAATTAAACACATGAATTGGCCAAAATACACATTTAAAACCTTTTATCACTGAAAGTTAACACCTAATTCTAACCTGTAGAGTGTGTTTCCTTAACCATCGGACTGCTAAGGCAATCTTGGGGCATTCGGTATGGCTCTGGGGCAGGGGACAAATCATCAATCTAAAATTGTAAAACACAGATCAACAAACCTACAAAATTGTTCGGCACTGTTCTCTGTTAGAAATGTTATATCACTCTCCACATTTTCAGAGGTCAGCAACTCATTTAACAAAGCAATATTGCATTTACTTGCCTGTAACTGTCATTGCAAATGGTTCCATAGGCACTGGGTTGCAATGGTAGCCAGTACATGTACGTGAAATGCTATGATGGATTTGTAAAGTTAAAAGTTTATAACCCCTAGATCTCATCATATTAAGAACCCTACCAAAGAAGAACATGGCTGTACACCAGTACTAAACAAGAAGAGATGGCTGTACATGAGCACCACTACAGAAGGATATGACAGCACAGGAGGACAACTGAAAAATATTGACAGAAAAATAGCTGGGTATGAGTACCAATGAAAAAGAATATGAAAGTACATGAGCATCACAGGAGAATATGACAGCACTTGAATACAACTGAAGAAGACAGAATATCAGTTCAGTTGAAGAAGAATCTACCATTGCATGAGTATCAAAGAAGAATATGACAATATATGACCAGTCACATCAAAGGTGCCCCACAGGCATCTAAAAATGAAGTCTTCTCCCTCTACTTTATTTGAATGTAAATGCCCATACATGTACCTGGTCCTTTGTGTCCCACGATGTTGTCCTATTAGGGCTACTGTATCTTGGTCTCCTTCTCGCATACTTATTATAATTCTTGTGGGAAAACAGCTTGGCATTATCCCTCTCCAGCATAGAATGGAGAGCACTTTCAAATGTTTTAGAGTAGAGTCCCATTTGATGTGCATCAAACACTTCTCGTTTGTCAATCTGGTTGACATATTCACTTGGTGTGTACAGCTGACGGTTATCTACTGCCAATTCTGTGTGCTGCTCCAAGTCTTGGACAGGCTGTTTGACCGAGTTATACAGGCTGCTTCCAGGCAGTTCTGAGAACTGCATTCCTGGTTGCCTTTCTTCAAGGAACTTCCTTGTGTCCTCAGAGAAGCACTGTTGCAGTGTTAATGGGTAACTGTCGTTGTCCTGGCCATTCACTACCTCGAATCTCTGGCTTATACTTGTATCTACCCCACCCTTCAGGTCCTCAATCCTTAGACTACTGCTGGCCCAGCCCTTGTTCTGTCTCAGCCCCCTCCTGTCCATCTCCCCTGCCAGTGCTCTGCTGTTGGGTGTGGAAGTCTGGGTGGGGCTGGAGAATGGCTGCCCCTGGCCCTTAGGCGCCGGACTGCCACCAGCCCACTCACACCTCAATGAGTCCTTCTGAGTTAACAACCTTTTAAAATGGGAAAGTTTTTGTCGCGTGGCTTCCACCTTCATGTCTAATTCACTATCAGCTGTTCCATTGTCTGATGCAAACTGCAACAACAGAAATAAATGAACACTGTGATCATTTGTGATAGAAACTGTCATGACCGCTGCACTGGCCTAATGGTTAGAGTGTCTGCATTGAAGTTGGGAGACCTGGGATAGAACCCTAGTCAAGTCGTACCAAAGACTTTAAAAATGGTATTTGTTGCTGCTTTGTTTGGTGCTCAGCACCAGTGAGAGCAAGGAAACAGGATTGGTTGGCCCAGCGTCATCATAATGTGACTGTGTGGGCTGTCATGTCTGGTGTCTTTGGCATGATACTTCAGTGGCAGCAGCACTTCAGCGACATGGACTCTTCACAAGAACACACAGTATATGTGCGCACACCTAATGACTCCTTGTCATAAAAATTGCTAAGTACGACGTTAAATCCCAAGCATTCATTCACTAGAAACTGTCATCATGAAACAGAGGCACTGTACATGTAATGGGGCATTCTTACAATGTATGTACCTCAAAGTCATAGAATGATTTATGTGGATTCATGACTGGTTTGACTTGGTTTCTGTCTTTAACTTAATTGTACTCTACAGCAGCCCTAATTCTGTCAGATTTAACAAGGGGTGACCTTTAGGCAAAATACCTCTTTCTTTGCCGGTATGTTATCCTCTGTCTGGAGTTTTTGGAAGACCTGTCGAGTGTTGAGAGAGCCGTCAGATTTACGATGCTGTCCAAATTTGTCCTGCCATGAGGGAGTATCCACAGTATGGCTATCTGCGAGCTCATGCTCGTTTTCATGACCTGACAAACGAGACAGTTGCTGGTAAACCCTCTGCAGTTTAGCGCTGACGGAAGCCTGGAATATTCAGATAAAGAGCACAGACTAAAGCTGATTACATCTTCACAGGTAGTAGAAAAATGCTTTCTGTCAAAGTGAAAATTTCAGCCTCCACATCCAATATATGCATATTATGAGACAAATAAAGGTGATAACATACTACCCTTAGTGGTGAAACTTATCTTTTGGCAGTTGGATGATGTCCTTACCTCCAAACAAACCTCAAAACACAATTCCATGATCAATGGAATTCAAACATTCAGGCAAAATGTGTAGCAGTCATGGACGAAATCTTATATCATTTACAGCATGTCCTAGAACATGCTTTCATCTTATAGCATTTACAGCATGTCCTAGAACATGCTTTCATCTTATAGCATTTACAGCATGTCCTAGAACATGCTTTCAGACCTAAGACTTTACAACAGGTAACACTGGTATCATAAACATACCTGGCGTTTGTAGAGCCGTTTCTCCAGCAACTGGGCCTCAAGCAGAGCCTGTCCTCCAGCATCATTGGCCCGTAGGTAACTCATATGGGTCTTTAGTTCTGAGATCTGTGACTCCACCAACCCACGCTTACTCCTGTCGCAGTAAAGTAATAGCTCAGTATGGAAGTACAAAAGTGGATAGTGGCAAAACATAGCATATACAAGCACACACAATAGGAAGCACGTTTTCTACATGCTTACAGATATTGGTCCAAAGTGTTACAAGAAACAACAAATGGACACCTTACAAACACCATAATGTATACTACTATGAACTCAAGAGAGCCATGTGGTGCAAGGCTAAACACTAAACTCATGGCCACCTAGCTACAGCAACAGTCAACTATATTATCCCTAACTCAACACTCACAAAAAATGAATCCATTTGGAATATTCAAGGCAGTGGATCAGACCAAAGGGTTTACCTTTCTTCACCCACACAAACTTTTATGCATCTGGAAGACTTCCCAAGTCAAAATGGATAAGCATCCTGTATTCATTCCTTAGTCTTTAGATTACTAGCACGTAAGTCATCCTTTGCTCATCCGCCCGTCATCCTCTTATGTCACGAAATGAAAATACTGCAGCCATGATCATCACTTCTAATGCAATAGTGCTGATATAGTTAATTGCTTTAAGGATGATCATCTGATGAATGACCACCATCCCAATACATGGTTAGCAATCCATTCTGGCATGGTTTGGAAATACTCCTTACTGCTTTTACTCTCACTGTTCCCTTGGGCTCTTGAAACTTTCAAAAGATCACAAAAATGTATGTACTAGGAAAGTTTTAGAGAAAGTCAAAAGAACCTCACTCTAGATTATCCACAAGCCTGATAAGCTCCACAATCCTTGAGTTGTTCAGATCTACATTGGTAAGGTCTATGTCACTCTGGGTCTGGTGGACATTAGAATTCCAAGGTGACCCAGCTCTCCGTGACCTCCTCCCTTGTTTCTGTAGGTAAGGAGACTTTGATGAAGCCATTGCAGGCTGGGCTGACTGAGGCCTCTTTTTGACTGATTTCAAACCAGTCCAACAGTCAGATGTAGTTCCTCCTGATCAAAAAAAAAAAAAAAAAAAACATATATCCAAACAACATCCAGTTTATCCTAGTTTAAGTCCAATAATGGAGTGAGGAAACCTCATTTGTGTGAATATTTAAAAAAAAATATTCGGCCACATAGAAATAGTAAGGAAAGTAGTCTCTACTTGGTGAGAGTAAAAATCTTGTAGTTGTATGCATGAATTATGGATTATTTTGGTCTCTTTCTTATGGAAAGTTTGCGGATGGCCGTGGGTTTCCCTTGGGCTATGCCCCTTTTCCACCCACCATACTGCTGGCCGCCGTCGCATAAGTGAAATATTCTTGAGTACGGCGTAAAACACCAATCAAATAAATAAATAAATGAATATGGAAAGTTACATGTATCCTTTCAACATACTGTAAGTCTTCCAATTTTTAGGACAGCTACATTATGTGTATTAGTAGTGATCAGATGTCCTAAAACTTAGAAGACCTTGGGTAATGCCTTTAAGAAGCTAGCTAGGATACTGGTCAAGGTTCCAGCTTCAAACATCAATCCTTTGCCAAACATGCCTCCTATTTGCCTATATTTTCATTATACTGACAGTAACTACAAATACCTGAGACAGACTGGGTTCTTGTCACACTTGAGCATTTCTGAATGGAGCTGGTTTCAGCATGCCTTCCCAGGTTACTCATGGATTGACTCCTATTCCTCATTACTACCCTAAGATTATCAGAAAACATGCCAGTAGATATATGTATACATCTCCCCAATTATAACATGATTAATTACAACACATGTTTCAATATAACACGGTCACAAATACGACACTCAAATTTTTGACCAGCTTGAAACTTTTCACCACACATCTATAGATA
Organism: Liolophura sinensis; assembly: GCF_032854445.1. Taxonomy (NCBI): domain Eukaryota; kingdom Metazoa; phylum Mollusca; class Polyplacophora; order Chitonida; family Chitonidae; genus Liolophura; species Liolophura sinensis. The sequence continues at coordinate 45,640,085 of NC_088300.1, forward strand.
CTTTCAGAGGTTTCAGTTAAAAAAAAAAATTGAGATTCTATATTTTCTTTGCATTCAGAGCCTTAGTTATTGTGTAATTATTTAATGAAAGCCATGAAACTATGCCCATTTGTCTTGTCAATTAACATCCAGCATTACAGGGTGCCTGTTCCTATATTGTTATGTCACACACTACCACTAGGATATAGTGGCGAGAAGCAGATCTGTCCTGCAACAACGACGTTGTAAAGAGGAATAGATGTTCCATCAATGCCCGACCTCCTCAAACATTTAAGGCATGTTTAATTATGTATAATGTTTATATGATTTCATTTTTTAGATGAAATGAATGATTCTGTATTGGTTATATTTGGAAACTGGTTCATAAAAGGTGTAAATGTTATTCAGTTTATAATACACCAAAGTACCATCAAGACTGACTTTGAGTTGTATAAGTACTTGTACCACATATACACACAACACATTCCACGTTTGTTTTCTGCTACCTGTATAAACCAGCATCTATGAATCTCTGGCTACATTGGCTAATAAGGTGTATCATCAAACATAAATACAGCCCCACCACTACTACCTGGTGCTAACAAGTGCAAAGTATTACTTAACATTGGATACATTATACATGATCATTTCTATAAATGTTTCACCACGTTTTGGATGCTGTATTGCTGAAGTGGCATTAAGCCATAGTCATTCATTATAAATATGAAAAAGTCTACAAAAGTAAAAAGAAAAAATGAAAAAAAAAAATTAATCATTATTTGACTGCAACATTTTTTAAAAATTTAACCATTTCACACAGTTAGCATCCACCTACACTGTTAAATCAGGTGAAAAGGGGACTGGAATTATCCCCAACTTCTCATTTTGAATTTTTTAAAATATGGATAATCATCTTGTATTCATTCCTTAGTCTTTCGATACATGGTACATGAACATAGAGCATGGTCCCATTTACTACATGTATCTGTGCCAAAATGTCACAGAAAGGTGGTACTTGAACATAAGAATATTTGATCACATTCTGAGACATTATTGGGATAGGATATATGATTTCAAAACTAAAACAAAACTGTATTTTTTCTTTTGTATGAAATTTACCTGGATGGACATTCTGAATATTCCTCCCCTAACCCATTATTTACAGGATCTTCTTCAGCTCTGATTGATTGGCTGGTGCCTGACGAGGGTGTGGAGTGGGGTCGTTGTGAGGGTCCGCAGGCTGGTCTCTGTGATGATTTATCTGGCATGTTTACACTCACAGACGACTCCTTCACCACAGCCTTTAGAATTCTCAGACATTCACGGAATTTGAATGGACTTGTAATTCCTGAACAAAAGGATGTACCAGTAAGCTTATGTCTTTCCAGTTTAGTTAAGATATTAACCAAAACTACACCTGCATACAGATGTAGTAAGATTCAAAAATCAAATTCTTTCCATGTATAAACACAATCTCACAGAAGTCACATCAAGCAACAAACCCATATAATGAGTTGTTGCATAATACTCATACATACAGATCTGAAGTAATATTTTCTCATAGTTAGTCAGGTGACCCTTCCTTGTTTGCAGAAGCCATAACTTAGAACCAATCAGAATCACCGATTCTTAACTTCCCATGACACAAAATACAAAAGCAAGAATTTCATTGGACATGTACTGTATGGCAACCAGACTAAGAGTTGAATATATAGACAGCACTTATGAGACCTGACTTCAGTGAGGTTGTGTATCAAGTGCATACAACATCCTACACACGTACCATAAGAATGTACTTAACTGTTCTAACATAAACTATACTGATCAGACAGCTGGTCATTTCTTTGACTGTTACCCCCTTTGCTTCAACATGTTCAACTTGTGTGAACTGACCAGAGCCATCAACCATAGACTAAACGTTGAGGTAGATAAACGCCAGAACTTGTTAAATTTCATTTTATTTAATTTTTGAACATTTAATTTAACTGACCTACATCAGCAGCAGACCACCTCGTACCATACCGATGCCACAAGCAAGCGGCAGCGCAAAAGTGCTGACAGAACATGAACTGTGCAGAACAAGTGTATAAAATAATCAGCAACTTTTGGCCCGTTTGTACATAAATGCCTATATGGTCTGCAGTGCTTAGATTTATTTATACAGCTGATTGCTATTTTATATGTATATATTACATAAACCATATACTAGGATGACCAGATACACATACATGAATGACACAAACTTCATTCTGCAAAGACCTTTAGTTGTTTGAATAATCTAAGATGTGTACCTGCAGTGATGGGGTCCCTCAGTCTACCGGCCAGGTAGTCCTGGATGATTTGTACACACTGAACTTTGTCCTCCTCGCTCAGCTTACCACACATCTCCTCAGAATGACCCTCAGTACCCTGTACAACAACAACAACCAGGACACCATCATCACCCATTCACTCAGCTTTCCATACATTCCCCATAATTCTTTGCAACATGTGATATGTTACACATGTTCAGGGTACGACATCAACCCGTTTCAGAGGAAATTGTCTGACGTTCATTAGTGTTCACATGCAGGATGTAATCGCAACTCATCACCGCTTTGGTGAAAGACAATTAAAGTGATCTCCAACGACTCTTACAGTCATCACAAGCGGCCCTGCAAACGTCGTCAATCATTTAATGCATGCAGTGAGAACTGAGGATACTAAAAATTAAGATTTATTTATTTATGAATTTACTTGATTGGTGAAAAAATGAATATTTCACTTCTATGAGAGTGGCCATCAGGAAGAAAACCTGGCTGAGCTCTACCACAGGGGCACTCAGCCCATCCGAGGGGGATGCATGACCATCCACAGGTTGCTGGCAGGCCTTCATATGTATGACTGAATAAGTAGCCAGCATGAGCTTAGACTTAAACTCAAAGCAATTACATTGGTGAGAACCTCCTGGCTCACTGTGCTCAGAAACCATTCAACATTAAGAATTTTATTTCCATATATACAGATGTATACCCTAATTCCTCAACCTTTTCAATACAAAAAAAACAAATTTCAGTTCAATTCATGCACAATTTTGATTTGATTTTGGAGACAAAACTACATTTGTAGGATTGTAGGTCAATTTCAGGGCTGCACAAAAAGTATAATTTTATCAGTCTACACAGAATAAAACCTTCAGAAAACACCTCGCAAACATGCATAGAGGTTGAAGAACTGCAATATATATGTATGGCAAGACATGCAGCTCTCTATCACACAAACATCATGTGTGTACTCACACAAACATCATGTGTGTACTCACACAGACATCATGTGTGTAAATCACACAAACATCATGTGTGTAAATCACACAGACATCATGTGTGTACTCACACAGACATCATATGTGTAAATCACACAAACATCACGTGTGTAAATCACACAGACATTATGTGTGTAAATCAGACACACATCATGTGTGTACTCACACAGACATCATGTGTGTAAATCACACAAACATCATGTGTGTAAATCACACAGACATCATGTGTGTACTCACACAGACATCATGTGTGTAAATCACACAGACATCATGTGTGTAAATCACACAGACATCATGTGTGTAAATCACACAGACATCATGTGTGTACTCACACAGACATCATATGTGTAAATCACACAAACATCACGTGTGTAAATCACACAGACATCATGTGTGTAAATCACACAAACATCATGTGTGTGAATCACACAGACATGATGTGTGTAAATCAGACACACATCATGTGTGTACTCACACAGACATCATCTGTGTAAATCACACAAACATCACGTGTGTAAATCACACAGACATCATGTGTGTAAATCACACAAACATCACATGTGTAAATCACACAGACCTGCACGCCATGTGAAAATCACATGGTTTTAGGTTAGCACTAACCTCACTCTGTAGCTTCATACAGCTGATTTCTGTCTCCAGTTCTGCTATCTTTCTCCTAAGAATCTTCACCAGGGACTTGTCATCAATCTCTTCATTACGACTGTCAAGTACAAAACTCTTAGCATAAATACAGTTACCACACTGAAACAATAGAACTACATAGCTTTCTCAGCCTCAAAATATGTTTTATGTTCAACTGAAAATTTGATTCACAGTATTTATACAGGACTCTTACCGAATGCAGTTGGAGATACAAGCTACTCTCTGGGCAAATCGACAAGTTGATATTGTCTCTCCAAGATTTGGCCACTCCAATGACACTGTGGCTATCATAGCAGTCAGACAGTTCCCTCCTGTTAAAGAAAATTAGACTCCCATGTATATGGACACATGCACAATACGTAGATCCAATATTTCTGTAATTCTTCACCCTTTTCTCATATTTGCAATGTGTTTGTTCAATCAAATTCTGAGGGCATTACGCTGTGTAATCAATTTCCAATCCAATCAATGTAGTTTTGTCTCCACAAACAAATTAAATGCATAAATTGCAAAGTTGGTGTTTCATATGTGAAAAGGTTGAGGAACTGTGGTTTTCCAAAACTGAAAACAATTTGTGGGCAAACTTTAAAGCATATACCCATGTCTTGCTTCACAGTAGTCACTTTTTTTCGTGCATGATGTAACATTTAAATTTCCGATACTGAACAATCATCTTGAGACCCTGATGATGATTTTGGGTGTGACTTGTACGCTTGGGGTTTAACGTTCAAGTTTTAGTGAATGCAGTTCATGTAAACTGACTGTTGACTGTAAAGGCTGTACCACAGGGGCTGTACCACAGGCTTACCTAAACTGTCTCTCAGCACCATAGTAAGTAGAGAGTTTCGATAAGGCACATGTTTGGGGCTGGAATGAGGGTCAGAGGTCATCTCTACTCCCATATCGGAGCTCCTGTTGACAATGACAAAAAAGTGATATTCATTAGTCCATGATTTCTATCATGGAATTAAGGAACATTTGTTTTTTTCTAAAACAAAGGCAGATTCAGATGGAGAATCCTAAAATCCCTCCACCTTCAGTAATTTTGTGGCCTTCAGATGGTGGCAAAAAAAAGTCAACCTCACTAGCAGAGTAGCATATATTAGATGGTCTTGCTTGCAGGGTACTGGACACTGCCATCCACCAATAAGATATACATAATCAGCAGGCTATGCAGGTGAAAATCTGTCTACCACACGTGGGAAAGAGAAACCAGTTACATATGATGTTTAAACAGAAGTTTAAATACCTGGGCCTTGGGGTGGGGATTATCAAGAGTGTTTGAATTTCTAGAGTGTGCGAAATGTTAAAAGAATTAAAGTAGTTCCCAAATATTGGTGGTGAACCCTGTGCTTCCTAGTTATTTGTACCTATAAGAATGACTTCTTATTCATACTCATTTATTTTCCACTTACGAGCTGGTTATCAGTTTTATGGGTGAAGGAAACCAAAGTGCTCATTATTAACCAAAGACTTTGGTAGGTTACTGACAAACTTTCTCATATGTGATATGTACAGCATGTTGGTAGGAGCTCAGCATGTAGTCTCCAATGTATGTTAGATATTAAAGGCCACGGGAGCATTATTGACTGTTAACTGCCAGCAAACTGCATTTTGAAGTGAAACACAGCATTACAACCCCATGAAACAAATAAATCAATAAATATTTTCTAAAACAATCACACTTATAAATGGAAAGTTAAAAACATTAGAGTAAAGATATAGCTGGATATTCCGGTGACTTACCCTCTCCTGGCCTGTTTTTTATCCCCTGGGCCAGACTGCAGAGCTATGATGACGGACTCCAGGTGATGCAGGGACAGGTTGATAGATTTGGCCTCACTCAGCTGCTGGCCATCCACCCCTGTCTTAGCCACTCTCTCTGAACCTGCCAGATCCACCAGGTGGAGCTTTGACCTGCAGCAAACAAGAAAGACAAATATCATTCCACGGTCACCATTCCCTGTACACACATTCATGTACACTCATATATAGCTTAGACAGTAACTCCAATAAAATCAGAACTTACATTTTCATAACCTCAATCTTTGATATGTTGCTCCCACATTAGTCATCAGAACTGTCAATATCATTAATCTGTCAAAGGTTGATGAAACATCAGCAATGGTAAAGAAACAGTAACATTTACTGAATGTTTTACTGAATACTTGACAACGAGCTAACCAAATAAATAAATGTTTAAGCTGTAAACTGATTGGGGCTAGACATTTCACCTACGTTTTTTTTTCCCCTTTCAGTTATAGTGTAACTAACCACTCATTAAACTAACCAGTGCATCAAGTTTATACTTAAAAAAAGGTTACAGTTACCAAGTAAGTGATATATTCCATGATACGCTCAATTTTCTAGATTGTGATACACATGTTGACAAACATACTAAAAATACTATTATATTTTAGAGAATACCTATTTCAACCTATGTTAATGTGAAGTGGATTGGCATATATCACTATCGTAGATATATGATATGAATGATTGCCACAAATGAAATTAAATACAGAGTATCACTTGTTCTTTTATCTGAGACAGCTTATTTACAGGTGCTCAGATTTTACAAGCCATCCCAGTCAGGGGGCGTGACCAGTTATCACATGGCCATTACTACACCTTGCTACACTCAGGTGTCAAACACCCCTGATGAACTAAAGTTCAGTCTCTCCCTGGCCCACAGCCCTGCCAGCTATAATCTCAGATATGTGAAGTAGGACAAGTACTGATATGTTCACTAAATCCAGGTAATCTTATAGTCCCATTCTACAGGCTGGATCTGCTAGAGTAACACATTAACACTAGAGACTGTCAAAGCCTGAGTAGATTTAGGTGAGACAGGTAAACAAACAGGTGGGCCAGAGTGAAGGTTAACTGATACCAGCCTGAACACTCCTGAAGAGCAATGTGTTTTTTGTACAAATAGAAGTCAATGAGTCATTTTCTGAAGTTTGAAATTTTACTAAGGTCATAAATTAAAAAAATAATAACTGCATGAGCAATGCACACATAATTTCTTGTCAGAAATAAAATGTGAGGTCCTTTTGCTGTATGACATAAACTAGATTCTCTGATTTATTCATTATTTATTTATTTGATTGGAGCTCTAGAATATTTCACTTATATGATGGTGGCCTGCACTATGGTGGCAGGAAACCAGGCTCAGAGAAACTCAATCTGCAGGTTGCTTGCAGACCTTACATGTACCACCAGAGAGGTAAAGTCCAAGAGTGAGTGAGTGAGTGGGTGCGTTGGGTTTGACATTAATAATTTATCAGTCATATGACAACAAAGGAGTCCTTAGAGTGCATGCACGTTTAATGTGCTTCCCTGCTGCAGGACGGATTTCCACCGCTCTTTTATCTAGTGATGTTTCACACCCAAGCCCTACCCAAGCCATTATACTGATGCTGATCAACCAGTCATCACACTATCTCCTTAATGCTGAGCACCACGCGAAGAAACTACATCTTCCTCTCTTAAGGTTTTAGGTGTGACCTGACCCAGGATGGACCCAGACGTTGAGTTTAAGAGGTTATCTCATAAGAGTAAAACAACTACATGTACTTATAGATTATTTTTTTGTCTTATTTATTTGTTTATTACAATTATTTACATCAAATCTGGCCAGTTTTATTTCCTTGTCTTGTTGACTTACCTAACAACTATGTCTGAGTTTGGTTTCTTTGTGGTGAGGAAGACTGTGAAAACTGCATGTGACCTGGATGATCGCTGATTGACAGGTGTCTCTGCAACTTTCCGATTGGCCTGTCCTTGGAGAAGGAGGTTCTGTGCAAGCTCCTCGCTGGCTGCCAGATGACAAGAGAGGTTACGAATGAGGCAGCTGCTCCCAGGACCTTCCATCACTGACACCTAGGAGACATTTGACCATAATATATTAAACAATTGTTCAAATAAATTCTTCACAGTTTAAGTACACCAGTTATATAAATGCAAGTAGCAGTATTTCAAGCTTACAATTCACCTTACTCTGCACATTCAAATTAGAGTACAAGTGAAATAGTTTGCTTAAAATTCATCCAAAGTTGAGTGGTCATTTAAACTTACGGCATCTGTTAAAACTGTATCAAGAAATTCACTGCATCATGACATTTTTACAGTCTCCAAGTACAGTTTTGGAATACCAATGTTACAAACTTACGATCAACTTACTGTACCAGGATTACCTACGACTACCTGTGTTCATGAACACTACAATATTTATAACATCCTCTCGTTACACTTTAATCATGAGCTGATACCTACCCTGGGAAATGGAGTGACCAGCCAGCCTGTGCGTGAGGCTGGGCTAAGCAAGTCATAGCCCACCTCTTGGTAAATCTCCAGGAAGGACACCTTCACAGACACCACCTCTTCCTCCCGCTCCTCCAGACTATGATAGATCCTGGAGACCGCTCTAATAAAGCAGAACAAGACATGTACACATAGAAACCCTGGCTAAAAGTCGCACTAGATGTGGTTATATTCATTTTTCTCAATGAAAACATGGGTTACACTCTGAAAATTTGTGGCTATGTCCTTATTGATGCCATGGCAAAATGCTGCCACTTGGCCCTGGAGAATATTTACACATAGTTTTTACGTTTCTCATTTTATTTTGTGGAAAAACACATTTCAAATTTTTTGAAAACATATCACTGATTTTCACAGACCTTCTCAGGCTGCTTACGAGTAAAGAAAACTAGCCAGAAAGATCATCATCGGCTTTGCCAGATGCCAGACAAAGATATCTGATAAAGCCTCAGGTGAACTGATGAGAGCTGGATTGAAGCCTCGATCTCATTGGACATGAGTGGATTATTAAACTGGGATGAGAACATTGCTTTGGTTTAATGATCTAGCCGTTCAACAGCACAGGTTTTCTAACTTACATGTACAAGGAACTTAAATCAGAATTTTCTACTCAAAACCAGTTCTATACGTACAAGTACACATCATGTACAGAGGCAATCCCCCTGTCTCTGTCCGGTTTCCTGCCACCATAATGCTGGCCTCCACCATATACGTGAAACATTCTTGAGTTTGGCCTTAAACTCTAATCACATTTAAAAGCAAATACATTTACAGAATGAAGTGGTTGACAATGTGAAGAAGAGTGAACTCACCTAGATGCCAGTCCTCTCTCACTATACCTGCGTGCCCCACCCTCAACTGTGTATGTCTTCCCCGTACCAGTCTGACCATAGGCAAATATAGTCCCATTGTAGCCATTCACAAATGCTGCAGTTACATACATCATACACATGGTTTAACAAAACAGTATGGGGAACACATGCATGCACTGTACATCTGTATTTCCTTCCATATTTCTGATTTTTCTATTATCTGATTGGATATGATACATGTACACCTATGCAATTTTTTTTGATACTTATCATTTTGCCACTAGCTTAAAAAGTAACATGTAAAAAAGAAATAACCAAATGTAAATTCATTAGTGTTTAAAATGGCTTCTTTTGTGGAAAGTGCTCATTTCTGATGTAAGATTTAATATGTCACCACTGAAATGTTATTTTGTTGGCAGTATAATATCTAAATAAAAAAAGGCGTGCTACCTGACACTCCTTTTGGTTTTTACATATCCAACAGTAATCAGACAAATTTGGCAGGAAATATCTAAGCAAAATTCCATAAAGTTATCAAAATTTCAAAATTTAAACATAAGCATAATGTTTTGATAGTATGATTCCAAAAGTTCACATCTGAACAAAGTTTTTGTATAAAAGTAATATTCATACTAGTATTCATAATTTGAACATCGTCTAGCTGTGAAATAAGAATTAATACCAGGACGAGAGGAGTGTTTTCCAAAGATGAATTTAGAGCTTACCATCCACAATCTCTATGGCCACCGTGTTAAAGACATCCTCTTGATTAGCATGCTCCCCAAACACATGGTCAAAGTGAAACTGGTGGGTTATCTTATTGCGTCCTTTGCCAAATGAGGTGTAATACTGGACAGTATCCGGTATCCTCAGGAACAGATCGGTATCAACAACATCAACATCCTCAAACTGAGTCAGAGAAGGCTTAATGCGAGCATATGTCTTAATACTGGACATGTTTGACCACAGTCTTTCACAAGCTACAGCAGCCTGGGCTAGCTAGAAGTTCACTGTATACATCCCCTATACATTTTCATACAGTACATGTATCTTTGTCCTAATGGTGATAAGCACATCAAACTTGTCTGTAGCTACCAGAAAAGTGCGTGTTCAAATCTGTCGTCTAGCTCAAGGGCATTCAAGCTGAAAGTAATTAAACCATCAAATTTGTCAATACATGCATGTAAACCAACACCAGCAATTCAGATTAGAGCTTAAAAATCTGTAAAATATTAACTTCACTCTACTTAAAGCAATTAAAACTAGCATTTTTTTTAACCTGTATAAGAATACACTTGAACACCATTTATTAGCTGCAACAATTCACTGTCTGTCAGTTATAAAAATTTTGCCACATCCAATCTTTCAACCTTTGCCATTTTGATTCACTTAACAAGGGGCTTTCAAGTATGCAAAATGATATCAACTTCTTTATGGGAAGTCACAGCTACTGTAGATCTACTGACTAGCAGTGAAAAATATACACATCTGGAAAAAATGTACCAGGGACAAATTTCTATCCATGTTCATGTGTTAGTCATTAACAATATATGCACTCATTTTTACAGTGCTCTATAACCTTTAGTCACTAGGCATCATACCTTACCATATAAAGAACATGTTAAAAGGCCTGTCCCTCTCGACCAGCTGACCAGTGTCTTGAGACATGACCTTCAGACCTGGCACAGGTTCTAAGTCTTCCAGCCACCCAGAGAATGTGTACAGACATGTCAGCGCAGGTTGACTGGACATTCTCAGCCTTTGTACAGCTCCACAGCTCCTGTACAAAGGGGCGCTGTAGGATTAACACCTATGCTGTCAATAGAAAAACAATGAAATATGAGACTGTCTTAGGCTATATAGCTAATGATCATACATATAGTACAGGCAAAGGAATGTCTAGGAAACATAGTGTAAACACTAAAAGATATTCTGTAGGTTGCAGTATAGACATGCATACAATATATGTTGGCTGTATCAAACTTCAGGAATTACAACTGATGAATGAAAAGAAAATACAAAGCACATTTTCATGAAGTTCAACATAGGCTTATATGTCAAGATATCAAGATTTACAGCAGCTAATCTATTCTTTAAACGCCAGGGGCTAATATATGTTTGCATATGTCACATTAGACCCAAATTAAACTTCACTTCAACAATATTTTATTTATTTGATTGGTGTTTTATGCCGTACTTTGAAATTTTTCACTTATACGACGGCGGCCATCATTATGGTAGGAGGAAACCCACGACCATCCGCAGGTTGCTGTCAAACCTTCCCAGAGAGGAAGCCAGCATGAGCTGGACTTGAACTCACAGCGACTGCATCGTTCAGAGGCTCCCAGGCCATTACCTTGCGCTAGCGCGCTAACCAAATGGGCTACGGAGGCCCCACAACATTTTAGTCACTCAAAGTACTGTAAGTGTAATCCTATATTTACTTCTGTAAATGCAAAAATACTTTTGCACAAATTTAATGCAGAATGTAGTAGGAACATGGAAAGCCCTGGCGGGATGACCATATTTCTTTTAGGGCTAACGCGCCCCAGTCCAAATATAAAAAAAAATTCAAAGATAGCCATCCACATGGATAAATTTTAAGTATTGATTTGTACAGTACATTAAAGATAAACTTTTCAAACTTTTCTTCAGCGAGAAGCCATTTACTTTATGTATCATCTGAGGTCACCGTGGTATCCTGGACAAAATCTTACCCTTTGAATCTTACACATCACAAAAGTCATCTCTGCACATATTCCTCAACCTGTCAGTCTAATTGTCACTTTTTCCCTCCATGCGCCAGCTTCGCGTTCTTGGCAACAGAGGGATCTTACGAAGGCGGTAGGTTTCAGCATACTGTATAGAAAGCAGTACTTTTATGAAACCCTCCAGAACCTGGAGAATCCAGCATAGGTCGAAGTGAAAACGGCATCACACGGGTAGTGGAGACTGTGTGGTTGATGTGTAGCATGGCAGCCAGTTTCCTAGCGTAAAGAAACCAATCGATGCTGACATGGTAAAAAATTGTTGTGTAATTTTAGGAGTAAACAGTGGTTTATTAATTAATAATCGTTTAACTCGCGTCACGGTGGTGTCGGAAACTGGGTATCCGCTGACCTCTCCTTTTAATTTGCAAATGCCATGAAGGCAACGTGTAGTTTGTTACCCACATAATATATGACAGTCGGCTGAATATCCTTAGAGAAACCAAACCATCCTCTCAGTAACACCCTAGTCTGCATTTTAAAGGCATAAGACAACAGGAACTAGCATTTTTTTTGTAATAAAAGCGTTACTCTATGCTTGGACTTCAAATGTGAAAAATGTGTACCCTACGGCTACGGCGGGGCTATTCGAAGTGTAAATGTCTGCTTCAAAATTACAGTTCATGATCTAAAAAAGCCAAAAAAAAAAATGTTGCGCTTGATCATGTCTTACACAGCTTGCTGTTATTGTACAATACGGGATAACTAATGTTCAGTTGTTGTTATTGACAGTGTCCTTGTGTCATGCCTAACAAGTCTGCTGAAAGCAGATGTATGGTGTTTTACATTGGAAAACTGCAGAAGAAGTCTTCAGAAGAAAAACTGTTTTATCAACTTGCTTACAAGTCTCTCCATAAAGTCCGTTTGGGAAGGAAAACCTCTGCAGGAATTCCCCATGAGGGTGCAGAAGAGGGGTTGTTTAAGCAGTATGAGGGTGATGATACAGATAAGCAGCAGACTTACATCCAGTGGCGTGCCGCTATGGAGATGGATATACTGGCCAGGCTAACAGCTGGTCACAGAACAACGATCTACATCCAGCCAATAGGCACTATCCCGGCATCAGTGCTAAACTTCTCCCTAGAGATTAACAATGAATGCATGCCTCTGTTAGACATTCTCAGATGCTTTACAGAGATTTTTTTCACACCAAAGCAGGCGACTGTTTTACCAGCAGTCCACATCTCTGAAGCAGGCTGGGTCATCGGGGAACGGACAAGTAAGCTGACAGGAGAACCTCAGCTGTTGGTCCGCGACTTTTATCCGTATCTGTTTAAGCGCGTGCCGAGGGATGGCGTCTGCATCATGGGGTTGTCCTGGCTGGACCTCTACCCGTGTGACAAGCTGAACTTTGTCCTGGGCGAGTCCTCGTGTGCTCATAAAGCAGGTGTGTTCTCTTTTGGGAGATTTGATTCCAGAGTACCCCAGCAACCTTCAGAGGGTGTGGCAGTAGATGGTCCTATGTTGTGGCAACTTCTGAAGGTGAGAGATTGGCTCGGTAGTCCAGCAAAGTGAATGTCAGAATGTTAAATAAGGAGAGGGATCATTTAGCTCATTGAATTAATGTTTGTTGTAATGTACACTGTATGATGACGTGTTCTGTGCAGAACGAAATGTGTAAAATTCAGAGATAAAAGGTTAAAACAGGCATCCTTAAAACCAAGACAGTACAGGTTAGGGTAGTTATTTCTTTAGAGGATTACTGAAATTTACCAGCTTGTACTGGAAATAGAAATGCATTCCATCCTCCCTCACTCAATCACTTTGGTGTAACAGGGTAATGGAGAGACAGGCTTTCTTGTAATGCATGTTATGTTCAGCTAAGGGAGCTGTTTTATTTCTGATTATCAGAGGGGTAATGCATACTAGCTGTAAAGTCTATTTGTCAGCTACATCCTGTTTTTGGCAGCACATCGCAGTGACCCAGTAGCCTTGCACCAATGCAGTTGCTGTGAATTCCAATCCTGCTCATGCTGGCTTCCTCTCCTCTTCCTCTCTGCCCGGTTTCCACCCATCATAATGTTGGCCACCCTTGTATAAGTAAAGTATTCTTGATTGCGGTCTAAAACATGTCAGATAAATCAGTTCTTTTTTTTTGTGGGAGGCATGGTGGTTAGATGGTTTGAACATTGACATAACTTGCAGGCAATTAGGTGCAGGACTGAGAGGATGCTTATTCAAAGTGCAGTGGTATCAGCCAGTTTTGAGCAATAAAACGTGTGCTATATCCAGAAAGTTTATTCCCTGATAACAGTAAAACTGTTACTTTGAAACACTCTCTTATAGGGGAGTTTTGAGTTAAAATTCTTTTATCGCTTTTGCGTCCTACTGTATTATGTGACCTGTCAAAATTATTACGCAATTACTATTGATCACATTTAATATAACATGGGCTTGTGAAAAAAGTTTCAGAAAAAGTTTTTTAGAGTAGAAATTAAGGAGCTGAATGTGAACTTGAGAAGTTTCTAACGGAAAGAGGTATCAGTTGTGCCTCTCAAACACAGATAAGTAATCAGTAAATTAATGTCAACAAAGGTTCCCTAACACTTTTCACAAGTCACATGAATGCATGATACAGTAGAGGTTTTTTATGAACAGACATGAGGTCCCTCACTGGCTTATTTGCCTAAGCAATATTTTTGCCGGAGTTGACAAACTCTTTTCGCCTTAAATCTTAAATCAAGATGTTTTTCCGGTACCATTCTGTGCTATAGTGAGGTCTTCTGACGTTTCCTTCTGTCCTAAACTTTTACACATAAGTGAAGAACACTTTGAGTACTGCTTTAAAAACCAATCAGATAAAGTCAGTCACAGTTTTCTTCTTTAATTCTAATACATTTAATACATGGATTGTATTTTCAGACACTAACACATGAAGTGTGTCATCTGTTACGTCTGGAGCATTGCCCGTTTTTCTGGTGCACGATGAATGCAAGCCACACAGTGAGAGAGGCCATGGAGCAGCCATTATTCCTCTGTCCTGTGTGCATGAGGAAAGTCCAGAAGGTGTGTCGCTTTAGTCTTCTGGAACGTTACACAAACATGTCCACCTTCCTGAAACAGGTCAATCAACAATGTCAGTTTGTGAAATTTATGGAGTCCATAGAATGGCTGGAAAAAGTGATGAACTTCTTAATGCAGACAAATAATCCCAGATAATAGGCCTGATAAAGTGCAGTGTTCTATTTTGTATATGCATACTGAATGGTGCTGTAAATGGAATTTATGCATACAATCATTATGAAAATGATGCTACAAATGATTTGTTCATGTCATTAAAAGATGCAACTTTCATAAAACTGTGCAGATTATTTCTCTATGCCACTTAGTTCTCTCAGAATGTTTCAAAATATTTGTTGAAAAGGCTGAAGAATTCGGGAATCGGCCATGTTTTGTTCTGACATTCTTGTGAGCTTAACGTTTAATGTGGAATTCTCAGTTATCTGCATGATGTAATTTACTTTCAACTGCAGTGTCTCGGTTATGCATCATCACCCAAAACTAAAAAGTATGCTTTTTAGACTTTTGAGATACTTTATCGATGTATATATGCATGTACCATTTGATCTGGCATTAGTTTGCTACTACACATGGCTTTGTCACAGGATTTTGGCCTGAATTATAACTGTAAGCGTTACCAAGTGCTACGGAAAGCAGGTTACCCTACTCCTGTGTTAGATTTTGAGTGAGTGAGTGATTGCTTGGGGTTTAACGTCATACTCAACAATTTTTCAGTCATATGACGACGAAGGAATCTTTAGGGTGCATGTATGTGTAATATGCCTCCTTGTTGCAGGATGGATTTCCACCAGTCTTTTATTTAGTGCTGCTTCACTGAGACGGCTTACCGAAGGCAAGTAAGCTGCCCCGCCCGAGCCATTATACTGATACAGGTCAACCAGTCGTTGGACTATCCCCTTCATGCTGAACGCCAAGCGAGGAAGTTACAACTTCCTCTTTTAAAGTCTTAGGTGTGACTCGATCAAGGATTGATCCTGGATCTACTGGTCCCAAAGCGGACGTCAGATTTTGAACTTATAAACTGTCATTTATGGCAAGACATACGACTACAGTGAACGTTGGCCAATTTCACACAACACATAACCACATCATCAACAACACACATGGTTCGTTGTGATCACAGGGGACACAGAAGACACAAATTTCACAATGAAATACATGTTTTATTGAAATGCCAATGGCATAATTTTTATTTCAGAAGTTTTTTAATAGCTACAAAAGATAGGAATGAATGTGCATGTAAATGATTTTCATCCAGGTGCCCAATATTTCTAGTAGAATTATTTTGAGATCAATAAAGTTACATGTACATCAGTACAGTGAAGTGTACATCAGTACAGTTACACGTACCTCAGTAAAGTTACATGTACATTAGTACAGTTACACGTACCTCAGTAAAGTTACATGTACATCAGTACAGTTACACGTACATCAGTACAGTTAAGTGTACATCAGTAAAGTTACATGTACATCAGTACAGTTACATTTACATGTACATCAGTATAGTTACGTGTACATCAGTACAGTTACATTTATATGTACATCAGAACAGTTACATGTGCATCAGTACAGTTACAGTTACGTGCACATCATTACAGTTACACGTACCTCAGTAAAGTCACATGTACATCAGTAAGTTACGTGTACATCAGTACAGTTACATGTACATCAATTGAACATGTTGCATGCCACCAGCAGGAAATACTTGTACTAATAAGAAATTGTAAGCCTATTGAAAGCATTTTCGTAATTATTGTTCAAAACTGTATTTTTAGAAATTCTCGATTCTCATTAAACTGAAAACAATTCTTAAGTATTAGGTATAGCATTCAAGGGGAAGCAAATCAGCAAAAATTCACCATATTTTGACAGGTCATATTACATATTTATATACTGGGATTAAGATAAACGTCTATTTTAATACCAGTTACACATAACTGGAAGAACTGAATGAATCATTGAATTACTAATCATAACCAAATGAAGGCTTTCGTCAATGAAAAAGTTAAGGAACACCTATGACTCATGACTATGTTGTTCAGAATCACAGTTGTAATGAGGCCATCATTAATAATGTGTTTCTTGGGCGTAACAAAACCAGCCCTCTAAAAAAAGGGCCCAACTCTTAATTTTTAAATTTTACCCCAATTTTAATTTTCTATAAAATCCCAATCTTTGTATCACAAAAAAATGACAAAGAATTCACTACCAATCATGCTAATGTACCCTATGTTTTGCTGATATGGTAGAGTTATGCTCAACAGCGAATTTTCCAAGGATGACATGATGACCATTACCATGAGGAAGAGGAGTGGCTACAGGTGAATATCAGATTATTTCCTGCTGGCCATGCCAGGCTTGTGTGTCAAACCCCGTCTGGAATAACCTTTGCTACATACAATTTTGACAGGGCTTCTGCTAGTATTTGTGAAAATATACATAAAAATGTAAGGATTTGGCTGCATAATAAGTCAGGATATAAGTACATTTTATGAATCAGTTAACATTCAGCTATAGTATTTACACATCAACAATAACATATATGATGTCAAACCCCGGGTCAGGTCATATCAAAGACCTTAAAAATGGTACTTGCTGTTACCTCGCTTGGTGCTCAGTGCTTAGAGTTTAGCGCAAGGAAACATTACTGGTTGATCCGGTGTCAGTATCACTTGACTGGGTTGGGTATCATGTCTGGTGTCTTCGGCATGATACTTCAGTGGAGGCAGCACTTTGGCAGCATCGACTCGCTCTATCAGAAGAGACACATTACATATGCGCATACCTAATGACTCTTGACTGAAAAATTGATAAGCACGACGTTAAACCCTAAGCATACATGCATGCATATATGGTGTACATTCAAAAAACAAAAAAAAGTCGTCGGCAAATGTCACGTTTTTGTACGTCAATCTGTGATGTACTGATGGTTGCACAGATACAAATATATACAACGTACATGGATATTTATAATCAAACACAGCTGTGACTATCTTAATACTACTCTTGTAGCTACAACTCCCACACTAACATGATTAAACCACACAAGAGCAATTAACCCACAAAGAATTCACCCGTAAAATGTTAGCTCCATGTAAACAACTATCTCATATGATTTTAAGATGATGAAAAGTTTAAAATAAAACAAAAGTATAAAGACAACCTGATCTACAATGACAATGAATGACAACCCTCACCTTACTGAAACAAGCAACAAGGTAACAGCAAAAAGTAATTATTTCTACTTTGGTCGTGTAAGACAGTTTCACCCACCAATTAATCACACTGACATGTGACCATACATTTAGCATATCCTCATATGAAATAAGGTGATGTTTTAAGATGCCTTTGTGATTATGTATGCAAATAATGTTTCAGGTATGTTCCAGATTCTCTCAGAATAATAGACTCCGTATATAAATATGATCCTCACAGTCACAGCCCTCTGATCACGTACTAACATGTATGTACATATAAATATATTTATGTTCTAACATGATCACAAATAAATACATTTGTATCAAACAAAAATGAGTTGTTTCACTCTGGCTTGTCTCTCCAAACAATGTGTAGTAGTTTGTTCATGCAATGAATAAAAACAGTGCTGCTTGTGGAAACGGCACATCAGCAAAATTATCCTTGGACATAACTCAGCCTTTACGTTGTATGCATTAGTACTAGCAGCAATATGACAAAACAGTTTGACACAATAAATTGTCTCAGTAGCTCAAACATATGACAAAATGACACTTTTCTACTTATCTAATAATCAGCACCAGAAATCCATTTGACATTTAATAGTTTTAGTGTAAATCTTCCTTTTAGTTATGTATGTTATATCAGCGTCATTACCTTCATGTCAGATACCAAAGTTTTTATTGACTAATTTCAACCACTGCTTCAACGCCGCTCACTCCAGAACGATATCTGTGGAGCCATTGTTTTACATCAAAACCAGAGATGATAGAAATACATGTGTGTTATCATTAAAATACATGGATTTCAATCATTTTGTTGTTTTGCATTAGCCAAAGGGTCACATGGTCACATTTTACACTATTTTGACGCAGACGAAAATGAATCGCACAGGTGCAAAATCGTCAGTGAAAACCAGCGGGGAGTGCTTAATTAAGTTCTTCGTGTATACATGTGAACTGGATCTTTTTTGTGTCACTTTTGCAGACACAAAGGACAATTATCACATTTTGGACCCCTAAAGAAGGAATTGCTTGGATAAACCCAGCCTTATGACGAGCACACAGGAATGAACTGCTCCTGAACAAGAACATTTAAATATATTTGACTAAGACAACAACATAAGTGGAGGTCATTTGAATAAAACACATGTACATGCAGTGGTATGAAAGACGGAAAAATCCTTCTTGGATATGTTTATCATCAATCTAAGACATTATTATGCAAAGATTATGTAAAAGTAATAGAATTCCAAAAGAAAAAAGGCTACATGTCAAATAACAAGCACAGACAAAGAGTGACCAAGTATAGCGTTAATTGAGCAAAGCATTGTTCATGTAAATTAAAATAGACCTATAGAAGAATGGAAATTTCTTATCATGTATTTCATTTTTGGCACTGTGTATTGTCAGTCTATGCCAACCATATAAAACTATGACCTGACTGGGCTGAGTATGTGTAACAATGTTTAGTTCCTAGACACGGAGGATTATTTAGGTTGCTTTTTACAAGGCCTTTGATCCCATCAAGAGCATCAAGAGAATGATAACCATCGCCATGACAACAAGGCCCAAGAGAATATCAGGGGAGACAAGCCAGAGTAGGAACCGTCAGACATCCAGAACTGTGTCTTTGCTGCTAGGGCTGGGGTTGTCACTGTCACCAGGTGTGTCTGCAGGGCGGGGTTGCCGGCGGCGACTGTACTGACGCTGGACTGCTTCAATCTGAAAACACACCCGCAAGTACATGTACTCCAAATATCAACATATTTACATGTAGTTATCCATAAATCGCAATGGAAGTCAAAATTCCCTAACCTTTATATATAACTGCCAGTGAATGTTTGTGATTTTTATCAACACATATTTTAAATGAAGCCAGTAATGTCTAGTTTGTATGGAAATACCCTAAATCTTCAACCCTTTCAACTGCCTTTGCAATTAATATTTTGACACATTCTGTGAGCACCATGGGTGTAGAGAAATAAATTGCACAGTTTTGTGAAGCAGGCATCTTGAGTTACATAAACAAATCATTTTAGTGCCATTTTCATAATAGTTTTATGCAAAAATTCCACTTAAAAGTGCTTTAGTGAATGAAAAGGTTGATGACGTACAGTATATGGACTTATAGTAAATACTATCAGAAAAATCTTGAGAGATATAACATACAGACATTAACAGAGCTGACACTGCGCAGTAGATGTTTTACTCCAACACACCTACTATTTATACATCTGAGTCCACTTTCCCAACACTTTGTAAGTCATATTTTTTGTAAAAGACACTGTCTAGGTTACAGTGCCATAAGGCAACGTCATTTACCAGAAATGTTATGAAAACTTGATAAACAAAGATTTGAGAAAGAGGACCCAGTAGGTTGTGTCACTGAAATACTATAACATTGCATGCAGGTATAATAACATGTGAAGCTTTAATAATGTAGACAGCTTATATTTTACCTTATATAGCAGAGAAAAGAAGGCATGGACATGCATCTTAAATGTAATGACTTGATGTACATGTAGGTAAAATCAGGGGCTATATGTTCTTCATGATTAACTTTTAGAAATCACTGAATTTGACTACATGTATTTCATGCTTAACTTTTAGCAAGCACAGAATCTGACTAAATGTTCTTTACACTTAACATTTAGCAAGCACAGAATCTGACTAAATGTTCTTTACACTTAACATTTAGCAAGCACAGAATCTGACTAAATGTTCTTTACACTTAACATTTAGCAAGCACATAATTTGAGAAGAGCAGATAAAAGCATGTCACATTACCTTGTCTCCAAAGAAGGATATGATGGCAAACAGCACCAACAATACCAAGGCAATATTAGTCCAAAATTTCAGCCAATCCCGATATTTCTTCCTAGAAATTAAACTCACCATTTTAATGTACATTTATACGTGTCAGTAAATGGCTAAATACAACCCACTGGTTTACAGAATATAAAAACTGAACTCATAAACCTGAAGTCAAAAATTCATCAAAACGTAATTTTACATGCCCTGCTGGGAAGCATTATATCATACCACTGATCATAGCTTAAAATGTTAAATTTATTATTAATTTGATTGATGCTTTAATTGAAATCACCTGATCTACATAATGCCAAGACATCACAACTGTCTAAAATGACAAATATCAGACAGATTATAAATTCTATAATTACATCACATAAAAGCTCAAACCATTTCCTATACAATGAACTTTCCTTCACTCTCACCCAAGAGTCTCTGATGAACAATCCCCATTTTCTCAGTTTATCTACACTCTCCACTCCCTCAGTTAATCAATTCTCACCATTCCCTCAGTTCATCAACACTCACCATTCCCTCAATTAATCAATTCTCATCATTCCCTCAGTTCCTCAACACTCTCCATTTCCTCAGTCCATCAACACTTAACACTCCCTCAGTTCATCAACATTTACCACTGACCCTCAGTTCATCAACATTTACCACTGACCCTCAGTTCATCAATATTTACCACTGACTCCCTTAGTTCATCAACATTTACCACTGACTCCCTCAGTTCATCAACATTTACCACTGACTCCCTCAGTTCATCAACATTTACCACTGACTCCCTCAGTTCATCTACATTTACCACTAACTCCCTCAGTTCAACAACACTTACCATTCCCTCAGTTCGTTCATGCTGAGAAATCGGTTCCTATAATCTGGTGGTAGCTCAAACTGGGAGGGGATTGGGAACATGGACTCGTAAAAATCCACAAGGACTGCTTTAACCTGGGGAATAAATGAACGTTTGACATTGCACTACACACATTTGCTTTTCGCATGCGGAAAGGTCGAGGAATCAGGGTAATATATAATATACTTGGTACAGACACATAAAATACAGGCCAGAAGAATCACTTACATGTAAGTACCTTCATACAACACAATGGCCACACACTAGGTTTGGATATACATATATACATCATCACAAAATATCAGATCTAACATAAGCCTCCTTAAACAGAGTTTACCATACACACGCTACACCATTGGGTGATACATTGTGATCAGGCTGAGAGGGTCCCTACAGTTGTGTCTCCACAGATATGCAATTTAATTTGCATTAACCTTTATCTGGTTAATAGACTTCTGGCGTTCGCTCATGCGATTCCTTGTCACATTCAATACAGTGTTTCCACGGCCTGTGCACTGACAAATGCATTTACCTGTATGATTCTACTATCACTTCAATCTACTCCAGCAATAAATCCTCGTCCAATGTGATCAGGCAATTATGCCGAGTCCGTAAACACTCCATTGTATTCAATATGCAATTCCCATTCTCAAAAGAACAATCAAACACACAATAGAAAGCCGGCTAGCATTAGTGGTCACTTCATCAGTGACTGATTCTTACAGAGAGGGATCTACTTTTCAGGTAAAATACTAGACACTGATGCTCACCGTTTTTGCTTCCTCAGATTCATGGTCTATGTTATCATTCAAGCAAATAAATTTTCTGAAAAAAAAAAGTTAGACAACACACTGAATATTGACCAGGCATGCATCAAATATCTACTTAATATATGTGAGTCAGGAATTCTTTGCAAAAAACATTATTTTTTTAAAATATAAGAAACCAAAAACAGTATTTCAACATGACTGACAATAATGAATCCATTAGAGAAACCAACATCTACAACATTCCTCATCAAAATGCTGCTCATTCTAACAAATTTACTTGCCAGGGGATACATGCCCCGTGTCCACAGCTGATTAAAGTTTTACCATTAAAATTTTGCACAGACAAATGGGCATATTATCTTACTTTGGGTTTTTGCGAATATCATCCAGCTGGCCAACCACACTTGACACATTGGTTTTGATCATTTTGAAGGCCACTTCAGAGTCATCGCCCACCACTTCATACCTGGGAGGAAAATTTACAGAAGAAATTTTATTGTCACAATCTTAGATGTATTAAAATTCAGATGTTTATAGAGAAAAAACATCTTAACACATGTCTCTTTGACCTTTGTGGTAATTTAACACTAAAAACAGAATATAAGCAGGCCTTTGGGAATTACAAAAGCCGTGGCTAAAACCTTCCAATATGGTGGTAAGTAGCAAAATGTCCTAAATGGAAGATGAAAGATGAACTCACTGGTACAGAGGTTGAGGTTTGAAGTTCTTAGCTAGCAGTTCTTTAATCTCCTCACAGTTAATGAAGAGGTTTCGGGTGACTTGAGGCTGGGACCAAAACAGAAGTTTAAGACAGTATTTAATAATACACAAAACACAGGACAGTCAGATTATATCTTTTACTGCTGCAAGAGGACATGCTCAACATAAACATACCCAAACTTTTGTTTTACAGAAGTAGAGCAACACTGAAAATTAAGATATTACACTAACTATACAATTAGCTACATACAATGCAGCTAATTAAATTTCTACACTGAACAATAACTGCAAAAATCTAGATAATCAGGAAAATTCACTGACAAATGAGTCTCAAAAGTGTTTCCGCATACAAACTCTTTATCGCTGAAGGCAAAAAAAAGGTCCTAGAGTACCACGTGACTTGTCAAAAATGTCAGGCAACAATTCTTCTTGATTATATTTATTCTAAAATGGACATTTACAATAAGAAGTTTCACAAAAATGAAAAACTTGAGGAGTAAAGGTAAGAGGTGTCATTTGTGTTTCCAAAAGAAGGGAGATGAATGTCAACTATAGTTGCCTAACCTTTTTGATAAATCACATTATATACAGTAGGACTTTTTTTACTCTTGGCGACAAAAGATTTCGATTTGGAAACTTCTATATTCCAAGTATACATCATTGTATTGATGAACAGTGAACTTCACCCCTTAATCATACAAACACTGTCCAAAATTCTGTCCATACCATGTCTGCCACATAGTAGCTCTCTTTAGGGGGCTCTGGCACTTCCTTGGTTAGCTGCTCAGGTAAATACTTGGAACAGTTCATCATAACATTCTCCAGGCCTGTCAAAGTCTGTCAACACAAAACACAAAGGTAAATCCTGCAATCATCTACCTATCCCACTTAATGAAATCATTCTTAACACAAGGCAATTTTCCATCAAACTTCAGCTTAGTAATACATGTAAATACATGATCAGGCATGGTTTTATTATTTTCTTTACATTTATCAAATGATCTGATTAAACCAAGAATATTATACTATTCTGACAAGTCAGGTGCACTGTGGACTATACACCACCTTGCTTCACCATGTAACCAATAAACCTCTTCAAACTACGCCTGAACCAATGATCTCTGGATGTACAGAATCACACCATCTCTCACCAAGGGAGGATTAGTTAGAGAGAGAGAGAGACACTTTAGAATGTATGTAATGTAATTCTTCAACCTTTTTGCAAGGTGGTTTATTCAAGCATGTTCTGAAGGCATTATTCTGTGTAGACTGATAAAATTATACTTCTCGTGAATCACTGAAATTTGCTAATTAGAACAAAGTGTCTAAAAGTCATATTAAAATATGCACAAATTTCATTGGAAGTTGCTGTGGCATGCAAAAAAGTTGAGGCATTAGAGTATGTACGTATGTTTGGGTTTTATGCCATACTTAACAACAGTACAGTCATGTGACCACAACGACTCTGAGGTGTGTGTACATGTACTGTCTTCTTGTGGCAGGGTGGTTCAATACCGTCATTGTACACCACTGAAGTATCATGCCTGGGACAGCAGATATGGAACCCCACTCAGACACATTCTACAGAATCAGTCCAACCAGTCCTGTTTCCTTTTTCTAACCTCTCAGTGCTAAGTGTCAGAGACACCTTGGACAAATGAGCCAATGAAGAGACATCTATCTTTACAGTTAAAGTTCCATTTATATTAAGACTACCACAATACCTGACGGCATATAGACTGACCCATTACTCTTTCCATGAAGAACCATCACCAATCAACAGAAAGTCAAGATTTTTTTTAACTTGATATAGGTCCGTCATCTATCACAGTTTGTCATACAGCCTAAAAGATGAGGTCAATCCAGTTTCTTCTCTGTTATCATGGAGACACTGAAAAGACCAATTGCTACCACTGATCATTGTCAACTAACCTGCAGGTCTAGAGGCAGACTGTACAATCTTGTGGCCAGTGTACGGATCTCACGGTCAGATAACACCCTGAAAAGGGAATCAAATGTTATTCATTTATTTGGTTAGTTGTTGTTTCAGGCCATACCCAAGAATTTGTTACTTACATATATATATATGCTGGGGTTGGTTTTATGGGTAGAAGATACAAGAGTGCCAGGGGGTAAACCATAGTCGTTCAACAAGATAATGACTTGAATGTCCCATAAATGACACACAGACCTGCACGTCATATTGGCTGTTTGGTAATATTTCACTCATCCGATGACGGTAGGAGGAAACCGGCACATGGTGGAAACCCACAACCATCCACCTGATACGGACCTTTCCACATACAATACACTGGCATAACAGTGTACATTGTCAATACATGATGGTGACCTTGTGAGAAGGGCCTTGCCTTGATTTATCCGTGTCCATCATATCAAAGATTTCTGCAGCTGTGACATTCCTCGTCACTCCCATCAGGTAGTAGAAGTAGGAGAATGCAAATTGCATGTCAGTGGAGCTGCGGACACGGTGAGCGGAGGTCACATCCCACTCCTCTGGGAACCTGGGTACACAGAAACACATGCACATATCAGACATTCCATATTCAGTTATTGTAGATGGCTTCTGAAGTCATCCACTTTTGTATTCAATTTTTTCATCTTTACTTTTTTTATTTTTAAGGTTCAGATTTCAACAACTGCAAATTTCTGCCAAACTCTTATACTCCATTCAGTCCAGTTCCAGAGAGACTTCATATTTGTTTATTTATAATATTTAACTGGTGTTTTACAGGCTGCTCGAGACACAAAGGTGGCCAGTACTATTGTGGGAAGAAACCGTGAAGGCCGAGGATCCAGAGCCATGATGCTGCACTAGCACACTACGCAATAAGCCTAAGAGGCCCTTTTGGGACACATTAATAATAAGAATAAAGGACCAGGAACAGATAAGAGTCCCAATGTTCATCTCTGAACTGAAGAGCAAAAACACTTCTACAGGAAGCATGACAATCTGTACCTAACGATGATGTTTTAAGGTAATCTAGTAAAATTGGATTCTGTCTCTTCTCCTGACCTTTTGTGTAATTCTGTCATAATGTGCTTGTCAATCATATGTGGCATGTGGGAGGGAACCTTTCTGGCCGAGTATCCAAACACTTTGTTATATATCTTGTTGACATGGCGAAGTGAGTCAGCAAACTGGGATAGTGATCTGCCTGATGTCCGGCCATTTGACGTGTACTCCTGCTGTTGCATTAGTTCAGCCTTTTTCTGTAGCAGAAAAAAAATAATTGTCAGTAATAGCACAGCTGTCATTTACTGCAAAAATCCACATAAGCTAAAAATACTGGTCAGATATATTTTAATGTCAGTCTCATCAAAAAAATATTTCGTGATAAAAAATGTTCTGTTAACTGTAAGACTGTTACTTCCTTCCAATCAAACAAAGACTTCCAACAGATTTGTCCACACCTACGTTATTTTAAATATTGATTTATCTGATTGTTTAGCACAGTACTCAAAAATTTTGGATTTATGCAGTGGCGGTCAATTTTATGGGTGGAGCAAACCTGAATGCCTGGTGTAAACCAGTGACAACTGGCAAGTTACTGAGCTGCTTTTCCACAAACAGATATTCACAACAAGCGTTGGACTGTGCAAACAGTCACACTAGCACAGTCAACTGTCACCAAACTCCCATAAACAGTGAGACCTGGGTATGTCCAACAAGACAAGCACCAATAACCCCTCGACCATGATCAGTTCCCCTATACATGCTGCATGTTATTTGTAAATGCAGCAGTATAAATGTGTCTCTTACACTTACTTCTTCACCTAGAAAATCTTCAACAATTTACATCAGAAAGCGCTAAAATACTGGAGTCATCATTGGACATGATTTTTCACGTGATCTTTGTTAAATCTCACACGTCAATTCACTGGGCTATATTGGACATCATTATACTGATGATGGGGATTTCCCTGTTACGTGAATATGCCCTATGACACAAGGAAGTTAATCGTACCTTCTGTAACTCTACAAACATCCCTGATCGCTCCCATTTGAAACCTCCAGGCTTGAACAGGTTTTCTAATGCCACACCTGGTGGAAGGTTGTCTCCCTTGTTTGATGTGTTAGAGGAAGCTGAGTGAAATGGCTGTCCATAGTTAGGAAACAGATCTGAGGTCCATCCCTCTGGCCTGTTTGATTGGATTATGGAGAGCAGAGAGCGGTGACTTCCATGGACTCGCTCGTCTCTATCATACAATTTTTCCTCTCCCTTTTCTTGCTCCTTGCCCACTTCTGACTCCTTCCCATCCTGCACTGGATCCTTGCCAAGCCGTGACTCCTTCCCATCCTGCACTGGTTCTTTGCCCAGCTGTGACTTCTTCCCATCCTGCACTGGATCCTTGCCCAGCCGTGACTCCTTGCCATCCTGTACTGGATCCTTGCCCAGCTGTGACTCCTTCCCATCCTGCACTGGTTCTTTGCCCAGCTGTGACTCTTTGCCATCCTGTACTGGATCCTTGCTCAGCCGTGACTCCTTCCCATCCTGTACTGCTTCCTTGCCCAGCTGCGAATCCTTACCAGTCTGCACTTGTTCCTTGGCCAGGTGTGACACGTCTTTCTGGACTTGCTCCTTGCCTATCTTTGTCTCCTTCACTTCATGCACTTGCTCCTTCCCCCGCTGCTGTTCCCCGTGAAACAGGTTATTCTTCAGCACCTGTTCATCAAAAGCAGCATCAGATGCTCTGGCTTGTTTTTGTGAATTCAGTTTCTGCCAAATGGACGACTTAAGTTGGTTGAAACCTTTCTCTGTAATATCGCCTGTAAAACATAACACAGAAAAAATGGAAACTAAATCACAGTATTAAAAGTTTACACGGTAGAACATATACTGCCATCACACTTCGTTGTAATGATAAGTTGTCCCAACCATAGATCTCGGTGTATGAAATTACTTTGAACCAATGACTAGCTTGATTTGCTAATCCATACCAGCCTGAACACGGGTTGTCATAGCAACTGTCTCAGTCTGCTATGCATCATTTGTGGCCATCGCTGTATAAACCCTGACAAGCAACACCCAAGTGACCAAAAGAAATTTTAAACTTTCAGAAGTGCTGTCATGACCTACTTGTACAAAGTGGGCAATTGAGGTGAATTACCAGACATCAGGAACATGGGACCTGATACACAATAAATAGTGTATATTTGGCTGCAAAATTCCTTGTTTTCAGTAGGATATCCCACCTTCCAAATAAACATGAAAACACACTTCTAGGACCAACACAGCTCTCAGAAGCAAGCAAAATGAGCACCTCTGTCATGGACAAAATTTATGCTTTATTACAGTGATCAGAAATGCTTTAATCTGTTCTGCATATTCAAATTATTTTGATTCTTAATAAGAAACTACTCCCCAAGAATAAAATAGACCGTTTCCATTTTCTTAACTTATGATTAAATATAAAATGGTACACGGCAAGAGGGATAATACAAAACATTGTTATCACACCCACACGTAACTACCACTGTGCAAATCAGTCCCAGAGGAAGATCAACCAAGAGATTGTTTGATGTCTTCTCCAGACAGAGGGTATTAGCGAGTGCGTACTCTCCCACAAGCTGGCCACCACAACTACTTGACTCCCTAAGCTATGTTACACGACTAGACCTTAAATGTGATGCTGGTCTAGCTTTGGCAGTTTGCCCTTACCCTCATCAAACTGTGCCTTAGCCTCCTCCCACTCAGCCTTCAGGTCCTCTGGCAGCTCAAGGGCGGACAGATTCACGGACTTTATGTTACGGTCTGGCACATCTACATGTACTTTGTCCAACTTCATATGTGGTGCCCTGCAACACACAAACCCATGGGTAAAATGCCACTTTCTAAATCTTCATATTTTTTTCCACAGGCGAAGCTTAAACATGAAAAAATTCGTATGAACACTCAAGACGAAAAAACATTGTATCTGACACACTCTGGTTTTTTTATTCACACAATTGTAAATCCTCAACCGTTTCGATTTCTGATACACTTTTTTCAGAGGGATTTATGCATACAATTATTACGAAAAGGACACCAAAATTGATTTATTTGTGTCACTTAAGATGGAAACTTCATAAAACTGTGCAGATTAATTTCTCTACACCCCAAAGTTCTCTCAGAATGTTTCAAACCATTGGTCGTAGTGATAGTAGAAAAGGCTGAAGAAGTAGGGTACTTAAAGAATGTATAATATTTTCAATGTTTTCCACTTTAGCCGTGAGATTTATAGGCGAGTTAATCCAGAGTGGGCAGCACAAACTATTAGCCCTTGCCAGGTACCAGACAAAATTCCTGACTTAATGCTGCAGCCCAGCCAATGAGAACTAGATGAAGTTTTTTTACCTCATTGGTCAGGGTCATCACAATCAGACTGTACCTTTCTCTCTGTGGGATATCCTCAAATACAAACACTGGCTGGTCTGTAACATTTATAGCTTTGACAATTTCTGTGCTATTGTCAGCCACAGTTTCTTTCTTGCCTTCTTTTGCTGCCACATGGGTGTCATTCTTGTCAGCTTTTGGAATGACTTTTGGGTCAACCACCATGGTGAAGTTGTACTGCAACAGAGATTATTGGGGAGGTAGTTACTCAGTAAGAAAAAAAAAAAAGCCAACCAGTTCAAAAGTTCCAGTTTTAGTTTATATCCTGGACGGCTGTAAAACTCTTAGCAAGCACTACACAATCACTGACAAGTTGTAAATATACCCTAATTCTTCAATCTTTTCCCATATGAACGAGCAACTTTCAGTGCAATTTATGCATGTTTATAATTTGATTTTGGACTACATTAGTTGGATTGGCCCATTTCAGGACTTCACAAAAAGTATAATTTTATCAGTCTACACAGAATAATGTGCTCAGAAGTTGCTTGA
Source organism: Liolophura sinensis (assembly GCF_032854445.1). Taxonomy (NCBI): domain Eukaryota; kingdom Metazoa; phylum Mollusca; class Polyplacophora; order Chitonida; family Chitonidae; genus Liolophura; species Liolophura sinensis. The sequence goes on from NC_088300.1 coordinate 45,670,193, forward strand.
ATGAACACCTTACAAACACGTGAAATGGTTGAAGAATTACAGTATATCTGATGGTAAAAAGGTACAAGGTAAGTTTGAAGAGAAAATCTGGAATTTGTTTTGCATATAAAGTAACAAGTCTGAACCTCTGCATTGACTTGATTTATTTGATTATTGAAATAAATGAATATTTCACTTATATGACAGTGGCCAGCATCATGGTAATAGCAGCCTGGGCAGAAAACCTGGTGAAAACCCACGACCAGCTGCAGGTTGCTGGTGGACCTTCCCACATACCACCAGAGAGCTTCTGCAATGTACTGCACTTTGTACTGCACTTTGGCCTCACTTAAACTTAGAGTTATACAGGCTAAGTAGCTCCATGGGACTAATTTTTTAGGTTGTTGCAGTTTTTCACTTGGAATATCTTAAATGTGGGTTTTTTTCTATTTGCATGTACATGTATGATGCCAGACCTACTCTTCAACTGGATCCATCAGGCAAATTTAGACAAATTTAAGTGTTTTTTGACTGAAAACACTTATTTAAAATCATGCAATTCATTGTCCTTATTTAGGAAAAATATACACTCCTGTTAATGCACTGTGGTAATGGTATTGTCATTAGTATTGTTAGTGGTATTTTAAATGTTTCACTACTATCAATATATTTAGTGACATTTATCTCTAGACTTTCATCACTTACAACTGATGTTTGCATTATGTTTTTTATCCAGACCAAGTCCTACCTCGAACATACTGGTTTCATCTCCTCTGTTACCCTTCAGGTGGAAGGACAGCCTGGTTTTGTTGTGGTTCTCGTGTAGGACCACAGTCATCACTTTGAACTTGATGGCCACCGCGGCAGTACGCAGTGCCTCAGACTGGTTGTAGCTGGCCTGCGTTATCACAGCATCGTCTACCAACAAGCTGCTCAAGTTCAAGAAGAATACAAACTCTCCTACAACAGCCCAGATATAACATGTTAGCAAACCTGTTTACTAAACCCTGGCAGTCAGTAAAAAACTTATATTTGCGGGCAGCCAAATAAGGCATATATCTGAATGCCATTGCTGGGATATCTTTAGGTGACATTTATATTTCAATATATGTACTTCAATCACTGACCATCTAGCATTTACCTCCATAAACATAAAAATTCACCTATTGGTAAACAGTTAATGTCATTTTTGTTTTTTTGGACAAAATACATAGAGTAAACCACCATAATTGATGAGTCACTGACAGTTTTGTGACGCACAGGTTTTCCCTGCACAGAGTGGTGGAAGACAAATTATCTACAAAGTAATGGCAAGTGATCTCCAAAGTAATGGCAAGTTATCCCCAATGTAATGGCAAGTTATCTCCAAAGTAATGGCAAGTTATCTCCAAAGTAATGGCAAGTTATCTCCAATGTAATGGCAAGTTATCCCAAAGTAATGGCAAGTTATCTCCAATGTAATGGCAAGTTATCTCCAAAGTAATGGCAAGTTATCTCCAATGTAATGGCAAGTTATCCCAAAGTAATGGCAAGTTATCTCCAAAACAATGGCAAGTTATCTCCAATGTAATGGCAAGTTATCTCCAATGTAATGGCAAGTTATCTCCAAAGTAAAGGCAACATTAGGAGCCTCGTAACGGCTTATTGCCAACAAGGACAAAAAAGGATGATTAATAAATGCCATAACTAAGTATACTGTATTTCACAAGTGATACATTTTGCTTGATTCTGATGGAATTATCCACCTTAGAGGGTCACAGCAGAATATCTGATGGAATATCCACCTTAGAGTGTCACAACAGAATATCTGATGGAATATCCACCTCAGAGGGTCACAGCAGAATATCTGATGGAATCATCCACCTTAGAGTGTCACAACAGAATATCTGATGGAATCATCTACCTCAGAGGGTCACATCAGAATATCTGATGGAATCATCCACCTTAGAGCGTCACATCAGAATATCTGAAGGAATCATCCACCTTAGAGGGTCACAGGAGAATATCTGATGGAATATCCACCTTAGAGTGTCACAGCAGAATATCTGATGGAATATCCACCTCAGAGGGTCACAGCAGAATATCTGATGGAATCATCCACCTTAGAGGGTCACAGCAGAATATCTGATGGAATATCCACTTTAGAGCGTCACATCAGAATATCTGATGGAATCATCCACCTTAGAGGGTCACAGCAGAATATCTGATGGAATCATCCACCTCAGAGGGTCACAGCAGAATATCTGATGGAATATCCACCTCAGAGGGTCACAGCAGAATATCTGATGGAATATCCACCTCAGAGGGTCACAGCAGAATATCTAATGGAATCATCCACCTTAGAGGGTCACATCTGAATATCTGATGGAATCATCCACCTTAGAGGGTCACATCAGAATATCTGATGGAATCATCCACCTTAGAGGGTCACAGCAGAATATCTGATGGAATCATCCACCTTAGACGGTCACAGCAGAATATCTGATGGAATCATCCACCTCAGAGGGTGACATCAGAATATCTGATGGAATCATCTACCTTAGAGGGTCACATCAGAATATCTGATGGAATATCCACCTTAGAGCGTCACAGCAGAATATCTGATGGAATATCCACCTTAGAGGGTCACATCAGAATATCTGATGGAATCATCCACCTTAGAGGGTCACAACAGAATATCTGATGGAATCATCCACCTTAGAGGGTCACAGCAGAATATCTGATGGAATCATCCACCTCACAGGGTCACAGCAGAATATCTGATGGAATCATCCACCTTAGAGGGTCACAGCAGAATATCTGATGGAATATCCACCTTAGAGCGTCACAGCAGAATATCTGATGGAATATCCACCTTAGAGCATCACATCAGAATATCTGATGGAATATCCACCTTAGAGCGTCACATCAGAATATCTAATGGAATCATCCACCTCAGAGGGTCACAGCAGAATATCTGATGGAATATCCACCTCAGAGGGTCACAGCAGAATATCTGATGGAATCATCCACCTCAGAGGGTCACATCAGAATATCTGATGGAATCATCCACCTCAGAGGGTCACATCAGAATATCTGATGGAATCATCCACCTTAGAGCATCACATCAGAATATCTGATGGAATATCCACCTCAGAGGGCCACATCAGAATATCTGATGGAATCATCCACCTCAGAGGGTCACATCAGAATATCTGATGGAATCATCCACCTCAGAGGGTCACATCAGAATATCTGATGGAATCATCCACCTCAGAGGGTCACATCAGAATATCTGATGGAATATCCACCTTAGAGTGTCACATCAGAATATCTGATGGAATCATCCACCTCAGAGGGTCACATCAGAATATCTGATGGAATCATCCACCTCAGAGGGTCACATCAGAATATCTGATGGAATCATCCACCTCAGAGGGTCACATCAGAATATCTGATGGAATCATCCACCTCAGAGGGTCACATCAGAATATCTGATGGAATCATCCACCTCAGAGGGTCACATCAGAATATCTGATGGAATATCCACCTTAGAGCGTCACATCAGAATATTTGATGGAATCATCCACCTCAGAGGGTCACATCAGAATATTTGATGGAATCATCCACCTCAGAGGGTCACATCAGAATATCTGATGGAATATCCACCTTAGAGGGTCACATCAGAATATTTGATGGAATCATCCACCTCAGAGGGTCACATCAGAATATTTGATGGAATCATCCACCTCAGAGGGTCACATCAGAATATCTGATGGAATATCCACCTTAGAGGGTCACAGCAGAATATTTGATGGAATTATCCACCTCAGAGGGTCACATCAGAATATTTTTGTGAAGCATGATTAATTCCTTATCAGAAAAATTCAAGTGTTGGCATCAAAACAATCATTTCAAGACTATTATGTGTTTCTGAAAGCGCATTTTGACTTACCTAACTTTGGGTAAAACAGAGTACTTCTTACCTTGAGGGATAAAGTACTCTTTCTTATCAGCTTCAAACTGTATCCCGTAGAGTTGGTGGAAGTTCTCAGTACCACAGTCTGCCGCATCAAAGCCACAGTTCTGGACATTACATGACTGCAAACAAAGACTAAATCAGCTCAATGTCCATGTATAGTTTTAAAACAGAGCACTTTTAAGATACGAAGTAATCTGACTCACATTCAGTAACATATACCATATGTTATTATTATCCATCATTGTATTTATCTACTCAATTACCAAATATCACGTATCTAATTATTCAGTAATCTATATTATTTATTTTACTTGTAAATGTACAATGGCAGTCAGGTGGCCTGGAAGGTATCTGTCAAACCTCCTATTAGTAAAGTCACATCTGACCAGTGCAAAACCTATGCCTGTTGCAAGAAGGCTGGTGTCAGTATTACTATATGGCATAATGAATGAAAACTAACAAACATACTAGTAGTAAACGCAATTTTTTAAGCATTTATGGCACATAGATAAGCTAGATCTGCAGTTAAATATGCAGCCTTTTAAAACTTATATCCATAGATTGTATCCAAGACTTATATCCAAGTCTTGGGAATTTTAACTGAAAGTTTTGCACGCAGTGCAGTATGAAATACCCTGGTGCAATGTAAGCAAAAGTATGACTTAACATTTAATCAGAACAATTTCCAGTTATAATCTTGCCATTAAAAATTCCATCCAGGGATTAAATCTCACCTGATCACAGTATTTGTCAGCTATCCAGTTATTGGCACATCCACTAGCACAGTACACTGATCACAAAGTAGAGAACAACAAAGTCTGATAAGATTTATTTATTTATTTATCTGATTGGTGTTCACGCCATACTCAAGAATATTTCACTTATACGACAGCAGCCAGGATTATGGGGGGTGGAAACCAGGCATAGCCCAGGGGAAACCCACAACCATCCACAGGTTGCTGGCAGACCTTCTCGCGAACAGCCGGAGAGGAAGCCGGCATGAGCTGGACTTGAACTCACAGCGACCACACTGGTGGTGCCAACTGAGCCGGGGAGGCCCTCAAGTCTGATAAGACATACATTTCAAAATCACACAACTGCATATCTTTGTTTCAAAGTAAAAGCAAATATTTGAAAAAGTTTAGCTTTTTCTGTCCAGCAGGTACACCCATTTTTCCATATTAATGACAGGTTACTTTCATACTAAGAGTGCAATTTCACTCAGTGGGTGTTCAACATCGATCTCAAGAACATTTCACTCAAGCAATAAACTAGACTAACCCAGCCAACATTACTAGATAAAGCTTCTGACTTAAAGTATAAGAAAGCTGAAAGATGACATAAGTTCATCATACAGACAACTTAAAGCTATGTGTAAAATACTTTTATTTATTTTTTCAGATTGTTTTTAAAAATAAGTGCTGAAAGGCATTCAAATATTTAAATACTATGGTGGGCTTGATGAGCCACAGAGGAGGTATCTAGGAACTCTGATGTCACATCACCTTTTTTCTGATGTTCACCAGTAAGCAAGAATTTTTTGGGAACATTATTTCAGCAATCTTTTACTCGTGGGTAAAAAAAAAGTTATTCCAGCATCCAGTGTGGTGATCAGAGTTAGATAATCTTCCTATGATGTCTAGGTTCAAATGTTTGAATGACTTTAACTCTTTTTACAAAAATCTAGAAAAAAATAAGTAAAAGTATATTTATGCATAGTTTTAAGTGGTTTGTGTAGTGATACCCACATCGATTTTTAGAGGTCTCTTCCTTTAGAGCAGCAGCCGAGCTCCTTCGAACTGGACTCAAACAGATGAGATGTTCGGTGCAGGTAAGATGTGGTGAAAAGATGACTTTAACTGAAGGAGCCAGGAGGTAAACATAATGTATACTAATGCCTGCTTACATTTGGAAGAGTCCTGCTTGTTGTTGTTGAAGTAGAAGCCACCATTCCCACCGCCCTGACCGCCCCCAGTTTTTGATCCTGAAACAAAAACTCGTCAGGATGAACAAAAAACTTACTACCTTGGTGTATGTACTGGTGGAAAATATCTTAACAAATCTCAGTGCATGTAACTTGAAAAAATAATAAACAACTTGAGAAAGTGTCAGTTTAAAATAACCCTATTATGTACATGTACAAAAATATGTATCTCACAAGTAATGTAACATATTTCCGCAAAATTAGACTCTGATGGCCGCAGAAAGCATGTGTACATGTACTGCTTACCTTCACAATCACCACCATCCCAGTCACACTGCGAGTTGTTACAAGCTTTATCACAGTAGCCATCCCGAATCCAGTTAGACGGACAACCCTCCTGACAGTTGGGTACAGGCCAACTCAGGTAAACCTTTCAGAAAAATACCACAATACAACTGTTAAAGTACCGTATAAACAAATGCTGTTATTTGTCTAGAAACACAGAAACACAATATGACATACCAGCACCAGAGGCAAATACTACCACATTACGCATTTATTTGTTCGACTGTTGTGCATTACCCTATTCAATTTACTTATTTATTTGAATGGAATTTTATGCCTAGCCAAGAATATTTCATATATATATAATGGTGGCCAGCATTATGGTACCTGTCAAAACTACATGTACATGTTCAGGGGATGTATCAGATGGCAGTTAACAGCTACCTGCACCAGCAGTCTGGTACATCTGCACTGACCGTAGCTCCTATTTCACTACATTAATTACTTTGTTGGGCAGCTGCTCAAAAAAGGTACCAAAAGACCTACATGTTGATTTGTCTAAATACAAAATCTGATAAACCATACACATATCTATAATTTTCAAAAATACTTCAACCCTTTAAGAAACAATACTACACCTAAACTTCAGAGGTTTCAAAAATCAAAGTTAACACTGTTTTTTGTGACTACATGTAGAAAGTCTTGCCTTTTGTCCTCGAGAGTGTGTGTAAAAATCATCCGGCCAGACCTCTTTACCAAACATGACATCATCGTTGAGGTAGATGAACTTGTCGGAGAGGCCAGGTATTCTGTGGATGTGACTCTCTATGGCAGGTGAGCTAAAACTGGGCAGGTGACTCTGGTTCACAAAGATCTCCTGACATAACACCAAGCAAGAGGTAACCAGTCAACACATTGTGTACAGGGTAAACGTGTTAACAGACAAATCTGTCAATAGCAAACAATGTGTCAGGATATTGAACTTCTAACTAACATTACAGGAATACACCTATGTATGTGTACTACATGCTCAGAAGGAAAATTAATATCAGTACAAAGGCATACTGACAAAATTAATATGAGAAAAAGAACATTCAACAGGACTTAACATGCTCAAATGTCATCCACTTGCAAATGAGATTTACCAAATGTGATTTATTCATTTATTTGATTGCGGTTTAAGAAGAGACAACAAATAATAGAACCTAAGTTACTGAGGAAGAAGGATGGGAAATTGATCTAAATATTCAAGGACATTTTTTTCTGACCTGATTGGTATTTCTATAAATCAATTTCTAATAAGGAATTGTTACGATTTTGCATAACTCGTATCCCATGCACATATGGCTAACGGCCAATTAAGGCTTGGGTTATATAAGCCGAAACAGCTGCATCCTTGGGTAATAGAAATAACTCGTTGCTGACTGGTTAAAATTGATAACATAGCAGCGCTTCTTATTTTCTCAGTGTGCATGATTTTGCTTACTATAAACTGCTACATCTCAGATCTGCAACATCACATAAATAAAAGTATGAACAAATACAACTTCATGTGGGATACTTTAACGATGAATACATTCAACTGGTCTAGTGTCTTTCTTTTCAACATTCACAAGTCAACCAGTCATGTACACTTATTCATTGTTAGCTCTCAGCCTCAAACCGTTTAGGCCCCAAGCTGACTAGAGCTGTTCCCTCACCTGATGTGTGACAATGGTAACCCGAGGGTGATCCATGTTCAGCCAGGACGGGATCTGCCCATTGGTGACGATATAGACGTGACGTATCCACGGTGCAAACCTCTCCAGTGAGCGGATCGAGTAGCGCAGTTCCTTTGAAATATCACAGTGTACAAAGTGAGGAAACTTTTCAAAGGAATGACTTGTACTTCCTTCAGGATATCAAGTTATACAGGTCACATCTAGAGCGTTTTCAGTTCATGTTAACATTTGGGCACCCAAACTAATCAAGCTGTATTAAAAGTAACAAGTAAATAGCCCAAAAGTATGATGGTTTACCTATACAAGGTTTTCATACACATTTCTTTCGTTCAGATTTAAAAACTCTCAGAAAGCATAATTTTTACATTATATTAAATTTCTTTATGCAGATTTACAAAGTTACCTTTAAAGTTTGGGACCAGAACCTTTTTTTATTGTAGATATGGCTCTGCGGGTTAACTAAATAGATCTAAGAGAAATGCAGCTTCTCAAATGTAACACATTACAATCCTAATTGTAATTAATTGATCTTACAGAAATGCCATTCTTTCAGCATGCTAATTTGATGAATGTTATAAAATTAAAGTACACGTACAAAAAAAAGAGAAAGTTCATATAAAATTACACTGTTCAAGTCTTATTCCCACTAAATTAATTCACCTTTTCAAACATTAAAACAATTCAGTACAAAATATTATTCAACTTGATATGCTGACTGATATTTCGTCCTACCTCATTGTCCTCAAATCGGCTAGCGCTGGCAACATCACCATGTATTGACTGAAAATCAAGAACCAGAAGTCATTACTATATTCAGGTGTATAATCATGTTTTATGAATGCTGTTCATAGTAACACGAATCAAATAAAAGCATGCACTCAACACCATACACAGCTAAAGCAATACATGTCATTTAAGAGAAGCTCAGCAATACTTAATTCAGCAGACAAAATGTTCAGTGAAGAGTTTCTGACAGGTAATATTTGTACCAGAGCACACAATGGGTATGAGCACAAAATGTGTATGCGCACACAATGGGTATGAGCACACAACGGGTATGAGCACACAACGGGTATGAGCACACAAAGGGTATGAGCACAATGTGTATGCGCACACAATGTGTATGAGCACACAACGGGTATGAGCACACAACGGGTATGAGCACACAACGGGTATGAGCACACAACGGGTATGAGCACACAATGGGTATGAGCGCACAATGTGTATGAGCACACAACGGGTATGAGCACACAACGGGTATGAGCACACAACGGGTATGAGCGCACAAAGGGTAGGAGCGCACAATGCGTATGAGCGCACAATGGGTATGAGCGCACAATGGGTATGAGCACACAATGGGTATGAGCACACAAAGGGTATGAGCACACAATGGGTATGAGCACACATCAGGTATGAGCACACAACGGGTATGAGCACACAACGGGTATGAACACACAACGGGTATGAACACACAACGGGTATGAGCACACAATGGGTATGAGCACACAATACGAGCACACAATGGGTATGAGCGCACAATGGGTATGAGCACACAATGGGTATGAGCGCACAATGGGTATGAGCGCACAATGGATATGAGCACACAATGGGTATTAGCACACAATGGGTATTAGCACACAATATGAGCACACAATGGGTATGAGCGCACAATGCGTATGAGCGCACAATGCGTATGAGCACACAATGGGTATGAACACACAACGGGTATGAACACACAACGGGTATGAGCACACAACGGGTATGAGCACACAACGGGTATGAGCCCACAATGGGTATGAGCACACAATGCGTATGAGCACACAATGGGTATGACCGCACAAAGGGCATGAGCACACAATGTGTATGAGCACACAATGCGTATGAGCACACAATGCGTATGAGCACACAATGCGTATGAGCACACAAAGGGTATGAGTGCACAATGGATATGAGCACACAATGGGTATGATCACTAAACATTTTTTGCCTACACAAGCTGGTTTCAGCCAGCATTATGGTGGGAAGAAAACGAACAATCATCCGCAGGTTGCTGACAGACCTTTGCACGTACAACGGGAGAAGAATCCAGCATGACCTGGATTTGAACTAGCAGTAATTGCATTAAGGAGAGGCTCCTGTGTCACATTAGCATGTTAACCACTAGGCCACAGAGGCCATGGTGGCAGTGCTTGTGATCTACTTTGTTTCCCTAGAACAATTTTTCAGAAGAAGTGACATATAACAGAAAACAACAACATAGCAATGCTTCTTACTACAAACAATACACTGTTTCCGAGTAGTGGGTACCCTTATTCCTCAACCTTTTTGCATATAAAACTTTTAGTGCAATTATGTACATTTGTAATTTGATTTTGGAGACAAAACTACAATGGTTGAATAGATCTGTTTCAGGACTTCGCAAAAAGTACAATTTCATCAGTCAACAAAGAATACTGTCTTCACAATATGTTTGCATAGATGCGCTGCAAACATGCAAAAAAGGTTGAAGAATATTTGTAGTCGTACAGACTGAAGCATCTGTGCCTAACATGTAATCACGGTATTACAGGTCAGACATGAAGACTACTGGTGCAATGTAAATCCTACCTCAGACATATCCCATATCAGGTTAGCGGCATTCATGGTTGGTGACTTCCCTTCAAGAGTCAGGTTTGTTAGCTGTCAACATAAATGGGCACCCAAATAAACCAGTACAGATACACCGCACACAGATAAAGCTAAAACCAGCAAAGCTAGACAAATACAGACTGTATATTTATTATGTATTTATTTATTTAATAGGAGCCGAACGCAGAAAGATTTCATTTGTGAGGATGGCCAACCCATGACGATCTTCAGGATGCTGGCTGATATTCCCATGTAAGACCTAGAGGAAGCCACCATGAGTTGGACTGTACTGGTGAGAGGCTTGATACTGAGTGATTATGCTGTGCTAATCACCTGGCCACAGAGTCCCTACCAATACAGATAAACTACACACACAAACCAACACACATAAAACCAGAACACAGAACCTAGAGTTTCAGAACAAAAATTTACAACTTTAAATCCCCACTTTTTGGATGGGTGTATCTGAAGACACTTTTCTGTGACATGGTAAAATTTATCACCATCCATTCATTAAAAAAGGGTATGGACATAGTCACACTGAATGTAATACAACATTCTTAAATTTATTACATTTTTCACCACAAATAGGTAAAATGATGATGTACTTACACAGACATGAGAAGAAAACTATCAAAAGAAACCCACAAAATGTACAACATGTCAGTACCTCTAGTAAGGCATCAAAGTCGGCTCGCACTGGTACATAGAGAACTGCAAGGCCCTTATCCTCATGAAGATCAATCTGGAAATAAATGCATTCATGCATTCCTGTAATTGCTTTTGTCTGCCTTATTCAAGATTATATCACATGAGCATGAAGTTTGTTTGTGTAGGAAAATGGATATGTCATGTCATGGAAAACCTCCATCTCTTGCAAAGTGATGATCTTATTGCCACAAGACCTACGGGGTCAGCATGTACTTTGAACAAACAAGTTCAATGATGAAGTCCAGATGTTGTGAATGTCTGTGTTGTGAAGACTAGATTGCCTGGCTAGATAGACCTCCAAAAATTGAAACCAGTCCTCTCTAAATGCATTGCGTTTACTAAATTAGCACTAATTACGTGTATACAGTAGCCACATAAGGTCTGACTAATAGACTCCAGAACCAAGTGATAAACAGCCTTCTCAATTGAAATGATCATATCATTGTAAGCCATACCAAGTTGTTGTTGCAAAGTTACTGTGACAGTATGGAGAGATTTGAACAAAACTGTGAGGTGAAGATGGACAAAATGGATTACTGACACCATATAACTCAGTGTGACGGATTTATCCTGCAAAAGACCCATTAAGTCAGCATAAATGTCGGATGCACAGGCAATATTTCAGTGCTCTCATAATGTTCACAGCCGAAAAATGGTAGACAACCTAATCAACAGATGCATATATGCTATGGGCCGCAGGATACAGGAATATACACGTCCCCCATGTGACACTACTGTCCAATGAAAACAGGAGTATTTTGTCTGATGCGTGATTACTGATAGGATGTAAGGCTTTTACTCCGGAAGGCAGAACTGGACACAATAAATACCTGTGACAGGTGTGTCTACATACATACACTAATATACAAAATTATTCCCCAGAGTGTAACTCACCTTGGATATTCCTTTCCTGTACTTCTCAGGTATGCTGTCTTTCAACCTCTGTGGTGTGTACTTGTGGGGGAAACCTGACATGATGATGGTGTCATGGAGCAGAACGCTGTGTTCCACTGTCCAGTCACTTGTCTGTAACACACAAACACACCAGCTGAACAAACACTGACAAACACTTGTGAGGGGAAACGTAGCTGAATGATGATGGTGTCATGGAGCAGAACGCTGTGTTCCACTGTCCAGTCACTTGTCTGTAACACACTAACACACCAGCTGTACAAACACTAACACACACTTGTGGGGGAAACCTGACATGATGATGGTGTCATGGAGCAGAAAGCTGTGTTCCACTGTCTGTTACACACAAACACACCAGCTGAACAAACACTGACAAACACTTGTGAGGGGAAACGTAGCTGAATGATGATGGTGTCATGGAGCAGAACACTGTGTTCCACTATCTGTAACACACAAACACACCAGCTGAACAAACACTGACAAACACTTGTGAGGGGAAATGTAGCTGAATGATGATGGTGTCATGGAGCAGAATGCTGCGTTCCACTGTCTGTTACACACAAACACACCAGCTGAACAAACACTGACAAACACTTGTGAGGGGAAACGTAGCTGAATGATGATGGTGTCATGGAGCAGAACGCTGCGTTCCACTGTCTGTAACACACAAACACACCAGCTGAACAAACACTGACAAACACTTGTGAGGGGAAACGTAGCTGAATGATGATGGTGTCATGGAGCAGAACGCTGCGTTCCACTGTCTGTAACACACAAACACACCAGCTGAACAAACACCGACAAACACTTGTGAGGGGAAACGTAGCTGAATGATGATGGTGTCATGGAGCAGAACGCTGCGTTCCACTGTCTGTAACACACAAACACACCAGCTGAACAAACACTGACAAACACTTGTGAGGGGAAAAGTAGCTGAATGATGATGGTGTCATGGAGCAGAACGCTGCGTTCCACTGTCTGTAACACACAAACACACCAGCTTAACAAACACTGACAAACACTTGTGAGGGGAAACGTAGCTGAATGATGATGGTGTCATGGAGCAGAATGCTGCGTTCCACTGTCCAGTCACTTGTCTGTAACACACTAACGCACCAGCTGTACAAACACACTTGAATCGCTAGGCTAGATTCATAAAGAGTATCTCCCAGTAACTTTGAGACACCCTATTCCAAGAACACAGATGTGGAGAAAACAGGAAATATTGCCACACTGGCAATATTGCAGCCCTACTGCAGCAGCAATATGTTTAAACCTGGAGACTGGAATGCAAAATAGAAGGATGAATTGACAATAAGACACAATTAATTTAAAGTCTATCTCATATTTCATTCCAGAATACTGTCATTTATCTGTCTGTGGCAAATGTTTCAATGTGGCTTTTCAACCAGTTTGATTTAACCAAAAATATTTTGCAGATTTTTCACGGATTATATCTTCTATCGGTAAATTCTGGACCAAGCCTCAGTACAAGCACCAACGTATATCATTACTGGTGTAACCTTCTGCGTTTCACTGACATGAGTTTCTCACTATAGACACACTGTATTGAATGATAAGCAATAGATTTACAACATGTTGACTATATGGGGCTGATGCAACTAAGCTAGTTTTGACAAGTCTAAATTTGTAGCGTAATGTTAGAACTTATTTTTATAGCTTGGAAACCAGAATTCTGACCATCTCATCAACGTAAACCCAGATGTCTAAACGTTTTAACTTCCAGTACGGAAATCTACGCATTGTGATTTATTTATTTATTTATTTATTTATTTATTTATTGGGTTGATGCCTTATGCCGTACTCAAGAATATTACACTTATGCAACGGCGGCCAGCATTTTGGTGGGAGGAAACCCAGCACAGCCCTGGGAAAACCCACTAAGCAATGTGAAAAGTCTTTATAGTTTGCACAAGTCAGAAACAGTTTTATTGAATCAGGCCCAGGTGAATGTACATTCATGTGGCTGTGGTTGTCGAGTCAGGGTAAAACCGGCCAGTAGACGGAGATAAAAATCATCTAGGTACGTACAATATAGGCCTTGTTGATGGTGTGGTTCTGGCCATCTATCACAATATAGCTGAGGTTGGCAACCTTCATCACTGGAATAGCCCATGAAAAAACCGTTAAAAATGATCATTTTAAATAGGCACATATACATCAAACATACATTACAAACACTGAATCATCCACATTTCAATCGATTGAAGGTTTAGTAGGAACTTCAATGAACCATACTGAATAAATATTCCAACATAAAATTATAGAAAACAATTAACTGAACCACGAACACCAATGGTGTGTAATCTGACATGTCCCCCAAAGTTATGTGTACACGCTTAATTTATTAAATGTTTATTTATTTATTTGATTACGCACGAAATTACACACAGAATTCAGAAGAGCAAATTGATTTAGATTACAAAATAATCAAACTTTAAAGGACAAGACAGCACCTGGCTAAAACAAATTTCAATCGAAAGCAGGACCGTCAAACTTCCTAAAAAGCATCATACCTTATCATTTTAATGAGATTTCACAGAGTAACATGTAGAACAAAATGACAATACTGCACAAATGTCTGGTGTGAACTGAGGCAGCCATCTTGAGAATTTTAGCCAATCAAACACTTTGCTATCTAACTGCAGGGCCTATACTGTGACGTAGCCATTACCCATTAACTCCATGATGTGACATGATAACACAGCACTACTGCATATATGACATCACTTTGAGATGGCTTACAACCATTTATTTACGTGCAGCTGAAGGGCCATTTCACTCAGTGTTGTGGGACACGACTGTATTATTTACCAAGAGACGTAAAATCAGTTGATTTACAAGCCATGTCACATTCAACGAGAATATCACACAAATTATGTGAGACAGCGGCTTACCCTCTCAGTGCTAACCGCATTCATCTCCTCAGTAGACCTTAGGCCTACTTAAACACGCTGTTCAAATTACACAAATACATTTTTTCTTGCTCATGTTAGCGTTTAGTCAGCTTGCAGTTGCTAAATAACAAATATCAGAGTCAGTGAAAAATTCAGTAGGAATTCCGAAGGATTGTGGAGATGAGAAGACGACATCTCACCAGACAACGCTTAAAATTCATTAAATCTTATGATATCATTTTTTTCTCTGAATTTATCAGAACTGAAGAATTTAGATTTTGCCTCTTGTCTTTCTCACATACAAGAAATGTTTTCTTCTGTTTTCTTTTATAAAATACAGTAAAATCAGTGAGACACCATGTTTAAACTGAGGTGCTTTCTCTGACGTCCGGGATAACTACAATTAAACCGAAGCAAAAAAAAAAAAAATAGCTCCTCGAATACCTAGATTAGAATCAGTAGTGCTTAGATTTATTTCCATTTGTGTCAGAACTGAGCACGAATCCATTTGTACAACAATCCTATTGTAATTCTGTAAACATTACCGGTACCAGAACAGCCCCTCCAGAGGCTACGACCTGCATACCCCAGAAATGCATCTGCCGGCTACTCCTACACTGTATAAACGATATAGTAGGCCTACCGTATAAACAGATCAAGCAGTGGAAGAAATATCCTTCTTTCTTTTATCTCATGACCAATCTCTTTCTCAAATTTCCGAGAAAGCTATTTTTCACTTGTTCCCTCATCGGCCAAGTCCACAACTTTAAACTGCCATAGGCTAGGACTCAGACTATTATTAGACAGGGAAATACCTTTGACGTTAGAAACTAGAGTAAAACGTTACATCGCCTTGCTCTCGATAATGGAGACATGCTGAAGCTGTGTCAAGATGAAGTTTCACTAAACTTTTACTGGGTTGAAAAAAGTCTTAAAAAATACTTAATGCCAATTTAAGATACTCTGAGTGGTTGTCTTTCAGTGGACATAAACATTAGTCAGGTGCTGTCTTTCACTTCAATTTTTAACTTTACTTTCTGTCAGTTTGGTTTTTGCTTATTATATTCTTTATAAAGAGCCCTTTTGGAAGAAACTATCAGGTGTTTAGAGCACTGACATAGCATGCAAATGTTTGAATTATTGATTTTTTTTCATTTGATTGATACACTTCAAAGAAGCCAGTTTTCAGATGAAGAAAAATTTGCTACAGCCATCAGAAATCAACTGCTCCAGGCTTGATAATTTGCAATCCTGAGGTTGTCCCAGAAGCACTGTAAGTGCCAGTACACGTAATGTCATGATTACTTACACGCTATAGTGATGAGATGAACAGGTGTTAAGCTGCTGCTTCAAAGATGGTACTGGTATTACACTTTGCTATATTACAAAAATATTGTTATACCAATCAACAGACATTCTACAACTCCCTATGTTAGAAAAGCATACTTGACATACCTTGCTGATCAGTGCCGAAGGTCACCACAGTATAGTTAAGTTTGTTGTCTATAGGATAAGACACCTTGAACATTTCCACAGCCTCCCTGAATGCATCAGCCGTACTCCTCAGGGTGTCCACTGTGTACGTCCCTCTGAGCTCAGGGTCCAGCACTACAGATCTCACCTGGACACACTGGGAGAACGTACACTTCCCCTCACTGACAAAACACAAGAGATCAACAAAAATAAACAACACTTTACGGGATTCAAGATATGCATGTCATGCATCTGATCAAACACACTATAATCTGTAAATAAATAGAGAAATATCAGTATACAGGCATGAACATGATGTATGTGCACTGTATGGAGGTTGGGAAGAGTGAATAACAATGTCATCAGACTTGGTAACAGTATTATCGTTAATAGGGATTACACTTTCTGAATATAGCACAGATTCTAGTGCTGAAATTTGGCTGAGAGCACTGCGGGTTTCGAGCCAGCGACCTCAGAGTCAGGCACCTAACCACCAGCAATACATGTCAACCGTCTAGACCACTCGACCAACAGGCCTTCCACAAAAATGGAAGGTAGTTGACCAGTAGACTTTACAGCGAACATGCATTACCCCTCTGATGATCACAAACGACGTCACTCCCCTTAGGTGAATATATCAGATAGGTATAGATGTCATTTAGAAAGTGGATTAAGTAACAGTATTATCATTAATAGGGATTACACTTTCTGAATATAGCACAGATTCTAGTGCTGAAATTTGGCTGAGACCACTGCGGGTTTCGAACCAACGACCTCTACCGGTCAACTACCTTCCAGTTTTGTGGAAGGCCTGTTGGTCGAGTGGTCTAGACGGTTGACATGTATTGCTGGCGGTTAGGTGCCTGACTGAGGTCGTTGGTTCGAAACCCGCAGTGGTCTCAGCCAAATTTCAGCACTAGAATCTGTGCTATATTCAGAAAGTGTAATCCCTATTAATGATAATACTGTTACTTAATCCACTTTCTAAATGACATCTATACCTATCTGATCAGACTTGGTGTTGATGAGCCGACTTCACAGGATCTGTTTCAATCTCTTAAGTGAAGCAGTTCTTCAAATACAGTGTCACCAACGCAGTCACTATGATAAGGAATGCTTGCATCTTAAGTGACATACAGAAATCATTTTTAGCCACATTTTAATAATTGTATGTATAAATTTTACTGGAAAAAGTGCTTTGTTGAGGGAGAAGACTGAAGATTAACAATGCACAATAAATGGTCCTCACACACAAAAGTCTGATCTGAATGTACCAGGGTACAGGATATCAGGGTAAAGGGTACAGTGTAAAAGGGTACAGGGTAACAGGGTGCAGGGTGCAGGTTGCAAGGTAACAGGGTACAGGGTAACAGGGTACAGGGTAACAGGGTACAGGGTAACATGGTACATGGCAACAGGGTACAGGGTAACAGGGTAACAGGGTACAGGGCAACAGGGAACAAGGTACAGGGTACAGGTTACAGGCTAACAGGGTACAAGCTAACTGGGTACAGGCTAACAGGGTAACAGGGTACAGGGTAACAGGGTATGGGGTAACAGGGTACAGGTAACAGGGTACAAGGTAACAGGGTATGGGGTAACAGGGAACAAGGCAACAGGGTATCAGGGTATCAGGGTACAGGGTACAGGCTAACAGGGTACAGGCTAACAGGATACAGGCTAACAGGGTACAGGCTAACAGTGTAACATGGTAACAGGGTACAGGGTGGAATATTAGTGCTGTCTACCTCTGGGCTAGAGGGAATATCCTTTCAGTTTATTGGTAGAACAGCAGACTTGTCTCAGCAGAAGGTCTCGAAACTTTTTAATTTTGCTGCTAAATATCTTTAAAGTCATACATGCATTGTTTCTTAACTATCAAAGTGCTCTTGGCTGGTACGACAGGTCCAAATATCAATATCGCCATAAACTAGATTTCTTGGCTTCCTTAACCTCAATAAATGTAATACCATGTTACTTTCTTAACAGCGAACAATTTTTGAAATAGTTCACTGCAATGAATTTTAGGGATCACAAAAACACTGAAGCCACTTACTTTTTCTTTTTTCCTGGTCCTGACCTGGAATAAGAAAAAAAAGCAGGAAATTTTCACACATCTCTGGAATTCAATTCTTGTAAAGCCACAGTAATTTCTATTGTTATTTTCACCTTTTGTTTTAAGACTTACAAATAAAGTCATAAGGATACTCTGAAATTTAAAGATGGTCAGCAAAAATGTCTCAGTTATAGGAAGACACTTTAGAAATACTACGCAAAAAAAAATGACATTAAAGAAGACTTTTGTGCCATAGTATTTACTATTCCATATTTTGTTTTTTCAAATAACTGACATGCTTCTCATCAGTTTGTAAAATATGTCCAGTTCAAAATACACATAAACATGATATGCTCCACATACTTGGAAACATTTAGTTCTTTCTCCAGTTCCAGCTTGTATCGTTTCAGGTTCATTAAAAGTTCAGGATCAGAGCCATTTACCCAGGTGTACACCACATCTATTGGCACCGGGAGGCATAGCCTTCAAACAGACACAGCATAAAAATTTACATGCAGAAATATTGACACTGTCATCCAGATATGTATTAACAACCCACGTTTTACTTTTATCTTTTTCTTGCATTATTCTTTCTTCTTTTACAAATGCATCTATTAAGAAACAAGCACATGAAGTCAGAGTGGCACTGACAGTGCAATGTTAAGAAGTATATTTGTAAAAGTTCATGTTTATGGCATATGTACTTTTCTGCAAGCCATGTAATTCTTTTCAGGACAGATAACAGTACTAATGAAAGGAAAAAAAAACGTTTTTATGAAAAAGTAGAGATATGTATGTGTTGTTGATCAGACTGACTAACCATGTGAGAAAAGAGAAACTGTATATTGGCTATAAATACCAGACAAGATGTCCCAAACAAAGAGGAATAACAGTATTTCATTTTATCCACGAACCTATTCTGGAAAGAGCGACCAGCAATGTTCTCACTGAAAGAATTGAAAACAGCAGCATATTTGTCTCTGCTCCATTCCATCAAAGCCTGCAAACAGGAAAGCACATTGATACTAATTACACTGTATATCTGGTGTAGTTCCAAAGACCACCAAATAGGATGTAATAGATGCAAGGATTAAAAACAAGTTAAGTATCACAGTTACCTAAAAGAGCTATATGTGCATGTGTGATTTTGAAACCCCAGAAGCTTATGCTACACTAATCATCACTAATAATGCATTGGCCTCTCTGTGCAGTAGCACAGAAGTAACTTTATTTCCGTTCGGTACTATAGTACTTCATCCTCATACACAATCATAACCTGAATACTGAGGATACATGAGCCCAATGCACTGTATAAAGCTTCGTTTAGTCTTTCAATAAGGTTTCACACATTTTGAATCAAATCAAGTAGGCCTACATGCACAGGTTTAAATAATTTGAAAATCCTTTCCATACTCAAGGTTAACCAGTGGACAGGTGGAGATGTGTACCTTGCAATGACAGACAAACACTTTCAAGTGTGAACCCTTTCGTCGCTTAAGGTAAAAACAGTCCTTCTGTATCATGTGACTTATTAAAAATGTTAGGTAACTTTTTTTTACACTAATTAACTGATCATATCTCTCACCATGTTCTGGATACACAAATGACACTGCTTTCCTTCAGAGACTTAATAAGCTCACAAACGTCCTTCACCTCAATAATAGTGAATTTTTGATTTCAATAGTTTCTATACTTTAACTAGCTTTTTGTGAAGCATTTATAGAAAATTTAATGTACGAAAAAATAGTTGCCTTCAGTAAGACGTTTTTTACCTTGAGTGAGAAAAAGAGTGCTAACTCGGAACCTTCTGTTATTTATTTATTTATTTATTTGATTGGTGTTTTATGCCATTCTCAAGAATATTTCACTTATATGGCGGTGGACAGCATTATGGTGGGTGGAAACCAGGCAGAGCCCTGGGGAAACCCACGACGGTCCGCAGGTTGCTGGCAGACCTTCCCACTTACGGCCAGAAAGGAAGCCAGCATGAGATGGACTTGAAGTCACAGCGACGGCATTGGTGAGACGCTCCTGGGTCATTACACTGCGCTAGCGCGCTAACCAACTGAACCATAGAGGCCCCGAACCTTCTATTAACACAGACTGACAATATAATGTACACCACAAATTTCCTGACCTAAACCTGCAAGAAAGCGCCTGTGTGAGTTGGATTAACTTCATTCATCAGATCAATGTCTATGCTGTCCACATATAAAGAATTCATATACTATATAATACTATTCAGGCCAAATATATTATCCTATCTGAGGTATGAGGTGACTTCCATTGAAAATGCATACTCTGTATTATGTAACCACTGGCTTAATTTCGCTTGGACATTATATATTAATTGAAATTATGTATCTACTGGTTATAAAACGTCAAACTACTCAATCAACTAAGGGCAATATGGGTTTCATGAACTTTCTACATTTGAGGGGCAGTACGTGCTTGTTTATTTTTTGTGGTTAATGTTGGATTTAAATTCACACCGTCCTTTGCATTGGTATCTAGAAGACTTGAACTAAGAGTCCCCACATCTGCCTCAGAAGACCATCTCCCACCACCACCATCACCACCCTGTTCCACCCTCCTTGACCGCTTTGTCCGGGCCTACATGTTGATCACGATAGTTAAGTTTTTTGTTGTTGCGGTATATTGGCTAAATATGTGAAGACTACAGAGGTACAGACTTTCTTATTTTCAAAATCACGCATGCTGACACAGACCGCTAGTAAAGCAGACAATCAGCCTCAGATAAGATCCACACACGTCACGAGACATGTCTCACCTCGCCGAACATGAAGAGACTGCCGATACAGAAGAATAAGCCAGCGACAATCAAACACAGACCATACTTATGAGAGAGCACATCGTAGATGCGCTTTTGTAGCAACTTCTGCAGACTTGGCTGCATTTTACAACTTTGAACCACGTCTGTCACATAATGTTTGTAAGATCTTCCTTGCAGCTGACGTTTACATGGAGGCAGCCATTAGACAACGGAGTGCATGACGGGATAGATGTTTCTAAAAATAGATATCAACACAAACAAAACCACATGTCGTTGGCTACGTTCCTGACACGTGCTTATACTCAAAACACAGGGCCATTCATGAGGCGGGTTATGTCCATGAACACATGAGACAATTCCTTTGCCATCCTTCTACTGATCATATAGCAGCCTACTCCAGTCAGTTACCAATGGCAATAAAGTTAAAGCTTTAATCCAGTTCCGATTACGTATGCGGTGCCCCGATCACAAAGCGATCTTACACTCAAGTCAAAATTTCAAATGGATTTAAAATCGTTATTTCTTAGGTAACAAGGTAAAAATGTTATAAGACAACATAAATTATGGATAAGTTATTGTAAAACAAATTTCAGCAGAAATAACGGAATGGTATATACCAAGTTTACTGATTGAAATTTTGACTTAAGTCAAAGATCGCTTCGTGATCCCTGGGCCAGCCTGCTGTCAGGGTTGTAAGTGTATGTGAAAATCCAGAGTAGTCTCAAATAAACAGGTCATACAGCTGTTGAATAGATCACTACATGGAGCCATTAAGACACTCGCCAATGTCTCCACAATTTTTAGTTCTTTACTTAACCGCACATGTGGGTACAACTGTTGTTTCATTTGCATTCATTATCTGCATTTGGAAAAGTCAAATACCCAGATTTATGTCAGTAGTCTAAGCATAGCAAGCCATTCTCCATACTGGACACGTTACAATACATGGCAAATATGAAAGATTTTCGCCTAATTTATTAACGTCATGTTCATAGTTGCATTTATAGTCTGAATTGTTTGGGCAACATTTTGATTCACACAGCTGTTCTATCATTCTGATATATGCAAATAACATATCTAAACTTTTTTATCAACTCCAAACCTTTTTAAAGTATTTACGATTTCAAAAATGCTCTGGACCATGCCCTGTTTAGACTTCCTATGAATTGTAGGCATGGCTCTCATTGCTGAGGTGCGCTAAATCTGGCAGTATGTGGAAGGTCTGCCAGCAACCTGTGGATGGTCGAGGGATTCCCCCAGGCTCTGCTCGGTTTCCTCCCACCATAATGCTTGACGCCACCATATAAGTGAAATATTCTTGAGTATGGTGTAAAACACCAACAAATAATTAAAAGAGGTGTGCTATATGATTCAGCATATTCCATGTTGTGATGATACAGGACTTGATAAATGACTTGTGCAGTACAGGTTTGTCCGTCTTCTGGGAATCACGCTTCCATTTTGTTTGGTAATACTGCGAAAACCAAAGGTTCTGCTTACCAAATTATGTTGCCAATTCTTCGTAAGCTCCTTTACAGACAATTCTGCTGAAATTGAAATACTGGCTACTGGTCAGCCGGTGTCCTTAGCAAGATTTTACGTGCTTATCCGAAGATTATTAGGATTAATGAAGGCAAAGAGACTAGTTTCACAAACCATCGTGCAACATTATTTTATCTAAATTTGCCGTATGATATTTTGTATGTCACTATTACTGTATCACTGTCCTATATGTAAGATTATTGCACATCTATGACATCTTTGAGAAAGTGGGCCCAGATGTGCATTGGCATGGGAACAGCACTGCCACGGCAAACCTAACCAAACCATGCTTTGGCCTCTGGGTGTTGCATCATACAATATTTGGGATCCTGATTAATGTTTGCCAAACACATCTGCACCCAGATCTCCTGCTTCAAGAAAAGCCTGTTTCTTAACAAATGAGTCAGATACCATCTCACAAGCTGCGATATCGTCTATTTTTTTCCCTGAAATCCCTTACTCATGTTGTATGTCAAATGTTTTCACCACCAACACACATCTGTACTAGCTGCAGCGTGAATGTATAAAAAAAAAAAAAAAAAAACCATGGTCCATACAGTGAAAATATTTTAATCATAATATTTATGAAAAGCTAAACAGGAAAATATTCATTGAATCAAATACTCTTTACTACACTGTTATCAACTGAAACAAAGATGTTTTTGATTTTTATTGCACCATTGCAATTAAAAATACTGTATTTCACCTGAAGTTTAGCTTTTTCTAGTGATACATTTTACTCCATTCTGGTTGATTCATCCACCATATTAAACCAGTTGGGTTGTTGTTTTGTGTTTGTTTGATGAATTCCTAATCCGAAAAACGTAACTGTTTGCATCAAAAGTATCATGATATGGCCTTTATGGTCTTCTGAAAGTGCAATTTTACTTACCAAACTTCAGGTGAAATACACTATATGGCTGTAATTACCTGAACATTGCCATAATAAAAAATGATATGTCGAGTTTTGTATACAATAGGTATAAATGAAGCAATCTAAGTAAGAACTAAATGTATGTGTCTATAAATATAATCAAGACATTACATGCTGAACATTAGAGCTAATTAAATGCGGTTAATTTACACAAGATGACAACTATTACAGACACAGCACTGCCCCCAGAGTCCAGTTCAACATCTCAAAACAGTGTGGCTTTTAACTTCTTTAACTTCACAAATTTAACCATGCGAAAATGCAGGGTTTGTCTTTCCAGTTAAAATAACCCTTTAAATTAGGAGACAACTGTTTGGATCAGCTGATTGTTAATATAATCTGCATGACTAAAACGGTTGTACACCGTAATACTTTTGATTCTGCTCCATCCATTTTCATAGCCTTAATAACAGTGACAAAAATCAACTGTATGAAGTCATAAGGAGGTAAATGTTCACAATCACCATTTTAACCAAATCTGCAGTATAATGTGTATCAAATGAGTAACATGTACCTGTCAAATTGCTGTACAATCTTTTTGTGAAATACAATGTTTGTTTTGTTCACACGTTTCACTTATATTACCAGCATACAGGGTAGATCAGAATTCATCATGAAAATTTTGTTCTTTCATGATGTGTAGTGAAGTGAAGTCGTACGCCCCTTTCAAAATTGTGGAGATTTTTCACAGTGGAAGATTTAGAAGCCTAACTGGCTAGGGTCCTGTCAATCAATGTATGCCACAAATGACTTCAATCAAGACATTCTTAGGTGACTTTCCCTACGGCACTAAGTATTTTAGAACTGAACCCTGTGATTGCATGAAAATACTATTAATAATACTATTAATACCTAATCTGGGTTGATGGGTGAAATAAATAGGAGAGCCGGAGTAAAATCTTCCTTCACCAAGTACCTGACAAATGTCCAGACTGCTGCAAATCCATCACTAAATGGATTCAAGCCTGCAACAGGATAATAAGGCAAATGGCCGCAAGTGACCCATTAAGGGTGCTCAAAAAACCTTAGTACACTTTAACCATACTGATGCATTGAAATATTCAACTACCAGAGGATTTAAATGCTATTCTCTGTCACATTGGCAAGTTTAGTGCATGTTGTATCACACATGTAAGGCACATATATATGTAAATATATGTATACCCCAAATCTTTGGTACAACCATTAAATATAATCAAATTAAATAAAGTCTGCTTTTAAATATCAAAAACTGTTTAAGTCATAAAAACATTTATTGTCATGCCATCAAACACCAAACTTCCTCGTTTGCACAAATGTGATATACCATAATTGTTACAATGTCAAACACAATAACATAATACATGCTAGAGATTCAAGTTCTACCAATGAACAGCCCTAATACATAATTATATTACATCACTAATTGTTGTATGGCATTGTTGGTAAAGGCAAGGTCCATGCCTCATTCCTGTGTTAGGGAAGGAGTCCATCCACAACAGTTAACATGTGGCATGTTAACAGCAAAATTTAAACAGCTCAAGTTCATGGTACTACCCATACTAACTAGGAAACAAACAAGAATAGTGCCTTCACACTCGGGTTTTACACTGAATGCAGTAACATAATTATGGGTTAAAGAAATTGGATTTCTCAAAGATCTGTAGCTGAAGATACTGGCATTAAATTACAAACAAAATAGAAAGAAAAACTAAAACAGAAAAAAAAAATACACATGTACATATAACTGAGTGCTCATGAAACAGCTATGGGTTGCGTGTCTTGTACAAGCAGTGCTCTGGTTTCTGCGGGCAGGGGGCCATCTTCCTCCTCCCCTCGTTTACTGGACTGGGGGGAAGCAGAGTCTGCCACGACTGAAGACTGCTCTGAAGTGGGTGAGGCTGTCACTGAGTCAGCTCGAGGAGAGACAGGGTCTGTACTCATAGGGTCCAGATCAGCCGATGATGGTGAGTTGAAGCTGTCCGCAGTGTCAGGAGAAGGTAGGGGCAAGGCTGTGGAGGACAGTGGAGAGCACTCTGCTTCACTCTCTGAGTGCTCTGTCTCTGGTATAGCCTGTAAAGAGATTCTCCTCCGCGAGCCGGCACTGTCCTCACTCTCAAATACTTCATCAGCATACTCATTGGCCTGTAGGAGTCGTCGTTTTGGGTGATATTTATAAAGCCGTTGCCGCTGCCTGGCCAATTGGTGTAGAGCATTAGGCCCCGGGGGAACCTGGTAGGTCACTTCATCATCTGAAGCTGAGGGACGAATAGTGTGGATAACCACATAGGGACAGTCGGCATCATCTGCAGCAAAGAAGAGTACAATGTCAACACCAGGTCACCCAGCTCCTAACATTCGACTTTTATAAAGAAAAAAGAAGGCAACACCAATTTTATTTTGTGTTTTATGGACAAAAAATCCAAAAACGGAATTAAAACAAAAATTTAGCTTTTTATAATAATTAATTTTATAACTTTGATGATTTTATGATTTGCATGCTTTTCAAGGTTTTCAAGGATTTCCAATCATGTAAATTTGTATTCTTTAAGGAAAATTGTTGGGATAGTCCACATTTTCACAAATGATTTTCAAGTTTTTTGCTTATATATACCCTTGTGTGACATTGAAAAAAAGATTGACTCTTCCCATGAAGCAAAAATTTCAATTCAGAATTGCTCTGGCTTAGTAACACTTTGAAACTTTTTTCACTGGGTGGGTTTTTGTTTTCCTCTGTGTCGAATAAACCATTGTTCTTTTAGACAAGCATCACACACACAAAACTTATTTTACATACACAGTTGGACCTGAGTCAAGGATGTGTTTCATTCTTCCTAGCTTAGCTTTCAGAAATAGAAAATTATTCTCTTTCATGCAGTAGCACACAGCTGGGACTTTTGTTTTTTACAAGTGTGCTGTCTCCAACATGTCAAAGCTGTATGGATACTTTATCCTAGTCTTAACCCTGAAGGAATTCTGACATCATGTCACCTAGTTATTCATGCACAATATTGACCATAATGTCACAAATAACATCTCAAGGAAAAAGACAAACTTGTGAAAGGAGTGGAATAAAACCAAGCAGATGTACTCAATAGGGTTTAGGGAGTCTCAACTTCACTGTTTTAACAATGAACAAAAATGGAAAGAAATAGTAAGTACTGCGTGAAAAGAAAATGTTCTTAATTTGATATTAGCAGCCAGTCAGATGATTCAAAATGACTACAGATGAAACATGTATGCTGTCGGAGTGAATGTGGCAATTTGTAGTTATTAAATTCAATCATTCAGAGGAGTCAATGTGGAATGTAAGTGTTGTATTGTGAATGTTAGCAGGCCTTACACATAATCTGTTTTAATCTGGTCTTGCAGTGGAACTGTAGGCTTGGTGACCACCTACTGTTTAATCCACCGCAAGGCTGCATATCAGGACCAGTTATGTACGTTATTGTTAGAATTGTATGTCTGTAAACCTTGTTAAAACTTGTTTGTTACTATGCTGTATGTTTTTGTAAAAAATGTACTGTCACTTGTCAAGTGTACCCAGAGCCCCGAAACCACCGACTCTGCGATACAACTGTGCCATAGCTGAAGTTACACCAGCTAGTGTGAATCTGTCTAATTTATATGTGCATGTTTTCCTATCGTTCATAAAGTGTTCAGTAAATAAGTAAATCCTGCCTTGAGTGTTCCTGATTACAAATTGTGACCAGCATCACAATATAAGACCTAAAATTCTACATGTGTTAGCATTATTGTTGCATAGTATAAAGTCTGTATATGCGTACATGTATGTACATTCAAAATTGAAGGAGAAGAGACACTTATCCATCATATATCTGATGCTTGATCTGACTCAATACAGACAGTATACAACATTCCAAACTTACAGACAAGAAGAAAAAGGCAGTGTCTAATGGTTACAATTACAATCTGTTATCAGAGTTGCTTGACAAGCTAATGACATGAACAGGAAGTGAGGGTTTAACATAGATATGCCTGACTGCACTCACACAAAAGCTATCACTATCCTAAGGTTATCTCCTACATATCAGAGCAGGCTCGGTTCTTTTATAACATTTTACTTTTAGTTGTAAACTTGTAAAAAAAAAAAAAAAAAAAAAAAAAAACAATTTTTTGCTGCTTCTGAGCACTCACCTTTATAAATTTTATAACAAATGCACATATATAAATGTACAAGCAGCTTCGTAGTAACAAATGCTGTCTTCCAGTATGGTGTAATACACCCATCAAATAAATAAATGAACAAACATACTGTCTTCAATGGAGTGGGAGTGAGGTTTCCTTACTGATGTGCTAATTTCCTTACACTTAACAAATCAGTTCTTGTTTAGAATGAGGTAAGTCATGACAACATACATGTAGGATATAGCGATTTACTCAGGATGTTAAGAAAAAATCATGATATATACAGTTCTATAAATTAAAAGTTGAGGAGTTGAGGAAGTTGAGGATAAAAGTTTAACCTGCGGTATACATGTATCAACTGTATCATTACTTTAGGAGATACAAAAAATTTTACCAACATGCATAATCGAAAGAATTTAATTAAACTTTCTGAAAGGATAAAAGTATTAGAAAATGTGTTACTCTAAAGGTTAGCGATATTCAAATTCTGATGCTGATTTAAATAGACAATATTCAGTCAAACAGTATTTTGGTCTGACAGACTTTTTAGTAAACAAAGTTACTGGTGTTGAATGCAGGTGGGCGAGTGTGAAAGAAAGAATGAATGAATGAATGAATGCTTGGGGTTTAACATCATGAGCGTGAAAGAAGACAAGGACATGAGCTACAGGTGTAGCCTTGGTGACTAGAGTAGAGGTGTGAATCTCCCAGAGAAACAGGCGGTTCTCACAGACTCTGCCAACAGGAGATATGGCTGACTGCACATCACCAACTAACTCAATCTCACAATGATTAATCATCCATGAACTAGCTGCTTTTGCACACAACATTATCTCCCAAACTGGAGTGAAGACCACCAAGGAAAAATCAGCGAGGCAATAATGAGTGTGAGAAAATGAAAATTGAGAAATTTAATTCAGTACAGCTGTGTTATGACAAAAAAAACCAAAGATTTATACAAAGAGTGCTAAATAACTGCCTTTGTTTTATTACACATATATGTACCCCTGTCACTTTTAAACAGAGCTGAACAATGGACTAGATTCTACACACCACCCAGAAAAAAATAAATACTCAATCTTGCAAATAAGTTCCACAAATACAGATACCAATATATAGATTTCTGTCAAACACACCAGCTTGATTTCTGAAAAATATTTTTAATCCTAGGATATCACTTAAAGGAACTCTTTCCTTATCTTTTTCATCACAAGATAAGCTGGGCTAAAATCAGTAAAATAAAATAAAACATATGCATTGCATGCAATTTGAAAAAAAGAGAGCATTTCAAGCTGATGATGTGAACAACAGAGAAAAACCTACCATCGTCTGTGGCCCTTTGTACAGGTGGGGTCCTGGACTGGTTTATCCGTTTACATGTAACCAGAACAACAAAAGTACCAAGGAAGACAAGAGCACTTAGTGCCCCGATCAGGGCAAAGGCAACAGTTCGCCAGTGTTGGTTCTCCGCTGTTTCCCTTATGGCAACATTCCCACGGCTGTGGCCAGCACCCTCGCTGTATATTGTCAGGTGGAGCTCAGTCTTCTCCGCCACAGGCTGTGAACTTTTCCCATGTTTGTCGCCAACTTCTGAATGATGCTGGAAAAACTTGAACTCTTTGAAGGGCCCACATGTGGTGTCTGCAGTCTGCGAGCAGGGCTTTCTGACCACCTCATTGTCAGAGCACCCTGAGCAGGGTACACATGTGGATTCAAGGTAAAAGTGACCATGTGCACAGGGCTTCCCAGTGGCTTCAGTACCCTGAATCTCCTTCAGAGAAACCCAGAGGCTGAGCAAAGCTAGGATATGAACAGTGTGTTGCCACATGCTGAACTAAAGTGAACCGAGCTGCGCTTCCTTCGTGACTGACACCTAGCAGTATGGGGAGGGACTTGTCTCTCACGGTGATAAGTAACAGGCTGTAATCTAAGCATCATCTGAACATTTCCTGTCTGCTCACTTTTACCCCATGGCCATCTGAAATCACAGTACAGAATCAGCTGTTTTTTGTTTTTGTTTTTTTTTTATTGTGTAAGTTATGTAGTACAACATACATGTTATCATGTACATATTTGTAAATGTAGGTACATCAAGTGACATTAAGTCCAGCTCATGTTGGCTTACTCTCCGGTGAACATGGGAAAGTCTGTCAACAACCTGCAGACGGTCGGCGGTTCCCCCCAGGCTCTGCCCAGTTTTCTCTCACAATAATGCTGGCCGCCGTCATATAAGTGAAATATGCTTGAGTACTGCATAAACACTAATCAACAAATAAATAAATCAAATGATACTGATTTGACTTTTTACCCTTACAGTTTCAGCTTTGACTACCATCATTCAAATGCCATGGTCTCCTGATTTACTTAAATAAGATATAGCTGAAATACTGCCAAAGTGGTTTAAAACTATAATCATTCACTCATTCAGACACTGTTTGGCAAAAACTGACAACATTTTCAAACGGCACCAGACTGTGGCTAAGGTATATGTACATGAAGACAGTGAACAAGCATACTGTTAGTAAGTTGCAGATACTGCCAAGTACAATATAGCTTAAAAGTATTCTACAAAATACTCTGCATTCAACACCTGCCATATATGTGAAACTGCATTATATGACAGCTTCAGAAGAACTCATTCATGAAACGTAACTGTTGAATTGTGATTGTTAAGCATTTCAGGTAGGCCTATTAATAGAAAGTAAGAAAAAAAAAAAAGAAAAACACAGATATCTTTCATTTCAGAGGTATAGGCCTATGTTGTCAGCACCCTATTGTTATTGTATTATAGATCCATGGTAGTTCTCTTTGTGAAAATAATTTATTAAGTACTTTCAATTAACATTTTTAATTGGCATTTGAATGTCATGACTGAATCCCACGGGAAATCAGATTATTGGTTTTGAGCAATGAAGCACGAGAGAGATAAGAGTTGAAATTACATGTTAAGGATCTCCTGAAGTCAGTTATCTGTGAATTTGTTTTCAAACATATTTTGCTTTAGACTAAATACAGAACACCGATAATGAGCTCAAAATAGTCCTTATCAAACAGTGAATATATGCAACATACATAAAAACATTAGGAATTATAAAGATTAACCTAATTATCTTCTATGACAATTCCATGGCGTAATATGTGCACATCTCTTTCTACTTCATGTAAAACAATCCACATGGACACGCAACTAGTAAAATTTGAATGACTGATTTGACACTGCTACTGTCAAAAATTAGCAAAAATGTGGGTAGGTCACCTTCGAGGGATACACAAGGCATGCTTTATATCATAGCCTCTGTCAGGAGGTTGAAAATTCTGCATAGTCTATGTCGATCATAGTTCCGGAATATAACTCTGAAATCGAGCTACAAGAAGTGTTGGGAGAGTTACGGAGAATAACTTCTTTTAGTGTGTCAGATTGTAGGGAAAACCACATTTACCGCATCTTCACACTTCAAATCCCGAGTGTAAATCAATGTCAACCGAGTGGCCCCAGTAATCAACTACCTGTTCTGAGTCTCGCCGAACCAAAAACGATCCAAAATAAACAAAATAAATACATTTTCAGACGCTACACAATCTGTGTAAATGCACATTTTCTGACAAATGTCATATCGGCCCGGCCTTAAGTTCGAAACTGCGATCATCAGTTAATCTCGCAAAATGAACACTAGACCTATATCACAAAATTAAATGACATGTACTTGGCCTAGTTGGTGCTACCACGGTCATGACATTTTACATGATCAAGTAGCGCCAGTCCAAACACAAAAAAGCGAACAGAGTTATCCACGACTTGCAACATCGCGCCGCTCACACAAACTTGCGCCAGAAGTGCGCATCAGCTGCTGCATTCTACTTCGTAAGTCACTCACTTAGGCTACTCCACACATATAACCATTTGTAACTCACGGGTGTCTGCAAATTACTCATCATACCTGTACTGAGGAAACAAACGATAACTTTTCGTTTTCCGAAGAAACTTCAAAAAGTTCGTCTTTGTCCCGAAAAGTTCCACCGTACCCATAATACCTTGTACTAATACGTAAACATCCGCCCAGCAATACCACGTGGTTTAGCCCTCGGATCATGCCGACTGCGTGGCATAACATATTTAGCTAACTGATACACGTGTAGTTTTAGAAAAGAAAGCGCAGAACTTTTTATACCATAAGTTCATTAATTTTCAACTAAATTAGGCATGTATATGTGACTCTTCTTCAATCCTTGTATTGACTTGCAGGATGTTTTTCACTAAACAACATATGTATACAGTACCGGCCAGTAGGCACATTATTGAGGAAATGCAACAGCCGTTCACAAACATTTGCATACCCTTGCTAGGCTCAAGAAAACACAAAGGCAGATAAGAGACAATGTTTGGAAATTTGTTTTATTGATTTCAGTAATTTCTACTACAGGCTGGGTTTAAGCAGGCATTCAGTGATGGTTCCTCATAAACCAATTTTGAAAGGTCAAGAATAAAGATACTGTGACTGTTGTATACATGTTTTCGCAATAGAAATACCACCACCAAGAAAACATCTGAGACAGTATATCAGTTATATAGTCTTCATATTTAATGTTTATTAAATAGATGTGACTGAAGTACATTTTACGAGCATTTAAAATACCCCTGGAAGATTTAAACATTTTAAACAATTTAAATAAAACATATATCAGTGGCAAAGCTTTTACACAGGCACATACTTGTGTCAACATGACAACAATAAAAGAAGTTGAAAGGTAAAATAATTAAACATTAAATAAAACTGGGACTAGACTGACCAATAACAAACTATGGCAGGAAGTCGGATCACTGACTGGAAACAAATCTTTTAAGGTTTTGAAATGGAAGCAAGGTATTAAAATATCCCTCATTAAAAAAAAAAAAACCAAAAAACATTGACATATTTGATGTGATCATGGACGCAAAATCAAGGAAGTAAGTTATACTATCAGATTTAATGTTACATGTAAATAAAAATCTACTCTTAAAAGATATCCCCCCCCCCCAACCAAAAAAAAGAAACAGTGCTGATATACACATGTAAATGAATGAAATAATAAGAAATTACTTCTCACCTTCGAACACATTAAATCAAGTGTAAATCATATCTTTTCGTATGGTTCAAATAATGTTGGATAACGATGATTCTTTGTATGACAGTACTCCCCTCCCCCCTTCCCCTAACAAATTATAAATAATGACTAAAAATTCTAAGTACAATTCATGACTAAATGTGTCTTACTTCTAACTAAACACCTAGGATGTGAAGATATCATAACAATATGAGGGTTAACATCTCATTCATTTTACCATCCCATATAAACATACGACAAAAAAAAAGAGAAAAGAAACTGCTGCACCCTCAGGGTATATTCAGATATATTTTATTTCAATAATATAAATACATGTACATATATATCCTGTGACCTGCTAGTATTAAGCAAATACTGTAATTCTTCAACCTTTTCACATGTGTGCAACTTATTCAAGCATGTTCTTATTTATTCTGTGTAGACTAATATGATTATACTTTTGGTGATCATACTTTTGAATATGGCCAATCAAACCAATGTAGTTTTGTCTCCAAAATGTAATTACAAATGTACATAAACTGCACTGAAAGTTGCTCTTTTATATTAGTGAGTGAGTGAATGAGTGATTAAGGTTTAACTGAGATGACTTACCAAAGGCAAGTAAACCATCCGACCCGAACCAATATACTGATACGGGTCAACCAGTTGTTGCACTATCCCCTTAATGCTGAATGCCAATTACAACCTCCTTTTTTAAGGTCTTAGGTGTGACCCGACCCAGGTTTGACCCTGGATCTGCCGCCCCCGAAGCGGACCCTCTACCAACTGAGCCATTTCTCTTTCATATGCAAAAAAGCTGAAGAATTAGGGTGTCTTACTAAACATAAGTATATGTTAACCATGCATGTGATTGACACAGATAGTAGAACACTGAAAATGATTCAGAAAATAATTACCAATTTAAGATGTTACAGAGCATGTTTAAGTAACCCACTACTTGACAAAATTCTTTGACTTTCAGTTACACGACAGTCATATGGAATGATGGATATGATCACACTGTATAAATAACTTCATACATCAGATAAACTCAGTACCTATCAGTTGATACACCCAACTTCTCTCTTTTCGCACACATGCATGCACATGCTCACTTATCTCTACCTAATATACATATATTCACTCATGAGAAAAAAAAGACTATAACAATACAGAAGTATACTTGCTGTCAGTTCTTGACTTTTGATTATAATTGATGTAAGTATTTGAGTATTTTGAATTCACTTATTGCTATATGATATTGTCATATTAGAAGTAAATGTAATGTATACTTCATGTAATTCAGAATAATTTGAATACTTAAAACCTGAAAAGTGATTTTTTATTTAATCATTTATTAATGAATTAACACTGCAGCTGAAAGGCATCTTTTGATTTCACCAATATCATAAAACATAGTGATTCAATTTGTAGTACAAAGCAAAGGTTAGATCTAACACATCAAAGAAGTTCTCAAATGCATTTCGTGGTCGATCTGTTTAAAAATAGAATTTTTCAAATTTCTTCTACAAAGCTTAAACATCATAACCACTATGTTTCTATACATGCACCAAATTTTGATCAGTTCCATTGGAAGATAAAGATTCAAAGGAAGAACACCCACCCACCTCCAACTTTTTACTTATTTATTTGATTATGTTAAATGCCATCCTCAAGAATCTTCCACTTATATTATAATGGCCAGTTCTAACTTTTTACTTAATGCCATACTCAACAATTCAACAGTGAAACTCTGATAAACCTTTGTACTGTTTGACAGTATCTCTTAACAAAAAAGATGAACAGAGCTGTACAAACAGCTCATGGTATTATGTACTCAGACACCTTGTATAAAAGTGATGAAGAGTTTTATAGCAATTGTACATACGGGTACATGAAAACACTAACACAACATAACTATAACTGATACTGAATCTAGCAAGAATTTTACTCAAATTTGTTCATATTCATCATGGTTTTATACAAAGTATATAACTACTTGATCTTTGGCTATACCAATTAAAGCTGTACAGTGTGAGCAAGCATAGTATGTTGTTTGGCTGGGGGTTGGATACCACCCATTACAGACAGTAGCAGTGCGCAGTATGCTGTTTGGCTGGGGTGGGATACCACCCATTACAGACAGTAACAGTGCATAGTATGCTGTTTGGCTGGGGTGGGATACCACCCATTACAGACAGTAACAGTGCATAGTATGCTGTTTGGCTGGGGTGGGATACCACCCATTACAGACAGTAACAGTGCATAGTATGCTGTTTGGCTGGGGTGGGATACCACCCTTTACAGACAGTAACAGTGCATAGTATGCTATTTGGCTGGGGATGGGATACCACCCAATACAGACAGTAACAGTGCGTAGTATGCTGTTTGGTTGGGGTGAGATACCAACCATTAAAGACAGTAACAGTGCGTAGTATGCTGTCTGACTGGGGGAGGGATACCACCCAATACAGACAGTAACATTATGTTGTAAAATGTTTTGTTATCACAGTTCATTGTC
Organism: Liolophura sinensis; assembly: GCF_032854445.1. Classification (NCBI taxonomy): domain Eukaryota; kingdom Metazoa; phylum Mollusca; class Polyplacophora; order Chitonida; family Chitonidae; genus Liolophura; species Liolophura sinensis. The sequence goes on from NC_088300.1 coordinate 45,705,762, forward strand.
TCATTCCACCGACAAGTACTTCAGTGCTTTAATGCCATATTTTTTGGACAGATCTCTCTGAAACTCTCCTTTTAAAATTTTTAAGCATCTGGAAAAGGAAAATATTAAATATGAAAAGGAAATATAAGGACAATCATAGGCAAATTATCAGCTTGCTTCATGTGCTTCAATAAACAGAAAGCACTAAAGCAAAAGTAAACACGACCAAGAAAAGGCAAATATGAATTGAACTTCATGGAGAACAGATTACACGTACTATTACCAGTAAAGCAATCCTGCAGATTTAGCAACAGTGAATTCCTCAAGTAACCAAAGATAGATTTATTACTTTAACTAAATTTCACTTAATTAAAATACTGATGAACGGAATAACAAGGAAAACATTTCTTACTTTAACATACTGGAGTAAAAAAAGAATTGTAACGTACCTTCTATAGGAAGGACTGGACCGGAATTTGGCGATATCAAAGCTGGGTGCATGGGGCATATGAATGATGAAGGCGTTGGGAAGAACAATAAACTCATACCTGTTAACACATGACATGATTGACTGACTGACTGACTGACTGACCAGCTGCAACAGTACAAAATCACCTGAATTTCTCTTTAGTCTTCCAATAATAAATGTCTTAACATAAAAACAGCAAAGACTAACCACATGCTCATTTATATATACACTTTTGACAGCATACATACAAATAAAGACTTTAGGTCTACATAAAGATTGGACTGACAAATGGGATGGGTATTAAAACTTTCTTTGAAAGGGTGTTTGATTTTAAACACAGAAACTACTGCACAGAAGGCACAAACCTGCCGACAGATTCCAACAATTTCAAGCTATCCAGATTTATTTGGTACTTGAAGAATTACTGTATTTTTAAGCGTATTTCTTGGTCAACAGACCAAACTGAAGCAGAATGCTCCCATTATTGCTCTACCAGAAGCCATGTTGTTTGAGTCACATGATCAAAACTGGCTGGGCAAAGAGGAAATATGATCCACTGAAATGGGTTTTGAGATCATCGTTCACGGTCATGTTTTTCTATCATTCAGTTCAAGAAATTAAACTAAATCATGACCCATGGGATATTTCCAGATAGCTTGGAATATGCTGCCTGAACTATAACCACTTGCCTGTAGCTGAAGGCCAGCCATAACATCCGTCCAATTCCCTTTTCTGTTCTTTAGGTCGGTGCCTTTACAACTTTAGCCTACTTTTAACATTTAGCTTCACCAAAAATGTGGCAATCATTTGGCTTTTGAGGTAAATCTACTGGGTCACTAAATCAGATAGTGGCATGCAGTGACCTTAATCCACAAAACTGCCCTAATTCCTTACATTTTTGGGGACACCTGCTCTGCTCTTTTTAGCTAACACACTTTAATGTAATTGTACCAGGAATATTTCATTTCTATTTCTTGTCACATGGTTAGTTCATCTAATGAACAACATATATCACATATTTTTTATCAAAAAACCTGGAGAGCAATGTAATTCTTTGCTTTCAGCACAATTAATATCTGTCCTAAAAATCAAAGGAATTAGAGTATGTTTCATACTTTTTATATCTTCAATTTTGAAGATTACAAAAGGGAGATACAGCTCTAACCGTCTGAGTTCCACCTTTAGAAACATTTTAAATGTTAACCTTCCAAGTTTTACAGTGTGTTGTCTGAGTATTATAGTTCTTACAGAACAGTATATAGACTGACTCACCCCTGAGCATCCAGTTCCATAATGTGTGAGACTTTGTTCCAGCCAAAGCCAACAAAGCGATGATCAAACAGAGGAGCATCTTTGTCCAGCACCACATATGGCTCAAAGTCAAACTCCCAGTCAACCTGAAACAGAGCATACATTCCATAAGGATGCGTTGACGTGATGTGTCTTACCAGCAGCTGAGGAAACACAACAGGTACATAGTATCATACTGTAAAATATTATTATCAGTACATGACAAACCCAAAAATTCTTTTGCCAGATCAAATCTACAATTTCTGCACCTCCCAAACAATGAAGGCAAACACTACAAGTTGAGTTTTGGTTATTTCAGTCAATGATTGATTGATTGATTGATTGACTGATTGGCGTTTAACCCTGTGCTCAAGAGGGCAGTCAGGTTTATGGGTGTAGCAAACTGGAGTGCCTGTGGTAACTTACTGACCCACGTATCTAACCTAGTTTAGCATTTTCAAGTGATGCATTTTTCTGGATTCTGTTTGATTTATTCACCTTATAGGGCAACATAGAGAGTTTTTGACGAATTCAAAAGGTGATTAATTTGTTATCAGAAATGCTTAAGTGTTGGCATTAAAATTATCATTTTAAGGTTACGTCCGAGGAAAAGTGCATTTTTACACACCAAAAGGGTCATTACTTCATTAAGTGCTGAAATAAAAACTAACAGCTTGTTTTATTCCTAAGAACTGTAAAACAAGTCTTACTTGGTAAGGCCGTTGTTGCCGTCCTCCACTTGGCATAGTTTGTTGGGGCATGACCCTTTGGCCAGACATGATACCTGGAAATATCCCAGGTGCAAAAACATAGTCAAGTTTCATTATACTAAAAATAACATGGTTTAGATATTACCAGACTGAGATTATGTTCACTGCCCTTCAAAGTTTGTTAAGTCTGTTGATGCACACATTATTACAATCTGTTTTGTGTTAACTTGGTGCTCGTGCACAGCTTTCTATAAAAATAACTGCAGTGAGTATGAGTGCTTTTTTTATTTAAAGCAGTGATAATTAGTTAATGACAAATAACATAAGTTCCACCTCCACTTGGACATCCATGTTCTGGCAAGAAAAGTATTGTTAGAATACTTTTTGTAAACCATGATGTTTTACTGCAAGTTTGAAACTGCTTTAAAATTCTAGTATGCTAACATCACCTGAAGAAATGAAATCTCTTTTATCTCTTATGTAGCTATGTGATCAAACACCAGTATGGCTTCATAGTTTAATGTTAGGAGAGTTTGCTATCAAAAAATAATGCAGTCCATTACAGACAGTAGTCATGGTAGCATAGGACTTCTTAATGGTTGGATTTGGTAAGAACTACATGGGATGCAGCTACTGTAAAACAAACTACCGTAATTCGCCTTTTCGATCAGCTGAGCAGCACTCCTTGTCGGAATGCTCAAGGGAAAGTTGACAAAACAGGGTAACGGACTGTAGGGGAATCTGATCAGAGAAGTTGAATAGCACACTGCGGGGTGGTTGATGATTCTCACCCAAATAACTATAGACAATATAGAAAGTCGGCACTCCAAGCCCACGGCCTACCATGCAATGCTGCATGGTGTTATATTTTATATTATTTGATTGGTGTTTTATGCCGTACCCAAGAATATTTAACTTATATGACGGCAGCCAGCATTATAGTGAAAGGAAACCCATAACCACTTGCAGGTTGCTGGCAGACCTTACCACGTAAAACACTGGTGTTCTACGCCATACTCATAAATATTTTACTTTATGGGTGTATTCTGAAACCACACCCTTTACCCTCTACTTGACAAACCCGTGGACTTGAAAGCTACCGCTGCACCAATGACAGCTGAGCACTAGGTAGGTAAGAGCACTACCTAAATGCTCAAGGAACAGTGGTCTTCTAAAACCAACAATCTGACAACTTTTCTACTGATTGCCTTCACAGGGTATAACAATTTAAAAGGTAAAGGAATAATGACAATAAATATATTCATCTGAACCTAATATTATTGGCCATTAAAAAAATCACTGTGCTTTAATAACACACAAAAAAAAATCACTATTTTACAAATAGACTTTATTTTACCTGAATGTAAAAAGTGATCCCATATCCAGCATGGAAAGAAGTTGTGCTTTAGATTTGGGGAAGTTTAATCTGTATCTTTGAGTTTCAAAAGCTGGTACTACAAGGGCCTGCAAACAGAGAATATTTAGTAAACATATATTTAAATGAGCATGTTGACCAAAACGTATTATGAATATTTCACATATATAGGAGACTGATGTTTGAAAGAAATGTAACAAAAAGAAATACAGTGTATCTCAGGTGCATCATCACATATTCATGTAACATCCATATATGAAGGCATGTGATCTGAACAAACTTCACGTAAGATTACCTAAAGAGACCTAATAAGCTTTATGACAGAAAGGCCCCAAGAACGGTGGAAACAAAGGACTCCTGAAAACAGATGCCTGTTTAAGGTTGGCATCGAACCAAAGCTCTAGTGATTCCGAGAGAAAGAAAGACAAGTCTCTCAACTACAGGGCCACAAACCTACCCTCAACCAAACATGAATACTGTATCAAAGCTAGCCATAAATGTAAATGTAACGTACTAGGCTATTCAACAAAAATGTCTTCCTTCATCACTACAGACCTACCTTCTTTTGCTCTCCCATTGCCATCATGCTTACAGCTTTCTTCAAATACTCATAGAGCCCATACATTGGAAGGAAGTCAATGTCAGAGAGAAAGACATACGGGCTGTGCACCTGGCGTAGTGCCACGTTCCTAAGGTAATTCACTGGGTAAAATTGCTGCGGGGAAACAAATCAGATGTGAGACTCCATTAAAGAGTGTGTGTTTTAAGATATGCTTATGAAACAACCAATAGCACACCTTAAAGGTAGATTGAATTTAACTACGGCAAAATGTTTTCCTCTTGTTGTAAATTACATGTATTTGACTTTTTTCACCAGGATGCTTAACATGTGCTCTTATGACACTTACTGAAAATCAAAAGAGAAGAAAACTTAAAAATGATTCCAAAATGAGATGAAAGAGCATGAAAATTTACTTGCAATAATGGTCTTTCTTTCAAGAGAAACGGTTATATCAAAATTTTATTTGTATGTTGGGTATTTTGGGACCATCTTTTGGTATTTAACGCCTTTGTATATTAAGGCTCTGAAGAAGTATGTGATGCATGTCTAATAAATTTAGTTCACTGCAAATTTGTTGTTTATTTGTTGTTTAAACACATGTATATGATCTGAATTATGATAATATTTATGAATAGATTAAAAATATAAATATGATCAAACTCAAGGTTGAAGATATTTTTTAGGCAAAAAGACCAAATTCTAGTTTAATATATTTATTTAATGTGTTACATCTTCATTTGTAACATTATTACGCTGAGAGAATATATACCAAAAGGGGGTTCCAAATACCCTCATAAACGCAGAAAAAACTAATTTTCTGCACTATTTCATCTGAACTTGTAATTTGTATGTTTTCTCCAACTATTAAAAACATTTTCATAATTCTCCATAACACTGTTTATAAATGACATGTAGGAGATATGCCTCAAAATAAACTTAAAAACCCACAAATAGGTCCATTACTTGAACTTGACATTTATAGTCAAGTGTGCAATATGGCCTGCCTCAGTTCAGGCCATGCACCTCAGGCCAATGAAGTCATATGTATAAATACGTGTGTTTGAACAGCAATGTTATGTACGAATGAAGTTTGTCAGGTATAACTGAAGCAGTTGTTTCCTCCTTTCAGAAACCATATTCTCTTTGCACATTACACAAAAAACTTTTAAATATGGTGGAAAACAGTAAAGTAAGATAATACATTAAATATGGGATAATATGGTTTCCTTCAGTTTAAAAAGGGGCAGACCCAGTTGATACTAGGAGTGTAGGGACGTAGTGTGCTCTGAGGGGTGATTGAGTGCCTGGGGTTTCACGTCATATGACAACGAAGGCGTCCTTAGAGTCATGTAAGGTGTTCTTTGTTGCAAGACAGATTTCCAACTCTCTTTTATCTAGTGCCGCTTCACTGAAACGACTCACCGAAGACAAGTAAGCCGCCCCACCTGAGCCATTATACTGATACGGGTCAACCTGTCGTTGCACTATCCTCTTAATGCTGAATGCCAAGGCAAGGAAGCTAGAACTTCCTCTTTTAAGAGCTTAGGTGTGACCCGACCCAGGAACGACCCTAGATTTACCACCCCTGAAGCGGACGCCCTACCAACTGAGCCATCGGGGGCAGTTTGTGCACTGAGGACAACACTTACCCCATCCTTGTAGACGACATGGTAGCCAACGTTTTTGCGCGCCATGAGGACACCAGAGTTGAGGGCATAGCGGAGGAAGTGCTGGACCTCTGCATCCGACATGTAGAGGGCCAGGCTGATGGGACCCTCCCAGTGTTTACAGATTGTCTCTAACATCTGTAGGCGGTCATGCTGAGCTGAGCCACCAGTGTCACGTCATCCTCTGTAGTCTCGTAGCTGTAGTCCAGGTAGTAGATGTGGGTGCGGTGCATCAGGATACGCTCACGACGGAAGTCAAAACATTCATCATCCTTGTTCACATCGTCAGACTGAAAGGTACACATTAGTACAATGGTGGTTAACATAAATACAGCAGATTGTTTTGACATTTACTACTACAACTCTTACACTTAACTCATTCACAAAAGTAATGCTGTAGCAATGATGCCCTTTGCATAATTTCAAGCGAGAAGTACAAACTGTGCAAAACAGTCCTAAAACAAATTCTGTATTGGCTTGTTAACTGATGATAAACTATAGCACTTTAAAGGAGAAGAAAACATAAAAATGTTTTGTTGGTGACACAGACTGTCAATATGGCACATAAAGCCAAACTTTTCCACTTAAATATTTGACTGCATTTAAATCTGTGGGAAAAAAAATAAGTAAAAATAAGATGCTTTGAGATACAGTTTTAATGATGCTATATTGATACTCATTTCACTTTAATATTTCCATTCCCTTTGAGGTTGAATGCAACAGTTATGGCTGCAAAACAACACATCCTCATAAAAGTAAAAATTCACGACTTTAGACTTGTACTCAGTAATCTAATCCCCAAACCAGAGCCAGGTACAAACCTGGTCAGCCATTATGCCCTGTGTGGTTAGCCGAGGTACAACCAAACACCTCTCGACGCAACAGAGAGTTGCGTACAAACCTGGTCAGCCATTATGCCTGTGTGGTTAGCCAGGGTACAACCAAACACCTCTCGACACAACAGAGAGAGTTGCGGTACAAACCTGGTCAGCCATTATGCCTGTGTGGTTAGCCGGGGTACAACCAAACAACTCTCGACGCAACAGAGAGTTGCGGTACAAAACTGGTCAGCCATTATGCCAGTGTGGTTAGCCGGGGTACAACCAAACAACTCTCGACGCAACAGAGAGTTGCGGTACAAACCTGATCAGCATTATGCCTGTGTGGTTAGCCAGGGTACAACCAAACAACTCTCGATGCAACAGAGAGTTGCGGTACAAACCTGGTCAGCCATTATGCCTGTGTGGTTAGCCGGGGGTACAACCAAACAACTCTCGACGCAACAGGAGAGTTGCGGTACAAACCTGGTCAGCCATTATGCCTGTGTGGTTAGCCGAGGTACAACCAAACAACTCTCGACGCAACAGAGAGTTGCGGTACAAACCTGGTCAGCCATTATGCCTGTGTGGTTAGCCGGGTGTACAACCAAACAACTCTCGATGCAACAGAGAGTTGCGGTACAAACCTGGTCAGCCATTATGCTGTGTGGGTTAGCCCGGGGTACAACCAAACAACTCTCGACACAACAGAGAGTTGCGGTACAAACCTGATCAGCCATTATGCTCTGTGTGGTTAGCCAGGGTACAACCAAACAACTCTCGATGCAACAGGGAGTTGCGGTACAAACCTGGTCAGCCATTATGCCTGTGTGGTTAGCCGGGGTACAACCAAACAACTCTCGACGCAACAGAGAGTTGCGGTACAAACCTGATCAGCCATTATGCTGTGTGGTTAGCCGAGGTACAACCAACACCTCTCGACGCAACAGAGAGTTGCGGTACAAACCTGGTCAGCCATTATGCCTATGTGGTTAGCCGGGGTACA